>NC_082707.1:87438107-88083684 GCF_030144855.1 Hypanus sabinus
TTGCAGGGATGTGGCATGTAAGTGGTGGATAGAACTCCAATCAAGTAGCTGCAGTTGCTGCCTCAGACAATTGCAGCCCCACAATGATTGTCCTCCTGTTGTTACCACCACTTACAAGCCCAGTGTGGCTTGTTGGTTCTTGCATTTCACCATTACAAATGTCATTCTCACAGGAGTTATCTTTTCTCCAGTATAAGTTCTCAGTTGGATATCTGAAGGCTTCAGTCTCTTATCTTTGACATGTCATTCAAACTCTTTTTGTGGAATGACTGAAACAGCCCAGCCAGTGTCCAACTCCATTTTAACTAACTTACCTTTCACTTCTGTTGTAAGTTGTATTACTTGTCTCCCATTAAATTTCATATTGTAAATCTAAAGAGGATTCAATCCTGTTTACTCTGGAAGAAGAGGCACCAGCAAACAATGCAACCAAAGGTGACATCCTCAGGACGGCTCGGGAATCAATTTCTTTCACTTCTTCTACAGCTTCTTTATATTTTGAATATGGTTATGCTACTGTTGGAGCCTGCTATCATCATTCTGGTGGCGTGATTTTGAGCCGATTGGGTGATCTGGCACTTTGCTGTCTCCGAGAGGGCTCTTCGAGGCTGCGACCAAAGTGTGCATTATGGAGTCGGGGCACGGGCCCATGATCGACTCCATCCTTCGCTGATCGAGGAAGATGGAACTCATTGGGGTGGGTGCAGAAGCTGAGTGAGTGTTCAGCACTGTCTATAAACCTTTTGCTCACTGCTGCCGGAGAAGGTGTCTGCGCATGGCGGTCTCTCACTCACTGCTCCCCAGGGAGGTTCCTGGCATTTCAGTGACCTTCCTCACCCTCAATGATGTGAGTGGATGGGGCCATAGCAAGATTTAGTCAATGCTGATTATAGATTTGGACTCTAATTCAGTTCTTATGATGTGTTCTGTTTTTGGTTGCTCTACTTTCGTTACTACTGTTTGGTGAGTTTTGAATCAGGTGACCTCTAGATAATGAACACTGAGCTGAACTACACTGAAATATGCCTTTTGTGTTAAATGTTTGCTGATCATTTTTGTTGCCTTTTGCATGGTATTTTGCATGTGTGGAGGAAGAGAGGTTTAATGTTTTCCTTTGAATGAGTTGGTTCTGGATGACAGACTTGAGTAGAGCACCAACACAGAGGCTATGTACAAGAAGGGCTAGCATCGCCTCTATTTCCTGAGGAGATTGAGGTCCTTTGGAGTATGCAGGCCTCTCTTTCACATGTTCTACTAGTCTGTTTTTGCCAGTAGAAGCGTCTATGCGGTGGTGTGCTGGGGCAATGGTATCAACATGGGTGATGCCAACAGGCTCAAGAAAGGCTGGTTCTGGTATAGGAGTCAAATTGGACACACTGGAGGCCGTGTAGAACAAAGGACTCTGTGGAAAATCCTGGCAGTTCTGGACCATGTTTCTCACCCTCTGTATGGCACCTTGGTAGAACAAAGGAGCACTTTCAGTAATAGACTAAGACAACTGCGATGCTTCAAAGAGCACTACATGAGGTCATCCTTACCCTCGGCCATTTGGCTCTATAATTGATGCACAATCAATAACTCACTCTGAAACATAAAGGCGAGATATCAGCTTTTATTGACTGGAAGAAGGAACAAGCAGTGAGTGACCACCATACTACATGCTGGAGACTGAGAGGCCGGGCTCAGGCCTCAATTGCCTTTATACAGGGGTCTGTGGGAGGAGCCACAGGAGCAGTCAGCAGGGGGCGTGTCCAGACAGGTATATGTAGTTCACCACATTCACCCCCGCTTTGTTTTAAAAGAGAGTCCCCATGGGGCGAAGTTTCTTACAAGTATATTTACAGGTTAAGTCTATTAGGTGGTCGAATCTGTCGCTGCGATCTACGTAGCACCGGCTGTGATTGCACAGGTGCTGGTGGTGATTGCACTGGAGACGGTGGTTGTGCTGGTTCTGGTCTAACTGGAGGTGTCAGCCCACTAGGCGTCAGTGATCCCTCACGCCTGGTATATACATGTACGAAACACCCAGTATATGAGTGTCATGAGGAGTCTGTGTAGGGCTCGGTTTGCGCGATGTCACCTCGGGTACAGGGTTCATAGTTACCGGGGAGTGTTGGGGTAGTGGTCTGCTGCTCCTGCGGGTGCCAGGTCGCGGACAGAGACCATGTCCTCCCGCCCATCAGGTAAGACCACGTAGACATACTGGGGGTTCGCATGTAGGAGGTGAACCCTCTCGACCAGCGGGGAGTATTTATTGCTCCTCACATGTTTCCTGAGCAGCACTGGCCCTGGGGATGTCAGCCAAACTGGTAGGGTGGTCCCAGTGACAGACTTCCTGGGAAAAGAGAATAGGCGCTCGTGAGGGGTGGCATTGGTGGACGTACATAACAGGGAGCGGATAGAGTGGAGTGCCTCAGGGAGGACCTCCTGCCATCGAGACCGGCAACCCTTTTGACTTAAGGGCTAAAAGTGTGGCCTTCCACACTGTGGCATTCTCCCTCTCCACCTGTCCATTTCCCCGGGGATTATAACTCGTGGTCCGACTAGTAGCAATGCCCCTAGCCAGCAGGTACCGGCGAAGTTCGTCACTCATAAAGGAGGACCCTCTATCACTGTGGATATAGCAGGGATATCCGAACAGAGTGAAGAGCTGGCGCAGGGCTTTTATGACGGACGTGGTAGTGGTGTCGGGGCAGGGAATGGCAAAGGGGATCCATGAGTACTCGTCGATAACATTGAGAAAATAGACATTGCGGTCGGTGGAGGGAAGGGGGCCCTTAAAGTCAACACTCAGTCGCTCAAAAGGGCGGGTGGCCTTGACAAGTTGCGCCATTTCAGGACGGTAGAAGTGCAGTTTGCACTCAGCGCAGATTTGGCAGTCCCTGGTCATCCTCCTGATGTCCTCCAGGGAGTACGGCAGGTTCCGGGCTTTCACAAAATGGTAAAATCGGGTGACCCCCGGATGGCAAAGATGTGCATGGAGGTCGTATAGCTGGTTGAGTTGTGCGTTGGCACACATTCCCCGGGATAGGGCATCAGGGGGCTCATTGAGTCTGCCAGGCCGGTACAGGATATCATAGTTGTAGGTGAAGAGTTCTATTCTCCAGCGCAAAATCTTATCATTTTTGATTTTGCCCCGCTGTTGGTTGCTGAACATGAACGCAACTGAGCGCTGGTCGGTCAGCAAGGTGAACCTTTTGCCGGCGAGATAGTGCCTCCAGTGCCTAATAGCTTCCACTATGGCCTGGGCTTCTTTCTCCACCGCGGAGTGCCGAATTTCAGAGCCTTGAAGGGTATGAGAAAAGAATGCTATTGGCCTGCCTTCCTGATTGAGGGTAGCAGCCAGTGCGAAATCGGAGGCGTCACACTCTACTTGGAAAGGAATGGTCTCGTCCACCGCATGCATCATTGCTTTGGCAATGTCCCCTTTAATGCAGCTGAAGGCCGCGCGGGCCTCAACAGAGAGAGGAAATGTGGTAGACTTGACCAGGGGGTGGGCCTTGTCTGTGTAATGGGGGACCCACTGGGCGTAATAGGAAAAAAACCCAGGCACCATCTGAGGGCTTTGAGAGTGTTGGGAAGAGGGAGCTCTAACAGGGGGCACATACGGTCGGGATCAGGGCCAATGACCCTGTTTTCCACGACATACCCAAGGATAGCGAGTCGGGTGGTTCCGAACACACACTTGTCCCTGTTATAAGTAAGGTTCAGAGCTTCGGCCACTTGGAAAAATCGTTGGAGGTTGGCGTTGTGATCCGGCCAGTCATGACCACAGATGGTGATGTTAGCCAGATAGGGAAATGTGGCCTTCAGTCGGTACTCCAGTCCATTTTCCTCTGGAAGACAGAGACACCATTCGTGACACCGAAGGGGACGCGCAGGAAGTGATAGAGCCTGCCGCCCACCTCGAAGGTGGTGTAGGGGCAGTCCTCTGGGCAGATGGGGAGCTGGTGATAAGCGGATTTCAGATCTATTGTTGAGTACACCTTGTACTGAGCTATCTGGTTGACCATATCCGCGATGCAGGGTAGGGGGTACACGTCAAGCTGCATGAACCTATTGATGGTCTGGCTATAGTCCACGACCATCCTATTTTTCTGCCCATTCCGAACAACAACACTCTGGGCCCTCCAAGGGCTTGTGCTTGGCTCAATGATCCCCTCCCTGAGCAGCCACTGCACCTCTGACTGAATGAAGGCCCTGTCCCCCGCGCTGTACCTCCTGCTTTTAGTTGCCACAGATTTACAGTCGGGGGTCAGGTTGGCGAAGAGCGGTGGGGGAGGGATCTTGAGGGTGGAGAGGCTGCAAGTGGTGTCAGTAGCGCAGCTGTCGGCATGGTGCTGGGCGGGACGTGTGGTTCGGTGTGTGTGTGTGTGTGTGTGTGGGGCGAAGTCCCACTAAACTGAGGATTCCTGACAGTGAGTGGTGGGAGGGGCCCGTCATATGCCATAGTCACACTTTCGAGATGGCTCTGGAAGTCCAGCCCCAATAGCACAGGTGCGCAAAGTTCCGATATTCTGTGCCCTGCACTACCAATGTCGCTACACAACCCACCCGGGTGTCTGTAGAATGCGACCAAGAAGCCAAAGTGACCCTTTGGCTTACCGGCCGTGTCACGAGTCCGCAGCGTTGCACTGTGTCCATGTCAATAAAACTCTCAGTGCTGCCCATGTCAAACAGGCAGCTAGTCTTGTGCCCCTCCACCAGAATGTCCATCATTGACCTTGCAAGCTGGTGTGGGGCGCTTTGGTCGAGGGTTACGGTGGCCAGATTTGAACTGCCATCTTGGTACCTGGTAAGCATCGGTGGGTCGGGGGCAGAGCGTGTTGATGCCGACAAAGATGGCCGCCAACATCCGGGCATGCAAGATGGCGGCCCCCACGTCTCACATGGGTAGGGGGCGGGGCATGGTGACGCCTACAAAGATGGCCGCCAACATTTGGGCATGCAAGATGGCGGCCCCCATGTCTCACCCGCAGCGCTGCTCGACCCTGCTCGCGGTTTAGACTTACAGACCTTGGCAAAATGGCCCTTCTTCCCGCAGCTGGAGCAGGTCGCTTCTCAGGCCGGGCAGCATTTTCGGGGGTGCTTTTTGAGTCCGCAGAAATAACACAGCTCGGGCTTTCGCCTGGCCGCCGCCGTGGTCGGGTTCGGGGAGTTCGTGGAATCACGACTGGCAGCGGCATTGGCAAATTCGCTCACGGGAACCAGCAGCGGCGGGGTCTGAGGTGTCCACGGAACCGGTAGGGAATCGCGTGGATGGACAGCGTCAGCGTTGTGCAGAGCAGCCTCCAGCGTATCGGCCGTCTTGATCGCCGAGCGTAAGGTAAGATCGGCATTTTTCAGCAGCCACCGGCGCACGTACACTGACCGAATGCCTGTCACAAAGGCGTCTCATACTAGCAGCTCCGCATGCTGTTCCGCCGTGAGCGCTTTGCAGTCACAAGTTCGGACGAGTGTCTGTAGAGCTTGGAGAAATTCGGCGCTTGACTCTGCAGGCTGCTGTCGTCGCATAGCTAAGCGATGTCTTACGTAGACGGTGTTCACCGGCCGCAGGTACTGTCTTTTGAGGGCATCCAGTGCCCCTTCGTGGGTCGACAGGTCTCTGATAAATGAATAAACTTTTGGGGTGACCCTTGAGAGGAGAATTCTGTGCATAACAGTGGGTTCAATTGCATGAACCTCCTCCAAGTATGATTGGAAGCATGCAAGCCAGAGTTCAAAGGCAAGAGCTGCTTCAGGGTCTTGGGGGTCCAAATCCAATCTTTCCGGACGTAAAACGGTTTCCGTGTTTTAAAACTTCCAGTCAATAAAATTGATGCACCATCAATAACTCACTCTGAGACTTAAAGGCGAGATATCGGCTTTTATTGACTGGAAGAAGGAACAAGCAGTGAGTGACCACCATACTACATCCTGGAGACTGAGAGGCCGGGCTCAGGCCTCGATCACCTTTATACAGGGGTCTGTGGGAGGAGCCACAGGAGCAGTCAGCAGGGGGCGTGTCCAGACAGGTATATGTAGTTCACCACAATAATGAGTCAACCTAGAGCTGGGGAAGACATGACATACTCCTCTTAGACTGTTTGAAGTAACTTATTTTTTATACTTTCTCTCTCTCTCCATCTTGTTTTACGGCGGTTGGCACCCAGCTTAATGGTGCATTACCGCCTCCTTCTGTTCCAGAGTATGCGATGGACTCACATTCTAAATCCCTTCACCCAATCGCACACATACACATACCCTAACCTACACTTTATCCTCCCCATCCTAGTACCCTATTTATGTTTATCCATCATATCCTATAAAAAAACCCTGTACCCCTTAAGAAAGCTAAAAATACCCTGACCTGTGTTCTCTCACCCATGCCCAGCAACCCTTTTAATGTGAATTCCTGCACCCCCAATTCCCTTAGATTAATTCTCATCATCTCTCTCTGTATCCCATACTTCCTGCAACTCAGAACTACATGCTCTACTGACTCCTCTTCCTGACATTCCTCACACAATCCTGTCTGGTGTTACCCTATCAATTCCAGTGTTTGGTTTAGTGCACAGTGCCCCAGCCTTAACCTAGTCCACACAATTCCCTCTCTTCTGCATCTACTACCTACCCTAGTACCTGCAACACTTTTTTGTATTTGATATAAATGCCTCCCTTTCCCCTCCCTGTCCCATCTTTCTTGCCACATTTGGTTAATTTTCTCCCAGTTTACACACTTAACCTCTGCTTTACTGATACTAATGTGTATTTTCTATATTTTCTTTCTTTATTGCCCTCTTTGCCAACTCATCCACCCTTTCATTGCCCTTCACCCCCACATGTGCTGGAACCAATAGAAATTTAACCTGACCTCCCTGATTTGCAACTCTTGTGACTGACTGAAGGACTTCATGAAGTACATCTTGCTGGCTGTTTGAGTGAGAAGACCTTAACTTGCTAGAACTGACGATGAATCTGAGCATATCAACACTTTGACTAGTCTAGCTTTCTCCACCCAACGCAACGCAACCAACACTGCCATCATCTCCACTGTATACACCGCTAACTTATCAGATGTTCTTCTGCTGATTGCAATTGCTTTTGCTGGTATAGCCACCCAAACCCTGTCACTCCTGTCTCAGGTTCCTTAGCACCATCTGTATAGACCCGAGTATAATCACTATACTTCTCCATCACATGACAGTTAAATGCACTTACCAAATCAGTTTTATACTTTCCTTTCCTTTTTACCTCTAACAAATGACAGTCTACGTCAGGCCATACCAGCTTCCATGGAGCTACAATCGGATAAACTACTGAAGGACTTATCCTTCGATCAAACACTCCACATGATCTAGCAATATCATTCCCTACCTGACTAAAGTTTTCCCTCTGAAACCTCCCATTTTCCCAGGACTCCTGCAACACTCCTTTAGCAGGGTGAGAATCATTGTGTCCCTGCAAATTAATTCCAAAGGCATTACTCCCATTTCTACCTGTAGGGCTGATACTGGTGATGTTTTAAAAGCCCCGCTGCACACTCTCAAAACCTGAGTCTGAATCACATCCACTTTCCTTATAAGAGACCTAGCTGCTGATCCATATGCTACACTTCCATAATCCAACACAGATCTTACTAAAGCCACATACATTCTCTTTAATGCTGAACAACTTGCTCCCCATTCCCTACCAGTCAAACATCTCATCACGTTTATTACTTTTTTACATTTCTCCTCAACTTTCCTGATATGGTCTGCCCATGTTAATCGTGAATCAAATATAACTCCCAGAAATTTAAATGATCCAGCCCTTTCTAATTCAATCCCATACATCCTTAACTTCTTCCCTACTTCAGTTCTTTTCCTAGTGAAAAATACAGTTTGAGTTTTTTTCCTCTGAAAATCTACATCTCCAATCATAACCCCACTCTACCACTTCATCAATTGCTCCTTGTAGTTTCCTGATTATATGCTCTGTGTTCCTGCCTCTTTTCCACAAGGCCCCATCATCCGCAAACAGTGACCTACCTATATCCACTGGTACCTTTGTGAAGACATCATTGATCATAATGATGAAAAGTAATGGACTAATTGTAGCGGTGTGCTACACGCAGCGCTAAAATTACGACACGGAGTCGGTAACTGCAGTCGAAGGAAAAAACTTTATTCAAAATCTTCAGCCTCACTTTTAAGCCTCCCTCCACCTACCCCCCCCCCGTGGAGCAGAGGCTCCAAAGCTCTGTGCTCGCAAACCCCCGTAGGCTATCTAATTGTGAGCCGGTTTGGATTTGCCAGGAAATGGGTCGCCACATAACCCCCCCCCCCCCCCAGAACCGGCGATACACCCCCCAATGTCCACAGTCTGGGCTGGAGGTGGTGTCGGTGAGCGGGACCACCTCTGGCCATCTTGTGAACCAGTCCACGATAGTCAGGAGGTGCCGCGCTCCGCACGACACTGGCAGAGGGCCCACGATATCCACATGAATGTGGTCAAAATAGCCGGTGGGCGGGATGGAACTGCTGCGGTGGGGCTTTGGTGTGCCGCTGCACCTTGGCCGTCTGGCAGTGCATGCACGTTCTGGCCCATTCACTGACCTGTTTGTGGAGTCCGCGCCAAACGAACCTGCTGGAGACCATCCGGACTGTTGTCCAGATGGAGGGATGCGCCAAGTTATGAATGGAGTCGAAAACACGGCGCCGCCAGGCTGTTGGGACGATGGGACGGGGCTGGCCGGTGGCAACGTCACAGAGTAGGGTCCTCTCACCCGGGCCCACGGGGAGGTCCTGGAGCTGCAAACCAGAGACTGCAGTTCTGTAACTCGGAATCTCCTCATCTACCTGCTGTGCCTCTGCCAGTGCCTCAAAGTCTACCCCTCAGGAAAGGGCATGAACGGTAGGGCGAGAGAGCGCATCCGCCACGACATTGTCCTTACCCGAGACGTGCCGGACATCCGTTGTGTATTCAGAGATGTAGGACAGGTGGCGTTGCTGGCGGGATGACCAGGGGTCGGATGCTTTCGTAAACGCAAAGGTAAGCGGTTTGTGGTCCGTGAACGCGGTGAAGGGCCGACCTTCTAGGAAGTACCTGAAATGCCGGATTGCCAGGTAGAGCGCCAACAGTTCTTGGTTGAAAGCACTGTACTTGAGCTCGGGTGGCCGCAGGTGTTTGCTGAAAAACGCCAGGGGTTGCCAGTGACCTGCGATGAGTTGCTCCAGCACCCCACCGACTGCCGTGTTAGATGCGTCCACTGTGAGGGCAGTAGGGGCGTCCATTCTGGGATGCACTAGCATTGCGGCGTTCGCCAAAGCTTCCTTCATTTGAACGAAAACGGCGGCGGACTCCTCGTCCCAGGTAATGTCCTTGCTCGGACCCGACATCAGGGCGAACAGGGGGCGCATGATCCGGGCAGCTGAAGGGAGGAAGCGGCGGTAGAAATTGACCATACCTACGAATTCCTGAAGGCCTTTGATCGTGGTGGAACGGGGGAAGTGGCGGACCGCATCTACCTTAGCGAGGGGTTGCCCCGTCTTTAGTAATCCTGTGGCCCAGGAAGTCAATGGTATCGAGTCCGAACTGGCATTTGGCGGGGTTGATTGTAAGACCGTAATCACTCAGTCGGGCGCAGAGTTGACGGAGGTGGGACAGATGCTCCTGACGACTGCTGCTTGCTATGAGGATGTAGTCCAAATAGATGAACGCGAAGTCCAGGTCCCGTCCCACCGCGTCCATTAGCCGCTGGAACGTCTGTGCGGCATTCTTCAGGCCGAACGGCATGCGGAGGAACTCGAAAAGGCCAAACGGGGTGATGAGAGCCGTTTTGGGGACGTCGTCAGGATGCATCGGGACTGGTTTGCTGCCGGGAGCGTGGCTGGGAGATCTGTGCGATGGACGCCCCGCTCACCTTTTTGGCGTTCCACAGCAAGTCTGCCTGGGCTGCCACCTTCCGGGGGTCACTGAAATCCGCGTCGGACAGCAGCAGGCGTATGTCCTCGGGCAGCTGCTCCAGGAATGCCTGCTCAAACATGAGGCATGTGTGTCCGTCGGCCAGAGACAACATCTCATTCATAAAAGCCGATGGAGGTCTGTCGCCCAAGCCATCCAGGTGCAGTAAACGGGCAGCCCGCTCGCGCCGTGAGAGTCCGAAAGTCCTGAGGAGCAGAGCTTTGAATTCCGTGTACTTGCCGTCTGCCGGGGGCGACTGTACGAACTCCGCGACCTGGGCCGCTGTGTCCTGGTTGAGGGAGCTCACCACGTAGTAGTAGCGGGTGTCTTCTGAGGTGATCTGGCGAACGTGGAATTGGGCTTCGGCTTGCTGGAACCATAGGTTCGGTGGCTGTGTCCAGAAACCCGGCAGTTCCAACGAAACCGCATGAACAGAGGCGGCGTCGGTCATTGCTGGTCCAAAAATCGTCGGGGTCACCAATTGTAGCGGTGTGCTACTCGCAGCGCTAAAGTTACGACACGGAGTCGGTAACTGCAGTCTAAGGAAAAAACTTTATTCGAAATCCTCAGCCTCACTTTTAAGCCTCCCTTCACCTGCCCCCCGTGGCGCAGAGGCTCCAAAGCTCTGTGCTGGCAAACCCCCGTAGGCTATCTAATTGTGAGCTGGTTCGGATGTACCAGGAGATGGGTCGCCACATAATCACACTACCCTGAGGTGTGCCATTTCCCACTATGTACTGTTTTGATAATTCTGATCCAATCCGAACTTGAATTTTTCTACCAAACAAAAAATCTGTAATCTAATTAAAAACTCTCCCCCCAACCCCCATCTTGTGTAGTTTAATTAATAATGCTTCCTTCCACATCATACCATGGGCTTTTTCAATATCAAAAAAACACTGCAGCTATTGATTCTTTATTTGCCTGGGCCTTTCTTATTTCAGTCTCTAACCTTATCACTGAGTCCTTTTATTCTTTCTTATTTCTCTTCTAATACTTGTATATCTGTGTCCTTGTAATCCTACTGTTGTCTTGGTCCCATCTGGCAATTACCCATTTTACTATTACTTCCTTAATTGGGCCTTAATCTCCTCATCTGATTTCCAGTCATTCCCAGTTCCACTAATTACAGAACACCTTGTTCCCGTTAGCGAACATAGGATAAAACTTGGACGGCACAGCCATACTTTGCCAGTTTGTTGGTCATTTGTAGTGTGAGTAAATCTTGTTTCCTGATTCCTTAGGACTGTCTGTTCTAAGCTCTGAATCATTTCTTGGATAATCTATGTAACCCTTGTCTCTGTGTAAAGACTCTCCTGGATACTGGTCCCCTCTTTGTGACAGTGCTAATGCTTCATGACTGCCTCTGCACCTGTGTTCTGCACTTGGGTTTGTCCTCAGCCTCATCCTTGTAACAACAGATACACTACAATTTCCTTTGGGATCAATAAAGTATCTACCTATCCATTTATCTTCCATGGTGGTTCTTCACTTAGTGACTATCTGGAAGGAAGATAAATTTCAGGGTTGTATACTGAAACTATACTTTGACTATAAATGTACTTTGAACCTGCATCATTATCAGATTTTTTCAGCAACAGTGTGCAGATTAGTGCTCTCTTTGAAACTACAAATTGACTTTTTATCTTTACCTCTTCACTGTGCAGTCCATTTATTATTGTCTGCCCAACATGCTCTTTGTATGTGCACTATTTTGTTGCACTTTCTGCAATTTTCACCTTTGAATCTGCATTGGTCTGGAGTGTGTGAACTCCTGCTGAATGATAACACAATTTGTTAATTTAGGTAGGTTTCTGTTTAGATGTTGCTATTTTGTTCATACTCACTTTCATTCCTGACTACAACTCAATTGTATCTCTGGCTGCTGTTTCCACTGATACAGCTATTTCAACTGTTTTTTAAAATGTGAGTTGTGCTTCAGTTTGGAGCTGTTTTTGAATGCTTTCTTGTAAGATTCCTCTCAGAGCATTATTAAGCCCATCACTGAACTGATAATACTTAGACAATTTCTTCAATTCTGCCATGTAAAGTGAGATGGACTCCCCTTTTTGATTCTGCTGATGAAACCCAAAATGTTTTGCAATCAACAATGGTTTTGGTTCTAAATGTTCCTGCATTATGATCACAATATCAGCAAATCTCATTTCGGCTGATTTGGTTGAAGCAGTCGAACACTGAGCAAACTGCATGCTCTTTCACTAATGGCACTCACTTTTTCATCGGCTGTTCCACTTACTTCAAAATACTGCTCTATTTGGTCAGTATACATCCAATTATCTGTTGTGCAATCTTATATGTCTATATTTATGAAGTAGCCAGCTATTTCTTCCTTTATTTATTTTTGTTATTATCACTAGTACTCATTGTTTATGAATCCATTGTAGTACTTATTGCTTATTAATGCTGTCCATTTACTGCCTTTTTATAAACTTGAATGTCTCTCTCTCCCCTTCTGAAGAAAAATGTGCTGCACTTCAAGTAGGTAGTTGTCTCAGGTATAGAAAAGGCATGTCAGAAAGGCAATGTCATGATTACCGTTGGTGATTTTAACATGAAAGTGGATTAGAAAACCAGGCCAGTACAGGACCTCGAGAGAGAATTTGTAGAATGTCTAAGGGATGGCTTTTTAGAACAGCTTGTTGTTGAGCCCACTAGGGGATTGGGTGTGCTGGACTGGCTGTGTGCAATGATCTGGAGGTGATAAGAGAGCTTAAGGTTAAGGAACCGTTAGGGAACAGTGATCACAATATGATTGTGTTTACTTTGAAATTTGAGGAGAAACCAAATTCCAATGTGTCGGTATTTCAGTGGAATAAAGGAAATTCCAATGGCATGAGAGGGGAACTGGCCAAGGTTGACTGGAAAGGGACACTAGCAGGAAGGACAGCAGAGCAGCAATGGCTGGAGTCCCTGTGTAAAATGAGGGAAGTGCAAGACAGATATATTCCAAATAAGAAATTTTCAAAAGGAAGAAGGACACTAGCATGGCTGACAAGTGAAGTCACACCTTAAGTAAAAACAAAAGAGGAAGCCAGAGCTAGTGAGAAGATAGAGGATTGGGACACTTTTTTAAAACTTGCAGAAGTAAACTAAGAAGGTCATTAGGAAGGAAAAGATGAATTATGAGAGGAAACTGGTGATTATTATCAAAGAAAATACTAAAAGCTTTTTTAAGTATATAAGGGGCGAAAGAGAGTTAAGGGTAAATACAGGACCAATACAAAATGATGCTAGAGATATTGTAATGAGAGATGAATGCATATTTTGCCTCAGTCTTCACGGTGGAAAACATCTGCAGTATACTGGACATTCAAGTGGATCAGGTAAATGAAGTTTGTACAGTATAGTGAAAATTACAACTGAGAAGGTGCTCAGAAAACTTAATGGTCTGAGGGTGGATAGATCTCCTGGATCTGATGGAATACAGCCTCGGTTTCTGAAGGAAATAGCTGGAGAGATTGCAGATGCATGAACAATGATCTTTCAAAAATTGATAGATTCTGTCATTGTACCAGATAACTGGAAAATTGTTAATGTTACTCTGCTATTTAAGAAGAGTGGGAGGCAGCAGAAAGGAATCTATAGACCTGTTAGCCTGACATCAGTGGTTGGGAAGTTGTTGGAATCGAGTTTTGGGGATGAGATTACAGAGTACCTGGTGGCACATGACAAGATAGGCCAAAGCCAGCTAGCATGGTTGCTGGCATAGTTTCCTGAAGGAACACCCTGTCTGATAAATCTACTGAAATTCTTTGAGGAATTACAAACAGGGTAGACAAACGAGATGTAGTAGACGTGGTGTACTTGGATTTTCAGAAGGCCTTTGACAAGGTGCCACACATGAGGCTGCATAGCCAGATAAGAGCCTACAGAATTACAGGGGAGTTATTAGCGTAGGTGGAGCATTGACTGATTGGCAGAAAACAAGAGAGTGGGAATAAAGGGATCTTATACCGGCTGGCTACCGGTTACCAGTGGAGGTCCACAGGGGTCAGTGCTGGGACTGCTGCTTTTTACGATGTATGTCAATGATTTGGACTATGGTATTAATGGATTTGTGGCTAAATTTGCCAATGATACAAAGATAGGTGGAGGAGCGGGTAGTGTTGAGGAAATAGAAAGCCTGCAGAGAGATTTAGATAGTTTAGGGGAATGGGCAAAGAAGTGGCAAATGAAATACAATGTTGGAAAGTGTATGGTCATGCACTTTGGTGGAAGAAATAAATGGGCAGACTATTATTTAGATGGGGAGAGAATTCAAAATGCAGAGATGAAAAGGAACTTGGGAGCCCTTGTGCAAGATACCCTAAAGGTTAACCTCCAGGTTGAGTCAGTTGTGAAGAAAGTGAATGCAATGTTGGCATTCATTTCTAGAGGTATAGAGTATAAGAGCAGGGATGTGATGTTGAGGCTCTATAAGGCACACGTGAGACCACACTTGGAGTACTGTGTGCAGTTTTGGGCTCCTTATTTTAGAAAGGATATACTGACATTGGAAAGGGTTCAGAGAAGATTCACGAGAATGATTCCAGGAGTGAAAGAGTTACCATATGAGGAACGTCTCGCAGCTCCTGGACTGTATTCCCTGGAGTTCAGGAGAATGAGAGGGGATCTCATAGAAACATTCCAAATTTAAAAGGCCTGAACAGATTATACATGGCAAAGTTATTTCCCATGGTAGGCGATTATAGGACAAGGGGGCACGAGTTCAGGATTGGAGGACCTCCTTTTAGAACAGATGTGGAGAAATTACTTCAGTCAGAGGGTGGTAAATCTGTAGAATTTGTTGCCACAAATGGCTGTGGAGGCCAAGTCATTGGGTGTATTTAAGGTGATAGATAGGTTCTTGATTAGCCAGGGCATCAAAGTGTATGGGGTGAAGGCAGGGGAGTGGGGATGACTGGAAAACTGGGAGAATTGGATCAGCCCATAGTGGAATGGTGGAGCAGACTTGATGGCCTACTTCAGCTCCTATACCTTATGGTCTTCAGTTTAAAACTTCCTCATTGCAACTATTATGTTTTGTAACTCCAGAAACTAATCAAAAGAAAAACCCTGGAGCTGCTATACCTGTTTACTCTCTTTCCTTTTTTTAGTGAGGTAATCACATACGATGTGATGAGATAATAATGTATGCCATTCACGTACTTCTTACATTTAACCCTTAATGAATTATGTTTAAAAAAGGATGCTTACTCAAACAATATACTTACAATATTACTCAGATATTACTGAAATATTAAATACACTATAGAACTGATGCCACCGATTGAGATAAAAACTCTGAACACAGGAGTCTTCAAAATGATGAAGTAATGGAGTAAATTCAGTGACAGAAGAGATCTTAATAAATTTAGGGCAATTTCCCAAAGAAACCAGTAAAATAGAAAATAAACAGACATTGTAAATAGTTCTGATTTTACGACCTAATTGGGTGGTGGATACAAAATTAAATAAACTCAATGACATAGACTAATTTGAAGATCTAATAAATTGTATAGTGTTTGACTTACAAGTTACACTCTTCATGTACACATCATTTTAAGCTGCTTAGCACGAACCTACGCATTATATTGCATGGTTTAATGATGTACCCCAAATGCACATTCACCCATTAGACATATCACTCTGTCTTGCACAGTAACTCACAGGACCTGTTATTTGTTTATTTTTCACAATGTGCATGCCACTGGCAAGGCAAGCATTTTTTTTGCCTAATCTTAGTCATCCCTGGTGGTACCAAATACCTGCAGTCAGGTTCAGACCCAGCAATGATGAAGGACCAGGAATCATATCCCAGCCAGTAATTTTTCTCAGTGACATGGGCAAACTGCAGGTGGTGACATTTCCCTTACATTTACCTGTATTATAAGGTGACACTGATTTTTCATCCACCTGTTCTATAGTATATTGTGCAGTATCCTGCTGTACGTATCTCCCTTGTGTATATTGTACATTCACTCAGTGGATGTCTTTTCCTTCTACATATTCTACAGTTAGACCGTCAGTATTTTGTTAAACAGTGATTCATAATTTTTAGCAAAGTGGTAGAGGTTAGCGGTTTGGTAGGAAGTCTAATTCGCTTTGGTGAGTTACCGAAATTCATTTAGTCAACGTAACACAATGAATCTGTGAAGTTGGAATGGATATTTAAAATTGTGGATGGGATACCAATGAAGCCAATGCTTTGTCTTTCTTAATCAAGCTTGAATGTTAGTATTGAACTTATCTAGGTGAGAAGAGGGTCATACTACTGATTTGGGTAGATGGTGCAAAGACTTTAGGTGTCATGAGCTGAGTCATCCAATTCCAGGGTGTCCAGCCTCTGGCCTGCCTTTATGATTTTGATGGTTACATGGCTGGTTCGGTTTCATCTCTGGTCATTGGTAACCCTTGGAAATTGTGCAGGTGTATTTGCAAGTCATGGTGTTACACAACAAAGAAGTAGAGCCTTCATCCAATGTGCCTTCCTCAGCTAGTCGAATTTGGCCAATTTCTCTCTAAACCTTTCTTTTTAAATATGGCCTCTACCATCACCACACCTTCAGACCATTGGATTCATAATCCAACGCTATTTACTTTAAACATTTTCCTTCAACTCTCTTTGTCTTTCAATCTATGACTTATTAACCATATAACCATATAACAATCACAGCACGGAAACAGGCCATCTCGGCCCTCCTAGTCCGTGCCGAACTCTTAATCTCACCTAGTCCCACCTACCCGCACTCCGCCCATAACCCTCCACTCCTTTCCCGTCCATATACCTATCCAATTTTACCTTAAATGACACAACTGAACTGGCCTCTACTACTACAGGAAGCTCATTCCACACAGCTATCACTCTCTGAGTAAAGAAATACCCCCTCGTGTTTCCCTTAAACTTCTGCCCCCTCTCAAATCATGTCCTCTCGTTTGAATCTCCCCTACTCTCAATGGAAACAGCCTATTCACGTCAACTCTATCTATCCCTCTCAAAATTTTAAATACCTCAATCAAATCCCCCCTCAACCTTCTACGCTCCAATGAATAGAGACCTAACTTGTTCAACCTTTCTCTGTAATTTAAGTGCTGAAACCCAGGTAACATCCTAGTAAATCGTCTCTGCACTCTCTCTAATTTATTGATATCTTTCCTATAATTCGGTGACCAGAACTGCACACAATATTCTAAATTTGGCCTTACCAATGCCTTGTACAATTTTAACATTACATCCCAACTTCTGTACTCAATGCTTTGATTTATAAAGGCCAGCGTTCCAAAAGCCTTCTTCACCACCCTATCTACATGAGACTCCACCTTCAGGGAACTATGCACTGTTATTCCTAGATCTCTCTGTTCCTCTGCATTCCTCAATGCCCTACCATTTACCCTGTATGTTCTATTTGGATTATTCCTGCCAAAATGTAGAACCTCACACTTCTCAGCATTAAACTCCATCTGCCAACGTTCAGCCCATTCTTCTAACCGGCATAAATCTCCCTGCAAGCTTTGAAAACCCACCTCATTATCCACAACACCTCCTACCTTAGTATCATCCGCATACTTACTAATCCAATTTACCACCCCATCATCCAGATCATTTATGTATATTACAAACAACATTGGGCCCAAAACAGATCCCTGAGGCATCCCGCTAGTCACCGGCCTCCATCCCGATAAACAATTATCCACCACTACTCTCTGGCATCTCCCATCTAGCCACTGTTGAATCCATTTTATTACTCCAGCATTAATACCTAACGACTGAACCTTCTTAACTAACCTTCCATGTGGAACTTTGTCAAAGGCTTTGCTGAAGTCCATATAGACTACATCCACTGCCTTACCCTCGTCAACATTCCTCGTAACTTCTTCAAAAAATTCAATAAGGTTTGTCAAACATGACCTTCCATGCACAAATCCATGCTGGCTACTCCTAATCAGATCCTGTCTATCCAGATAATTATTAATACTATCTCTAAGAATACTTTCCATTAATTTACCCACCACTGATGTCAAACTGACAGGTCTATAATTGCTAGGCTTACTTCTAGAACCCTTTTTAAACAATGGAACCACATGAGCAATACGCCAATCCTCCGGCACAATCCCCGTTTCTAATGACATCTTAAAGATCTCCGTCAGAGCTCCTGCTATCTCTACACAAACTTCCCTTAAGGTCCTGGGGAATATCCTGCCAGGACCCGGAGATTTATCCACTTTAAAATTTCTTAAAAGTGCCAGTACTTCCACCTCTTTAATTGTCATAGGTTCCATAACTTCCTTACTTGTTTCCCACACCTTACACAATTCAATATCCTTCTCCTTAGTGAATACCGAAGAGAAGAAATCGTTCAAAATCTCTCCCATCTCCCTCGGCTCCACACGTAGCTGATCACTCTGATTCTCTAAGGGGCCAATTTTATCCCTCACTATCCTCTTGCTTTTAATATAACTGTAGAAACCAATTGAAAACTTATGTAGAAACTCATTGTTACCAATCTTTTTGCCATGGGAAATAAATGAATCCTGTTCACCCTTGCTAGACCTCTCCTAATTTTATACACCTCAAACTCAATTTTCCAAGCAAAACAACCCAACTGAAGGCCTTCCTGTAGAATAATACTTTAACTGTGCATATGTATCTATATAGCACCAACCCTATTAAAGTTACTAGGTTAGGAGGTAGTGTCTTGGAGCAACAGTTCACTGACGCAAGTTTGAATTCTGCTTACAGATGACCCACATATGGACGAAGAACACCACCATCTCCATCTTGCCCCAGCTGTGGAATGGTTTGAGATTCCTACTTTAGCCTTATCGGCCACCTCAGAACCCCCAAAATTAGAGTGGAATCAAGTCATCCTTGATCCCAATGAAATACCTAAGAAGAAATTATTTTAGGAGTGTTTAAAATATATTACAGCAATTTAGTTGTGAAACAGAAATTTATGGAAAGTCTCCACCATAGCTTACTTGCAGTTGGAATCAAGTAGCCAATGTAGAATTATGTCAGGACTAATCAGCAACCTTGCAGTCAGGGACATCTGAGGAAGTGTAAGCATAATGACAGGATGTTCTTTTATTGATTTTGGAATTATTTTTATTAAGTTTGAAACAAATGTCTTAATCTATGTTCTACATGAAGGGAAAATTGGCTATTTAAGTTTAGAAACTGGATTGGAAAAATGTCAGTAGAGAAATAAACTATAATTTTCAATTAATAATACTTCCATAATCTAAAAAAGAGTACTAATGTTCCAGCTATAATAGCAAGAGAAATTTAAAATAATATTGATGTCTTACAATCAAAAAGATTGTAATATTCAGAACAATGAGGATATTAGAATTCAGACTCTGGTTGAGCAAGTACTGTATATGTCACTGTACACTACCCTGAGGTTCATTTTCTTGTGGGCATTCA
Source organism: Hypanus sabinus (assembly GCF_030144855.1). Lineage (NCBI taxonomy): Eukaryota > Metazoa > Chordata > Chondrichthyes > Myliobatiformes > Dasyatidae > Hypanus > Hypanus sabinus. The sequence continues at coordinate 87,457,459 of NC_082707.1, forward strand.
CAGTAGATACAAAGAAACACAGAAGAATCAATGAAAACTACACACAAAGATGGACAAACAACCAATGTGCATAAAAGGACAAATTGTGCAATTACATAAAAGCAATAATAATAAATAATATTGAGTACATGAGTAGTCGAGTACTTGAAAGTGAGCCCATAGTTTGTAGAACAGTTCAGTGTTGAGGTGAGTGAAGTAATCCAAGTTGGTTCAGGAACCAACCAGGATGGTTGAAAGTTCAAAATGTTCCAGAACCTGGTATTGTGGGACCTAAAGCTCCTGTACCTCCTTCTCAAAGGCAACAGCGAGAAGAGTGCATGGCCTGGATGGTGGGGTACTTGATGATGGATGCTGCACTCCTTGCAGATGTGCTCAGTGGTGAGGAAGGTTTTTTTTCTGTGATGGACTGGGCTCTGTTTACTATTTTTTGGAGGCTTTCCCATTCAAGGGCATTGGTGTTTCTACACTAGGCCGCAGTGCAACCAGTCAGGATACTCCTCACTGTGCATTTATGGAAGCTTGTTAAAGTTTTAGATGACATGCTGGATCTTTGCAAACTTCGAAGAAAGTAAAAGTACTGTCCTGTCTTCTTTGTAATGACACTTAGGTGCTGGTCTCAAGAGAGAGCCACTGAAATGATAACGCTAATTAATTTAAAGTTATTGACCTTCTCCAACTCTGATTCCTAATGAGTACAGCCCATGGATTTCTGGTTTCCTACTCCTGTAGTCAATAATCCATCTTTGGCTTTGCTGACATAGAGTGAGAGGTTGTTGTTGTGGCGCCATTCAAGCAGATTTTCATTCTCCCTCCTATAAGCCCATGCATCACCACCTTTGATTTGGCCATCAACAGCGGTGTCATCAGCAAACTTAAAGATTGTTTTGGAGCTGTACTTAGCCTCACAGTCATAAGTATAAAGTGAGTAGAGCAGAGGGCTAAGTACACATACTTGTGGTGCATGTGATGATGGTGATTGTGATGGAGACGGTGACAATCCTAACTGTCTGGAAATAAAGAAAATGAGGATCCATTTGCAGAAGGACTTACTGAGACCTAGGTCTTCGAGTTTATTGATTAATTTTGAGGGAGACAGAAAAGAGAAAATTAAAGAATTCTAGGTCAATTAATGGGAAGTGGGAAATGCTAGAATTCAATAGGAGTAGGTAATGTAGCACTTACACCATTTTAATTTGATTGGATAATAAAATCAACATGAACTTATAAATCGGAGTAATAATAATCTTGGATTGAGGGTTTACAAACAAGAGAAGATCTGCTGATGCTGGGTTGAGGGTTAGTTGATAGAAGGCAGTGAGAGGAGCAAATAACTGGCCGAGTTTGCAACCCTCTAACTAGTTGGCTTCTGCGTGAGTCATGGTTTGTTCCTCAACTATCCATCATCTGTACCAACTGGATGAGGACGGCAGCCGTAAAGTATTTGGGTTTGTCATCCAAACAAAGATAGGTGAAAACAAATCTATGAAGAGGATAAAATAGGGATATAATTCAATTGAGCACATAGGCAAGATGGGTGAAAAGTGCTCAAGTGTTGTTTGTTCAGAAAACAGAGAAACAAGATGCTTTTGCAAAGGTAAGACACTAGGAAACTATTAGCAGAAGGATCTAGGTCTCCTTGCACTAACCACATAACGTTAACATGTAGGTTAAGGATCAGCTCAACAATTGGTAAGTTAGTTCATATTACAAATGAAGTGGAAGAAAAATAATGCTGATTGCAATGATATAATGAATATAATAAATTGTACAGAGTTCTGGTCTCCATACACAAAGGTATATATAAATTTGTAAGAGTAAATGACAGGATTGTTCTATAAAGACTGAGTAGACTAGAGCTATATTCCCACATCTTAGAAGAATTGGAGATGGTCTTATTTAATCTTAACAATTAATATTCTTGACAGGTTAAATGATCAAGATCAGTTGGCACATTTATAAAGAGTCTTGTGGAAATTATATATGGCAAACATTATGGCTAAAATATTTTTGAAATTGTACTCTTGTACAGAATATATGACTTGCATTGCCAATAATTATATTATGTAGATTAATGCTAATCATAGCAACCATTCTATGGTTGAATACAATTCTCTTGGATTCTACATTGAATTTATTAGTGACTCTCTTTATACCAATAGCCTTTAGTTTAGTGCACCCCAGAGTGGAAGCTATTTCTCCTGCTCTACTCAATCCAGCCTTTTGTGGTTTTAAAGAATCTATTAGGCTATTCAGTGCTTCTGGACAGAATTGTCAAAATTGTTCTTGTTTAATTAAAAATGTTTTGGGATCATCCCAGCATCTTCGAAAGCTTTATTCAAATTTAACAATTTCAACATTTGGTGAATTATTCAATCCTAATACTATTGGAAGATGCTGGGTTGAATAATTTAGTTGCTGAATAGGCCAAATTTTAGTCTTGTGCTAGTTACTAGCGGTGGTTCTAACATTGATTATCTGACCATTCAAGAGTAGGTGGAATGGACAAACATGTGTATATAAATCCCCTAGCATGGGGAATTTGTTAGGTTCTTGGAATCCATCCAGATATGAAATTCTTCCTAAATAATGGCTGTTGGTTCCATTCACAGTGAGCATTTCTGGAAAAGAACTCCTATCATCCTACCGTTTTCTCTTCTATAGTTATTTAATTCTTTCAGCTGTTGTGGTTGAACTCCATCCCAGTACTGAACCTTCAATGTGCCATTACGTGGCTGCAATATTCAGACACCAACCTGGTCTACAACTATATGCTCACCGCTCCAGGCTTATCTCTAGCTACTTATGAACTGTGAAGGTCACAGATGGAGGGTTGTAAACATCAGGCTGAAGTTCGATGACTTTCTTTTTATGACAAGTGTAGCAGATGAGGTGGAAAACAAAGCAAACTTGGATAAGTAGGAAGATAGGCGTTTAAGGGACATGCTATTTACACGTGAGTAGTGATTTTATATCATGCATGTTACGTGTGTGTGTAACTGAATCAGAAACAGAATCTTAGTGCTTGCTTGTCCAGAACTGCATATTTAAGACATTTATTTTTTTTATTGACAATGCATTAAAGTGTTCACAAACATCTGAAGACTCTAACTCCAACACCCATGGTTTACACTTCAAGAGACTACTGACCATCTGAGACAGCATGTAGATATATTATACAGTTGTCACAGCCATCACGTATATACATCAGAGGCGGCTTCCAAAATGTACAAAGCTGGGGCACTGTGGGAAGAGGCATGGATTAGCTGACAACAGAATTAACAAAACAGATCATTCCATTAGCTCACCATTGTAGAGACAAAGGTTGCAGGTCAGTCAGATTGAAATTTGATGTGGAAAGTTGCTTGTTTGACTCAAATGTCCTGGGAATGAGCTTTTGGAAAAGCCAGTGCTAAAGCTATTACTTAAAGATTACAGCAATGCCAATTGTTACCATAATTTGTCAAATTGTCTTCAAATATTTACAAATCCCCCTTGGTTTCCTTGTAATCCTTTACAATTTGTTGGTGCTGGAATTTGTATTAGTGGCAAGGTAGGGGGTGGGTGGTGAGAGGGGAATAGAGGTGCACAAAATCGTCACTATCTATTTCACTGTCACTTGTACACCCCACAAAATAGTTCCACAAACTATGTGTGAGCAGAGAGTTCGGCTCGAAAAAGGCAACTGGAGAGATACAGCCACCCCAGTACTGCAATGTCCAACCCAGCTCGCACCCCATCTTCTTTCTTTCTGTCTGGCTGCATGGGAGCTGCCCTATGTAAAGAAGCATCATCCACTGAACAAACTGCAATTGGCATTGAGAGCAACGCACAACCGACCAACCATGTCCTCTGTCTTGTCTTAATTGTTATGTATTTACCTTACTATACCGTCTACCTTGCTAGTGTCCATTTTACACAATAATGGTGTGAGAGCTGACTGAAACATAAGGCAAAGCTCTAGGCTCCCTGAACAGGTCAAATTTACTGATTTCGGTACAGAGTTTAATATATTCTGATGTTACTAAGTTCCTTGTGCTAACCTTTCACAACCCTCTCTTTGCTGCAGGAGGTAAATAAATAAAGAACTGAGGCAAAGATATAAATCTAGGACAGCAAATGATAGCAAGAGACCACAAAATCTATTAATGTCATTAAAGCTGCTAAGAACTGACAGTCACTTTTTAATTTAATGTTTCCACTGAAGGTTTGTAGGATATGATGAAAAGAATTGGCAGTTGGTGTTCTTGGATATGGTGAAAAGATGGTGAAGAAGTGCATAGATTATGTTGAGGGATAAACTGAGATGATGCATTGATTGGCTTGAGGGATAGAACAGAAAAAATATTTAAACTGCATTTATTTATGAAACTGGGTGAGTTTTTAAGGCAGAATTTTCCCTTTTTAAAAATTTCCTCTTCTGTTCATTTTGTGGAAAGGAATTTAGTTTTGGTAAATAATCATTTTTAATAAATGATGATTGTTGAGACACTTGTTAAAGCAATGATATAATGGTAAAGAACTGCAGTTGAACAGAATGGTAAAGTCACGTATCAGGCACATTTGATCCTTTTTTCTGGTGAAGGAATGGCCACCTCTCCCTTGGGTATGTAGCAGAAGTGAGATTGCTTCACCTTTACTATTCACTAATTACACCCACAAGGCTCTAACTTTCCTGATATGGGCATGCTCTGTAGGTTGGTTGGCCTAAGGCACAGCCCCCAGCTCTAGGAACTTTTCTTGATTCTACATCTCATTATGGTTAGTTATAATCCATAGGCTGGCTGGCCTAGGATATATCTGTCACATCATAAAGCCTTATGCAGTGGCATTTCCCTAATACATTTCTTATGCATAGCTTTTTTTTTAGTTCTAGTGATTTACCAGACTAATTCATCTGCCATTCCCAGTTTTCATCTACCCAGAAGGAGTAGTAGAAAACTTCACCTGATATTAATATTGATATATTTTGAGACCACTCAATAGAATATTAATCTGATCTCCATAATTTACATTAGCAGCTGGGGAAAAATGGAAATTGTCCAATTAAGCTTCAGGGTTCAAGTCCTATTTATTTGAGAACTGTGTAGCATTGTGTCTGATTGGTAACTAACTGTTTAAAGACACCCTTCCTGATTGTGGCCTCCTGTTAGCTGTTGGCTTGCCTCTGTTTGGTTACCTGACAAATCCCGGCTACTGCAAGCTTTTCAGTTCTGTTGAATCTCATTTTGAAGCACTCGCTGTTCTTAAACTGTGGCTCTGTAGAATAGAGATAATTAACCTTCAAAATACCATGCCCAATACTTTGAAGCTCTATTTACGCCTCAAATATTTTCTCTCAGCAATTCATACAGACTCCTAAGTATTTTAACTATCACCTTCATGTACCAGATCTCAATTTTATAAAGTTCTAGGAGCATCATCAACCCTTAGATGCTTCACACAAGATCAGTAAACAGGCGCTGGAGAAATCTGTAATTATTCTAGACTGATATTGAAAATTGCAATTGTTGATGTCAGCTCTTTGAAACATAAAAATATAGGCATAGGAACAGGCCACCAGCTGCGAACTGGTTGATATCACACCATTCAATGATAGACCTGAGCTAATCTGTATCTCAGCTTCATACAACTGCCTTGCTTTCATGACTCAATAAACAGTAGGTGCAGGAGTAGGCCATTTGGCCCTTCTAGCCAGCACCACCGTTCACTGTGATCATGGCTGATCATACATAATCAGTACCCCGTTCCTGCCCTCTCCCCATATCCCTTGACCCCGCTATCTATAAGAGCTCTATCTAACTCTCTCTTGAAAGCATCCAGAGACTTGGCCTCCACTGCCTTCTGGGGCAGAGCATTCCACATATCCACCACTCTCTGGGTGAAAAAGTTTTTCCGCATCTCTGTTCTAAATGGCCTACCCCTTACTCTTAATTCCCTGTTTTCAGAAATCTGTCCCAGTGGAGAAAGTTTCAAACTATCTAGCCACAGCATTTTGTTGTGCATTGGTGTGTACTTCCAAACACAGCAACAGGCCCACTACTTGCTTGATCAGTGCCCAATGGTAGCATTACTGAAAAATCAGAATGCACACTCCTTTCTCATCCATGCTTCATACGGGGAAAATTCGTTGCACTACCTGTGATTCCAAAGGGCACTCCCCCTTTCTTGATGTATTGCATTGCCAGAGGTGGAAGTTTGAATGCAAATGAAAATTCAGACAATGCTGTGCATTTGCACATAACTTTATACCCATGACAAGGCATTACCGACACCAGTGACATGTGAGTCAGACATCAGGCTTCCCCAGATGAGAATCTATAGTTAAAGTGACTGAGCATACACTGATCAGGAAAAGCACACTTCAGATATAAATACACAGAGAGGGAAGTAATTGCCACTGAAGTAGGGAAGGGGTGGTTTGGGGTGAGAGAGTGTGGCGGGGCAATGTGAACGTACATTGCAGCAGGACAGTGTTGTTGTGCACTGAACGTGAGAAGCAGCATTATCACCCAACTGACACGCAGCGAACGACAAGTGACGCGGACGATGCAGCAGTTCACCACAGGTGTGGGACACACACGCACACACACCAATGTGCAATTGAAAATTCTGTTATGAATGGTAAATTGCTTCCTTGGTTTGACAAGCTTCCACTGAGGCACGGTATCTAAAATGCTGGAAGGATACTGACCAGGACCCAGATAACTTCCAGCTGTCAAGGGCTTTGGGTTAACCAAAGACCCAACCATAAAATCCAACATATAATCTCAATCCTCAAAGTTAGTTCTCACTTCAGTTGGAACTACTTTGAGGTGTCTTATTTAGCAGCGATTCATTCTGCCTGCGTTCGTTCGTCTTGTTTTATTGTTTACATAGAACATAAAAGTCAAGGGTGCAATATATGCATAGCAGTAATTTCTTTTAATTAAACATCAACCTTAAGACACAACTTTTACTTAGTGCTAGACTTAAGGTATTGTAGTGACCCGAGCAGCAGATTGTGTATCCTTTCCCACCGGTTGAGGATGGGGGAAGTTGGTTATAGTATTTTTGGTTTAAATAAAGCACCATGGGGAACTTGTGGAGGTGTTTATCGCCGTGCTCTGACAGCTCACAGAGAACTGTGCTTGTTGGGGCTCCACTGACCAATACCTCAAGCAACACTTCCATTCCTCACAACCCTGCAGTTCTATTAGCATGTTGGAATGGCTCCGTCCTGATCAAGAGCCCCATGCCCCACTTGGCTTGAATACCCTACTTGCTTATAACACTGGGAAAGGTAGCTGCCAGCTGGTGATCAATTCTGTTGGTAAATAAAATTGTGTTGCACGGGGGAGATTAAATGTGTAACAATCTATACATGGCTTGTAAGCTCGAAGACAGATGCATCTGGGATTGCCCATTGCTAATGATAAATCTGAGTCAACTGGAGCGAACTACTCAAGATGGCTTCAGGTTCTCCAGCCACTGCACCACCCAAACAAAAAATACACACTCCTGTGGGGACAGCAAGGTAGTAACATTGGTAGTTAGAACCAGCTGATGTAAACCATAAAAAAAAACCCTAACTGAATCATTGTATTCCTGCCTCCCGTCCCCTATCTGCTCCATTATGTCTCGTCTATTGAGGGTCAACTATCGAGGGCTGTGCTGGTATGGTCTTCAGGCTGTCAGGATCTCATCCACAGGGAAGGGACAACAAACCAGTGCAGTTTGTTTCGACAGCCACTAATTTACAAAACACTGAGAGTAATTTGTTTAAGGATAGTGACACTAGATGTCACTGCCAGCCCTGCACACCACCATATTCAGAACCAAATGGCGCGGAGTATGTCTGGCAGTTGGTTTTCCTGCTTGCACTTGGGTGACCAAAGTCAAATTTCTCTGCTTGAATCCTTCAGACCCAGCAATTGTGGGGGTGCTGACTGGTTCATGAAAACTCTAACACAACAAACAGCTATCTAAATATTTGCAGCTGGGGAGGAGGGGCAGACAATACTATTCAACTTCAACGATAACAATTCTTATTAACGATTAAGAATACATTATCAGTATAGAGCTACACGTGAAATATATACAATATTCACCTTTTTACTACTCCATAATTCCAGTTTTGTAAATCTCCTTTAGCGTTCATTTGTCCAAATAGATCATTCTTCCCCTCCCTGTGGCAAATAACCTGCCAGTTCTTCTTGGCCACAGACTCTCTCTGTCCATGGAGCTCTCTGTGAGGTACGATTCACCTTCAAGTAGATTCAGATCAACATGGGGCTTTGGCCAGGACGAACCAACCAATAAGGAGCTTTACAGATTGTTTCAGGCTCCTCTTCAGTTTGCCCATCAACTCCTCTGTTTATTCCCAGAGGCCTCATGGACCCATAAAGAGGATAGCACTTTCCAATCAGCCTCTTCTCTGTGGGAATTGTTTGGATGCCAAAGACTGCCTTCACTGTCTTCCTCACACCTCACCTACCCCCCCCCACCCCCACCCCCAGTTCATCCCTTCCTCTAAATGGAAACATAAGAAGCAGACAGCATCCAGTGCCCATGACAAGGAGCTCGTTCGTCACTGATGTCTAACCGCTTGCTGAAGATACACAGAGCATCACACGCACACGGAACATGGCACTCCCTGGCGCCAGCGACACGGTTTTTGCTTTCACACAACTATTAATTTTTAATCCTCAATAAATTACTACACGTAGAGCAGGCATTTTAGACGGGCATTCACATCAACGTTGGAAAGGCTAAGTTGACTATGTACATAAGAGTCCAATCTGATGTCTGAAGTGGAATTCTGTAACTGGTGCTTGGATCCCTGTCAGATCCGCATCTGACTGCTCCTCCGTCTGGACAGCTTTGACCTGCAAGATAAAGGTAGGCTCTTTAGAACAGGCAACAACATTGTTTAGAACATTGTCTACAATAATAACACAATTATACAATGATAACACTCCCTGATACACTCATACGTCTTACACTAACAGATTCACATGCTGCACATTGAGGAGGTGACAGATGGGCCATTTAGAGAGTTAGTTACATGCAAGGTGCAAGACACAGGAGACTGGGTGACAGTTAGCAAGGGAAAAGGGGTTAAGGAGTCAGTGAAGAGTACCCCTGTGGCTATCCCCCTCAACAGTAAGTATATCACCTTGGATATTGTCGGGGGGAATGACCTAACAGAGAAAAGTCACAGTAGTTGGGTCTCTAGCACCTATGTGACTCAGAAGGGAAGGGGGAAAGAAGAGGCACACTGTGGTGATAGGGGATTTATTAGTTAGGGGAATGGACAGAAGATTCTGTGGGTGAGAATGAGATTCCCGGATGGTATATTGCTTCCCAGATGGCAGGGTCTGGGATACCTCGGATCAGGTCCTCAGTATTCTTAAGTGGGAGGGAAAGCAGCCAGAAATTGTGGTCCATATAGGTACCAATGACATGGGCAGGGTGGCTGAAGAGGTTCTGCATAGGGAGAGCAGGGAGTTGGGTGCTAAGTTAAACGGCAGGACCTCCAGGATTGTGATAACTAACCGTGCCATGTGCTAGGGAGGCTAGAACTAGGAAGATTATACAGTTTAGTAAGTGGCTAAGTGTGCAGGAGGGAGGGCATAAGATTTTTGGATCAATGGGCTCTCTTCCAGGGAAGGTGGTACCTATTGTTAGGTCCATAGCCCCCTCCTTTGTGAGAATCGCCAGATCACTGTTGGGTTGAGTCAAACGGGAGGCCCAAGACATGAGGGGGAGACGTGCAGGATGTCACGTTTCTCCCCCCCCCCCCCATAGCGATGTAAAGCTATGGGTGATGGCCACTGTCTCTTGGAGACAGATTTGTGGATTGAGATGCTCTGCTACGTGAATGCCCTCGGGCAAAGTGGGCTGGTTGAGGGAGAGATTGCATCACCCCCAACCTGATTGACATCTATGACCCTGAGAGTCAGAATAAAAGAGGGTCTGTTGGACCAACCCCTCAGACGCACCAGAAGAAACGTTAAGCGACCACGTAACAGCAGACGGTCATCGGAAACCAAGCCACGTGTGTTCAATTCCGTGGCTGGAATTGGTGGCTGAAACCACGGAAAATGGCTTTTTAGCTAACAACTGTGAACCTGCTCCCTTGACTCAATGCAGTGACATCATAAAAGACTTGGGCAAGTTTAAACCGCATCACTTTTAAACCCAACAACGCTGCAGCTTGAACGAACTGATAGTGACATAGAGTTATTTTTTAATCGGTTATTATGATACCTGCTCTTAGATTTAGTATTGACGATGTATATTATCTGTATGTTTGCATTAATCTTCTTTTTTTGCCCTTTATCGATAAATGCTTTTAAAAATAGTACCATCAGACTTCAACGGACCTCTCTATCTTTGCTGGTAAGTGATCCAGTTACGGGAATTTCATAACAAAGTACAGAAGGAGCAGTTTGCACCTGAACTAGAAGGGGACTAATAGCCTAGTAAGAAGATTTGTTAATAATGCAGGTGGGGTTTAAACTGGAGTTGCAAGGGGATGGGAACCAGAGTCCCAGAAGAGTTAGTGGAGAGGTTGTGGAGACAGATGTTGGTAAGAGCTCAAAGTCAGGATTCAAAAGGTTGAGCATAGTGTGACTAGTGTTCTGAGCTGCTTATGTTTCAATGCAAGAAGTATGGTAGGAAAGGCAGATTGTAGTGCTGAAGATGAGGTATCTGGTTTACAGAAGCAATGTGTAGTGAGGAGAGGCTGCTGATAGGGTAAAACTGCAGTCAACAGGATGAGTTGTAATGTAAAAGGTGGTCAAAATTGAAAAGGGTGAATACCAGACTGAAGGTGTTATATTTAAATGCGCACAGCATACAAAATAAGGTTGATGAACTAGTGGCACAGTTACAGACTGGCATGTATGATATTGTAGGTATCACTGAATCATGGCTGAAAGAAGATTATAGCTGAGAGCTTAACGTCCCCAGGATACACATTGTATTGAAAGGACAGGCAGGAAGCAGTGGGGGTGGCGTTACTCTGTTGATAAAAAAAAAATGAAATCAAATCACAAGAGTTGACATAGGGTGAGAAGGTGTTGAACCATTGTGGATGGAGCTAAGGAACTGCAAGGGAAAAAAGACCCTGATGGGAGTTGTATACAGACCCCCAAAACAGTAATTTGGATGTGGCCTATAAAGTGAGATAAAAATCCACACTGAAATGGCAATGTTACAATAGTCATGGGTGACTTAAATATGCAGGTAGATCGGGAAAATCAGGTTGGTGTTGGATTCCAAGAATTTCTAGAGTGCCTATAAGATGGCTTTTTACAGCAGCTTGTGGTGAAGCCCACTGAAGCAACAGCTCAACAGCTACTCTGGATTGGGTGTTATGAAATGAAACAGAATTGATTAGAGAGCTTAAGGTAAAAGAACCCTTAGGGGAGAAGGGATCATAATATGATCGAATTCATCCTGAAATTTGAGAAGAAGCTGAAGTCAGATGTATCAGTATTACATAGGAGGAAAGGGAATTAGAGGCATGAGAAAGGAGTTGGCCAGAACTGATTGGAAAAGAACACTAGCAGGGATGATGGCAGAGCGACATTGGCTGTAATTGGAAGCAATTCGGAAGGCACATGAAATATAGATCTCAAAGAGGAAGAAGTAAGCTAAGGGAAGGATGATAAACCATAGCTACCAAGGGAAGTCAGAGCCAAATTAAAAGCCCAAGAGAGGGCATGTACAGGTCGGCCTTCACTAATCTGGCATGGTTGGGATCTGAGGAGTGCTGGATTAGTGAAAATGCTGAATTACACATTAATCACATTAAGCAATAGTTAGCCTTCACTAATCCAGCATCATTGGGATCTGAGGAGTGCCAGATTGCAGGTAGTTGGATTAGTGAAGGTTGACTGTAATGGAGCATAAACTGGTGGGAAGTTAAAGGATTGGAAAGCTTCTAAAAACTAAAAGAAAACAATTAAAATTCATTAAGAAGGCAAAGATGGAATATGAAAGTAAGCTAGCCAATAATACTAAAGAGGATACCAAAGTTTCTTCAATACACAAGGTGTAAAATAGAGGCAAGAGTGGATTATCAGACCGCTGGAAAACAGTGCTGGAGAGGTAGTAATGGGGGAGCAAGGAAATGGCAGATGAACTGAATAAGTGTTTTGCATCAGATTTCACTGTGGAAGACACTAGCAGTATGGTGGAAGTTCCATGTGTCAGGGGTCATTTAGTATGTGAAGTTACCATTACCAGAGAGAAGATTCTTCAGAAACTGAAAGGTCTGAAGGTAGATAAGTCACCTGGACCAGATGGTCAAAAACCCAGGTTTCTGAGTGAGGTGGCTGAAGAGATTGTGGAGCATTAATAATGATCTTTCAAGAATCACTAGGTTCTGGCATAGTTCCAGAAGACTAGAAGATTACAAATGTCACTGCACTCTTCAAGGAGGGAGAGAGGCAGAAGAAAGAAAATTATAGGCCAGTTAGTTGGACCTTAGAGATTGGGAAGATGTTGGAGTCAATTGTTAAGGATGAAGTGTCAGGATACTTGGAGGTACATGATAAAATAGGCCATAGTCAGCATGATTTCCTCAACAAGTGGAAATCTTGCCTGACAAATTTGTTGGAATTCTTTGAAGAAATATCAAGCCGGATAGACAAAGGAGAACTGGTTGATGTTGTGTTCTTGGATTTTCAGAAGGCGTTTGACAAGGTGCTATACATGAGACTACTTAACAAGCTATGAGCCCATGGTATTACATGGAAATTCTAGTCTGGATAAAGCAGTGGCTGATTGGCAGGAGGCAAAGAGTGGGAATAAAGGGAGCCTTTTCTAGTTGGCTGCTGGTGACTAATGGTGTTCCACAGGGATCTGTGTTGGTTTTGATCCTTTTTACGTTATACATCAGTGATTTAGATGATGGAATTAATGGCTTTGTTGCAAAGTTTATAGATGATATTAAGATTGGTGGAGGGGCAGGTGGTTTTGAAGAAGTAGAGAGGCTACAGAAAGGCTTAAACAGATTAGGAGAAGGGGTAAAGAAATGGCCGAATACAGTGTCAAGAAGTGTATGGTCATGCACTTTGGCTGAAGAAATGAAAGGGTTGACTATTTTCTAAATGGAGAGAAAATACAAAAACTGAGGTGCAAAAGGATTTGGGAGTCCTTGTGCAGGTTAATTTTTAAGTTGAGTCTGTGGTGAAGAGGCAAATGCAATGTTAGCATTCATTTCAAGAAGACCAGAATATAAAAGCAAGGATGTAATATTGAGATTTTATAAAGCACTGGTGAGGCCTCACTTGGAGTATTGTGAGCAGTTTGGGGTCCCTTATCTAAGAAAGGATGTGCTGAAACTGGAGAGGGTTCAAAGGAGGTTCACAAAAATGATTCCAGGATTGAATGGCTTGTCATATGAAGAGCGTTTGACGGCTCTGGGCCTGTATTCACTGGAATTCAGAAGTATGAGGGGTGACCTCATTGAAACCTATCGAATGGTGAAAGGCTTTGATAGAGAGCATGTGGACAGGATGTTTCCTATGGTGGAAGAGTCTAAGACCAGAGGACACAGCCTCAGAAAAGAGAGGTGTCCTTTTAGAATGGAGGTGAGGAGTAATTTCTTTAGCCAGGGAGTGGTGAATCTGTGGAATTCTTTGCCACAGGTAGCTGTGGAGGCCAAGTCTTTATGTATACTTACGGCAAAGGTTGATAGATTCTTGATTGGTCAGGGCATCTAAGGATACGAGAAGAAGGCGGGAGATGAGGGCTGAGAGGAAAATTGGATCAACCATGATGAAATGGTGGAGCAGACTCGATGGGTCAAATGGCCTAATTCTGTTTCTATATCTTATGGCCTTATGTTCTATTCACTACCATTGGTATGATACTCTGTCACATGTCACAATTCATCAAACTCAACAGTACAGTAATAAACCCATAACACTGTAATGCTGATATCAATTGCAGTTTTCACAATTACACTTTCTAATATGAAGTTTATCCTTCACTGAAACTCCAAATCCCAACTTCAATATAACTATCTAGTCTACCTCATAACCCTCACCATATCATACCTGATATACCTACAACTTAAAAAAAAATTGGTACATAATATTTAGCCACTGCTGACAAGACTGAAATAGATTTTCCTAATTGATCTTTATGGTAAAAGTTCTCATAAATTGGGTTTAGGTACTGAGTTCCAGAATTTAATCTGGTGTGTATTTCCAAGTGAGAGAGGTGCATGGATGGTAGGGGTATGGAGAGATATGGTCACACTGCAGGTCAATGGGAATAGGCAGTTTAAATGGCTTGGTGAAGAGCCTGTTTCTGTGCTGTATTTTTCTATGACTCTGTGACATAGATGAGGAAGAGGAAGAGTAGGTTACTAAGTTTGCAAATAACACAAAGGTTGGTGGAGTTGTGGGTAGTGTAGAAGGTTGTTGTGGGTTACATAGAGATGTTGATTGGATGAAGAGCTGGACTGAGAAGTGGCAGATAGAGTTCAATCTGAACAAGTCTGAAACGATAGACCTTGGAAGGTAAAATTTGAAGGCAGAGTACAATATTAATGGCCGGATTTTAGCAGTATAGGGGAACAAAGGGATCTTGGAGTCCACGTCCATAAATCCCTCAAAGATGCCACAAACTGTAAGTTGATGGAGAAGTTAATAAGGTGTATGCTGCATTGTCTTGTGCGTCGGAAGATTGAGTTCAAGGAACTTGAGGTAATGTTAGAGCTCTATAAACTCTGGTTGTGACCACTCTTGAAATACTGTGTTGAGTTGTGGTCACTTCATTTTTGAAAGGACATTGGAGCTTTAGAGCATGTGGAGAGATTTACCAGGTTTCTGCCTGGACTAGAGAGAATGTCTCATGAGAAAAGGTTGAGTGAGCTTGGGCTTTTCTTTTTGGAACAAAGGAGGATGATAAATGACTTTACAGAGGTGTATAAGATGATAGGAGGCTTAGATAGAGTGGACAGCCAGCATCCTTCTCCCTAGAGTGTCAATGGTTAAGTCAAAAGGGCATCATTTTAAGGATATTGGAGGAAAGTATGAGGGGGGGGGATGTAGGTTTTTATTATATATAGAGTGGTAAGGGAATGGGACCCGCTCTCGGGTCTCACGACTGGCCGCTGTTTGATATGCCAAGATGCCACCTAGAAGACTAGCATGCCCTCAGGGTTCTGGGATTTTGTGGCCCTGGAGGCAGGCAGACTCGAGGTTGGTGCTGCCGCAGGAAACTGGTGTGTTGTAGGAGACGGAAGATGGAAATCAGCAAGCTGGCTGCTGGCTGTGTGCCCGAGTTCTTTGGGCACAGAGCTTAGAAGAGGTGATGAAACAGACTTTTAGTATCATAAATCAGCGAGTTGTTTGTCTCCCCTCTCACTGTGAAATGGAGACATCTCTTTTTCCCTTATTAGGGAGAGAGAGAGAACCTGTGGTATGTCGAATACCGGGTGAACGAGTAGTCTTTGGGGTATTTCAAATCTGTGTCTTTATTGATGTTTTACTGCACACTTGAGTGCTCGATGGGGGGCGCTATTGCTTTTTGCTGGTGGGGGAGAGGGGGTTGTTGTTTTGCGGCTGTGTATGTATGGGAGGGGGTTTCTTCCAGGTTCTAACATTTAAATGTCATTCATTCTTTGGGGTGCTCCTCTGTTTTCGTGGATGTTTGTGAAGTAAAAGAATTTCAGGATGTATATTCTATACATTTCTCTGACATTAAATGTACTTTTGAAACCATTGAAAGCACTGCAAGGTGTGGTGGTGGTGGCAGATACATCAGGGACATTTCAGAAACTCTTAGATAGGTACATGGAAAAAAAACAGAGGGCTAAGTGGGTTAGATTGATTTTGGAGTAGGTTTAACGGTGACACAATATCCTGGGCTGAAAAGTCTGTGCTGTGCTGTACTAAGCTCTGTGCTCCATTTGGGCATGTTGCAGACCTCTATCTCAAATTCTTTCTTTATGTTTGTGTTTCTGACTGTCTATTTCTGCTGGACATCATATTGGCTTAGCTTAATTTCATTTCTATTTGACCAAATCTGGCCTGATGTGCAGTCCCCACAGCCTTACTATCTGATATAACCCACATCCCTCACTCTAACAGTGTCTGATATCCAGATCCCTCACTGTAACAGTGTCTCATTTAGCTCACATCCCTCACTGTAGTGTCTGAGATCCACATCCCTCACTATATTATTGCCTGGAATAGCTCACTGTTTACTGTAGTACTGCCTGATAAAGCCCACATCCCTCACTGCATGACTGCCTGATACTGCCACATTCCTCACTACTAAATCAGCCTGATATAGCTCATATTCCTCACTCTAACAGTGTTATATGTCGCCCACCCCCCTCAAAATACTCCTCCTAAATACTCCATTGCTCTACTCTGTGTCATAGACAATATTTCTCACTGGAAAACTATTTGGTGTAACTGAACTGTTGGAAATGCTCCACACAGCAGAGGGAGAATAGAGTTCAAGTTTCACAATGATAACATTCCATCAGCCCTCACTATAACTACCTCATGCAGCCCAGAATACTCAAAATCTTATTTGGAATAAAAAGGAACTGCAGATGATGGAAGCCCAAATGAATGACAAAGAACAGATGAAATGCTCAGGAAGTTGAATGGCATCCATGGGGAGCAAAGACGAGTCAACTTTTCAGGGCAAGGACCCTTCATTAGAGATACACTCAGTGGCCACTTCATTAGTACACCCGCTCATTAATACAAATATTTAATCAGCTAATCATGTGGCAGCAACTCAATGCATAAAAGCATGCAGACATGGTCAAGAGGTTCAGTTGATGTTCAGACCAAATATCAGAATGTGGAAAAAATGTTGGAATGAAGACCCATTGTGAGATTATAATGGATTTTAAAATTTTTTCCCAGGCCATTGCCAGAGTCAAATTAAGCTACGGGACAAGTGTTCCACCCAACCAAACCTGTGGTGTATCTGGCAGGAAAATCTTTGGCAGCCTTACTGTTCTGGGAATTTATTTTGTTTATTTATGTAGTGATAAAGCGTAGAGCAGGCTGTTCTGGCCCTTCGATTCCATCACGTATATGCTGGACAGAGAGTGAGATTTCTGCCTTGTTGTCTTGGACCAAGAGAGGGCCTTCAATAGGATATCACATGTGATGGATGTGCTCTCCAAAATGTGTTTTGGCGAGGAATCAGAAATCGGACCAATACACTGAAATCTGTAATGTAGTCCAAATCAATGGATGGGGGCTGGATAGCTCCCCCATCAGGTCTGGAGTCAGGCAGGGTTGTCTTCTTCGTGTGTTGCACTGAACCTATTTGCATCAAAAAGGATGAAAGCATAAGAGGGTTAATGTTACCAGTCAATGGAAACACACAAGTCAAAGCTAACTCTGTATAAGGACGATGTGACTATTTTCTGCTCAGATCCATGGTCAGCTTGCAAATAGATCAGCATCCAGGGCCTGTGTCAACTGTAGTAAGAGTGAGGCCAGATGTGGCCTGTTCCTCGTTCCTCTGCTTTGGTAATCACCCGGGATGTCTTCCAGTTTATCTGGGTGTCCAAGATGCAATCTGACATGCTCTAATACACAAGTCCCCAAAGAGTGGGGGCAAAATTGTACCCAATATTGCCCTCATCCTGATGGCCACCTTTGTTGTGGTATATCAGTGATGTGCGGATCTAAAGTAGGTGGGCGTCAGGTGACTCTATGTGCTGAGATTCTGTGTGAGCCTGCTGTTGTGGAGGATAGGTCTGGCCCTGTTCAAGTGCAACATCCCAGTCAGCTGGACATTAGCACACTACCCAACCTTTGCAGAAGTGTTCTTCTAAGTAAACACTCTCACTGTCAAAGTGCTTAACAGTGCACAAACCTCACCATAACCCTGAGTGATGAAGCACAGAACAACAATGCAGACTTAAGTAATCCACACACTTCCCCATATCTACCTGATAAATCCCACATAAATCACTATAATTGGTTGATGTAACACACATCTTTATGACAATATTATCAAATTACTTTGTGGTTTTCAGTATACCACCTAATATTGACCTCATCCCTCTGTGTAACATTCTGATGTAGGTTACAATTCTCAGTATAACTCTGCCTGATGTAGTCCACAGCTCATTTAATAAGACTGACCTATTATTATAACTGTTGGAAAACCACTCAGCGGACACTTTATCAGGTACACCTGTTCATTAATGCAAATATCTAATCAGCCAATCGTGTGGCAGCAGCTCAATGCATAAAAGCATGCAGACCTGGCCAAGAGGCTCAGTTGTTCAGACCAGACATCGGAATGGTGAAGAAATGTGATCTAAGTGCCCTTGACCATGGAATGGTTGTTGGTGCCAGACGGGGTGGTTTGAGTTTCTCAGAAACTGCCGATCTCCTGAGATTTCCATGCACAATTGTTTCTACAATTTACAGAGAATGGTGGGAAAAACAAGAGCCATCCAGAGAGTGGCAGTTCTGTGGGTGAAAATCCTTGCTAATGAGAGAGGTCAGAGGAAAATGGCCAGAGTGGTTCAAGCTGACAGGATTGTGGCAGTAACCCAAATAACCGTGTGTTATGATAGTGGTCTGCAGAACAGCATCTCTGAATGCACAACATGCTGAACCTTGAAATGAATGGGCTCCAGCACCAGAAGACCATGAACGTACTCTCATTGTGCACTTCAATACATCACACACCCACTGCTGTAAACTCTCAAATATTCCCTACTCTCTTCATTACAGCACTGGATAGCTATTCAATGCCTTTCACTGCAATTTTGAGAATAGCGGTTGCCATGGTACTGCAACACCTATTAAAGCTTGAGGCATTCTGGAATTCAGAGGTCAATTCTGACACCATCTGTAATGAGTTTGTACCTTCTCTCCATGACCGTGTGCGTTTCTTCCAGGTGCTCCCACAGTCCAAAGCCGTACCGGTTAGTTGGTTAATTGGTCATTGTAAATTGTCCTATGATTAAGCTAATGTTAACCAGGCAGACTGCTGGGCCTCAAGGCTCATGGAGCTGGAAAGGTCTGTTCCGCACTGTATTTCTAGATAAATAAAAATGTCTCTCACCTCAACAATATCTGACAGATTGCACATGTCCCATTGCAACACATAAGGACATCATACCTCCAATTATACTATTGTCCGAGGTAGCCACATTGCAATTGTAACACCATCCAACGTAGAACTCTCCCGACTGAGCCAGCAAGGAGGGTTGAATACATAAAGCCAGTCTTGCACTTCACTCAGCCTACCTGATTGAACCAGCAAGGAGGGGGTTGAAGGCATAAAGCCAGTCTTGCATCTCTTTATCATTGCATGCTTGTAGCAGTATCCCACGATGTTCAGTGCACACAGCAAAGGTGTTGGGAGTCTGCAACAAACAAAAAGGGAGAACCTCAGGAATGAGTGCACTTTGCACAGTGGTGCAGCCAGTAAAACTGTCATTTCACAGCTCCAGTGATCCGGGTTCAATGCTGGCCTCCTGCACGGAGCTTGCATTTCCTCCCTGTGACCACAGGGCTTCACCCCGAACACTCTGGTTTCCTCCCACGATCAAATGACACGTGAGCTGATAGATTCATTGCTCACCGTCAGTTGCTCCTAGTGTGTGGTCAAGTAATTAGGGGGATTGATGTCAATGTGGAGAGCATAAACAAGGATTAATGTAAACGGCGGTTGATGGTTGTAATGGATGGTGGGCTGAAAAGCTTGTTTCGATGCTGTATGACTACAAATACATCGACTCATGCAAATAACGTATCTTAGGTATGCTTAGACCACAGCAGAATTTGAATTATTGCACTACATGCTCTCAGGGGAATAACAAAAAAACCATTCAGGATTCAGCCCAACTTGGTCCAGATGCTGGGATAACCGCGGCTCCCACAGTCTCGTTCACTAGTTTGCTTTTGACGAAAGGCTACCTTTCAAGGGCATGTGAAGCACTGAGAGGATGCAGAGTCATTGAAATCTTGCAGGTTGACGTCACGGGGCACAGTCTGATGTCTGGACCGTGAGTGTTAAAGGGGGTGTCAAGCTGAAGGGAAAGGTTGAGATTTAGGTGGATCACATGCGAGTCATTCACAATCTGTCTGCGGTGACACAGACGTGATCAGTCACAGTCGGGGGGTGGGGGACAGGAGCTTGGAAACCTCTGTTGGTGGGTGTGGAACGTGAAAAGACACAGAGGAGCTGGGGAGGAGAGGGAATGGTGAATCCTGCTGGAGGGTGGGGGAAGGTTGAGGGCAATGAGATAGTTGCGGGGGGGTGTTGGTAGAATCGGTCAGTCAGTAGGCAGGTGAGTGGATGAGTCTGCGTCAGGAATGGGTCAGTATAAAGGGTGGGGCTGAGCGGATGGGTTGAGGAGGGAACTTAATTAATATGGGGCCCACTTGTGGATCATTCAATCTGGGGACTAGACAGCAAAAACCTGAGAAGGGTTAGTGTTGTTATGTTTCTGTGTTCTGGGCAGAGGGAGCCAGGAACATTAGACCAGTCGGTCCTAACTGGGGTGCTCAATCACAGATTGAAGGTGGTGTTTGCGCAGTGGGGGTGGGGTGGTTGTCAAAGTGTGCAGAAGATGAGAGGAATTCTTAGGCTCTGCAAAGTAAACTACTAACATAATATCATGCACTGTGTAATCTAGCCCAGCTGCAGAAATAGCATCCAAATTTTGGTGATACCTAGGAAAACTGTCAGGCATCTACCCAAAAGATAAGTCAGTCTGGGCAATATGGATTCAATATGAATATCTATCTGCCATTTTGATGGTGTCCTGGACTCATAACAGCAGTGGTCAGGACAGTTGGCCCTTGATGTTGCACCAACGTTGATACCAATTTATATTAAATGTCCTCCTCCCATGTATCATCCATTTCCCTCTATTCCCTTCATATTCATGTGTCAGTCTATTAATCTTTTGTTCCACCAACCTGCCTCGAATAGCCCTTGTACCTACCACTCTCTGTGTAAAAAGCTTGCCTCTCAAATCACCGTTAAAGTTCCTCCCACTAATTTAAAACCATGTTCTCTGTCATTTGACATTTATACCCTGGGTGAAAAGATCCACATTCCTCATATAATGGGGAAACAGAACTTCATGCAAGTGTGATCTGACAAAAGTTTTATATAACTGTAACAGGACTTCCTTACTCTCAGACTCATCACATGCCTTCTTTAAACAAATCCACTTGCATCACCCCTCTCAGTGAACTATGGATCTTATAAAACGCCTTATTAAAATTCATGTAGATAATGTCCACAGCCTTACCCTCATCAAGTTCCTTTGTCACTTCCTCAAAAAGCTCAATCAATTTTGTAAGGCATGATCTTCCCTCACAGAGATCCATGTGGAACAGTCCCAATGTGCATAAATCCCATTCCCCAGTAAACTCTCCAATAGCTTCCCTAATACTGATGTGAAGCCCACTGGCCTATAGTTACCTGGCTTATCTCTATTTCCTTTCAAAAGGAACAACATTTGCTATTCTCTAATCTTCTGGGACCTTACCTGTTGCTACTGAGGATACAAAGAAACTTGTCAAAACCCTACCAATCTCCTCATTTGCTTCTTTCAGTATTCTGGGATATATGTCATCAGGCCCTAATACTTTTCAGAGAACACAGCACTACCACCTCCAGTGGTCCACTCTGCTATCGCTAGCCTCCAAATCCTTCTCCACCATAAATCCCAATGCAAAGTCGTCAGTTAATATCTCAACCACTTGCTCTAATTCCAATTATAAATTCCCTTCTTTATTCTTGAGTGGTGTTTAGCCTCTCCTCAGTTATCCTCTTTTTCTGAATACAAGTGAAACCCACTCAGTTTCCTTGGTAAGTGTAGGGAAGGCACACTCCGATCCCGCCAAACCCGTGAGATTGAGACGGCTCTCCCACCCCAAACCCCGGTTTGTCTGCATATTTGCTACCCGGTTACAACTCAGTGCCAAGAAATAAAAGACAGCACACTGTAAGTGATTAATTATATTTATGAATCTTAACTAAAGAGTTAGTAAAGAAAAGAAAGAAAAAAACCCAAAAGAACCCATTATAATTTAACAGTCAAATGCGCACAAGTTGGAGCTCATCTCTTCCAAAAGTCATATTCATCGATCCTCAGTAGACCCCGGCACCTGGCTCTATCGAATCATGGTTCCCCACCAGGTTGAATCCTAGGACCGGTTCTCTCCACCTCTCCTGCCAAACAAAGGACCCAGCTCACATTTCAAAGCACCCATTATCTCTAATCATAACCCAAACACTGCTTCTACAAAAAGACCATTACGTTAGCAGTAAAACCTTTCCCAGGGTGTTACACACTATAAAATGCCTTGGGATTCTCCTTGACCCTGATCACTGAGGATATTTCATGGCCCCTTTATGCATTTCTAATCACCTGTTTTGAGCATTTTCCTGCTACCTTTATATCCCTAAAGGGCCCGGTTTGATTTAGCTTCCAAAGCCTTATGAATGCTTCCTTTTAGTTCCTGACTAAATTTAGGACCTCTCAAGGCATCCAAGATACCTTACCTACCATCCTTGTCCTTACTCCTGACAGGAACATGCTGATCCTGAACTCCGATTAGCCGGTCTTTAAACAACTCGTACATCAGACGTGGACTTGTACCATAGCAACTGTTCTGAATCAACACCCCTCAATTCTTCTCTTATCCTGTCGTAGTTTGCCCTCTCCCAACTTCGCACCTTCCTGCAAGGTCTAATTTTATCCTCACCGATAATTAACTTAAAGAGTTTTGGTCACTATTCCCAAAATGTTCATCCACTCTCAGGTCTGTCACCTGGCCCAGGTCCAGTATGTTTGCTCCTCCAGTTGGACCGTCCACCTCTCTTGCACTGAAGAAATCCCACCTTCTTATGTTAAGGAAGTTCCAATGAACACTGGGGAAGTTGAAGTCACCCACTATGACAAATGTGTTGTTTCTTGACCTTTCCATGATCTGTTTACATAGCTGTTTCCCCACCTCTCAATGGCTGTTAATAGCTTATTGGTAAGCTCCACCCAAATTGCCTCCGGTATTTCCTCTCTGAGTACTGCTATGACATTCTTGTCAATAGTCCAACCCCTCCACCTCTTCTAACCCCTCTCTGTCACTCTCGAGGAACAAAACCAAGGAAGATTGAGCTGCCAGTCCTGTCCCTCATGCACCTAGGTCTCTAAAGGCAAGAACATTGGAATTCCATGTACTTGAAGGGAACGGAGGAGAGAGACCCTCATACCTTCAGCATGGCTTGCTGATCCTCACTGTACTCCACCTGTGCAGCCGACAGGTTCAGGATCGCCCTCTCCACCGTGTCCTTATCGGAGTTATAAATGTAAACATACGGCCTCCTCACAACCACAAAGCGCTTCACCCAGCCGTTAGTCTGGGGCTCTAGGAAATGCAGGGTCCCTTTCTTCGACACAATAGGACTGGAAGATATCAAGAAAGTCAGAGAACGCTATGTGTAAAAACTCACCGTGTGGCAATATAAATTTCCAACACAATTGCTTCCTCCTTGTACTTAACTCAAATCAACCAGCGGGGTCTTGGCCCAGCGTCATGGGGCATTCAGAGTCAAGGCTGGTGAGGCCGACTGGCTTTGTTAGATGACTTGTTGGAAGCAGAGAGAGGAGCAAGAAATTACATACAAGAGGACTGTAATCTCAGGCTCCTCCTGTGACCCTACTGCTAGTTACTTATTCACCAGCTTTAGGAAAAGCCCATAGTCAAATCACTTGTCAGTTCAGGAAGCTGCACAGACTTCTGTTGAGAATGCATTGGAGAACTGCATTCATTTCACCTCACCAAGGAAACACTGTCTATTGAATGCAGTTGGAGAAAGAGGGTGAGGCATAAAAAGTAGAAGCAGGAAAAGGCTGTCCAGCCCTCAGTGCCAGCTCGGCGATTCAGTACAATCAGGGGAGATGCTCTGTCTCCATTCCCTCTTCCTGCTCATTTTCTATAAAGGGGCTAAATGGATTAAATTATAATCTTTGTCTTCCCTCTCCCTTTCCAGTCCTGATGAAGGCTCTTTTCTGAAAACATCAACTGTTTATTTATTTCCATAGCTGCTGCCTGACCTACTGGGTACCTCTAGCATTTTGTGTGTTTTTCTCTGCAGAATCTCTTGTGTTTTAAAACATAAATACAGGTTGTATAAGGTAGGCTTGTACATTCTAATTATATAAATTTAAAATGAAATTTCTAAATGAAATATCTAATTTGAATAAATAGTTGCCTCTACAGAAATGGAGTCCAAAACAACGATGCATAATCATAACATATAGAAATAAAATTGGAAAAACTTGTTTAAAGTTAAGTGAATATCTAAAATTCTCCTGCAGAAATATGCTGATACTTCAAGGGTGTGGAATTGAAATTTCCTGCAATGTAAGAGTTTTCCAAACACATGAAAACCTGCAGATGCTGGCGATCCAAAGCAGCACACAAAATGCTGGAGGAACTCAGCAGGCCAGCCAGCATCTATGGAAAAGAGTAAACAGTCAACGTTTCGGGTCGAGACCCTTCATCAGGACTGGATGCACGTAACCACGGGTGAAGAGAATAGTATAGGAAGGGGAGTTTTGTCATTATGGTGGAAGATTAATGCTCTGAAAGTTAATGCTTTTTATGTGTAAATGTAGAAATGGTCACATTAAAGCCATACCTCACTCGAATCTCCTGGATATCAGCCACAAACATGCGAGGGCCTCCTTTCTCGTCCTTGCCCTGCACAGGAGATTTCTTGGGTATTCCATCTTGTACTGCATCAGGATCTGGACTAATCGCTCTGGATTGGTTTTCAGGGGTCCTGGTATAGAGATTATAACGTTTTAAAGCGATATGTCATCATTAAGCATAGACCAGTTACTCTAGAGATTAGTTAAGATGCTACCTATGTTTTCTCATTTTGTATTTGTTACTTCCCTTTTCTTCCTACCTCAAATAGCTATCAATCCTGCGGCCATGAACTGGAAAACGTCTACATGCTGTCCCAGATAAGCTTTCCATTCATAAAAATATACACTGAAATTTTCAATATAGTTGGATCTCATTCATATGTAGGTTTCAATTTTATAGACATCCAAAAGTCAATTTTGTTCATAAGTCAGGAAATACACAAAAATCACTAGATATGACTACTTTCAAAATATCATATACTATTATATTAATTACTCCACAGTATTGTAATGAATTACTTCAAAAGCTCGTTAAACTGATAGGAAAGATCCATTAGTAAAAGTGAAGAGAGACTGGAAACTAGTTTTGCCATTATTAATAAACTTCTTGGGCTTCCAGCTGGGTACGACAATTATAACTGACGTTTCAATGATAAACTCTGCCCTCCTGGAAGAAGATGGCAGAGTTTGTCATTGAAGCGTCAGTTATAATTGATACCCATACCTGGCTGGAAGCCCAAGAGAAATTTACTCAGTCATATACTTCAGAGAAGCACTAGATCTGTGGTTAAGCACTATATCTGTTCACCCTGTGGTTAAGAAGGCATACGGTGCATTGGCCATCATCAATCGTGCGAATGAGTTTAAGAGCCGATAGGTAATGTTGTAGCTATATAGGACCCTGGTCAGACCCACAGGAAGGATGTGGAAACCACAGAAAGGGTACAGAGGAGATTTACAAGGATGTTGCCTGGATTGGGGAGCATGCCTTACAAGAATAGGTTGAGTGAACTCAGCCTTTTCTCCTTCGAGCGACGGAGGATGAGAGGTGACCTGACAGAGGTGTATAAGATGATGAGAGGCACTGATCGTGTGGATAGTCAGAGGCTTTTTCCCAGGGCTAAAATGGCTAGCACAAGAGGGCACAGTTTTAAGGTGCTTGGAAGTAGGTACAGAGCAGATGTCAGGGGTAAGTTTTTTCTGCAGGGAGTGGTGAGTGTGTGGAATAGGCTGCCGGTGGTGGAGGTGGAAACAATAAGGTCTTTTAAGATACTCCTGGATAAGTTCAAGGAGCTTAGAAAAATAGAGGGCTATGGGTAACCCTGGGTAATTTCTAAGGTAGGGAATGTTTGGCATAGCTTTGTGGGCCAAAGGGCCTGTATCGTGCTGTAGGTTTTCTATGTTTCATCTTTCTTTTTGTTTGGCCATTCATAGGAATTTGTATGTTTGTACATTGTAATGTTATGGGTGTTCGCTCACCTGTAGGTGTGTCCATTAGTTGGGATTTGTAACCTGGGACTGACCTGCATATTGTTTATTACTTCCAAAACTTTGGTCATATTACATTGAAGTCTACACCCACGTGTAGGCCGAGACTAAAAGCCGCAGCACTAGTGGTGAGGACTCGGAAGGCGTGGTCAAGGCAGGTGAAGGAGTGCTTACGGGACTGTTTTGAGTCAGTGGACTGGACAATATTCAGGGCTTCATCTTTGAGTCTGAATAAATACGCCACTTTTGTCACCAACTTCATCAACATCTGCATGGATGAGCATGTGCCTTTGGGAACATATCGGCCATACCCACATCAAAAGCCGTGGATAAACCAAAAGGTTCGCAGTCTGCTGAGGGCTAGATCTATGGCATTCCAGACCAGTGATCCAGAGCTATACAGGAAGTCCAGGTATGACCTACAGAAGGCTTTCTTAAAAACAAAAGAACAACTCTGATTGGGGATAGACATCAGCTCTGTCGGGGTTTACAGGCTATTTCTTCCTACAAAGTGATACCTAACATCATGAATAGTGGAGATGCGTCACTCCCAGGTGAGCTCAATGCCTTTTATTCACACTTTGAATGGGACAATAAAACTGCATCTATGCAAATTCCCCCCCCCCCCCCGCAGAATCCAGTGACCCTATGATTTCTGTCTCAGAGGCTGATGTCAGAAAATCCTTCAAGAGGGTGAAGCATCACAGGCATCAGGCCCTGATGGTGTACCTGGTAGGGCACTGAAAACTTGTGCCAACCAACTGGCAGCAGTGTTCAAGGACATCTTCAGTCTCTCACTGCTGCAGTCGGAGGTTCCCACCTCCTTCAAGAGGGTAGCAATCATAGCAGTGCCCAAGAAGAGCAAAGCGAGCTGCCTTAATGACTATCAGTGAGTGGTACTCACATCGACTGTGATGAAGTGCTTTGAGAGACTGGTCAAGGATAGAATCAACTCCTGCCCGTGCATGGACCTGGACCTGGACCCACTGCAATTTGCCTATCACTACAATATGTCTACAGCAGGTGCAATCTCACTGGCTCTCCCCAGCCTTGGATCACCTGGACAATAGTAATACTTACATCAGGCTGCTGTTTATTGACTACAGCTCAGCATTCAACACAATCATACCCTCTGTTCTAATCACAAAGCTCCAAAACCTGGGCTTCTGTACCTCCCTTTGCAACTGGATCATTGACATCTTCACTGGGAGACCATAGTCCGTGCATATCAGAAATAACATCTCCTCCTCGCTGACAATCAACACTAGCACACGTCAAGGATGTGCACTTCGCCCACTGCTTTACTCTCTCCACACCCACGTCTGTGTGGCTCGGCACAATCAAACTACATCTGTAAATTTGCCGACTATACAACTACTGTTGATAGAATTTCAGATGGTGACAAAAAGGCGTACAGGAGTGAGAAAGATCAGCTGGTTGAGTGGTTGCACTCAACATCCCTAAGACCAGGGAATTGATTGTGGACTTCAGGAAGGCTAAGACAAGGGAACACAGACCAGTTTGCATCGAGGAATCTGTGGAAAGGGTGAGCTGTTTCAAGTTGCTGGGTGTTAACATCTCTGAGGATCTATCCTGGGCCCAGCAATGTTCTACAGATGTATTGTGGAGAACATTCTAACTGATTGCATCACCGTTTGGTATGGAGGGGCCACTGTGCAGGATCAGAAAAAGCTGCAGAAAGTTGCAAACTTAGTCAGTTTCATCATGGGCACTCGCCCCAGCACCAAGGGTATCTTCTAAAGATGAGGCCTCAAAAAGGCAGCGTCCATCATTAAGGATCCCCATGACCTCTTCTCATTGCAACCATCAGGAAGGAGGTGGAGGAGCCTGAAGACACACACTCAACATTTCAGGAACAGCTTCTTCCCCTCTCCCACCAGATTTATGAATGGCCAATGAACCTCTTTTTGCACTAATCATTTTAGTTTTTTAATATATACTTATTGTAATTTATAGTTTTTATACTGTTGCCGCATAACACATTTCACAACATATGCCAATGATATTAAATCTGTTCCTGATTCTGAAGTTATTGCTTTACTAACCAAAAAATCTGTCTTAAGATAGGGTCTCCTTCTGATGACAGTCCAAGATCCTCACATACCCACAAATAATGAGGCCAAACAGTGGATTCAGAATTGCAAATGTAATCCAGTAAAGCCTCTTATACCAACATACCACAGAACATCCCATCTACCCCATACTCAGTGCTGTAAATTCACTTATCTTTCACTGTAACGTCTGCAGATATATCAAATATTATTTACTGTTATATTCTTATTGATATCAAGTGTACTACATGATATATCTTGTTCTCACTTTACTTGACTTGTTACAGCACTATCTCATAAACTCTATCACCCTTGCTGTTGCACTCAAGTTAGCAACACTTTTATAACCTGTGCTTTAGTGTTCCGAAGCTCCTCACTTTAACGTACTAAAGTACAGTATCGATTCTTACGATCCTTCAGATACCCCATGTCCCTTCATGTACCATTTCCTTGTAATCTCCTCATATTTTAGCTCAATGTTCTTTACTATACCTTATACTCTAACTACAACAAACTCTTATAAACTGTTCAACTCTCTGAACTAACAAATCATAGTGCATTCTATATTTCTCAGAGACAGTCAAAATATGGTGTCTGCCAAGGATCCAAACCAGTACTGATCTTCTAAGAGGTGCTCCTCACCCATTATTCACAGGTTTCCTGTAGCTGACAGACATCATCTAGAAAACAGATAAAACGCAAAAGTAATACATGGATTCTAACCTCAGCTCTGAGATAAACTGCCCTTCCAGTAAAGAAGGACAGGTGGAAGATGGAGGCAGCGTGGTATTGCTCAGTGCAGAGAATGATGTGTCCCTCGTCAATGTAACAGACATCTCAGAGAGCTGAAAAACAGAAGCATCCAATAAAGTTTAGCATCAATGTATTATTTCAACCATCCTATGTAAATAGTATGCCACACGTTGATGTTCGTTTCTCTGCTCTTTACAAAGACTCATCCTGGACTCGGTGACTATAGCTGCTATCCAACACTGAGAGAGTAACAAGACAACTGGTGTGTGGAACAAAAGACCATGGATAATGTTTTTTAGATGATTATATTGAAACTATCTTCACAAAAATTATTGAGTGTGCTGAAGTTGAAACTTTTAAATATGATAAAAACAGGGAGATAATATTAAAGGGTTTAGCATTTTTAAGTTTGCTAAAATGCCCAGCTTGAAGACAGCATAGGTTCTGGCAATTATTCTCCAACCCTTTCTGCCTGGAGATGTGCTGATGGGGAGCTGGGGGATTATCAACATGGTACATTTGCTTCCGAAGGGAAGAAAGAGTTGACCAACCACTGGCTAGTCAACTTGACACCAGTGGTGGGACAGTTCAAATAATTCCAAAGGACAGAGAAAATCATTATTTATAAAGAACAGACCAATCAAAAATTGTCTCTATGGATTAAATAAAGGGTCATTTTTGGATGACAGTTAATAGCTCTGTGGAAGGATGGTTTACGATTGTCTTATCTTTCATACTGCCTGATCTGGGAAAACTAATTGACATACTGATCAGTAAATTAAAAGCTCATGGAATCAAAGGTAAGGTAGGAGACTGGGTCCAAGTCTGGTTGAATGGTAATGGTGGGCATGTGCTTTAGTGACTGGAAAGTTGTTCATGGTGGTATTTTTGAAAAGCTCGGTAATAGGTCCTTTGCTTCTAATGGTATATATCACTGAACAGTATGCTGCTCCCTCTATGAATTAATTATGTACTAATTACTGCCCAAAAAGGGATCCCAGTGAACTCACAAAATAAACTTCATACATCCATTAGAGATATGAGTGAAATAAAACATTAAGATATATTTAAACAAATTTGAGTG
Source organism: Hypanus sabinus (assembly GCF_030144855.1). Taxonomy (NCBI): domain Eukaryota; kingdom Metazoa; phylum Chordata; class Chondrichthyes; order Myliobatiformes; family Dasyatidae; genus Hypanus; species Hypanus sabinus. The sequence goes on from NC_082707.1 coordinate 87,487,532, forward strand.
GAATATAAATACATACATTTGATTTATGTCAAAATGATTTACAGCTGAACCCGGCCTTTACTGAGTCAACACAGAGAGAAAACTTGGTCTGAAGTTTCTGTGCCATTTACCCTGATGGATCATTTGACCTCTATTGTCAAGGAGATGCATTCAACCAACAATCCAGTCTCATACTACTTGTAACATGGTGGCAATGATGTATTACTTGCGTTTTATTTGATGCTCATTAATTTCCCTGCTAAACTCAAAGCAGTTTAGTGATAAATGGCCATCTCATGCAGACCAGCCTTGCTCTCTTTTACACATACACACTCTCTCTCTCTCTCTCTCTCTCTCTCACACACACACACACACTCACTCACTCACTCCATCAAGGCTTGAGTTAATTTGACAATACACCAACTCTTCAGATACCTTGCTCTCACTGGCACTGATACAGACGTGGCTATACTCCCGGTTGAATGTGTGGGACAAGAGTCGGAGGCACTGTAAGGCAGAAAACACCCATTAGTTTGTTGTTAGAATTCCTTTCAGTAAACCACACTAATTGCACATTGTACCTTTTCTCTATCAATGGTCCCGTCTGGAATCCCATCCCTTTCAAAAGCTCTTAGATGCTGTATACCTCACTTCTATCAACCATCCTGTTCGGCAGTCCTCCTTTTTAAGGAGTTATAGAGTCTTTCAGCACAGAACCAGACCTACCTAACTATACTAATCTCCTTTGTCAGCTCCTGGTCTATGGGCTTCAATGACTTGGCAATTCAAATGCTCATCTTGATCCTCTTAAATGTTGTGGGAGTATCTGCTTCCATCATCCTCCCAGACAGTGTGTTCCAGATTCTCTGGGCAAAATAATTTTTCCTCTAATTCCTCCTAACCCTCTCACTCCTCATAGTAAACCGATGCCCTCCGGTTTCAGATCTCTTATAATCAAACCTATCTATGCGTCATAATTTTGATTACTGTCTCGTACACGACCCCCCAGCCTTCTCTGCTTCAAGGAAAACATTCTCCAGCCTAACCAGTCTGAACTGTTTCATCCCAGGCAACATTTTAGTGAATCCCATTTGTGTCTTCCCATTGTACAGCAATCAGAATCATGCATAGCACTCTAGCTGTAACATGAGCTCTTATATTTTATACCTGGGTAAGTAAATGCTAACATCCTGTATGACTTCAATACCAACTTCTCTATCTGTGCTGCCAGAATTGAACAATTCCTCTCTACTATACTTCCAAGGATACACATTTCTGGACAATTCTGGATTAAGCGTTGTGTAATGAAGCAGATTTACTTAACGCAAAGGAGGCAGAGATTATACTATGATTGAATTCAGCCTGCGGTTTGAGAGGAAGATAAAATCAGATGTATCAGTATTTCAGTGGAGTAAAGGGAAATACAGAGGCATGAGAGAGGAGCTGGCCACAGTTGATTGGAAGGGATACTAGCAGGGATGATAGCAAAAAAGTAATAAGACCATAAGACCCTAAGACTTAGGAGCAGAATTAGGCCATCTGGACCATCGAGAGTCTGCTCCACCATTCAATCATGGCTGATCCTTTTTTTTCCTCTTCCTCAACCCCAGTTCCTAGGCTTCTCCTCGTAACCTTTGATGCCATGTCCAATCAAGAACCTATCAATCTCTGCCTTAAATACACCAAACGAGCTGGCCTCCACAGCTGCCTGTGGCAACAAATTCCACAAATTCACCACCCTTTGGCTAAAGAAATTACTCTGCATCTCTTTTTGAATGGACACCCCTCTATTCTGAGGCTGTGCCCTCTTGTCCTAGACTCTTCCACCATGGGATACATCCTTATCACATTTACTCTGTCTAGGCCCTTCAACATTCGAAAGGTTTCAATGAGATCCTCCCTCATTCTTCTGAATTCCAGTGAGTACAGACCCAGAGCCACCATTCGCTCCTCATATGATAACCCTTTCATTCCTGGAATTATCCTTCTGAATCTCTTCTGGACCCTCTCCAATGCCAGCAATGCCTTTTCTAAGATGAGGGGCTCAAAACTGTTCATAATACTCAAGGTGAGGCCTCACCAGTGCTTTATAAAGCCTCAGCATCACATCCTGGCTCGTGTACTCTAGACCTCTTGAAATGAGTGCTAACATTGCATTTGCCTTCCTCACCACAAACTCAACCTACAAGTTAACCTTTAGGGTGTTCTGCTCAAGGACTCCCAAGTCCTTTTGCATCTCAGATTCATTGATTTTCTCCCCATTTAGAAAATAGTCCACACATTTATTTCTACTACCCATTCTCCTAATCTGTCAAAGTCCCTTTGCATCCTACCTGTTTCTTCAACACTACATGACCCTCCACCAATCTTCGTATCATCTGCAAACTTGGCAACAAAGCCATCTATTCCATCATCTAAATCATTTATATACAGCATAAAGAGAAGCCATCCCAACACTGATTCCTGCAGAACACCACTAGTCACTGGCAGCCAACCAGAAAAGGATCCTTTTATTTCCACTCGCTGCCCCCTACCAATTGGGCAATACTCTAACCATGTTAGTAACTTTTCTGTAATACCATGGGCTCTTAAGTTGGTAAGCAGCTTCATATGTGGCATCTTGTTAAAGACTTTCTGAAAGTCCAAATATACAACATCTGCTGCATCCCCTTTATCTATCCTACTCGTAATCTCCTCAAAGAATTCCAACAAGTCTGTCGGGCAGGATTTTCCCTGAAGGAAACCATGCTGACTTTGTACTATCTGGAGTTTCAGGGTACAATTCAGAAGCACAGGATAGATACAGCCCACTGATGAAGAAGTATTCTAAAGGGAAGATGAGGCAACCGTGGCTGACAAGGGAAGTCAAAGACAGCATAAAAGCAAAAGGGAGGGCATGTAATATAGCAAAAAATAATGGGAAGTTAGAGGATTGGGAAGATTTTAAAAACCAACAGAAGAGAAATAAAAAGTCATAAGGAGAGAAAAGACAAAATATGAAGGTAAGCTTGCCAATAATATAAGAGGATACCAGAAGTGTTTTTAGACATATAAAGAGTAAAGGAGAGGTGAACGTGGATATTGGAGCACTGGAAAACAATGCTGGGGAGGTAGTAATAGGGGAGAAAGAGATGTTGGGCAAACTTAAAGAGTATTTTGCATCAATCATCACTATGGAAGACACTAGAAGTATGCCAGAAATTCAAGAGTGTCAGGGGGCAAAAGTCAGTGTAACTGCAATTATTAAGGAGAAGGTGCTGGGAAAGCTGAAAGGTCTGAAGATAGATAACTCACCTGGACCTGACAGACTACCTCTCAGGGTTCTGAAACAGGTCTGTAACAGTTCTGGAGAACTAAAGTCCATGATGGGTGTGGGGTTTAAATGGGAGTTGCAAAGGAATGGGAACCAGTGCACCAGAACAAGAAGTGTAGTGGTTGTGGAGATAGATGTTGTTAAACCTACATACAAAGCCAGGAATCAAAAGGTTGAGCATGGTGGGACTCATGTTCTGAGCTGTGTACATTTCAATGCAACAAGAATTGTAGGATGAGCTTAGGGGATGGATCAGTACGTGGAATTATGACACTGTAGCCATTTGTGAGACTTGGTTGCAGGAGGGGCAGCACTGACAATTCAGTGCTCTGGGGTTCTGTTTTTTTCAGGCACAACAGAGTGGGAAGGATTCAAGAGAGACGGGTGACATTATTAGTCAGGGAAAATATCATGGCAGTGCTCAGTCAGGACAGACTTGAGCGCTTGTTTAGTGAGGCTTTATGGGTAAAATGGAGGAATAAAAATGGTATGACTTTATTATAGACCACCCAACAGTCTGCAGGATTTAGAGAAGCAACTTTGTAGAGAAATTGTAGACTACTGCAAGATACATAAGGTTGTGATAGTAAGTGAGTTTAACTTTCCACATATTGAATGGGACTCCCTCATTGTAAAAGAGCTGGGTGGGAAAGAGTTTGTCAAATGACTTCAGGAAAATTTTCTTAATCAGCATAGAAGTCCCAACTAGAAAGAAGTGTGATAACAGATCTCCTATTAGAGAATGAGACAGGGCACATGATAGAAGTTTGCATAGGTGAACACTTTGCATCTAGTGATCATAATGCCATTAGTTATGGGAAAGAGAGGTCTGGTCCTCGGGTTGAGATTCTAGTTTGGAGAAAGGCCAATGCTTATTGTAACAGAACGAATCTGGCAAGTGTGGATTGGAATAGGTGGTTCTTTGGCAAAGTTGTTCTTAGTAAGTGGGAGCGCAGAATTTGTATAGTCCTGTCAGAATAAAAGGAAAGAATAAATGGTTTAGGTGTAAGTCAGTCTGGTTTCCTTGAAGGGAAAATCTTGCCTGACAAATCTGTTGGAATTCTTTGAGAAAGTAACAGGCAGGACAGATCAAAGAGAGTTAGTGGATGTTGTTTACTTGGATTTTCAGAGGCCTTTGACAAAGTACACACATGAAGCTCCTTAACAAGTTAAGAGCTCATTGTATTACTGTGGTGAACTACATGTACCTGTCTGGACACGCTCCCCCCCTGCTGACTGCTCCTGTGGTTCCTCCCACGGACCCCGGTATAAAGGCGATTGGGGACACCGCCCCGGCCTCAGTCTCCAGGATGCAGTGTGGTGGTCAATTGCTGCTTGTTCTTTCTTCCAGCCAATAAAAGCCTATATCTCACCTCACGTCTCGGAGAGTTATTGATGGTGCATCAATTACATGAAAGATCCTTGCATAGATTGAAGACTGGCAGGAGATAAAGACTGAGAATAAAGGGGGCCTTCACTATTTGGCTGCCGGTGACTGGTGATGTTTTGCAGGGGCCACTTCTTTATATGTTATATGTCAATGATTTGGATGATGGAATTGATGGCTTTATGGCCAGGTTTGTGGATGATATGAAGATGGGTGAGGGACAGGTTGTGTTGAAGAAGCAGGGAGTCTGTAGAAGGACTTAGACCAATTAGGAGAATGGGCAAAGAAGTGGAAGATGGAATATAGTGTAGGGAAGTGTATGGTCATGCACTTTGATAGGAACATAGATGTAGGCTGTTTTCTAAAGGGAACGAGAATTCAAAAATCAGAGGTGCAAATGGTCTTGGGAGTCCTCGTGCAGGATTCCCTAAAGGTTAACTTGCAGGTTGAATCAGCGGTAAGGAAGGCACAAGCAATATTAGCATCCATTTCAAGAGGATTAGAATATAAAAGCAAGGATGTGATCTTTTTTGGTCTTATTTTCCATTCCATGAATAAATACACCAAGACTTGTCCCCTGACCTCAAAAGGCAATAAGTCTTTGCTTGAATTCTTACCTTAGCTGCTAATTCTTTCTGGCGCTCGGTGGTGGTATAGCTGGAGGGTGGAATGTCATTGCTTCCTGTTGAGTGCAAGCTATATGATGAGATGCTCTGGGATTCACTAAGGTCTTCACTGGTGTATGACGATACAGATTCACAGCCAGACCTCAACATGGTCTCCAACTTCTCACGCAATAGCAGATAGTGTCTCGTCTTTTCCACCTGTGAACCAAATAAAAGGCAAGGATTTTATTTCATTTAGAGATACAGTGTGACAATAGGTCTTTCTGGCCCAATAAGCCCTTGTGTGGCTCAACTGCACCCATGTGACCAATTAACCTACTTTGGAATATGGGCGGAAATCGAAGGACCTGAAGGAAACCCATACAATCAGGGGAGAATGTACAAACTCCTTACAGTCCAAAACACAAAGCATATTCGCAACTGTTTTTGAAATTTGTTTAATTTGGCTACAATAGTGGAATCGCCTTGAAGAAGTAAGTCTGACAGTTCCTTCTTTGAGGGACATTTATGAGATTTGTAGAACACCCTATCCTACCATGTACAAAACACAATCTCCTGGAGGGACTCTGCAGGTTGAGCAGCATTTCTGAGGGAAAAGGAATCTACCTGAGGCATTAAGAATTCTATTTCCCTCACATATGCTGCTTGACCTGCTGAGTTCCTCCAGCAGGTTGTTTGCTGTTCCAGATTCCTATACCCACGATCTCCTGTCTTTATCCTACCAGGGTCCTAACCCGCCACAAAGTTCTTCTGAGTGATACCAGAAGTTCCTAAACTCACTGCCAAATGTGTGTAGAATTTCTTCAATTCAGGATCGTTCCAAACTAAAATAAGGGCGATTGTGTCTGGTTTGGGTACCATCAATTGTATTCAGTAATTTGCTTGGCTTTGAGAAGTTTCCTTAGTTTAAGCTTTAACATTCAAACTCAGTTGCTTCTTACTGAATGTAAAGTTCCCCAGAATCATTGCAATTGTTTTAAAACAGAATAGCAATGATGCATGAAATAAGCAATTATTTATTTAATACTGGTAATTTGTTGGAGATTTAATTGCAGAACTAAGTTCAGCACAAAGAGTAGGTACTTTAACCAAAATTAAAAGGCCACCATCTGTGACTAACTCAATTATAAATGACTATATTTATAATTATAAATGAAGTACCAACTGATAGGATTACTTCCAAAAGGGTGGGTATTTTAATAACATTCTTGAAGTCCCATAAAGTGAACAGAACCCCACAACAGGGTAATTCAATCTTGGCATTTACTGTTTTATGAAATGGGCTATACTGTACTGTGATCTTAAACTCAATTAGTGCAGAACAACTTGAAACAAGTGCACGCATTAAGATTATATTTCCACAGGATGCAGACTTCACTGACTCTAGTGCGGCTACTCCTTGTCTCCCTCATCAAATGGAAGTCATAAAGCCACTTGCTCTCCAGACACACATTTGAAGATGGGACACTTCTGGTGAGATATCAGAGCCTCAGTTGCAAGCTTATCATCAGCTGGTCCGAGGGGAGAAAAAGGAAGGAATATGATCACTGAGGTTTGTGTAAAATTCTTGAAAAGTTCAAAATTTTGTCCCATCATCCAAGATTCCCTTGACAATTGTGGAATTTCTTAACCTCCTGTAATAGGCTGAGTTTCTCCAATTCCCACTGGTGGTCCAGAATGAGGCTATCACTTCGAGGTCGCCATCCAGCTAGATTCTCTTCGCCACGGACGTAAGCAACTGAAGTGTCGAGGACCCGCCTGCGTCTTCGCTGCATGCCTGCAAATAATAAATTATGTTAAGTGTGATGCAAAGTGCTGTTAGAATCAGTTTGTTAAACAGAGATCTATGAACGTTTTTGCTCTCCAGAACATAATGTCAGTTCCAACCATAGGAAGGCAGGGAGTCCTACTAACCATACATGCCAAGATTCAGCCCTCGACTGTAACTGAAAACAATTTGGTGAGGTTCCTAAGTTTCTGACTTTACTCCAATGCATTGATTTCAGTTTGTAATATGGCCTGTTGATTTGTTTCCATGAGGGTCTGCACCCAGCAATATTCTGAGACTTTGTTGTATTAAATATGTTATTTAAAAACTTTTATTATTGTGGAAAAAATCATCAAGATCCATTGGGAAATATGAAGAGTGGAGTTAGTAATCAAGAAAATATAAGATTGTTGCTCTCAAACCAGAAATATTTAGCCATTAACATTGAGTTACAGAGTTATACAACATAGAAATGAGCTCTTCAACCCTAATTTTCAATACCTTTCCCATTTTAAGTACCTGCTTAAGGTGTACTTAAGTGTAGTAATTGTATCTGACTCCTCTAGCATTCAGTTCCAGATAATAACAATAGTGGGGAGGGGGAGATTTATTTATTGAGATACAGTGTGGAATATATCCTCCCGTCCAGCAACACTCCCCCCCGCCAATTAATCCTAGCCTAATCAAAGGATAATTTACAATGACTAGATTAACCTACCAACTGGTAGGGCTTTGGATTGTGGGAGGAAACCCATGCGGTCACACCGTACAGGCAGCGGCGGGAATTGAACCTGGGTTGCTGGTACTGTAAAGCTTTGTGCTAACCACTACGCTACCATGTCCCCTCAGATCCATTTAAAATTTCCTCTCACTCTCTACTTATATCTGCTTATTTTTGATATCCTTTCCAAGAGAAAAGGATTCTAAACACCTACCCTATATACTATGCCCCCTGTAATTTTATGTGGCTCTATCATGTCACCCCTTTGACTACTTTGCTCCAGGTAAACAAAACCAACCTATCCAATCCTTCTTCCTAACAAAAATCCTGCTGTATCCCCTTCACCCTCTCTGCAGCATAATCACATAGAAAACTGAAAATCATGTTCAAATAAAAATTATGTATTTTTTACAATTGAAACAGGGGTGGGGGGGGGGTCACAATGACACAGACAGTAAAGCCACTGCCTCACGGTACCATATGATCTGACCTTCTGTGATCTATTCATGTGCTCCTTGTTTGTTTCATAGAAACATAGAAAACCTACAGCACAATACAGGCCCTTCGGCCCACAAAGCTGTGCCGAACATGTCCTTACCTTAGAACTACCTAAGCTTACCTATAGCCCTCTATTTTTCTAAGCTCCATGTACCTATCCAAAAGTCTCTTAAAAGACCCTATCGTATCCAACCCCACCACTGCCGGCAGTCTATTCCAAGCACTTATCACTCTGCGTAAAAAACTTACCCCGACATCTCCTCTGCACCTACTTCCAAGCACCTTAAAACTATGTGCTCTCATGTTAGCCATTTCAGCCCTGGGAAAAAGCCTCTAACTATCCACACGATCAACGCCTCTCATTATCTTATACACCTCTGGCTGCTCCGGTTTCCTCTCGTATCCAGATGAGTAGGTTATTGCAAATAGCCCCTAATGTGTAAGTGAGTGCTAGGATCTTGGGAGAATAGATGATGAAAAGATGATAATGTTCTGATGAATGGTCCTGGCCTGAAACACTGACTGTTCATTTTCTTCCAGAGATGCTGCCTGACCTGCTGAGTTCCATCTGCATTTTGTGTGTGTTGTAATAAAATATAGGGAGAATTAGACTACCACAAAATTTGGTGTATGGGTATATGGGTATTGGTGGTAGGCCTGATTTTGTGCTGTATCGTTCCATGATATAAACTGTATAAAAGGAATAAACCTTTTCAACAGGTTCTGAAAAAGAATATTTCAAAATTTCATACTCTTATTATGTAAAAATCATATACTATTTCTGTAAACTAGATTTCAATATTTCTGATTGGAAAATATTGGATTTGGGATTTTAAATTAAAAGCAGGATGTTTGCCCCTCTTGTACTTGTTATTCTCATCCCTCAAGGTTCTGCCTTTCACTGGAAGCTTCCACACTCCTCTCTGCCTTTACTACTAATGCACCTGGCCTTATCCAAAGGAAGGTTACTTTGCAGAGCTTGAAACCGACATCCAGTGCCCCATAACCATGTATCTGTTGATGAAACAGTCATATTTAATACCATGATGAGGATCCTAGGAAGATTTTACTGGCATTAGGATTTTGGGGGGGGGGGCGGTGGGTGGCAGGAGTAAATGATATTCACACTTGAGCACAGGAGGAGGTGCTCTTCAGAAAGATTTGATATATTTTTCAATTTGGGATATGGGATATAATGATGTGGGAGGCCATTCAACCCATTAGGTCCATTTGGCTGCCATTAGTCCTATCCCACTCTCCTTATTTCACTTGCAACTTAAAAATGCTAACCAAAGAGCCTTGTGATTCTTTTTGACCACAAACCTACACTAAAGGGTATTTTGTAGATACCCTCTGACAATACATTTTGGATGCGAGAAGAGCAACCTGTCCGATGATGGATAGAATGTGTAAACTCAACATAGAGGGCAAAGGGAGTCAACACTGAACCTGTGAAGCAGAATCTCCAGCTACTGATGGTTCATTACTGGGAAGTAGATTCATTGCTATCTAGTCTGTAGATGCTGGCATTTTAGCATTTAAGTCCATGTCTACCAATCTGAACTATATTCTGTTTGAGATAGTTAGCGAGTGGAATCTCTGTCCTTTTCTTTAAAGTGGTGGCCCATTCACATTTGAAAACCTAGAGTGTCAGGCATTGAAGCAGTCCTGGGGATAGCTACTGATTCAACAATCCGCAGCCTACAGTGCAACCTTGCAATTTGGTACTCCCATTATACTCATGGGGCACTCTGAGCTCGAGTGACTCCTGGCTGCTGTGTTTCTGAGTGAACGTTCACTGCTCTGACATGTCTCGTTGCAGGAACAGTGGCAGTGTGTGCGGTCTGAATCAATGGTCTGGCGACTCAATGCTTGATACTTCTCCCCTTCTGGAAGTTCAGTCACAAGTGGTCAATCTCTGGCATACAACTGGAACAAAAAGACGTTAAACCTGACAAACTTCTCAAAATAAACTCATACTGGTTGGTTTGACTAGTTAAACAGTGACCAGACTTACCTGGGCTCACAGCGTCTGCCACCCGGCACAGGCTTAGTTCATACACACCGGTCACTCGGTTACTATAGAATAAAAACAAAAGAACATGGATTCTTCCATAAACTTGACTGATTCCAAAACCTTGCACAACATAATCTTACACACCACAGGTAAAGCTCCATGGTATTCTCACCCACACAGGATCTAGGCTGGACAGCAAATTCAAAGAAGGAAGAAAAATCATCTGGTAGACTTGTCAATGAAGAGAAGATGAGCTTTCATCTTTGACACAAAAGACTGCAGATGATGGAATCTGGTGCATTTGCTGAGGGAAATGAACAGTTGACATTTTCATCTGGACAGGTCTCCAGATGAAGGGTCTCAACCTGAAATGTGCACTCCATTTCCTGCTCTGGATGCTGCCTGACCCACTGACATCCCCCAGCAGTTTGTTTAGCTTTCATTGTACCTTCTCTTCTGATCTGAGATGACCTTTTCTTAAACTGGTCTGACAATCAGAAGGTAAAGCCTTTTTTTTAAATCTAGGAAAATGGTATTAACATCCCAAGCAGAATTCCACCTATTAACCTCTGGTTATTTCTCCTTTCTCCAAAAGAAGGTCTATTATTTTACTTCATCTATTGCTGGTAAATTATTGAAAAACTTAATGATTCTCTGAGTGTAAAGATAACTACAAGTATTTTTCATGTTTATTTCTCTCTAACTGTCTTAAATTAGATATAATACCTCATCCCCAATTCATTCCTACAGCAACCACACATCGCCCAGAAATGTTTTGTTGTTCAATCCATCTTTCCCCATCTTCTCTGCAACTTAGAACTTGTTTTCTTTGCCAATTTCTGACAATATATAACCAACCTGAAATGTTAACTGTTCCTCTTTCCACTGATGCTGCCTGACCTGCCAAGTGTTTCCAGCATTTCTTTCTTCATTTCAGATTTCCAACATCTGCAGTTCTATGATTTTTATTAGCCACAGATTTCTCTCACACAACACAGAAACACACCCTTCAACCCAATAAAGCTATGCCAGCTATCAAGTATATTTCTATGCATATGGATAATGTGGAAGCAGGTTCACAGGTTTGATGAGTGAGATAGAAAACACTGGCTTCAAATAAGCATATTAATCACTTATTTACAAAGAGTAAAAGATTTGACCAAACTTTTTAAGCCCTCCCCGCACCCCCCCCCCCACAGTTACACAAACTACAAAACTAAATATTTAACAAACAGAATTTTAGCTAAGAGTATGCATCTGGAGCAACTTTTTTGTTTTTTGAAGCATGCCCTGCTTAGGGGCAAAGAAAAGAGAACAGGCCTCTGCAGGTGCTCTTCTTATACCTGAGGTGTTTGAAACTAGACACTTCACAAGGCAACTGATGGGAAAGAGCTGCTACAGATTACAAACGAGCCAAACAATGACCGACACGGTGGAAGCAGTTTTCGACTGGCAAATAAACACCCCTACACAACAATGTCCCATTTATTAGCAACTGGTCCACAGCCTACTATGTATTGAAGATTAAAGTGCTCATCCAGATTCCTCTTGAATATTCCGAGAGTATCTGCCTCCACCACCGTCTCAAGAAATGTGTACAGATTGCAATCATCCTCTGCATGCAAATAACTCTTCCTCAAATTCCTTTAAACCTCTTTCTCCACATCTAAACATGTGCCCTCCAGCCTTAAACAGTTCTTCCATGGTGAAAATTATTTTATTTTCTACTCCATCTGTGCCTCTATTAATGCTCACAATTTTATACAGTTCTATCAGGTCCTCCCTTCGCCTACTTTGCTCCAAGTAAAACAACCAAAGCTTTTAAGTCTCTTTTCTTTATGGTATCCTTGGCAGTATCGTGGTGAATCTCCTCTGCACCCTCTCCAGCGCTGTGATCAGAGTCAGGCCATTTACTTTCAGTTTGAGTTACACTCTACTCTGCCACTGACTGTGGCTAACACTTTAAATAATGCTGCAGTGTAATTAACATCATTCTTTTTCTCTGTAAGTGAGCAATCCCAGTCTTATGAAGATCAACTCAGTAGGACATCCCATTAGAAACAAATGTTTGAGTATTACATTGCTGTTCAAGTTTTGTGAATATTGTGGACACCAGTAAAATCACCGATAAAGCACAAAGTTCTTCCACCAAGACAAATTCTTAATCACAACTGGTGATAATTTCCAGTATAATGTGTGCTAAGTCACATGCTAATGTGAAACTCATTTTTGCAAATCTCTTTTTTTGGGTGTTAGCATACAAATTTATACCCCGATCTGGTGAAAAGATGGGTTCCAATCTTCATACTTAGCTTATTGGTAATTGATAACTAGTTTATTATTGTCACACGTACTGAGATAAAGTTTGGGCAGATCATTCTGTCCACAAGTACACTGAGGTAGTGCTAAGCTGAAGCCAACTGGGAAAACAGAATATCACGTTACAGTTACAGAGCAAGTAGACAAATAAAATGTGTGAGCCATGATAAGGTAGATCTAAAGATTAAGAGTTTCCTTCTACGATGTAGAATGGGATTGTGAATGAAGCAAACTGAACTTTAGAACCCGATGATCTATCCAACCAATCCAGAGCCTACTTTATCTCAGCCTATTTCTCCCCTGCTATAACCTCAGTAATGCAATCAATTTGAGCTTTAATTCCCTGCACACTGACCACCACAGCTCTCTCTCTTCATATGTGTGTACTACACCATGATATACATTTCATGAGGGAAGACGAGCACCTGAGACCAACTGGAGGCTGTTGGCAGCAGACAAATACCTACCTTTCTGAAGGCTTGAGGGTTCCACTGCCAAAGAGGTTACGGATGGAGCGGGAGGCTGGTAGCCTGGCGTCACGGGTGTAGAAAACCATGCAGAAGTCTTTGGTGATGACAGTGGGCTGTGTGCAGTTCTCCATCTACAATTTTAAAAAGGGTTTATATAAACTGCATTGTCCAGGAAAGCAATTCAATTGATCACCTACACACAGCCAAAACAGAAAAATGCTTGAAAAGCTACAAAGGAGAGGTTGCAGGATGACTGGTAAAAGGAATTAAGAAATGTTACTTCCTCTCATTTCAGTCTCTTCCTACATCCGTGACACTTCACATGCTCTCCCTCACTTCAATAATTTTGTTTCCCAGCCCAGATCATCTTATTTTCACTGTGGATGTTCATTTCCTATAAACTTCCTCTCCCGATCAAGAAGGTCTTAAGGTTCACTGCTTCTTTCCTGACAACAGACCTAATCAGTTTCCATCCACCACTGTCCTCTTGTCTGGCAGAACTGGTCCTCACCCTCGACGATTTCTCATTTGGCTCCTCCCACTTTCTACAACAAAAGCTGTAGCCATGGGCACCCACATGGTCCCTGGCCACACATGCCCTTTCAATGGCTACATGGAACAGTCCATGTCCCAAGCCTATCCTCATAATGCTTTTCCTCTGCTACAATGACCCAAATTTGCCTCCGACTTCCACTGCTAGCATTTTTATGTGTTGCTGAAGACCTGCAGAATCTCGTGTTTTAAAAAATCTTACATTCGGGCAACAATGAAACATGTGAAATGTTGCTGAATCTGTGGAGGGAGTTTTATGTCCAACCTGTGCTGCATCTGATCCAGAAAGACTTTACTTGATGGAACAAATTGCATGGAGTTTTACTTGACCAAGTGGTTTTAATGAATCTGCCCTGGAACTAATCGCAAATGAAGGGATTTTGAAAGAGTTTTAGTTTCTGTTTGGGCCGATGTTGCTTTCTCTGAAAGTATTTGATGAAACTGTACAAACAGATTTTTCTCCTTTATTTAATTCACACTGTTCTTCCGAATGTTTTTTGATGAAACTGTGTAAAGATTATTATTTTAAATTTAATTCATCCCATTCTCCTTGAAATATTTATTGGTATCTGTACTGATACTTACATGGATGTACTGAGAAATGTGCATGGGAAATGTAAACTGTTTCACTTCTTACACCCACACCTTTAAAAAGAACAAAATTCACAGGAAACATTCTTTTTATTAAAGCAGGTTCCTACCTCCAAATATGCAGACAACGTCATGTATATCTTCTCTCCATATGGGGTCACTCTGTTGAGCAGCAGGGAGTTGTGCATGGAGCTGTCCCAGCCTGCTTCAAATCGGTAAAAAGTTCTGCAAAAAGGGTACTATCCAGTCAGCATATGCCACTTCCCAAACGCCACTCAGCTATTTTGTTTTTTGTTTTCTTCCACAAATAACAGGAATCAATAGGAGATATACTAGCCACGAAGGTTTATAGAAAATCTGTAAACATTTTTGGCTGTTGAATGAGTAATTTGGCATAAACCCAGTTCTACTGATTATGTCAGCTACTGATGATGTTATTTCCTTGAGAAGACTGGTAGAACAGGCAAAGGGAACATGCCTGATGGTTTGCTCTGTGTACTGTTGGCTAATTATTCACCTGCAGGTGTCATGATTATGAGTTGTGAAAGGGGAGATTGGGAGTCAGCTAAATTGGGAAACAGGGAGAGGGATAGGTGCAAATCGTACGGGGGAGAGGTTTGTAATAAATGTGAAAGACTCTAACAACTCTTGAGAGATAACTAAAGTGCAGTGTAAAGAAACTGAGCTGCTGTCCTTACTGCCTACTAAACAACACAGGCAATTACCTCTCTAATTCAGGCAATCAGGGAATGCAAAGGATAACAGCCATATAAAACTTTGGTTACAGCACGCTTGGGAGCATTGTGTGCAGTTCTGGTCACTACATTACAGGAAGGATGTGCGAGCTTTGGAAAAGAGGCTGAAGGAGTGGTAAACCTGGATTGTTTTACCTAGAGGTTGGAGGCTAATGGGAGACCTGACAGAAATATATAAAATTATGAAAGGTAGATAGCCAAGGATAAAAATATCAAATTCCAGAGGGCTTGCATTTAAGTTGAGAGGGCGAAAGTTAAAGGAGATGGACAAGGCAAGTTTTTTTTTTAAACACAAACAATAATGGGTGTCTGGAATGGACTGCCAGCAATGGTGGTACAAGAAATATAGATAGTGGCATTTAGATAGCCAGATGAATATGCAGGGAACGGAGGGATATGGATCCTGTATGGGCAGGAGAGCTTTCGTTTGATTCAGCATCATGTTCAGCTCTACGTGCTGCACTGTTCTATATCAAATCTTCAGTTACACCCAGAGGTGAGAAAAATATTGGCTCACTTCTGTAAACTCAAAAGTGTTCAGAGGGAGAATATGACCCACAGTCACAAAAATAGGAAAACCATCAGGTATTAGTGATTAGAATTATAAGGAGACAGTTCTATCAATCCCCACATCTATAAAACTGAACTCCGCTACTTGTAGAGAAAACAAGAAACAATTTGATGACATTTACAATACCAAACACCTTTTCTACAAAGTAAAATGCATGTTGCCTCTGAATTAATTTCAATGCTGGAGTTTTATAAATCGATCTTTCACTGCTCAAATTATTAGTGAAAGGCAAGGAGTGCAAGGCAACTATTGACAAGAACGTAGTATGTCAGGTGAAGACAGATAGCATTGGAAGAGCACCACACAACATCTGTGGAACACACAGCAACAGGAAGGATATGTGTAACAAGCTTGCATGAAAGACACTGAACATGGACATTAAGTGCAAAGACCAAAAAGACATACAGAATGCAAGGAATTCATTATGCAGCAGAAGACAAAGACAGGGACAGCAGGACATGGGGGTGTCCATTATAGTTTTATACTGATTACAACGATTCATCTAAGTAACGTGGCGTTGTTTTCAGGTAGGGATTGAATGGGCAGGACTGGTTCATGTGTCAAGATTAAACTCTTAATCAGACAGGCTGACTGCTTCACTGGAAACTTTAATGCTGATTCCCATCGTCCAACTCAGCAGCCAGGAACCTGAATATGTATTAACTGCAAGTCTCAGTCAAGAAGACATCAATGGCTTTGGTGAGTTTAGTTATCAGGAAACATCTAGGAATTATTACTAGAAGTTAAAAAGGCACAGAGAGATGTTTAAAATGCACCATGACTGGGCTAGGGAAATTAGGTTGATGGAATGTTTGTATTAGCAACTTCAGATAAAGAGGCCTCACATGGATTCTTTTTGCCTGTGTTTTTCTCTTACAGAAGCTGAATAACCTGCAGTGCATTTACAAAATCTCTTCCTGACTAACTAAGGATTGTATTTGTAGCTCATGAGCTCTGGGTCCTCAGGGACACTGGGACATTGATGTGAGCCACTTGCTCGGTCACATTAGTCAACTCAACAACTTTAGCAATCTCACATTTATTTTGTTTTATTCTGGAAGGGAATAACTAATACATTTTTGGCTGGCTCAAGGGAAGATTTTCAATTGTCTCATTAAAAATATTCCACCCCTCCCTAACAGGATGGGGTAGGTCTAACCTCAAACCTTGTTTCAAGAATTGGATATAATTTGGTATGTTAAACCAAAGAGGCTGTCTGTGTACATCACATTATTTTCAATCCACCGAAGACAGCTCTTTCTGCTAACTTTCCTTTAAGGACATCACAGTTACTACAGCACTGTTTCCCCCAGCTTCAATCCTTCCCACTTAACAATGGGTTTGTAGCAGTTATGCAACCTCCCCCTTTGCTGGGTTTGGTAACCACATCCCATCAGCTCCCTGTATCAGCATATCTAGAATGATGTTACTCCAGTTCCTCCATACATCACTCTCCCAGTATCCCATCTTTCTCTCTGCTGATAATCAGCTCCAGCTCCCTTCCATTGTCAGCTGTGGTTAATCATTGAGATTACGCTATTTTAATCCCTGAAGATGGAGAAGATACTGGCTAAGTGAGTAGAATGTGAGATGGTGAATTCATTCCAACATTTATACCGGGCCTTAGTAGGTCTCCAGCCACACAGAGTTCAGGTTCTCCGCACCTCTCTTCTTACGTGGCTGCAGCTGATTACACAGAAGTGCTGGATAATGGATCAAATTAGAGCCAATGAGTGTTATTACAATATTATGTTCTCATAGATGGTCTGAGAAGCAGCCTCCTTTTTAAGTAGAAAATTGAGACGACCAGGGATGAGTTGAGGTGAAAAGAACAGGACTTATTGGTAGTGTGCCTGAGGTTCATAAATATTCCTTTACAGTGAACTAGCCCTGAGATCAAACTGTTCCTTACGCTGAGTAGGCAGAGGAGGGAAGCCCTAAATTCAGGGGGTGTCAGTTCAAAAGGGAAAAGGTTGTGCCTTCATGTCTCCAATATGGGCTTCATGACTGGGAGAAGTGGTCAGGCATTCAGAGAGAAACCTCTCATCAATGGTGAGCTTGAAGTGCCCCCGCTTAAGTGAAAAAATTACATTAAGAAACGACAGGAGAAAGACAACAGACTCAACACCATGAATAAACGCTTTCATCACCTCTAATTTACATCAAAACAGTTTTACAAATGCTTTACCATGCATGGTTCACAAGGACTTCCACCTCTGGCATCACAAGTGGTTCCTCAACTTAAACTTAATTGAAATAAAACTAACATTGCAGGTCTAAATGCAGACTTTAACGATGGCTTCTTAAGCCAATTGGAATTCACCCATATCCCTGAAGCAACTATAGTAATATAGAGGACCTTCACCAGGGGAGTGCGCAGGAATTTAATTTTGATCTCTTTTTGAGGAATACTTTTAACATTTACAATTTTTATAAATGTGGGAGTAGTTTCAGTGTGCTTACTGATTATTTCAGATCTCATGTCCCTGCTGGACCCAACTGCGCATGCCCCTGGCTTACTCTACAAGAGGCTGTGGCCAATAAAACTCCAGCATCTCACTTGTGTAATAAACCATTTGAATACGTTGACTTACAGAAGGTGTGGACAACAACTTCTCTTACATCAGAACACAATATGCAAGGTTGGTGCACGTGGTCACTTAGGATTAAAAATAGTTTGATTTTTTTCTCTGCCAATAGAACCCTATCAACCTTTGACCCTGTGTGTGGCCATTCCAAAAATCTCCTTGTAACCATAGTTTCTGATGCTGTTGGGGCTTTTCGGAATTGGAGCTTGGGATAAAAGCACAAGATACAACACCACAGCAGGAAGTTCTATCTATAAAACATTGTTTACAGTTGAAGGTGTTTAGTAAAAGACAATTCTAGAACTGGTTCTTCTACTGTGGGAGGACCTCATCCTTACTGCTCCTTGCTGATGAAGCAAGCAAGTTCCTATCCCATGACCTAATGTAAGTGTGGTGCAAAAAAATAAACATTTCTAGTCTCTTCAGTTCCCTTGGCAAACCCATGTCTCTAGCTATAGCAGATCTTCTCCTGAAGGATGTCACACTTGGCAACATCTTACTACCTTGGGCTACAGTAGGTTGCACAGCTCCTGGTACTCTGTATATCAAGATCCTGACCCTTTCTACTCAGCCAAATGATATTCATTCTAGAAATGGATTTAACTGCAATTACAGATTCGCAATTAGTGGGGAAATGGGGAGAGAAGTACAGAAAATTTGTAAATTTCTTGCTATAAATAGTGGACTTAACAGGGGTAGGAATGGACTGAACTAGTTTGGTTACCACACATTCAGAATTATGAGTCTGTGGTACTGCAAGTAAGATTTTGACGACAGCAAATGAAAATACAAAACTGCAGATGCTGAAAATCTGAAATTATTGGAAACTCTCAACAGGTCAGGCAGCATCCATGGAAAGAGAAATAGACTTGACATTCCAGTTTTGAGACCAAGGGTCTGAAATGTTCAGCAACAAATATTCTGCTGGAGGACCTCAAAGAGTCAAGGAGCATCTGTTGGGGGGAAAGAAACTATCAAAATTTTGGGTAGAAGCCCTGAATCAGAAGCACATCAATACCCTGCTGCTCTGATGCAGGGTTTCAACCTAAAATGTTGACAATTCTATGCCCCACAAATGCTGCTCGATCTGCTGAGTTCCTCTCAGATGCTGATTTTGCTGAACCTGAAGTACCCACAATACCAACTCACTTTCTCTTTTTGCTGATGTTTCTTGGCCTGTTGAGTGTTTCCACTTTTTACTGCATTTATGTTTCTGCTAAAGGACTGATGTTGTCACTCAACATCTCAGGACTTTATGTGACTCCCTGCTCAATGTATTAATGAACTGATTAGCAGAGGGCAAAGAGGAACCATCCCAAGGAAAATTAGAGCAGAATCCTCAAAGGACTTAGGACTGTTGAGCAAGATAAGTGGGGAAAGGGAAGGTTGGTTGATAAAAGGAGAAGATTATTATACAATGCCACTAATGATTTGTCAGAAATGAGTTTTAACATGTTTAGCTTGGGTTTAGCAAATCATGAGTTCTGAACTTACTCAGAACTGTACAAATAAAATAATGTAATCAGAAAAAAGAAAAATATCCAAGCCAAGAGGTAATTTTAGTGTTGAGCAAGCAGGGCTGTTGGTATAACTTCGGTCAGGATGGATGAGATGGCCAATGAGGTTATGATAAGCAGATTTGATATGGAGGGAGCAACTGTCAGTTTGGAAGGTAGGGGCAGGGAGATGGCATGGAAGGTACAAATACTGCCAGCTCACTCACAGGATCAGTCCAGTCCAGACTGGGTCTGTCTGCCTGGCAAAGCTTCCTCTGCACTTTCATCTAACACATCCATTTCAAAATAGACAATATCTCCTTAAATTATAACCATTATTAGATGGTGAGGTCTTGCCCATTTCTAGTATCAATTTACCTTTAACCTTCAGGCACCATTCTAACTTCCTGCTGTGATGTTGTGAAAAGAATATTTAATAGTGCTCTCAGCCAATCTCGATAACTTAATTGGGGGTATACTGGCCACATTGGGTGACAGATGAACATTTTTTTAAAGAAATACGCCACTAACAAAAATAATCTTAATAAAACCAATTTTTGATGGGGGAGGGTTGCAAATCTTTACTGTCTTTGGTGACATGCAAGAAGCATGAACTGGGAAAGGAAAAAAACTTGTGGGTGCAGCCCTTCAGTATCTTTTGACATGTGTATTGAGCATGGCTCCCAGATTTTCTAACCACGCACCCATCACAACTGATTCAATATTGGATTGAGTGCAGTTGTCAAACTTAGAGCATGCTGGCTTATTCAAGCTTGACTACAGCAGAACCAGAAGATTCAAAGAGGCAGTGTTGCTCTTAAAGACCTGCACGTGGCCTCATCATAATTACTGAGGGTCTGTCTCCTATTTCCTCCAGAAGCAAGTACAGAAATCCAAGGAGGCAGGCTTCAGATTGTTTTGCTTATTCTATCTCAACCCATATCCAAATATTTCAGAACATGGAACTGTCTTTACTCACTTTTAAAACTGCTTTGTATAGGTCAAAAAGTATGTGCTACTGATACTTTCTCCTCTTCCTCCAAAGTGCACCCTACTTAGAAACCTTCAAGCTTAAATTCAGTTTTCTAGCAGCTCATATTTAAAATCCCTCTGCTAACATAGTCCTGGTGAGTTGGTGCCCCAGCATTGGCCACCTGCTATATATCACTGCCCATATTCAGTTCCACTGACTTCAGCTATGGTACCAAGCATGCCACAAATATGACTCTGGCTCTTTGTGTCTGTCTGTGTCCAATTTCACTCTGAAAGCAGCTAACAGTTCTTGACTCCATCTCATGGCAATCAGTAAGTTACAGAAGTACAGTCGGAGAACTGTGTGGCCAGGGTTTGCCCATTTTCCCCTTCAGTGTGTATAGTATGGTAAATCTGAGAAACTAAGGAAGGAAAGGAATTATCTTTTTATGACACACACTTTTACGCGATAATACTAATCACCTAAGACTCCTCAGGATGCGACATGAAGGAAGTGTGCATCAAAGGGAAGGAATGAGAGCAATATTATCCTGATACACCAAAATGCATCAAATCAGCTGTAGTTCTCAGTACCTATTATAGACCTGATCCATTTATCCACTCTCTTATGCCAAAGCCTTTGATACAAATCCTAGCCAATCCTGAAAGCAACTGGATGTTTGAATTGACCAGACCTGAAACACAGTGGGTTAATCACACTGTCTGCTAGCATTGCATCTACCCCAAACTGTAGAGCATTCTACGGTTTTAGCTGGTTCTACCTCAGATGAGAAAGCTCCTCACATCTTCAGGATGTTCCATGATCTCCAGACACAAGAATGGTAAGAAAATGCAAGCAATGCCTCCTCTATCCCCCATTCCCAACAGGTTTCAACTTCTCATCCACATTGCCAGAGAATAAGATGTTTCTGGAGCAGATAATATATTTGGTGTTCATCTTTCTCTTTCTCTTGCATGCTTTGTGTGTGGAACCTTGTGCTGGAGTTCCTGCTCCTCACCACCTTGGACCTCTCTTGGGAATCTTTGTGTGTCCCCATTGCTCCCCTCTTAAATGACTTCAGAAGTGACACAGACTTTACACCGTGGCTCCTTCACTCTCATATACAGGAAATCCATGGCCACACCTTAGGGACAATAAACAGCCCTAACAACCTGTGGAATGCACAGTTCAGAATGAAAGCAAATGTTTTTTTGACCACCTGAACTGTCACCTTCATAGCTTTCTTCGATTTGAACCCCACCCCTATCTCCCAAGCAGCACAGAAATTAGTCTTCAGTTGCTCATCCCATCCCTCTTTTTTCATTTGGTCAGTCTCCTGAAAGAGACTGACCCACCAAAGTCCCTCCAGAACTCTGGTTCAGATGAAGGGTCTCAGCACTGAACTATCTTTCCTGCCTTTGAATGCAGATGTACTTAATGACTATGCACCTGCAGGGAAGCTGTTATCGCTCCAGTTTACTGAGATTTTCTTCAGCATTAAGTATCTCCATGGAAACACTGCTGACTCGCTGTGTGTTTCCTCTGTTATCCCCACTCTGCATCCCAGCTTTCCAATTTGTTTTAACTTTTCCACGGCACTTAAGTTCAAAAACCGCTGATAGGTTTGCAGGTCAGTAAGAAGGAACACTGTCTCTTTGAACAAGGGAGATATCACAATCTTGCAATAAAGACATTGTAAAGGAAGCACGATTATCATTGAGGGAACAGTAGGTTAACAGGCACAGGACACCAACATAGGAGTTAATAAAATCAAAACAAGTGATACCAGTGAATGAAACAAGAGAAAGGACAGGACACAAACTGCAGAGAAAAAGAGCGAAAGAAAAGTCACTGTGTACCTATTGTCATTTCCGTGTGTTATGCTTTTAGTGAAGCCAACCCAGAGACAAACACAAAAGGGGAAAAAAAAGAAAAAAATGTCAGAAGTTTAGTCCTCAGGATGTTAGATGCCATGTCAGTCATGCCCACCTGAGCAACAGAGAGAGGTGCGGTTGGTGAAGGAGTGGTGGGATTGGGGTAAGGGTAAAAGTAGATACCCCGCCCTCCACCGCTGAAACTGCCATTGAGCACTAGTGTGCGGTTTCCTTCAAAGGATCAGACAATTCTGCAAAGACCTGTTAATTGTTTAGGGTTTCCGATATCCGGATGCACAGCTGAATCACCAGATACAAATGAAGGGAAGAAAATGGTCACTAGATCTTGTCTATACGCTATTGCAATGTCTTTCAACCTGGGAGCACTCTTGATAGAAACAATCCACCAAGATTACTCCCAATGTACACAGTGAATCACTGGGCACCATTATGCTCTGAGTTTCAACAGCAATTATTATTTACACCGGTGAAGAAACAGCAATTCAATACTGTTAAATGGTGTGCAATTTTCCTCGACTGGATGAACTGGAGCTTGATACAGTTGCTCATGAGTAAATTCTGCTGATTAAACAGGAATTCTGTACCTGCACCCACTTTGATGACAATTCCAAGTACCAGTAATTCGGCATAGGAGGAATGGTTCACCGAGTTTTTTTCTCTTGATAAAACAATAAAGTTTCAAGGTACTCAAGGCTAAGAGGTCTTCCAGTTTGTGAAGTGGTTTAAGGTTTTATTCCTTGAAAGCAAAAGATTTTCAAAAACAAAACTAAAGATAAATGAAGAAACTTAGGGAAGTCAATGTTTTACTACAAATATTAATAAAGTTGAGGAACATTTGATCATGGATTTAATGAGCAGTTCCATGAGTATTTCATAAAGGCAAGTTTAAAGAGTATGACAAGAGGAATTCATGAGCTTGCTTTATCTACTGGTTCTGTTTTTCCATTCTGATTAGCAACTCCGCCACAGGAAAATCTTGCACAGGAGAATAAATGGCTAATTACAGGCTGTTTATCTGCAATTACTAAATGGACTCCTCTGAACTAGTACACTTTGTCATAGCAAAAACTCCTCTGCCACTGAATTCACAGGAATTAAATCACCCATATAGTCAGACATCCTTAATGCGCTGAATTAAAAGAAACTGTGCACAAATATAGTGAGACACTCTTTTCCAGCTGAATCAATAGGGATTATCCACAGTAAAACACCCTTATTCTATTGAATCAGCAGCAACTCTAGACAGTGAGACACCCTTAACCTGCTGATGGCCCAGTTCCTGCTGGACAAAGAGAGATACTGTAATGTTACACAGAAAATAAACCTCATCCCACTGAGCGAATTGAAACTCCATCAATACGCAATGACGCATCTTTACTCTGTACTTGCAGAATGCCAATACTGATGCGCGATAACCTTTACTCTACTGAATGGGCAGAATTTTTGGGGAAGATGTGTAATCTGTCAATGTGACACAATCAACAGATGTTCAGTATCCACTCTGTATAGCCCTTAAGAAAATATGTTGATGCAGATTCTCACTCTCACACCTCTATGACGTGTAAATCAGCAACCAGTCTCCAGGTTTTCCCTTACTAGTCAGAAAGTCATGCAGCAAGGAAATGGGGCGTTGGTCTAAATAGTTTATTCCAATCAAGATACTCATATAAGCTGGTTCCATTTGTCTGTACCTGGCCCATAAACTACAAAACCTTTCCTATCCATGTGCCTTCCAACTAGGTGTCATGGTAGCATCTTGGTTGTGCGATGCTATTAAAGCTCAAGGTGTTGGGAGTTTGAGTTCAATTCTAACGTCATCTGTAAGGAGTTTGTACGCTCTACCTGTGGAATGCGTGGGTTTCCTTCAGGTGCTCCGGTTTCCTCCCATAGTCCAAAGATGCACCAGTTAGGATAACTGGTCATTGTAAATTATCCTGTGATTAAGCTAGGGTTAATTGAGAGGTGCTGGGCAGCACGGCTCGAAGGGTCAGGAGGGTCTGTTCATGCAGTAGTTCAATAAATAAATAAATAAAATGTTTCATTAGTTGTTGTTATACCTACCTTAACCACTTCCCGTGGAAGCTCATCACCAATATGTACCATCCTCTGTGTAAAAACATTAGCACTCAAGTTCCTAATAAATCTTTCCCCTCTCACCTTAAACCTATGTTCTCTAGTTTTTGATTCCCAATTCACCCAATCTATGCCCACTTATGATTTTATACTCCTATATAAGATCACCTCTCTGTCTCCTACCCTCCAAGGAGAAAAGTTCTAGGTTGTCCAACCTCCCTCTATAACTCAGTCCCTCATCCTGGCAACATCCTTGTAAATTTATCTTATCTCTTTCCAGTTTAATGCATTTTTCTTCTCGGAGGATGAGCAAAACTGAACATGATACTCCAAGTGTGGCCTCACAACTGCACCATCTTCTATACTTAGAGCCCTGACTGGTGAAGGCCAGCATGCCAAAAGCCTTCTTTACCACCCTGATGACCCGTGACTATACTTTCATTGCCATAAATGACTATCTGTATTCGCCCATGTGCAAGAGCAATAAAGCTTCAGAATTCATCAATTGTCAGGTTAAAATGCATGACAACAACTTAATGCCTTTAACACAGCACACCAGGGTCCACACAACTGCAAATGTAAGGATTAACAATGCAAACTTTAGCACATGCTGTAACCTTCTGCAAGCCCTTCCTGCTTCAAAAGAAATTAACACAATGATGTATGCAGCAGGGAAATAGCTCCCCATGATCAACCCTGGTCCTTAGTATCACATCAGTCCTTATAGCATTGCCACGCAAGCGCTACATGCAGCCTTTGACCTCCACAGAGCTCATGGAATTGAGCGTCAAGCCGAATTAAACTGGCAATGCTAGGCAGGTCTTTGCAGAATGTGGTGAAGAGAGGAAAAGTGGAAAAAAAAAGGAACAGTCCAAATAAATTAAGATATTAATTTAAAGAAAACCAAAGATTTGGATGGGATTTTGATGCCTGAAGCTGTTGAGAAATAAATATTTGAAGGATTTAAAACAAAAAAAAAATACCTAGGCATATCCGAATCAAGAAATTGCCTGCAAAAACACAAGAACAATACCTTGTTAGTAGACTCAATAAAGTACCAGTGGTGACGGTAACATCGTAAAGCAAAGCAGTGGACAGCAAAGCTATGTTCTAGGAGATAGAAGGTCACTAAGGCTCATTGTTCATCAGCAGTGTTCAAAGTTCACGTTTCTAGCCTCTTAAAGCAATGATTTTAGCCAAATTATTAATATAGAGCAAATAGAGTTTTCAGTGAAAATGAGAGGAACTTAAACAATCAAATCTTTTGTGCTTTTCTCTCCAGCACTAAACCAGCTCTCACTTTCCAATTTAGAATCTGTTACCTAGTAGCACTTAGAAAATAACATTTAAATTTCATATTGAGGTCAGACCAAGGATCAGAATGTCTAAACTGAATCGTTGAACACAAATTTTCACAAGTGAGTACAGTCAGCCCTGTCAGAAATGGGACTGATTTCTACACTTGAAGTGACAGAAAAGTAATGGGTGATCAGATTGAAAGAGCGAAAGGCTCTCGCTTTTTTAACATGTTATTAGAACTTATATGCATTATTTAGAAGTTGCTTTGCTCAATGATAGATAGAAAGAATAAATACGGCATTAGAGCAGCCACATTTGGAGTTCTGCTTGGCTTTGGCGCTCATTTCTTGGATGGAGTGCAAATCTGGCTGGTTTAACTCACCACTGTTGGCCAGCAGTGCAATCTAAAACCTGCTTATCCCAGAGAGTTTATTTCACCGAGCACATGCTGTTCTGGGAGGTGTGTATGTTGGCAATGTTCTGATCGATGCTGCATCCACCCATAGGTATTTAGTGACCTTCTATGCTTGCAGCAGCAACCATGACCATGTGGTTAAAGCAGAACATAACTGTGACTATTTGCTTTTTTAAAATATGATTAGTCACATATTTTTGCAGCAGCTACAAGAAAACAAATGCAAGTAACATTCACTCACTTTCACGTGTATACAAGCATACTGTAACCTTGATCCAACATGTTCTTTCAAATGTTCTCCCAGGTGCAGCCTCTCTGGTGAGCACAGAGCCACTCATACTCATTAATATTCGTTCAAACTCACACACAACTTTCTTCAAACTATTCCACTTTCTATCTATGCAGTTGTGTAGGTGAAAGTAAAAACTTTACAAAAGTGAAATAATCTGAGTTTGTTCCAATATTAATAAAGCTGGATAACTCATCCAGTCTAAGATGATAGGTGGTAAGAAATGTGGTAGACTTGTACTTTAGCTGGATTTTCATTCTTTTTAACCCATATTTCCTGTTGGTAAGATGTCTTAAGAAGGGTCAGAAGGGGAAATAAATGCCTTGATAATGCTCTTTGTGTGCCGTTGTTTCTCGGTGAAGTATTTATCTCTTTGTCCCTCACCACCATCACTAGTTGCTGAAACACCATGATCCCTTCTGTCCCTAGACTGCAGTCTTTCCCCACAGAAACTGATCTCATCCCAGACCACAATATCATAGCCCCAACCACAATATTGCCTTGAAATTGATGTCCTCAGTCATCAAAGCAGTCCATCTTACTATCACCTCATTTTCTTCACCCTGGTTTCTCAGCTGTGACCTTTGACTTAAGGTTTTCCCTCGCCTGAGTCAGTCAGGCTTACTGTCAGGAAACATCTCAGGAAGACATTAGTTAGGAACCTGGAATTACACTCGGCAGGTGATCGAGACAACCCATACTCTCATCAAAAAGCTACCAGATATACAGTGTACAGGAATCTATTATCGTTCGAAATAAACCGTATCAGTGAATCCCACACAGTGAAAGGGCAGTGTGTAACCCTTTGTACCACCAGTCCCAGAGTATCAAAGTACATTTAGTGACTCACTGTTTCTCAAACACTTTATTTATTCCAGTCTTATTAATTTGCTTGCAAAACACTGCAGATTCGGTCAGTTTCTGCCGTATCCAGGGCATCTTCAAGGAGCGATGCCTCAAAAAGGCGGTATCCATTATTAAGGATCCCCACCTCCCCTGTTCTCATTGCTACCATCAGGAAGGAGGAACAGGAGCCTGAAGGCACACACTCAATGGTTCAGGAACCCACTGCATTCTGATTTCTGAATGGACAATGAACACTGCCTCACTACCTTTTTTAGTTTTATTTTTGCAATTCACTGTAATTCACAGTGTTTTTCTCTATTGCTTTGTACAGCTGCTGCAAAGACAACACATTTCATGACATATGCTGGTGATATTAAACCTGATTGACATTTTAATTTCTGGTTCTAAATATTGAGGAGGCTTTCATCAGCTTTGAGCTCCTTTAAATTGGGAGCCATTCTGTCAAAGGCTCCATTCATATCTCATCAGTTTTCTCTGGTCCTTGTAAAATAAGGGCATAAACGGCA
Source organism: Hypanus sabinus (assembly GCF_030144855.1). Lineage (NCBI taxonomy): Eukaryota > Metazoa > Chordata > Chondrichthyes > Myliobatiformes > Dasyatidae > Hypanus > Hypanus sabinus. The sequence goes on from NC_082707.1 coordinate 87,515,500, forward strand.
CCATGAAGTTTCACATGCCTCACACATAATCACTCATTTTTAAAGTTTTGAAATATATTTGTAGATGGGAGTATGAGAAAATACTAAAAAATGCTATTACAGAAGTTTAGTTATGCAGATAGTCCACAAACTACACAATACCAATGGAATGATTAATACTGTTAATCAGTCTACTAGCCAAGCAGTGTTGAATTTCTCACAGGCTATCAAGTTGGTGCTCTGAAAAGAGGTGCTAATTTCCCATCTCCCTTTGCTTCTGCCTCAATAGTGATGGAAAGGATCACTCAAATCTTAGGGCCACGTGAAAAGTGAGCATGCTTGGAGCGGGACACTGGTAGAATAATTTTATCCAACCATAAATTGTATGTGCAACAAGCTGGCACAGAAGATCACTGCATTATGTATGATCTCATCTGTTTGATCACATAACCGTCATGGTACAACTCGGAGTTCAGACATCAATTCTGATGTAATCTGTAAAGAGTCTGTATGTTCCCCCCGTGGAGTGTGTGGGTTTTCTCCGGATCCTCCGCTTTCCTTCCACAGTCAAAGACGTACTGGTTAGTAGGCCAACTGGTCATTGTAAATTGTACCATGATAGGGTTAAATCAGGGTTGCTTGGCGGTGTGGCTCAGAGGCTCAATTCTACGCTGTATCTCTAAATAAATAAAATTTAAAAAAAAACAAAGGAGTAGGAAATGGCCACCAGTCCTTCAAACCGATACCACCATTTATTAAGATCGTGCCCGATTAGATTTTTATATCACTGCAAAGTCAGCGATGGTTACCTATCGCCAATCAACAGATAACTGCATTGGTGGGTTGGGAGACACATAAAGGGCATACTAGGTAAGGAAATTTTTCTTCTGTTACGAGCATCAGTGAACCTGATGCTTTTTCTTAAAACTATCTAGTAGCTTCATAATCAATGTAGCCGATACTATCATACTTCTTTATTTTTTAAGTTTAAAGTTCCTAGCTGGTGGGATTGTAGACCAAGGTGCTAGGTAATGGGAGTTAGCTTGTAACTTAACCATATTCTCCTGTACCAGCTGGGTCTAAGAACAAATAGAAAGTTCTACAAACACGGGACACTATTACAGTTTATTCAAATGAATTAGGTGATATGTTAGATTCATCTAAAAAGAGGAACATATCAACTCTCATGTACAAATTCATGTCTGACATACATCTCTAATACCATGTCATGTTCTCTCAGAATTTCAACTTAAAATATCTGGAACATGATAAAAATAAAACACAACTGCAGATGTTGTATATCTGAAATAAAAACTGGAAACAGTGAAAAAGTTCAGCAGGTCAGGCAGCATCGGCGGAAAAAGAAACAGAGTGAATGTTTCAAATTGAAGACACCATCAGATCTAAAAAGGGATCTAAGAAAGCGAGAAGATTTCTTAGTTCTGATGGTGCGTTTCTCACCTGAAGCATTAACTGTTTGTCCACAGATGCTGCCCAACCAGCTGAGTTTTCCAGCATTTAGATCTGCAACATGACTATGCAACCAGCACTGGTGTTGTCCACTGTTCAATCTTAAAATACTTTGAGACACCACAAGGAGAGATTCAGATTGAGATATAAGGTTCTGTCATTTTCCAGGGATCTGTGTGTCCAGATTTTCCTCTCTGGTGGGTGATGGTGGTACAGGAGAATATGTACTTTGCAGCTAGTTGCAAAATTGGAGGGATTATTAGTTCCATTGCTCTTCAGACCTCTATCAGTTCTGGTCTGATTAACAGTAAAATAACATAATTCTTTTGTTTTAAACCATTGCCAAGGAATGTAAAGCACAAACCAATTTTGCAAAGGGAACACTGAGAAGTCACCAATCCCCAACATGTTGAAATAGAAACCATTTAGGCATTTACTGAATTGAAATCAACACTCCAAGCTCACAAAATGATGGCAATGGTTTAGATTCAATAATGCTTTGAAAGTGCCAATCATTTTGTGAATTAAGTAATAATGTCTTCTCAATGGTATTGTTTTTTTAATATTTTTCATACTTTGAACTGTCTGCACACAAGTACTCACTATACTAAAGTAAATCATTATATGGTATCAGAATTCCTGTCGTATCACTCTTAGGTAAGGAACAGCATGGGTTTGATGCAAAACTTTCCCTTAATCTTAATTCATGATACATCCATTGACGGAATGTTTACTGGGGGAATGCAAGAAGGATTTGAACTCTCTATATCTGGAATCTAATCTGGAAATGTCAGATGATGGAATGGTAGAGGGAGAGTTAGTCAGTATTCAACTGTTGTGTATCTGATGGTTGTGTAACTGGGACAATGCAGAGTGAGGTTTCCCTTGTATCTGTCTAGCCATTACCTTGGTCCATCTGGTAATACACAGCCTAGAACCACTTTCTTTATTTAATCTGGGGAATGCTTTACACGTTAGTGAAAGTTTTACTCAATTAACCTTATGTTGTACCTCATGGACGAGCAATCTCTGTTTCAGAGTGGAGAGCTAAAGAGGGCAGTTCTGAAGCAGGAATAACTGTTGGGATGTTTGACTTGAACCAAAGAATAATGACGCAGAGGCAGAGACATGGGTTGTAAGAGGGAAAAGACGTAAGTGAGAGCCCTGGGAATCTAAGAGAAGAGGAACGGCCTGGACATTATTTTGCAGTGTGTTAAATGCTGGCAGCTTCAAGGTGGGCACAAATGATTCACTCTCTGCCCAATGCTCAGTGTCTAACCTACCGATCCTCCAGGGATGGATGTGTGTAGCCTGCCGTTAAAATATTCAAGGACAGGATGTTGGGATCGATGACAGAATCATCTGACTCTGGAGTGTTCCGGATCCGACCTGAGGAAGAGACAATATTCGCCTGGTTACTGAGGGCAGAGAAAGCACATCCCATTCCCCATCCGCACTATTTCGATTGAGTAGTGGACTTCTGTGGTTACTTCACAAGTTCACCTATTCTTGGAATTTAAGTTCATCTCTTCCCTTACTATCGACACAGTTCGACATGTCACAGGGTGAAAGCTCAGACGGTTGGAAGATCAGCCACTGCACTGGGTTTCTCAGCAGTGCTCCAGAGGTTGTACCCTTGGCTCTGTCTCTATAAATGTGAAGTTTAGCTTGACTACACTGATTTGACATGCAACCTTGTAAGTGGAAGAAGCACTGAGCCAGTGGAGAATCCATTCTTCAAGTGAAGCATCAAATCTCCTGACTCCCATTTTGAATCATTCTAATGGTGTTAGGACTTTATGACCCAGACGAATGCAGGAACTCTGCCTGGTATCTTGACCAATATTTACTCTTGCCCAACAATACTGGGAAACACACAGGTGGAGAAATTTTATTGATAGTTGCACTTACTGTTTAATAGGAACTTAATTAATATCTCCCTGCATGGATAATTAAAGTGTAGGGTCATTTCCAAGAGGCATTAGGTGTGCACAGTGATCTCATTTGGTGAATTCCATGCAAATAAGATCATAGTTGCAAAATTCAACCATGCATTTGTGGTTTATGAAGGGTGCAGCTTGATTTCTGAGAGAGGTATTGTTCTTCTTGTTTTACACTATTAATCCCTGCCTCAGTGTCCTATACTGATGGCATAGGATTGTTGGATTGTCAGAGGCATGTGGCACTGTCCCCAGAAATCCCCCCAGCACTTGCATTAGAGAACAAATCTGCCCCAAATTAGCAAGAGTAGTTGAAGAGACAGCTGAGTCCCATCATTGAGTTAGAAGATTAGGTGGCAGAGTTTGCAATTTACACAAGACGTTGATGTCATCTTGCCCAACGTCCCTTCCGTGATGCCAAGTTTTGTCTGACAATGGGTCTGTAAAGTTGCCTGGCATGATTTCCTAAATTGAAGCTGCTGTCTAATACAAGCTGCTATCACTATTTTGGGCTTTTTTTTAATTCAACCTCTACCTTTTGATTTGTAAGGCCGATTAGATAACTTGATCTTTGCGCTAATTGCTTTTCTCCCTACTTACCTACAACCAACTCTCGCACTTCCTTCCAATGTATATCACTTCCAGTCTCATGCACGATCGTCACCGTTATCCTCCTCTGGATTCCCTATCATAAACAGACAATAGGACTGACATTAGTTGCTTGAGTCACTTAATTCTAATCCTACTATGACAAAGATTTATGGCTTGCGACAGTCTCCACATGGAAGGTCTGGGTACTGGGAAAGAAGAATACACAAACATTACGTTCTTACGACCATGATATTAAAGCTCTCTCATTCAACTGTAGGAACCTGTTGCAAATGTGAGCTGTTCTGTGTAAAAGAATGTCACACAGTAAGTCTGAAATTACTTTGGGCTGTTTCTATCATAATGTGATTTAACCACACTCAAAAGTTCTACTGCTCTGATAAAAACGTGTACTTATATACTCCCCTTACAATGCCTGGCTTTGACAACATCTCCCACTGTCAGGCTACCTGCATGTGACAGCATCTATATGTGCTCCTATTGAATAAAGCTCCATACCAGAGGGTTACATTTGCAAAATGTAACTCAGTTATCTCTGTAACAATATACAAGCTCACTAGATTACATTGCTCCTTGCTTAATTCTTATTTACTTGATTGCAAGAGTGAATTTTGTTCAATGGATTTTTCTTTGTTACCCACAATAGGGAATTCACAGCAGTTCTCACCCCGAGCTCACTTCTGCTCAACACCACGCATCTATTTCACACTCACATTGATTTGCCAGTGGGTCGCACACTGGGGTGGGGTGCAGGCTGGAGTGGCCTTCCCTCCCACTGTGCAAATGGAGGTTGGATGAAACAAGAGGAGGCTCAAAACTGGGATCAAAGTAAGACTGGTCATACAGACAGAGAGGCGCTATGAGCTAGAATACAGAGAGGGCAGGTCAGAATTTAGAAATTGCTAAAGAATGACTCATCCAACAAGATGTCCCATTTTCCGCCAGAACTGCGAAGGGGTTTAGAACAACTAACGAAAATGAAAGAAAAAACATTTGCAATCCAATTCACATTGCAAGGGAGCCCCGTTGTTACCATCAGTTCATGACATTTCTAAATCCTGTTGTTAAATTCTGAACATACTGGAAATTCCCTCAAATATTCACAACCCCTTACTACTGAACACACCTCATGTTGACCACCCCAACAACTAACTGCACTCCATGTCTGTCGACATCCCTCACTACCAATCTACTGACTGTACCCCATGACAATTGACATCATCTACTATAAGTGTATCATTACACCTGGTCCCCTGACTACCAACTGCAGCCACCATAACCACCTTTACCCATCACACTCCATAACAACTGATGTGTCCATCTTGAATCTTGACAAATGACTGTAGACTAAGTAATCCAACATCAGCCCCTACTGCCAGCACATCAAATTGTTGATCCTCTATCTAACAATCATGCACATTCACCTATGATCACACCGTCTAGACCTCCCACTAATCCTGGGCAATGGGACTCCTTCCCAGAGTGCTTCAGAACTGGAAATGGTGGGGTATATAAACAAAACTCTCTTGACTGAGCAAAGACTGTTCTCTCTTCCATGTTCTACACTGTTACAAAGGAACTCGATGTAAGCTCGAGGAGAAGTACTCACCTTTTGCAACAAAGAATGAATCGCTGGGAAATTTCTACAGGTTGGGAAACATTTCTGAATGCAAAGTGTTGGTGAGATCCTGCAGAACGATTTACAGTACCTCCCAACAAGGCATATAATAACCTTTAGGCTTAACACTGAATTTCAGCTATTCAGCCATTTCAGCCTTCTATTGCACAGCTCCAGGCGCAGTTTTTGTCACTCTCCTAATTTTTCCCCCAGAATTTATTGCCCCGTGCTATTTGCAGTTCCCTTACACTTACCTTATGTTAACCATTAGTCTTTAGTTCTGATTATCTTCCACCACCACTCTTCTGATATCTCTCCTGCCTTTGACAGACCATCATACCTGCGCCCTCTCCCCTTCCCTTCCTCTGCAACTTAAAACTTTTGACCTCTAGCTCTCCTCAGTTCAGATGAACGGTATTGATGTGAAATACGAATGCTGAAGCTCCCAGTGGGGGACCCAAAAATGAGATGATTGTCACCACCTGTGACCTGATAATTTGACATGTCTTTATTAACATGGATCAGTTTTCATTCAAAGCAAAGGGTTGTTGAAGGGGAGACGCGTATAAAAGAATAAAGTTTTCTGAAACTTAAGAGTCTAACTCATTTGAGACTATATGGTAGTACCTGGTGTAGTAAGAAAGTTCCATGACAGGGCATTCCACCTCTGTGGTCGACTACAGCGGGAATATACCTGCAAAAGGAAAAGGGAGACATTGTGTTCTACAGTCTGCTGCCTATCCAAAGCAAGCAAACATTAAAGGAAATGTTCGCTTTGCACTACAATAGACTTTTTTGTTTTCTTTCTGATATAATTACGTTTAATTTACGTTTTTCTTGTGAAAGTTATCTCTGATGCCATGTGCCTATGACGTTGATGCAAGTTTTTCTTTGCATCTGTGCATACATGTACTGTACTTGTGCATATGAAAATAAACTTGAATTTGACATGCAGCCTTGAAAATCTGGTCTGATGAGTAACTTTGAAGCTGGAACTTGAGCTTAACAAGTTGTTTTTCATGTTATATACTGCAATGGGTGATGGTACTTACTCTCCAGTAGCCTCCAGCTCACAGATCTCGAAGAATACCAGCAGGTCATACTTGCCCTGACACTGCCCTGCCGTGGGTCGGCTCATGGTGCTTAACTTGGTTGCTGGCACTGGAAATAAAATTCATTAGTCAAGGCAATGGAAACAACCAAGAGTGAGCCCAAAGCTTGCAAATGGAGCTATCATCAGCTTCCAATAGTATCTGTTCAAAAAACTGCTGGTTTGCTCAGTTGCAAAGTTGGCATGCAAATTAGGAACTGATCTTTACTTTATTTTTCAAAAGGCAATTAGTGACAGGTTCAATTCTATCATTACTTTAACATTCTTTTCCAGTTGGTAATCAGAGGGAATAACTTGGCTGGGATTATTTTGAAACAAGGGAGTCTGAAGAGAAATTTAAATTATGGGCGACATAAACATTAAAAAAGTCTTCCTTAGCAGGGGATTTAGGGAGTGAAGGAAAAAATATTTAATCCTGAAGAGGTCAGGCTGCTGGAGGCAGAACCCTCTCTCGTATCTAGATAACATACCTGGATGGGTACTTGAAGTAACTGTAAGGGCCAAAGACCAAGGACTGGGAGTAAGGATTTAACCTGGAGTCCATGGGCATGTTGAGTTAATTATCTCCTTCTACATCATAGATTTCTATGGCAGTTGGCCAACTAAAGGAGACAGACATTTCTTAGGACCTTACAGCAGTTTAGAGATTAGATTCACAGGGCGATGAAAGATTCATATCACACAAAATGCTACTGACAATCAAACAAAAGCTCACTGCCTTATGTAAGATCAAAAATGAAACAAAACACAGCAGGCAAACAGGAGAGTTAAGAATAAAGACCACACAACACACAGCACTGACTAATCTCACCTATATTCACATACATTCTATCTTTCTGATTGTGGATTTTTAAGGGTGATTCACACATTGATAAATTTAAAAAATGTGCCAGAAGTATGATTTTATTCAGAGGTTCCATCAAACCTGAGAACTTCACTATTCCACATGCTTGTGTTGAATTAGTCATCCAACAAACCTAATACTAATTAGAATTAAAATGAGTTCTTGTTAGCAGCACTTTCTTGTGACATCACACTCCACCTTCCTCTCCAGTTCTTGTCAGAGTGAATTAGAACTAAAAGAATTAAATTGAAAAAAATTGCAGAGAATTTTGGCTTTTGCTCTGGGACTTGTTTACTTCAATTAGAAATCCAAACTGCTAAATCCCACCACTAAGTACGCATTCCTCTCTGTATAATAATGCAATCTATATGATTTTCAGCTTCCCTTCCCTTTTCCTCTGAAAGAATAACCTCCCTTGCTGAGATTATCTCACACGATGAAAGATTCAATCACATCAGAGGATGATTGGAACAGATATTCTTACCCCTGACCATTGACCAAGGGCACTCAGTTGATATCTGAGGTTTCTTGAATCAAAAATAACATACTTAAATAAAAGGACAACAGTTGAGTGTGATTGAATAACAGCAATGGACTCAGTGTGCATTGTCTTACAAGATACGATTGGCTCCAAAACAGCTCAATCGTGAATCTGTATATTTTTGGCTTTCAATTGTAAATTTGGTGCCTTCTAACGCTTCAGCCTTGTTTTCCATTGGGAAGAGGCACCAAGGACCTCTCTTTTGTTGCCTTTAAAAACAAACCTCAACTTTGTTCATCACTGATTTGACATAAACCTTAGGGAAATACTCCATCTTAGGTTCTGCTTAGGCTTATAAAGAAACCCCAACACTAGCATCAATATCAAATATGCCAATTCTTTTCTGAAGTCATATCTATTTTTGATTTTGCTGCACACTCCTGTCCACTGTTGTTTGTTACTGAGTGAAACACAAGGGCACAGGACTGAGAAATGACACACTGTTGTGTCCTATGGGAAGTGGCTTTGAATTGGGTACATCACCAGGGGCAAGGGAAGTGAGTTGGACAAACCGGGGATCAGCATTTTATACAAGCAAACAGATTGATAGGTCCTCATGTATCAATACTTGGGAGCCCGCAGAAAAAAATACTCTTCTCTAGGGAGGATGCTGAAATTTACAGATTGAAGTTCCACCAGAAAAAGAATGCTTTTCTTTGTCTGGTCCAAATCAAAGAACAGAAGAAAGGGGAAAGGAAGAATGCATGGCAGTTTCTGATTACAGCCACTTCCTACCAATGTGAGGGTCTACATTGTAAACACAAGAGATTCTGCAGATGCTGGAAATCCAGAGCAACACACACAAATGCTGGAGGAACCGAGCCTGTCTGGCATCTTCCATGGAAATGAATAAACAGTTGACATTTTGGGCTGAGACCCTTTATCAAGACGGGAAAGAAAGGAGGAAGATGCCAAAATAAAAAAGTGGGGGAAAGGAAGGAGGACAAGCTAGAAGGTGATAGGTGAAGCCGGGTAGATGGGAAAGGTGAAGCACTGGAGAAGAAGAAACCTGATAGGAGAGGAGAGTGGACCACTATATTATATGTTCAGTGGGAAGAAAAATGTCCTGAGTTTGTGAGTTAGAGTTCATATTCATAAACGACAGGAAGTGGGGAAGATGAGTTATCCATGGTGGAGATGAATTAGGTACAGCAAAACGCCAAAGATCTGGTATCCAATTGTTTGGAAATTCCATTGGTTTTGCCTCACTTGTTAGTACACTACAGCATCAGTATTCATCCATGCATCCACATGCTTCTGAAGTTGGTTGTATATTACTGGATGCACAGGCTGGGCATGCAGCTGGAGCCCTGGTCAGGGTGGAGAACGCCTCAGTCAGAGACATGAGGTTGGGTTTGCAGCTGGATCCAGGGTGCAAAGAGCTTGTTGGAGTCAGTTTGTATTGATCTTTGCCAAACTTTTACTGACTGAATCCTGGTTCTCGTGCTCCCTTTAAATTCAATGGGGCTCTGTTTCCCATTCTGCTTAAACTCACTGAGTTCATTAGAGAAGTTAATGCATTATTGTGTAATAAATTTTAAAAAAAATAATTAACAGTATCTTGGACTAAAAGGAGTAATATCCAGTTATCTGGGAAACGTATTTGATTGCAGCAAAGCCCTGAGGATACCGGATTATTCGAGTTTTACTGTACCGTAGTGAGAAGTACCAAGAGCATTTTAATTGTTCTGGGATTAGGCGATGAATTAGCCACCGATAATGGGCAAAGTATCCAATCAAAGAGACTTCCAACAGGCTCCATTATTACGAACCATGTGCCTGGGCTTTCCTGACAGCACAGCCAGGGTAATTGGGGAGGGGCAGGGGAGCATAATCCTCCTCCTCGGAGAGATAGGAAACAGCAACACTAGCAGCAGACATGGCGTGCATGGACAGCGAATCCAGGAACGGAAGGCTCAACCCATTAGGCATCAGGTGTCTAATCAAAACAAGTGCTTTCTCGTTCTCTGCCAGATGTGTAATGGAAACAGAAAACAACAGACATCATGACATTGCATCAACTCTGATGGGCTGTCTAATGAAGAAAGGAAAACATGTTAGTATTCCCACTCCTCCAAGTGCTAGAGAAAACCTTAGTGCTGACCTTGGATATTATCCAGCCCTAGGAAATATCTCTGATTTCAGGCACTTTTACTTTGGGGACTGAGGCCAGAGCCACAACCAGTTACCCGCCCTGATAGTACTTGGTAAGAATAGTGCACTTCTCAGGTAAGGTGGCAGTGTAGAACCATGAACCATGTCTAATATCACATGAGGAACAACTGCTCTCACCAGTCTGGCAAGTAAGTTGCACTAGACTTGGTTAATATGGTCAATATGACCATTTCTGGAACCTTTGGTTAAACTTTCCATCCAAAGTACATTTTGAGCTCTTGCGATCCTCACTGCCTCTGTGCTGTGCTGCTCAAAGTATAAAATGAATTATTATCTGAGGTGGGCACGAGGTAGCTACAGGGTTGCTTTCTTTTGACCCTATTCCACTGTGTGTCATCAGCTCTGCTGGCATTCTCCTGCGATGGAAAGGTGCATGGCCAGGATCATGGGTCTGCAACTTGGCGACAGCTCTCCAGTAACAGTCACACCTAGCAACATGTGAGGAGGGTTGATGTGGTATATTGTTTCTGAGGTCAGAGGTTGGCATCTTAAGAAAGATGTGGTGGGAGGGGTTTTGGGAGTTGCACTCATGGCAGTGCAGAAAGGCTGCAGTAAAACGACAATGTTATTGGAAGAGTTGTCGCGGAACCTGCAATGTTAATCACTGGCGTTTGCCCACATTTGATCTTCCTGACATTCCAAAATCCATTCTCTGAGCATGTTAATCAAGATCTTTACAATTATACTTTTTTTATTCTTTTTCCTACTATCCTGAGATTGCCAACTCAGTGGTTTCCCAGAAGCAACCAGCTCCTCTTTGGATGAAGGATGAGCAAACTGAGCACAATAGGCATGGGACCCAGGTGTGGCAGGATCAACACCTCCAGTTGGTGATCACTCAGTTTTGGTGATGGCAATGAAATTCAGCTCCTAGTTTACAAAACTAGGGAGCCTACAGTCATTTTTAAGGACATCTGGAAAGCCAGTAAAATGGCTTATGATTGGGTAAAGGATGGTCTTATGTAGTTTCCTACTTAACATCCAGCCTCTGTGTTTCTATGCAGATCAGAAGAAAAGCATGGAAGAGCTTTATTTGTCTCACCTGGTTTAGATAAGGGCATCACCCGAGGGAACTGCCGTCGAGATGGTCTTAAGGGGCTGAGAAAAGGAGAAAGAAATAGGTGAAAACCTCTTTTAGTAGAATGAAGCCGGGTGTCTATTGAGAGAAGATCACCAGCCAGATTACATCAGCATGTGGTACCATAAATTGATGATTCATTCCCTGGAGCACTTTACACTGTGGAATTCCCAGCTGAGCTGTTTAATGCAGAGGCTGACAAAATGTAAAGAAAAAATTTCTCCAGGAATGAATGCAATCTATGGGGGCATGACAACTAAACTGCTGTTCATAGGAACAGAAGAGCAGTACATAGACTCTTACCTTCTTACAATGTTTCATGAGAATTTGGTTGATCTGCGACTATCCTCTCACTTTTGCCCCCAATCCTTAATATTTTTATCAATAAAACGTATCAATCTCTGATTAATGATTGACTTTGCCTGAACAGAATGTGCAGAAGACAGGAGCAAACTTCTACCAACTTCCTTGCAGAACTTTCTTAACTTGCTTCCTAAAAGATCTGACTCAGTTTTTGTTATGTGTCTGCTACTAGTCTGCCAAGCACTGGATAGACTCTATCCACTCTGTCAGTTTTATTGTCTTGAAAACTGAGATCAATTCTAAGTCTCAGCAAATAGATAGCAACTTCTGTTACCCATTCTCATGATTGGTGTTGGAATTCAAGAATCTTTCCAGCATTTCATCCGTCATTCCATCTGATTATACCTTTCCAGGATGTGGTGAACAGAACACAACTAGGCACACCAGCTATGTTCTAACCAGGGCTTTGTGTTTCTGGACTACCTACTGGAGACACTTCAAGATATCAGCAATGGTGTCTCCAAAAAACCCCCTGAAGTTACAGAAGGATAAGTGAACTATACAGCCTCTTTAAGGCAATATGTCCAGTGCTAAGAGCCTAGTTCTACTTGTCTTCAGTGCACAGGCCTGAAACCAGGCAAACCAAATTGATACTCTTTTCTGAGCAGTGTGACAGGAAGCCATTACCAGATGGGCACAAGATTGAAGAATACACTTAAAACATCCTTGAAAAAATTGCAACAGCCTCACTGATTCCTGAGAATCCTTGGGCCATGATCTCTCAACATTGAGAAGTATTCTTAATGACATTGAGAATATTTGACTGGATGCACTTGGACCAAACCAAAAGACTAATGCAAGCAATGGAAACAGTGCACCATCTCACAAACTGTCCACCCATTTGAAGAGTTGGCCATTCCTCAGAGTTGACAAAACTGAAGTAAGTCATCTTCAACCTGAAGCAGTACCTCAGAAGAAGGCTTTTAATTAATGTTTGGCCTATGTGTAGTGCCTACAGTAGGAGTATCACTGATAAATTCTATAGATAACATAGACACGGGGTGATTTCTCTCCTTCAATCAGGTATTGTTCCTTAGCTGATATACATTTGGACTTTCATGTCCTTGAACAGTTAGTCTAATCTTAGATCCTCCCCACCCACTACAATACAAGTAAAACTAAAGAATTATGTAGAACCTCTCTGGCTACAAGGAATGAGATACTAGCTTTTTATTTATATACACTTCTTTGTATGTTATGCAATTCTTTATAATTGTTGAATGCTAGTGTTATTTGTTACATGCTCTGCCCTGACCAACACACAACAAATTCTTAATATGTGTAAATGCATCTGCTTACTACATTTAATCCTGATACTTGTTTCTTGATAATGTGGCTATGAGTGATATACAGCAGGAGAGTGTACCTGATGAGGTCCTTGCAGAGAGGCGGGAATGGATGCTGTTGGTAGTGTCCAAATACCTCAAAGACAATAGGTTGGGTCTTGATATACTCTATGAAGGATTTGGTCACCTCCACTGCAATCTGTAAAAAGAATAAATCTTTCAAATACACTTCAAGATGTAAACAAAAGAATGAAGTTTCCAGACTGCTACAGCCATTAACAGGACAGATAGCAGAGTGCACTCTCGTGGACTGGGTTGCTGCATGACTCTACAATACTGCATGTGCAAAGATTATAGAGCTAAAGATGTCTGGTTTACTTGGGAGGCCAACCTACCCTCAACTCACTCAGATTCTGATTGTTGCTACCCATTCAACACAAACTCCTGAAGCCCATGATTCACAATCTCTGATTTGCCCAAATTTCCTTAACCTTGATCTTCTAGTCCCCGAACTCCTCCAATGGTGAAACTTCAGATCAGCAGCTCAGGAGCCTGGTGGTTTGATGCAGTGGGCCAACAATGTGTGCACCATTCAACAACCCTATCAAGAGTCTTCTATTTTAAGCTTAACCCTACACATGTTGCATGCTTTACGGGCTCAAGGAGGAAGGGAGTTGTGTGGGACTTTCAGTTAAGGGTTGGGTGAGTGAGTCCAGAGGAGCAGATCATCACCTAGTGGATTGAGTCAACAGTGCTTGGAAATGACAGGGAAGGGGAAATGAATGCTGTGGTAGGTTGGGGAGAAGTATTGACGTTGTGGATTAAAAGAACACAAGCACAGGAGATAAATATTTAAAAGGATCCACGTAACTCAGGGTATCAGAACTGGTGAGGAACTTTACTTATGCAAGGACCCCTTCAATTACACTGCTGCAGAAGCTTTAGGTTTCTGATTTTTTTCCAGATCAAAGGAATAATTCAAAAAAGAGGTAACACGCACAAAATGCTGGATGAACTCAGCAGCATCCATGGGAATGAATAAAGTGGATGTTTTGGGCCAAGTCCCTTCATCAGAACTGGTAAGGAAGGGGGCAAAAGCCAGAATAGGATGGGGGAGGGGACGCTGATAGGTGAGACCAGGTGAGGTGTATGATGTGTGGGTGGGTGGGGAAGGGGGGTAATGTGAGAAGCTAGGATGGGGTAGGTGGACTGTAAAAGAAGGAATCTGATTGGAGAGCACAGTGCACCATGGAAGAAAGGAAAGGAGGGGAACAAGAAGGCAGGTAAGGAGAAGAGGTAAGAGGGTAACCAAAATGGAGAGTGAATAGAAGAAGCAATGGAATGGCAAGAACTTACTGGAATGTGGAGAAATTGATGTTCAGGCCACCAGACTGGAGGCTAACCAGACCGAACATGAGGTACTGCTCCTCCACCTTGAGTTTGAACCCTTCATGGCAGTAGAAGAGTCCATGGACAAACATGTCAGGAAAAGTTGGGGAGTATATCCAGTGTAGGCTTGGGACATGGACTGTTTTACATAGCCAATGAAAAGGCAGTCATAACCAGGGTCCATATAGGTGCCCATTGCTATACCTTTAGTTTGGAGAAAGTTGCAGAAGCCAAAAGAGAAATTGTTGAGGGTAAGGGCTATTTCTACTAGATGGAAAAGGGTGATGGTGGAGAAAAACTGGTTAGTTCTGTTATCAAGGGACAAGCAGAAAGCTTTAAATCTTTTCTGATGGGAATGGAAGTGTGTAGGGACTGGATGTTCATAATAAAAATAAGGCAATCTGAGCCAGGGGACAGAAAGTAATTGAAGTGACGGAGAGCATGTAAAGTGTCACGGATGTAGGTAGGAAGAGACTGAACCAAGGGAAACAAAATGGAGCCAAGGTATACGGACATAAGTTCAGTGGGACAGGAGTATGCAGAATCAATAGGCCTACTGGGACAGTTAGGTTTGTGGATCTTGGGTAGGAACTAGAATCAAGCAGTGGACAGGAGCCATGAGTTTGGTGGCAACTGGACAGGACATCACCAGAGTTAATGAGGTTGGTGATAGTGCGGGAAACAATGGCCTGGTGCTCCTTCGTGGGGTCTTGTGCATTGGTGAAGTAAGAGGAGGTGTCTGACAGCCTTAGCAAGGAAGAGGTCAACCTGCTAGAATCCTTGTCTGTGGGTTTTAATGGTGAGCTTGGGATTGAGGCAGAGAGTGCGAAGGCTGTCTGTTCAGAGGGGGGTTGGGTTAGAATAGGCTAGAGGAAAGGTGAAGTTGAGACAGTTGATGTCCCATCAGCAGTTAAGAGATGAAAAGGTCTAGAACAGGCAGAAGGCTAATGTGGGGCGCAGAAAAACAGAGCTGAAGATAGGAGAAGGTGTCATCGGTGGGAATTCTCATCAAAGAAGTAGGCTGGGAGATGGAGGTTACAGAAAAAGAGCTTATGTCATTATGTCAGGCACAGAACTCATTGAGGTGCAAGGGGACACAGATAAGGCCCTTGCTGAAGACAGAACACTCTGCCTCACAGAGGGGTAAAGCAAAGAGTATGGTGAATGCATAGCACAGGGTGGAACTGGGTTCATGGAAGGATCACATAAGAGAGGAGTGTTGGACTGTTCAGGGAAAGTGTGGTGGGAGGAAAATAGGGGCTCAGAGGAATGAAGGGGGCAAGGGTAGAGGGGACACCGATAGGCCATGGGACGGTGGGGGACAGTGGTGGAAGAAGAGGAGCAGTAGGCCACAGTGAGAAAGGTCTCAGCCTGGAGACAGCTGGTACGACAGTCTGGAGGGGGTCTGGGTTGAGACTGGAGGCAGCTGTTGTCAATATAGCAGGGTCCACTGCCTTGCTGTGGACAATCTTCTAATGCTGCCTGACTTGCTGAGTGCCTCCAACATTTTGTGTGTGTTGTTTAAGAATTTTGGCATCTACAGAATGTCATGTAATTATAAACACAATACTGCAGTTTCCCTAACTATTTTTAACAGGAATTCTGGACGAATCCCTCGCTTTTGTGTTCCATGCTGCTAAAAATAACCATATGCTCTCTTAACAAACTTCTCAACTTGTCCAACCACTTTCAAAAACGTTTGAAAACATTCTTGCAGCCTCTTTAAAACTTAGCTTGTTTTGGCTCTCATTTTTCATACTAAATATTATCAACAGGATAAATTATGCCTTTAATATGAAATTTTTCATGGCAAGCTGGTGAGGTTCTCCTGGTATTTTATACTGTTGCACATACTGTTTACTGCATTTTCCATCTTTTTTGTTCGAAATGACAAACGTTCATTTCCCTCCACCGATGTTGACTAACTTTCTGAGTTCCTCTAGCATCTTGCTTGTTTGCCCAGATTTCTGCATCTGCATTCTCTTGTGTCTCCAGTTTAAACGAGTCTGAAAAGCTACCCTTTCCCACTACTCTCAGTTTCCTGAATCTGATCTGCTTTGTCATTACTCTTTTAATTGCAAGGGCATTTGCTAAGAAGCATATTGAATAATATTTTGTTGAGCATCACTTGAACATCTGGTCAACATCAGCAATATTACCAATATTACCTCTTTGTCACTTTCCACATTGAATTAGGAAATAGGATGTACCTTGAGCCAAACCAATGCTCTCTCATTTAACTGCCTATACTTTCCCACAACCTGAATAGTTCTAGCCCAATTAATATCTCTGTAAGTCATTACCATTTAGGTTAACTAGCCCATGGTTGTCTGTTTTTTCCCTCTCTCCCGGTCTTTACATGGGATAAGATAAGACTCTATCACAGGCTGAAGTTTTAATCTGGGGCAAGACTAACTTTACAGGAATTTGCAAAGGGTGACAGGGAAACGCTGGCTGCAGGTGAAGGAACCTCAGGCAAGTGGGAGGCTTTTGAAAGTGAGATCTGGGAGCTTCAGTTTATTGTCATTTAGAAACCACAAATGCAATGCAGTTAAAAAATGAGACAACGTTCCTCCAGAATGTCATGTGCTTTTGTGATATCATTCTGGAGGAACGTTGTCTCATTTTTTTAACTGCATTGCATTTGTGGTTTCTAAATGACAATAAACTGAAACTGAACTGAAAACATTCCTGTTAGAGCGAAGAGAAAAGCTAGAAGGTTTAAGAAACCCTGGTCAGGGAAAAGGAGACATATGTCAAGCATAGGCAGCTGAGATTTAGTAAGTCCCTGAAAGATTGAAAGGGATATAGAGGCATACTGTAGAAAAAAAATAGGAGAGCAAAAGGAGGATATGAAATAACTGTGGCAGAAAATGTAAAGGAAGCTTCTAAAAGATTCTACAAGTACACTGAGATTAAAAGGGAACTGGGCACAGAATTGGTCCTTTGAGGATCAGTGTTATTGTCTTGCTTCTGCTGGATGGCCAGGACTGCACAGAATACTGCACAGTGAGATCTCACTAACACCCCCTACAGTTTAGATAGAGTACTGCACGGGCATCCAGAATACCGACTCACATTCTGCACGTGATAGAAACCAAGTGGGGGTCCTCGGCCTGTGTTTTTTAATGGTTCTGTTGAAAAGGCTTCCTCTTGGCGATGGATGAAACTGTAGCAAAGTAAAAAAAGAAGTAAAATCACAGATAGACCTTTGTTGGAAGCATTACGTACAATTTAGTTATAGTACTGGTTCAGTATATCAGATTCTTGGGGTGCTGCAAATATAGGCAAAATCTCAAGATTTCATTAGGCTATTTTACCCCTTCCCCACCCCACCTTGCTAATCAAGAACTCTTAAGATTGCTTTAAGAAGGTGGTAGTGGTGTGGTTAAGATGATACTATGGCATCACGATAAAGGGATGAATCTCTTAATGGGATAAATGGATCACTTCTCAGTGGCAAATACTTTGCCATCCATAGGCATGGCAATGTGCTTCTACAGGATACTTACTTGAATTGGCAGAAGATGTCGGCATATTCAGCTGAGATACTTGATGCCTGTAAGACAGTCACTCTGAAAGTGAAGTTGCTGCCAATCCTGAGATGTTCTACTATACCATCTACCTGTGCATCTACCGGTGACTTCACTGGACTCTCCAGCTCCTCCTGAGTGGCTGCAAAATGGAGACAAAACCACACACATTTATCCCCAATCTTGCACAAGGTCAAAACTGGTTTAAGTTGGTGGTGATGGAGTGGATACCTAAAATAGCGAGGGTTAAAGGTTCATGTCTCACTCTTGCCCATAACTATTTTAACCATACATGGAGAAAGTTCCTGTTTATAACGTAAGGACATGCAGGCCATCTTAAACATACTCACGACTAAATCCTGTACTGCTGCTTACAAAGCCTTACATCAGTCATGACCCTGACCACAGCAGACAGCAATGTAACTCTCAACTCCAAAAGCAAGTGCTTGGACAGTCCTAGACAGCTGCCCACTACCACTGCCTCACCCCACCGGTCCAGTGACTGCAAACTTTCCTGACTGCCTACCTCCTACCTCCTCAGTGGCCTTGGTGGAGACGCTGCACTGTATCCAGAGAGGTCAGGAGCACAGCTAGTCTCAGCTTCCTAGACTCAGGACCGCTCCAGACTGAATGCAGTGACCTCTGCCACTGACACTGTAATACACCCTGTATTATAAGCCAATAATAAGCCCTGGATCACTAGCCACATCAAAGGCCTCCTAAACCAGAAGAAGAGGGCCTTTAAAGATGGCGATCAGTTGGAGCTTAAAAGAGTTCAGAAGGAACTCAGAGTACAGCTCAGGGGGGCAAAGGAGCAGTATAGGAGGAAGCTAGAACAAAAGCATGAAGGAGGTGTGGGACGGGATGAAGATCATCACCGGATGCGGTGCAAAGCGGGGGGCAAACATAAGTGGAGATGTGGAGAAAGCGAACCAGCTGAATAACTTCTTCAATAGGTTCGACAGCACAATCTCATCCTCACCGCAGAACTCCACACCAGGCTTGTCTCTCTACTCGTCCTCCCTCTCACTTCCCTCACAGGAAAGTAGCCACTCACAGGAGACCTTACCCACGCCCAAGATTACAGCTGCACAGGTGAAAGGTCAACTGAGGAAGATCTGTACCAGCAAGGTGGCTGGACCGGATGGAGTATCCCCACGATTACTGAGGGCCTGTGCGTCTGAGCTGGGAGAACCCCTTCAGCGCATCTTCAACATGAGCCTGGAGCAGAGAAGAGTACCCAGACAGTGGAAAACATCCTGTATTGTCCCAGTATTGAAGAACAACCAAGGGAGATGAATGACTTCAGACCTGTTGCTTTGTCGTCGCACGTGATGAAGACCATGGAGCGGCTGATAATACAGAATCTGAGGCCACAAACCGGGCACGCCCAGGATCCTCTTCAGTTTGCGTATCAGGAGAAGGTGGGAGTGGAGGATGCTATCATGTACTTGCTGCACAAATCCCTTTCTCACCTGGACAGGGTCAGTGGTGCTGTGAGGATTACATTCCTGGACTTCTCTAGTGCCTTTAACACCATCCAGCCCAGGATCTTAAGGCACAAACTAATGGAGATGGGAGTAGACTCACACATGGTGGCTTGGATAATGGACTACTTGACAGACAGGCCTCAGTATGTGTGGTTGGGAGACTGTAGGTCTGACACGGTGGTCAGCAGCACAGGAGCGCCGCAGGGGACCGTGCTCTCTCCGGTCCTGTTCACCCTGTACACATCAGACTTCCAATATACCTCGGAGTCCTGCCATGTGCAGAAGTTCGCTGATGACACGGCGATAGTGGGGTGTGTCAGGAATGGCCAGGAGGAAGAGTATAGGGAACTGATACAGGACTTTGTGATATGGTGCAACTCAGACTACCTGCGTCTCAATATCACCAAGACCAAGGAGATGGTGGTGGACTTTAGGAAACCTCGGCCTCATATGGAGCCAGTGGTCATTAATGGAGAATGTGTGGAGCAGGTTAAGACATACAAGTATCTGGGAGTGCAGTTAGACGAGAAGCTAGACTGGACTGCCAACACAGATGCCCTGTGCAGGAAAGCACAGAGTCGACTGTACTTCCTCAGAAGGCTGGCGTCATTCAATGTTTGTAGTGAGATGCTGAAGATGTTCTATCGGTCAGTTGTGGAGAGCGCCCTCTTCTTTGTGGTGGCGTGCTGGGGAGGCAGCATTAAAAAGAGGGACGCCTCACATCTTAATAAGCTGGTAAGGAAGGCGGGCTCTGTCGTGGGCACAGAACTGGAGAGTATGACATCGGTGGCAGAGAGGAGGGTGCTGAGTAGGCTACGGTCAATCATGGAAAACCCTGAACATCCTCTGCACAGCACCATCCAGAGACAGAGAAGCAGCTTCAGCAGCAGGTTGCTGTCAATGCAATGCTCCTCAGACAGGATGAAGAGATCATTACTCCCCAACGCCATTCGGCTCTACAATTCAACCACCAGGGGCAAGACATGTTAAAGTGCCAGGGTTAGGACTGAGCTTAAGTTACCACTCAATGCACTTTAGTAAACTATTTAAGAACTTTTTAAAAGCTATTTATTAATGCTTTTTGGGAGGGTGATTTTAGATGCATATCATATTTATACTGAGTTAAATACTGTATGTAATTAGTTTTGCTACAATAAGTGTATGGGACACTGGAAAAATATTGAATTTCCCCTTGGGGATGAATAAAGTATCTATCTATCTTATGTAGATTCATTTTGACTCTACAGTCATGGAAATTTGTCCCCCAGGAAACACAGAGAATACACAAGCATTGACTACACTGTTTGATTCATGTCCTTCTCCCAGAATCTTCCTGTCAGGACTACCTTATGGGTCTTCATGGCCGCATGCACACCCCTTCTGCACCAGCCCATGCAGAATTTCTGACTCCCTGGGAACCCTGACCCTGCCTACCTCCTACTGATATAACATTTGTTCACTCAGTGACAACACTGTCCTGCACTGCCTGACTGTGGCTGCACTGATCACACCTGTAGGGTTACTCTGTCAACTGAGAAAAGTAGTGAAACATCACAGCGGAACTTCAACTTCACTGAGGCATTAATAGGGAAACCTGACAATGTTGTTCTGGGAATCTCACACCTGATGTTTCAGATCTTTCTGTAACTTTCACAGAAAACATCACAATACCATTTTAAAGCCAAAATACGTCTTGGAGTAATTTTTCGCCCTGTGACTCCACAGATAACCCTTCTTTTTTCTGTTGTCCATGAGCCACAATCTCAACAGGAACCAAGAAGAGGGCATCGCTCTGTTGCCCTTAAGGCATTTATTTAGCTTTATTACATTTTTGCTTTAAATAATTATTTGTAACTATTTTCTAGTTAAAGTTAAAGGTTGATAACTACGTTGCAGTTGTTAAAGGTAAATTCATTATCTGTGATGACGTCACACCCCAGTTTCACCGCGTCTTGTGGGTAAACTCCGGTTTGGAGAAACGTGAAGGCGGGGGCTTGTGTGTGCAGGATCAGCATGAGGAAAGCTCAATTTCTACCCACTAAGGAACATCATAGAAGCAACGCCATAAGTTCATATGACAGTCTATATGTTGAAGTAAAAATGTTAACACTGATTCTGTTAAAAGAAATGACTGTTGATGAGGTTTATTTTCTTGTGCTACTGAAAGCATTGTTGAAAGGTTTGTGTTGGAGTATATTTAAAGCTGTTGACGGCATAGGTAGATTCTGACTGTATGTTGTACTTCAATGAGACTTAAGTGTAATATAGTTTGTTGTAGTTTAACTTTTACAAGTATTTATGATAGAAATGTGATGCCAAGAAGGAAACAGATACTGTATATATTTTGTATTATTTTATCAAGTTTTACCAGACATTAATGTGGAAGAGTGAACAGTAAACGGTTAATCTTACTGTGACCCTGTCTTCATTGGCTCCTGCTTAACTTGGTGTTTAGTCAGAGTTTCAACACACTGCACAAGAACACTATAATCACAAAATCCCTTAAGTGTGGACACAGGCCAATCAGCCCTCTACACTGGTGCCTGTTCTTCTAAAGAGCTACTCAATTAGTCTTACTGACCTGATTGTTTGCCACAATGTTGTATATCTGCTTTTAAAGATATCCAACACGGTTTGTTACATCCAACCACTAACTGGTTCCAATAACACATTGACAGTTTTCTATCCAGCGTAAGTCCCTTGTACTGCCTGGTATGCAATCAACAAATAAAAGCAGGAATGAAAAAAAAGGCACGGAATGTGTAGTGGTTTCAGTGGCTGGCTCTATCCAGGAATGGGAATCTTCTGTCAGCTGATTTTACTTATCTGGGAAGACACCAGATGTGAAGAGGTGCCCTCCCAGCTAGCACATAGTTATCCTGAGAAGGTAATACCATTTCCCAAATAGCTCCTGGCTTCTGAAACATGCACATCCAAGCACCACCAGCTTCAACCACGGTAACATACAGTGCTGTGGGTTTGCGCGTGTAGTGCATACCTGTGCAGGTGTTGTTGTTAACCTCATCAGCTGAAGGGCCTGAATCGCTGGACTGACCTTGCCCTTCAACAATGCGCAGCTCCTCCTGAGACGTGCCCGAGCGTGACATTCCAGCTGTACAGCAATCCGACTGAAACTAAACACAACAGAGCGACGTCACTCCAATATCAACCAGACAAGAACTTGTGACAATGTTGATCAAGTTAGTCATGATTTTGGCAGCAAAGACAATTCAGCCTGAACTATATAGTCTGAAGGTTTGTACTGTGCTCTGCTTCATGTAGTTTTTCCACTTTCACCATCTCATTCACTGGAGGTGGAAGGCCCGGCATGAATCAACAAGATATCTTCCAATAAATAACTCATCACCTGCAGCCTACTTAAACTCTGCTCTCATCCACGGTCCTTGTTCACTTATTGAACCAGCCAGCCTCAGACAAAGGCTCCCAGCCTTTACTTACCTTGTTGCCTTGTCATATTAAATACCTGTTCTCTCTTGTTTAGTGGCCCCCTGTGGCTTGTTATTTTGCAGTTTATTAAAGTTATCGCTCACCGCTAAATCATCTCCGCTACTCTGCATTTGAGTCAAGACTCCTCTACATTTCCTGGTTTTAAAATCTTCCATTGGGGTTCCCCTTGACCTTCCCTGCTCTGGTGGGAACAATCCTAGAATCTCAGTGCTCACACTGATGCTTTTGTTTGCCATCCAGGGTACTTTAGTGAATAATTGATCCAGGTTTGTTACAGTCATACAACAGACCCTTCAGCCTATTGAGACCGTGCTGACCATCAAGCACCCATTAGCATTAACCCTAAACTGATCCCATTTTTATTCTCCCCCTCCCATTCCCATTGTGCGACTTTATTGTTCGTCCGCACACTAATGGCAATTTACAATGACCAGCTAAACTACTAAACCACAGATCGTGCGCTACAGGTCAGGATCGAATCTGGGTCACTGGGGATGTAAGGCAACAGTGCCTCAAGCTGTGCCAATGCTGCACCCTGAACCAACCTTGCCTGAATTGATGTATTTCCCAAGCACCTCATGTAGTCATTAGGTTTGGAAGTCAAGATACCAATTTGACGGGCATGGAACCTTTTCACACATCAAGCTGAATGTTCTGCAGAGCCATGCTATCACAGATTCTACTTCACTTAAAAAAAACCTTCTTTCCCAGATCATATGGAAGCTAAAGAAGTATGTTCTATATATAATTCCAAGCACCATGGAGTTCATTTAAAGAGCAAACACGAGGAAATCTGCAGATGCTGGAAATTCAAACAACACATGCAAAATGCTGGTGGATCACAGCAGGCCAGGCAGCATCTATAGGGAGAAGCACTGTCGACGTTTCGGGCCGAAACCCTCAGCACTTGTCTTCGCATTTTCCCCTCCCTCTCCTATCTTCAAGTCTCTTACTATCTTTCCTTTCAGTTAGTCCTGACGAAGGGTTTCGGCCCGAAACGTCGACAGTGCTTCTCCCTACAGATGCTGCCTGGCCTGCTGTGTTCCATCAGCATTTTATGTGTGCTGTTTGGAGGTCATTTGTTGGGGGGGCACTTGTGGATATTCTCAGGGCTGGAGATCTCTGTGAGCTGTATGTGTGGTTAGGGCTCGTGGTTCCTGTGGATTTTCTTAGAGGTTACTGTAGGAAATTCTGTGGTAAGTGGTTATTGTGGGTGTCCAAGGCTGTTGTTTACTTTGGACATTCTCATGGTTAGGAGTTAGTGTGGATATTTACAATGTTAGAGGTTACTGTGGGGATACTTAGGGTGAGACAGTAAGAATGGGTAACAAGGAGTACAAATGGGTAATAGGGAATAAGAATGGGTAACAGGAAGTAAGGTGTCAAGACAACGCTGATAGGTGACTCTCTGTTGCAGCTCTGATGGGAATTATCGAATGTTCCTGCTTAAGCTACTACAGCTGAAATCCACAGTCACAACCTTGGGTACTTTAGTAAGCTGCATTGTTTTAAGATATTTAAAAAAATCTATCAATCTTCAAAATCGACGGATCTTGGATGGCAGACTCAATCACCAGTGAAGTTCCCTTTTAAGAAAACAGAAGCATGGAAGGAGCACTGGGCTACAGGTACAAACAAATCAAACTCCCACTCCCAACAATCCTGTTGGCAAATGCACAGACTCTGGAAAATAAAATTCAAGCTCTGAGAGCAAGATTGCTGTATCAGAAGGACACCAGGGACGGCTGTGTACTTTACTTTGTGGAAGCATGGTTTACACCCACCATTTCAGATACAGCACTGCAGCCCAAGGGCTTCACCATTCATCCAAGACAGGTCAGCTGAGTCTGTAAATGTAGAGGACAGGGAGTTTGCTCCATGATTAGCTCATTGTGGTGCATTGGTGTGACGGTTCTGTCCTAGCTGGAACACCTAGCAGTCAAGTGTCATGCACTGTACGTGCCGAGGGAGTTTTCCGTCATAATCTGGTAGCAAAGGCCAACGCCAGGCCGGCACTGGAGAACATGAGCACTGGGAACAGCAGTCATAAAGATGCTCACCCACTTGCCTTCCTTCCCTATTATTGCAGGGGATTTCCACATGGCCAGCTTGAAGGAGTCTCTGAACAACTATCACCAACTCAGCCTACCACCTGTGGAACCAGAGGAGTCAACACAATTGACCATTCTTACACCACCATCAAGAATGCCACCCCATGTTCATTCATTTGGAAAGTCCAATCACCTTGCTGTACTTCCACATCCAGCATTTAAGACTAAGGACCAGACCATCAGTAGCGAGGATCAAGAAGGTATGGTCGAGGGAGCACTTACAGGACTGCACTGAGCCAAAGGACTGGACACTATTCAGGGATTCACCTGGTCATCTGAATAAATACACCTCTTGTCATTGACTTCACCAAGACCTGTGTGGATGATTTTGCACCTTCTTGAACCAGGAGATTCATTGTCTGCTGAAGGCTAGATCATGGCATTCAAGACCAGCGATCCAGTACTGATTAAGAAGCCCAGGTATGACCTACTAAAAACTATTTTAAGAGTGATGAAGCAATTCAGATTGAAGTTAGAGATGGAATTGGATGCACGTCAGCTGTGGCAGGGTTTGCTGGACATTATCTCCTACGAGGTAAAACCTAACATCATGGATGTCAGTGATGATTTACTCCCAGAGGTGCTAAACACTTTGAAGAGCAGAATAAAACTACACTTGTACAAATCCCTACAGCATCTGGCGACACTGTAATCTCTGTCTTGGAGGCTGATGTCAGAACATATTTCAAGAGGGTGAACCCTCGCTGGGCCCTGCTGATGTACCTG
Organism: Hypanus sabinus; assembly: GCF_030144855.1. Classification (NCBI taxonomy): domain Eukaryota; kingdom Metazoa; phylum Chordata; class Chondrichthyes; order Myliobatiformes; family Dasyatidae; genus Hypanus; species Hypanus sabinus. The sequence goes on from NC_082707.1 coordinate 87,541,231, forward strand.
GTCGGGCAATGAAAACCTGTGTTAACCAACTGGCAGAAGTATTCAAGGACATCTTCACTTTCTCATTTTTTTAAAAAACTTTTTTTATTGAGTTTTCAAATGATTACGGAAAGAAAAAAAATATATACCCTTCCCCCTCCCCCCTAACATCCCTATAGAAAAAAAGAAAAAGAAGAAAAAAAGAAAGAGAGAGTGCCTGGATATCGAAAGATCCCCACATGCTCCACGGAGTTTGTAATAACTTTAGTATATATATTTATTTCTTTTCCCAAATAACCAATTATTTTATCTTCGGAGCACCTATATATTTAATCCTGTCTTTTGTAAATAAGGGCGCCAAATTTTCAAAAATTTTTCATATTTATGTAAAAAAGTACTGATTTCTTGGTTACATTGGAAACTCTGATCAGATAAATTTGGATTTAATGTATTTATTTTTTGTGGTGTAATATATAATTGATGTAAAAAAATTATATTGCACTAATCTTAACCGGACATTTATTGCATTTGTCATACTATCAAGACATAGTCTTGACCAATTTGTTTCTTCAATTTTAATATTCAAATCACTTTCCCATTTTTGTCTTGACTTATGGATTGCTTGTTTAATTGCCTGTTTTTGATTCAAGCTATACATACAAGAAATACATTTTTTAGTTTTTCCTTTTTGAATTAAAGTTTCTATTTCATTAGATTTTAGCAATAACATTGTTTGACCTAATTTTTCTCTTAAATAAGCCCTTAATTGGAAGTAACAAAAAAGAGTGTTGTTTGATACTTTATATTTATTCTTTAATTGATCAAATGACATTAATATACCTCCTTCAAAACAATCTCCTATATATCTAATCCCTTTTTGAAACCAATTATATAAAAGTTGATTATCCATTGTAAAAGGAATAAGTCTATTTTGAATTAAAGAACTCTTTGCTAATAAAGATTTCTTTGTCTCATCATCAACATTTATCTTATTCCATAAGTCAATCAAATGTTCTAATATAGGAGATTCTTTCTTTTCCCGTATCCATTTAGATTCCCATTTATATACAAAATCTTCTGGTGTATTTTCTCCTATTTTATCTAGTTCTATTCTAATCTATGCCGGTCTCTCTCTCTCAAAAAAAGATGCAATAAATCTAAGTTGATTTGCTTTATAATAATTCTTAAAATTTGGAAGTTGTAACCGTCCTAGATCAAATTTCCATGTCAATTTTTCCAACGATATTCTTGACATCTTACCTTTCCAAAGAAACTTCCTCACATATTTATTTAACTCTTGAAAAAATTTCTGGGGTAGTTGTATTGGTAGTGATTGAAATAAGTACTGTAGTCTAGGGAATATATTCATTTTTATGGTATTTACTCTACTTACTAATGTTATTGGTAATATCATCCATTTATCAAGATCTTCTTGAATTTTTTTCAATAATGGTAAGTAATTTAATTTATATAAGTTCTTTATATCATAATCAACTCTTATACCTAAATATTTTATACCATTTGTCGGCCATCTAAATTGAGTTATTAATCAACATTGACTAAAATCTCCTTTAGTAAGAGGTAAAATTTCACTTTTATCCCAATTTATTTTCTAACCTGATATTTTTCCATATTCTTCTGATCTAGAGGATAATTTACGCAATGAGTGCAATGGGTTTGTTAAATAAAGCAGAACATCATCAGCAAATAAGTTAATCTAGTATTCTTCCTGGTTAACTCTGAAACCCTTAATATCTGGGTCCATTCTAATTAATTCAGCTAATGGTTCTATCGCCAACAAAAATAAAGCAGGTGATAATGGACAACCTTGCCTAGTTGACCTTGTTAACTGAAATGGTGTTGAAATTTGACCACTTGTCACTACTTTAGCTTTGGGATTAGTATTTAAGGGTTTAATCCATTTTATAAAATACTCCTAATCTGTATTTTTCCAATACCCTAAATAAAATATTCCATTCCAATCTATCAAATGCTTTTTCTGCATCTAAAGCAACTGCCACACTCATTTCCTCCCTCTTTTGAGCTAAATGAATTATACTAAATAACCGAGTTACATTATCTGCTGATTGTCTATTTTTAATAAATCCTGTTTGATCCATATGTATTAATTTTGGTAAGTATTTAGATAATCTATTAGATAAGATTTTTGCTATTATTTTATAATCAGTGTTTAACAAAGAAATAGGTCTATATGATGTTGGCTTTAAAAGATCTCTATCCTTTTTTGGCAATACTATTAAAATATTCGAAAAAGATTCTGGAAGTTTATGTGTTTTTTTCCGCTTGATGTATTAACTCCATAAAAGGAGGAATTAATAAATATTTAAACTTTTTATAAAATTCAGGCAGAAACCATCTTCTCCTGGGGATTTATTACCCTGAAGTGATCCTATGGCTTCTTCGACCTCTTTCAATGTAAAAGGCATATCTAATCCCTTCTGTTCTTCCGAATTCAATTTTGGAAGAGTTATTTGTGATAAAAACCTTTCTATCTCGACATTATCATTTTGTGATTCTGATTTATACAATTCAGAATAAAAATTCTTGAAAGTTTCATTAATTTCTAAAGGTTTATAAGTAATTTTATTTACTCTTGTTCGAATTGCATTTATTGTTTTAGAAGTTTGGTCTGTTTTTAACTGCCATGTGATCTTTCACCTAGTTCATAATATCTCTGTTCAGTTCTCATAATTGCTTTTTCTGTTTGATATGTCTGAAGTGTATTATATTGTAACTTCTTGTTAATAAATTGTCTTCGTTTTTCTTCTGTCATATATCTTTGAGATTCTTTTTCTAATTTTGTAATCTCTTTTTCCAATTGACCTATTCCTATCATAGATTCCTTCTCAATTTTAGAAGTATAACTTATTATCTGACCTCTCAAATATGCCTTCATTGCTTCCCACAATATAAATTTATCATCAACTGAATGTGAATTTGTATCTAAAAAGAACTGAATCTGCTTTTATCTTCACTCTCTCATTGCTGCAGTCGGAAATTCCCACCTGCTTCAAAAGGGCAATAATCATACCAGTGCCCAAGAGGAGCAGGATGAGCTACCTCAATGGCTATTGCTCATTGCAGTCGCATCTGCTCAGATGAAGAGCTTTCAGAGTTGGTCATGCCAGAATCAACTCCTGCCTAACTAAGCAAGGACCTGGACCCATTGCAATTTGCCTATCATCTATCACCTAGTACAGTGGATGCAATCTCACTAGCTCTCCACTTGGCCTTGCTCACCCGGACAATAGAAATACCTACATCAGCATGCTGTATATTGATACAGCTCAGTGTTCAACACAAACATACCCTCAGCTCTAATCAACAAGCTCCAAAACCTGAGCCACTGTACTTCCATCTGCAACTGAATCCTTGACTTCCTCATCAGGAGACCACAGTCAGTGCAGGTGGAGGAAATAACATCTCCTCTTCGCTGACGATCAGCACTGGCACACATCAAGGATGCATGCTCGGCCTGTAGCTCTGCTCTCTCAAGCCACAGCTCAAATGTCATCTATAAATTTGCTGATGGCACAACTACCATTGGAAGAATTTCAGATGGTGATGAGGTGGTGCAGAGGTGTGAAATAGGTCAGCTAATTAGGTGATCACAACAGCAATCCTGCATTCTACGTCAGTAAGACCAAGGAATTGATTGTGGATTCAAGAAGGGGAAGTTTAGGGAACACACACTAGTCCTCATTAAGGGATCAGCAGTGAAAAGGGTGAATAGTTGCATGTTTCAGGGTGTCAACATCCTGGGCCCAACATATTGATGCAATTACAAACAAGGCACGACAGTGGCTACATTTCATTAAGGGCTTGAGGAGACCTGGTATGTTACCAAAGAGCTCGTAAATTTCTACAGATGTACCATGCAGAACATTCTAACTGTTGCTTCACCATCTCGTATGGCGGGCCAATGCATAGGATTGTAAAAAGTTGCAGAAGTTGCAAACTCAGTCATCTTCATCATGGGCACTAGCCTCCCCAGCATCGAGAACATCTTCAAAAGGCAATTAAGTCATTAAGGACCTGATCATCCAGGACAAGCCCTCTTCTTATTGTTACCATCAGGGAGAAGTACAGGAGCCTGAAGACACACACTCAGCATATTTCTCGTCACCATCAGATATCTGAATGGATAATTAACCCATGTACACTACCTCAGATTTTTTTTGCATTGCTTTTGAACTATTTAATTTAAAATTAAGTTACAATGATATATATATAGTAATTTATAGTTTTCATTAGGTATTGCAATGTCTTGCTACCACAAAACACCATATTTCACAATATATGTCAGTGATATTAAACCTGATTCTGTAAACTAGCATAAACCAGATAGGCTAAAATGGCTTCCCCCTTTGTTGTAAGGAAATATAAAATCACCTGGTAAACCACATATAATGAGGTTCAAGAAGTAAGTATGCAAAGAAGAGCTTGGTAGCAGCATTACCTTCTCAAAGTGCTGGTCATCAAAGGAAATCTTAGCTGTTCCTGATTGTCGAACCCCAGAACCATAGTCTGGGGCTTCCTCATCAGCTAAAAACAGAAAAAATAAAAATATTGCTCAATTGACACATGTAAGTGTGTTCTTAATCCTGGAATTATTTTTCTAACAGCGCTTGATTTATGTAAATGAACTAAGAAAGCATACTCTGAATTTATATCCAGTTTTAGATCTTCTTCAATGCGCATGTTAAAAATACCGTATTAAATATGAAAACACAAGAACAGGTAATTTTAACTTCACATGCTAAGTGAAATCTTAAATGGTACGAGTAAATCAACTGTCCTGCTTTCACGTTTCATGAGATTGCAATGGCAAAAGAACACAATGGCGATTGCAAACCTTCACTGCATTCAAATCCATTTCTGTTCTAATGACTTCTAATGATCTAATCCCTGAGTAACCAAACACATTCCATACAGTTCTTTATTACAGTTTTCGCCTTTCTGATGATACCACTATGTCCCAGGATGACTGGACTCCGTGTGACCCACTGTACCTCATTCTGATGTTTACTTTTTTCACACTTTCTTGCTTACCAGAAATGGCCTGGACGGCCACACGTAGAAATCCCTTGACTTCTCCCTTCTCACTGACTATTGCCACACGGTGCACTAGTGGCACGGGGTATAGCAGGTTACTGAGATAAACGAATGCTCTGGAAAGAAGAACAGAAAGCACATGAGCCAATCTGCCTAACTGCAGCTTTACCTTTAGGTGGTTCTACACTTCCACACTGGCTCAGGGACTTCACTGCTAGGGCTGTTAGAAAACAGGGCACAGTTGGTTGGTGGGTCTTGCAGCTAGAAGTGATTAAGGCAAGACATTTTTGAAGACAGAGCGCACTCCACTGTGAGAAAGAAAAGATACTTGGAGAATAGGAATGACTAAAGGTTTGGATTTGATTTTTTGCCTTTCCAATATTTTTTAAGCAAATATGACCTGTAGCTGACTTTATTTAACGTCACTCCACTTTGCTGGTAGTTGGTGTTTAGGTTTTTCTCTCTCTCCCCACATGAAGTGAGTACTGGACAATGGAAACCACCAACTTGATCGGCCCATATGGTCTTTTTCATTCTAGTCATCATATAGCAACCCAATGGGCTGGTGGCAGTGGTTGGATTCTGCAGCTCTTTGTGCTCACATATCAGATTTTCTGGTTGCATTAAGTATTGAGTTCATTCAGATTGTCGCATTGTCCAGAGCTGGGGAGTAGGCTGCTGTTCACTTTGCCTTGACCATTCAAATCATGTCTTGTACTAACCCACTGGGTGACGAATTTGTGCTAGTTCAGAAGCTGTCCTAGCAAAATCTAATCTGCTAGCCACCTGAAGAAGTGTATATCCTGGATTTGAAAGTGGGGGTGGGGAGGTTAAGCACAGAAGTAGCCATGAGAATTCAGCTGGCCAGGTATAGCTGAATACTGGCAGAATTGGAATAGTCTGATCAGCTGTCAGGCATACTGGGTGGACTTGGAGACTTAGCTGATACTGATGGGACCTGACAGTGGACTTCAGATCCCACAACACAGAATTAGCTGGCTCACTTTGTGATTGGAACTCATCACAACCAAAAGCATTTTGGTCTATATCCGACACCACCTCTGCTCTTTAAACTATGGCTCTCCTCCTGCCTCTTCAGGGAAAGTTCAAGCAAATATGAATGTTACTTTGGATACTTTATAGCAGCAACTGGTGAGGCAACTTTTCATAAAAGAGTATCTGCCAAGAAATGCAAATCTCCTAATAGGATGCTTAATAACTGGCCAACCAAGCAATCCCTTTGCAACTATCTCATTCTTCAATTAAAGTAAGTCACATTCTCCAAGATAGTGCATGATGGTCCATAGTTCTGAGTTGACGGTAGATCATCCAGCTTCATTAGAGACTTTCTTTTGAATCATAACAAAGCACCTTAATGTTCTCCCTCACATCATTGGTGTTTCTGGAAGAAGCCTTCAATGAACAAGTCTCTGATTCAAAGGCAAGAGTGGCATTGATAGGATCACAGTTGACAATCTATCCAAGACAGCAATTTCCTAACATGGAGACAGAGAATCATATAGCACAGGACTGGGCCCATCAGCCCACCATGCTTATGCTCATCACCAAGTACTTCTGCAGACCGATATTATTCAGTACGACTAGGTCTTCAGCCTACTGTGCACGGGCAATTCAAGTTCTTGTCCAGATACTTCTTAAAAGTTGAGAATACCTGCTTCCACCACCCTCTGGATGAATAAGTTCATCCTCAGATCCCTCTAATGTAGGGGGTTCCCAACCTTTTTTTATGTCATAGACTACTACCATTAAGCGAGGGGACTGTGGACTTCAGGTTGGGAAACCCTTCTCTAAAGGAATGAGTAAAAGTCAAAGCCAGAAAATATATTTAGTTTAATAACTGTTGCCCCAACTGGTTGTTCCTTCTCAAAGAAGAGGTAAACATGTGCACATTGTTGATCAGTCCAGGGTGTATTTTCTTTATATGTGTTCTTCCTGGCAGAATTCTAGTGGGGCAAGCTATTGACTGATCCCCCAAATCCAGCCAAGCACAGCTCCAATCCCCATGTCATCGGAAACACTGACAAAGGCCAATGTTTCATGGATCAATTCAGATTCCTGACCCATAAAAATGAGTCACGGGGGAATTTACAGAAAGAAGAAAAAGAAGAGAGAAGTCTCCGTACGTATGCAGGTACCAGGAAGGAAGCAGCCCATGGTGGGTTGCAGCAAAGTCTGCAAAGGTGCAGGAGCTTACATTCTGAAATGTTCTTCATGGAAAAGGAGAGACAGAGGAGACAGAAGTGAGCCTTACGTTGGTGACTTCTTGGAAAAAGAATGTCAAACTCCTTGTAATCATTGGTCAACCTGCAGCACCTTGGTCTGGACAGTTGGTTAGGCAGAAACCATTTTCAATAGTCATAAACCTGACCAGGAAACTGACAAAGCAACACTGCAAGAGTGACAAGAAAAGTGAATGACTAACGGTCATTGTTTAGAATGGCCAAAACATGGAGAATCCAACATTAGCTCTGAAGGAAATCTCAGCTGTGAGGAACAAAGACACATTGTGATGGTCCTCCAGCATTCCTTATGTTGATGGGTATCCTGAGCTCTCATGAACTGAAAATCAAACTCAGGGAAACAGCAATAAATAGGTCAAAATTATAAGGGGTGATGAGCAAATGTAGAATTATTTTGACAGGTTTTTTTCTTAGATGACCAACCCTCTCCTTAGAATACACTCTCTGTTGATGAGACAAGCAGGAAATAGAACATATGTTTTTCTGTAAAAAAAACATGAATCTGTATTCAGCCAATCTCTGCACGTTGCCCTACTTATTTGTCTCAAATAACCATCTTAGGTTTCTTTAACTAATGTCAACAGTGAACAGGATTCCTTTTCTCAGGTGTCTTCTCAAGACTAACATTGCTTTGGTGTGAACTGTTAACTTTATGTTTAATGTTATTAAAGTTGTCAGAACTTAAACTTTCTTACTTCTGGAAGTTTTGCCTTCAGCTCTGAAACAAATTTCAACAGTGACGCATTCATGCAACAGGTTTCTGTGCTCATCTCCGTCATAAGGTGATTTGTGGAGCAGTACCATGCTCTCTAGCTGAAGCCATCTTGCTACCATCCAGCAGCCTCTGCAGCTTTATGTGGACAGGCACTGCTGGATGTTTTCAAATAATTTAACCTTTAATGAATTCTTGTAGGCCAAGTTAGTCAGATCTTTAACTGGACAACTTGCAGTAACTTTACAATAGACTGATAAAATTTTCAACAACCATCACTTGAACAGGAACTGACAAGCAACCCAGTAAATGGGTACTTAGAGTGACAGGAAATATGTATTATTTGTTCTCACTCACTAAGTTTTAGGAAAAGGTTATTGAATTTGTTAAGAAGGCCTCTTGATTGGCCATTGGCAAAAAGGATTCCATTGATGAGGTTGTATTCATGTCTGAGAAAGGGAGAAAAGAGTAAAGTCCCTGAGTGATCAAAGTAGAACCACCTGCAATCTTCATCCAACATATACAGTACGCCACAGTGCCAGGGAGCAAAGCAGCAAAACAAAGCAGTATCGAAAGCCAGCCACAGCCAGCCAGGTGAGAGAAACTGGAGACAACCACACACGTAGCACTAAAAGATTCATCAACAAGTCACAATCAGCATGGAAGGGGAGGGAGTCACCGCTGCCTTGCAATCAAGCAAACTTTGTGGACATAAAAACATCTGTAGTAAAAAAGAACATAAAGAAAAAAGATATTCAGTAGCATTAAATATGAGCGACCATACTGGATCCAGTGGATTCAGTCTGCTTCAAGAGAAAACTAAATCCAAATGGGACTATCACCCAGTTTCCATTGCCTGAACTGTAAATTTTCCACATGAAATGTAATACTCTGAAGATCAAAACTTCTCATGGACTCATCTGGAGAGATACTAAAAGTTTACCAGGCACTTGCCATTTTCTGTCACCATTTTCACAAAGCCTGTGGGAAATGGAGGGAAGTAAAGGAGATAATGTTCTGCCCCTATGAGGGGTGGTATCTTGGGACAACTTGCAGTGTAGCCATGGCATTACATTTAGAGGGCATTTTTTCTGTATAATCTAGAAATTTCTCACATCAAGATTTTATATTACTTTATGTAGTTATCCTTCGCAGATTTTATACTGAGATTATGCAAAACTACTGCCTGCATTTCTTGTAGAACATTATGTCACAGCTCCGAGTTCATTGGCAGCCACTAAATATTGGCATTTATATTAAAAAATTAACTGGGTTTCCATTTCCTATTCATTTGGTACCAATTTTCTGTATTCTATTTTTTTTTAAACTATTTCTAAATGTGGTAAGTGTTCAAAGTATGACCTTCAGCATTGGCTGGAGTTGAAATACTCAACTGCTTCGAAGGACAACCATAGATTATTTCTTTTTGCACACTATGATCTGTCTTGACCTGAATAAATTCCATTATTTGTGGTCAGGTTATTTAAAACAATGCAACTTCCCCGGAGAGAGGAAGCTCTCTGAAAATCTGAAACTAACAATAAGTAAAGGGGCAATCAGATCCAAACCTTTTGTGATTTTTTTTTCTTCTCCAATGTATCCTCTGGGTACAATCTAGGAGAATCTTGCATTTTAAGCAACATGAGATAAATGGTCTACTTCCCTCTAACCAATGACTGCCAGCTGTATGAGAGCCACTGCCGGAAAATGACACTTAGTCATCTGCAGAATTGTGAAGAGCAAACACTTTTGTAATCTTTTTGTGAAGCTTCCTGCTGCAGAGTGTAAAATAAGCAACGATACTGAAGTTGCAATGGTTCGGTGCACTACACTTCCATGTACCACTGTAAAATTCCATATGATTGACAATTCTGCTCACCTTCGGTAAACAGGCTCCCAAGGTAATCAATACTATGTTCTTCATGCTCCTGTGAAATGGTCAGGAAGCTTCTGTATCAACAGTAGTGAGCTCAGTGCCGAGATGCGTCAGATGACTTGGTAGTAATTCTACCCTGGGACTTCTTTATGATATTTAAATTATTCCATTGTTGAAGGATGATTTATGGGCAATTTCATGATAATTAAGGTTGAGAATTTCCACTGTTGGAATCAAAGTTGTCGAATTAAGGGAACACTAGTCTTCCTGCCAACACTTGTTGTCCATCAGACCATTGGATTTAAATGAATGAAATAAGATTTCCTGACTGATTTCAGTGACATGTTAACGTCAGGTTGTTTCTTGCTCTCACTTTTGCACCTCCCACATTTCATGTCACTCATATTGGCAGAGGGCCATGCTTTTCCATGTGAATGATCTTGATTACTGGTCAGTGCTTAACCATGGAGATGGTTTGGGGGGGGGAATACACTGTTTGTGGTATTGGGGTTCAAGTAGTGGGTTTTATAAATGTCTTAATATTTCAAGATGCTTGGACTTGCATATTTTGATTATTTTTTCCCAGTTCTGGCCAGGAAAGATTCAGAGTTGGATAGGGCTAGAAACATCATACAAAAATGAATATTCTGTCTGCCATCTGATGAACTGACGATATGCTGTGTGTATCACCAGAATGTAGATCACTCTACTCATTTTTACATGGTGGGTCTGATGCTGATGGTACATAATTTTACTTCCACGTTTGTCATTCCCAAATTTTCATTCTACAAAAGTTCTCAGTAGAGACCATGAGGACCACAGTTTGGAATGCAGACCTTCCCACCTACTGCACACACACAGAAGTGAGCACATTCTCAGGGGTGACATCATCAAGAAGTGATCAAAGTGTCACCAAGAATTTCCCCTTGGCACTTTCTCTGTGAGGGGCCACTAAATTCTCTGACGAAGGGTCATGGACCTGAAACATCGACTGTTTCTCTTTCCCCAGGTGTTGCTCTGTGTTCTGCTTTTATGACCACTCTGTCAGACATCGTCGAAAGTGTTCCACCAAAATTAAATGGTTTATATTCTGAGCTTCAGATATCTCCAACAAACTTTAATGATTTTTAATCTGATTTTTGGGAGGGCTTATAAAATATGACTGTGTTTACTGTTAACATTAGCACAAGATCTGTTTTCATACTTCATGAGGAGAATTTAAAACCTGATATTGATTCTGCTGCCTCAGAAATAATTAAGAAAACATATTTCACTAAATGTGTTTCTAATAAAGAGATATGACTAGGTTTCTAACAAAATTAATCCCCTTCCTTTTCCAACTAGTTTCAGGGGCAAATGACCATGTTGCACTGATTAGCTCAGGTTTGATGTGAAAATGGACAAATAGGAATAAAAAAAAAACACCTACGTGACTCATGCAACAATCACCAAGAGATACCTTGGACACGGGAAGACACTTGAAGCAGACTGAATATACGGTGCCCAATGCAACGGAGCTGAACAAGATTGGTGAGGTGCAAAGGTGGCATGCTCAGAACACAAAGCTTTCAACACAATAAACAAAGAAATGAAAAACATCAGTTGAAAGGAAACATTGGCTAAACATTGGTAGAGCCAGCTTCTACTGTAGAGCTTGTAAAATTAACAGAAGATACCCAGCATCTGGCGCAGCGGTTTTCAAAATGGCAGCACAGCATGTTGCAAAACAGTTTGATAAAATTATTTTTTTTTTTACAAAGCCGCTGTGCTGAGATAGCCAATTGGGATTAATTGTAACACGTTTGGAAACTGAATGCCTTGGCAAGCCTTGTTGCGATGCCTTGGCATGACCTACTCAAAACGTCTGGCATGCCCTAATGAGATGACATGGTAAAGGGACAAGCTCTTTCATCAGGAGAACAGTAGGATTCATTGCTGTGAAAAAAGATCTCAGACGATACTATAAATGACCTTGGACTGTGAAGCATAAAACTGATAAGGCAACTGCATTGACACCTGGACTAATCTTCCAAGTTATTAGAGAAGTTCACATTCATGCCAGTATAATTCAAAAACTGCTTCTAAACCAGAAGCAAAGCAATAAATATTCATTAAATGTAAATAATGTTTAAAATATTTTTAGACATTCCAATAATGATAAATTTATTACCTTTACAATCAAGCTGTTCAGGAGGCACTCAATGAATAAATCTTCCTAAGCATAACTGAGGAATAGGCTAAGACCAACTTTCACACCAGGATCTGTGGGGACTGGGCAGAGAAATCCGAACCCTTGCATATTCCCACTCCATTTCCAGCATCATGTATAATTATTAGTACCCCAATTCATCTCACAAATATTACTGCAACATATTTCACCTCTATATTTATGTTGGCCTCCTGAACTTGAACTATATTAAATCTGTACTCCTTCCATCTTAACCCTGCATTAAGGAACACTCACTGACAACTCTTGCCCTTATTCATCTCGAATCTCTCATCTCCCTAACTGCAGAAAGTTAGTCAGCTCCATCACGGGTACTAGCCTCAGTAGTATTCAAGACATCTTCAAAGAGCAGTGCCTCAGAAAAACGCCTTCCATCATCAAGGACTCTCACCACCCAGTGCATGCCCTCTTCTCATTGTAACCATCAGGAAGGAGGTACAGAAGCCTGAAGGTACACACTCAGTGATTCAGGAACAGCTTCTTCCCCTCTGCCATCTGACTTCTAAATGGACATTGAACCCATGAACACAACCTCACTACTTTTTGTTTTTAATTTGTTTTTGTATGACTTATCTTAATTTAACTATTTAACATAAATATACTTATTGTACTTCAAGTCTTTTTTGTTTATCATGTATTGTATTGTACTGCTGCTGTAAAGTTAACAAATGCTGGTGATACTAAACATGATTCTGATTCTGAACTCCAGGAATCCAAAATATTCAACTCTTGGCAATTCTCCTTATCCCAAGCTACTTTAGTAATTCTGTTCCATTCTGTACTTCCTTCCAACCAACTCCCATCAGTTCAAGAGACATCATCCACATCAGTAATTTTCTATACCCCTGCTCATTTACTTGTGCTTTCCATTAAGAACCTTCACTATCACATCTGAAGCCTGAACCTCTCTCATAATTCAGAGTTTCTTCCTTCCTCACTGCAACACTATTTAGTCAGAAGGTAAGGGGTATATTCAATTTTTTGCTTACATGTTGCAGACTTCTGAGATTAAACATAGGCAATGGATATCTCTGCTGAAGAAGCTGATCCCTTCTGCTTTTCCTAAAATTTTTAGTTCTACCAGATGCTTTACTGGCAAAAGGTAACCAGAACGGAAAAGGTGCACAATATTTCTTAAAGTTAACGCAAAGAAGTAGTAAATTGTTTATTAATGCAAGTCTCACTGCAGTGCCTGATTGTCAACCATACTGGAAGCCACTGAGAACGCACTTTTAGAGATATAATGGAATCCTTATGTATACAACTGTGTTGCAAAGGCAGAGATTTAACTGTTCTGGCTGCATCCATTTTGGCTAGCCACTCATTGGATTTAGAAGATCATACTTGGTGCTCGTGATTCTCCTGTCCAAAATCCAACTGAAGCATTTCATTGTTTCTGACAAGAGGAACACACAGCTTAGTAAGTAGAATTCTGCTCCATCAGCACATCCCCAAACACAAGGATATCAACCTGGGGATCCATTGGACCTTATTACTCCACAGAGCAGTGAAACATGTGCCAATAACACATTCACTTTCCCAGGGCTGAAGGAATCTCTGTTCAGAGTCACCTCATGCAGAACAAAGGGCACATTTTCAGTAAGATACCCAGCTTTTGAAACTTCCTAACCCAGCAGTTCACTGCCAATGGATTAACATGGTTATAAAACGTCAGCATTCCCAGGTAAGTTATAATCAGTGACTGCAAGACTTTCACCACATTTTGTATACAGTAGGATTCCATTCTATCTGACAACATGAGTGTGAATTTTAGTTTGGCATCTTCAATGTTTATGCCAATATCTTATTCAGCTTTCCTTTCGTTTTCTTCCGGACAGTTTTTGCACTATTGTAGCAGAATATTACAGTCCACGTCTTGAAAAAGATCTCCCTCAGTGCGACGGAACAGCTGCTGAGGAAAATCTGGGATTTATGGTAAATGGGTAAGCACTCTAGTGAGCACTTGCCACTGGGGTTACTATTCTCAGAGTGAAAGAGCTAGTCCCTTCCCTTCATGCTCTGGAGACCTCACCAACCTTCCCACTAAACTGAACCAGGGTGAACGGTCGTAAAACGGGTCCTGGCCATCATGGTTGAACTGGTACCCTTCGTCTCCCCCCAGGTCAGAAAAGGGATCATCCAGAAAGATTTCATCGTCCAGCTCCTCCTCATCCTCCTCCTCCTCCTCCTTTCCATCATGCTGCTCATCTGCGAGCTCAGTGATGTCAGAGTCAGGGTTCGAGAAGGTGGGGGAGGGGGTGAGATCAGCCATGCGCTCAGTCATGCAAGTGTTGAAAATGGGAGTACTAGTACAGCCAGAGACAGGGGAACTAGGGTTAGTACAAGACAAAGACATGTTAAATAAAACCTCATCATTCCACAATCAGCAGGAAACTCTCTGACTGACACCTCTCGTCAAGGTTCTGCTAAGTTTGCTCCACAGTAACCTGAAGTCAGTAAGCTTTGGTCAGAAGCCAGTTCCCAGGCAAATATCTGTTAACAAAGTATGATGTCATGTTGCCAACAGAGGCAACATTTACACATGGGACAGACTCATACAGAATGTGCATCTCAGTATCTGGGTACAGATCAGTAAGCAAAAGATATCTGACAAACTTTCTTTTAACGAACAGTTAGGGAGCTGATTTAAAATGTAATAATTATACAGAACATTGACAAAGTTGAAAGTAGTCCAGTAGCATGGTCAATGGCTCCCAGTTCTGGGTGAGACCACTTCCTGACGGTATTACTTTACCCAATGAGGGTTACAACACCGTTGCAGAATCAGAAGATACGTGAGCCACCCAACCAGACACTTCCCAGTGTCTCCTGACCTCTTCTGACCAACCTCTTACTGAGTTCATAGATCTGAGGGACAGATTCAGAGCAGCCCAATCCAACCCTCTATCCTGTCAGAGTATTCCATGCAGCAGAACTTGCACTTGGCATTCACCTCACCGGACCATCACATGGCCTTACCACCACCATGTTTCCTTCCTCTCTGTGCTTACAGGACCAGGTAGCACAGGGGGAGATATCAGACCCCTAGTTCAGGCACCTACTCAGTGTAATAACCATAAGCCTCCTCCCCTTCCTTTCCTTGTGGAACTGGTCTGTTTTATGTACTCATTTGCCTTCTAGTTCCTCTTTTGCCACACCACTTAAACAGTGCATTCAGACCAGGACAACTCTCCCTATTTATAATGTTCTCTCTCTCCTACTGGTTCTTTAGCTTATGTAGTTTAGAGAAGGCAATACCCATGTGAATGTATCGGTAAATATGGCGAATGCTGAGGGCCTACCACTTGGCTTACAATACATTCTTACCACCTTTTCTCCCCCACACTGAGTGAGCTACTATTTATGGTGTGTACATCCGGTCTAACCTGACCTCAGATGCAGTGTGTCCACGTCTGTTCTGTCATAGTGTGGGTCTCCCCCACCCCATCCCAAAAGGAATGCTAGTTGGTCAATTGGCTGTTTAGTGTTGGTTAATGGCAGAAAGAAACAAAGTCGAGTCAATGGCCAGGTGTGAGAGAGAGTAAATTGCAGGGTCACAGAGAAGTCAGAAGGAGCCCAACAGATTGTACCCCTGGCAGACGGAATGGGCTTGATGGGCCAAGTCACTGATTTAGGCAGAGAACAACTAAACACTGTAGTTACTGCTGACTTGATCATAACCTCAACTTTTCTCAAAACCTGTTAGCTATTATTTTAAATAGGGTACCAATGGGAGAATGAAAAATGAAGGTCCTTTTGGTATCCAGCTCTCTAGTCAGTGTGTGAGGTGTGGGAAAAGGTACAGGAACAGGGCCGCAAACTCATTTCAGCTCACAGTGAATGCCAGTCTTGCCTGTTTGTTCAGCTGTACAGTACACAGTGTTTCAGCCAGCGCTGGCTGTATTTGTAAATAAAAACCAGAATTAGCCAGTGCATGGATTGATTGTGAAGTGGATGCCCAGTGCAAGATCACAAAAATAACTTTCAATATTCAGTATTTTCAACTGAAGTGTAAAGGTACATCACAGAAATATTTCAAACAATATCAATCATTTCATAGGGATATCACAGTATGACACTCCCACTGTACAATATTCACCTGTTATTTATATCACTCTCTGAATCAGAAAGAGAGGAACTTCTCGTAATTTGGGTAAGAAACAATCTATGAGTTACACATAATTAACCTGCTTATCCAAACATTACAACTGTTGCACATTATAGAGTATTGCAGAAGATGGACCTTGGACAATGGGTAGCCTATACAGGATGAGGCTATAGAGTGAGTATGCACTGAATGACATGGCCAAATCAGCATGTGGCATGAGGAGGGGTGAACAGTACAGAGTATGTAGCATGGGGATTGATCAGTGCCGGATGTGGAACTTAGAAAGACCAGTTCATAATTTAGTACGAGCAATGACCAGTACAGGACGAGCAGAATGGGTAAGGAGACTGTGTGAACTTTCTGTCCTTTGGATGTGGGCCTCTGTGGATGTGCAAATACGATTAAAACAGAAGCCTCTGAGAATCAGCAAGGTCCATTGACTGGTGGGTTCAATGTATCATCATTGTGCTTCTTGTAGCATACTACCAACAATAGCTCAGCTCCAAGGCCAAAATGCAGGGTAAGTGTTACCACTCTGATCACAGAATATTGTACATGACTCCTGAGAGGATCACAGACATAATGAGAACAGACATTTCCTAGGCTTTTCTGGGACTGTCTACCAGTACCATTGTTTCTGCAGAGAGCCCAACATAGAAACGTATCACCACAGGGTCATGCAAATCATTTACCTTCTACAACTAGGAGGTATTCTCCACCACTGTATTGGAATGATTGGGTTGGAGCTCTTGACTCAACAACAAGCTTTACAATTGTGAATGGTTTGCTGGGGGTAAATGTAAAGATGTTTCTGCTTGAAGCTAAAGCCTGAAGAATGAATGCTAACTGTTGGCAAGAGCAAGAATGGAAAATCTGGGTACCAGACACTTCCCAGCTGATGATCTCCATGTAAAAACCCCTTCAATATCCATTGATCAGTAACATAGAACAAATAAGAGAATAAGACACAGGTGCAGAATTAAGCCATTTGGCCTATTGAGTCTGCTCTGCCATTCTATTAAGGCTAATTTATTATCCCTCTCAACTCCAGTCTCCTGCCTTCTCCCTATAACCTTTGACCTCCTTTATAATCCAGAACCTCTCAACCTCTGTTTTAAACTAGACTTGGCATCTACAACCGCCTGCGGCAATGAATTCCACAGATTCACCATCTTCTGGCTAAAGAAATACCTCTTTATCTCTGTCTCAAAGAGATGTCCCTCTATTCTGAGACCGTGCCCACTGGTCCTAGACTCCTCCACTATTGGAAACATCCTCTCCACATACACTCTACCTCAGTCTTTCAATAAGTTTTAATAGCATCCCCCCTCAATCTTCTAAGCTTCAGCGAGTACAGGGGCTCCTCATACGTTAACTCTTTCATTCCCAGGAGCATTCTCGTGAACCTCCTCTGGAGCTCCTCCAATGCCAACACATCTTTTCTTAGATAAAGGGCCCAAAACTACTCACATTACTCCATCAGGCGGTCTGACCAAAGCCTTATAAAGTCTCAGCCTTATACCCTTGCTTTTATATTCTAGTCCTTTTGGAATGAGTACACCAAGTAACAAAGGATCAGGCTAACATTTTCTTTGCAAATAATTTCATTTGAGCTGAAAGGCATGGAAAACAGGCCCAAATTGTTAAGCTTTGCCATTTCCATTGAAAGACCTACGCCCTAGAAGCTACTACAGAAATCATATCTCTCTTCTATACAACCAGAGAAAGCAGAGACGTAGTGATGATGGCTCTAAATTATGACTCCTTCGTGTTCCTCAATGAAAACAGTTTAATTTCTACCTTTGATGTCTCTCCTTTTCCCTTTCAGGGTGGATGGGGTTTTGTTGAAGACCCTGACCTACATTCAATCTTTGTTTCTTTGTGGGGTTGGGCCCTGCTCTTGGGGGCACATGACCGGTTGCACATGACCCCAGGATGCAGTCTAAAAAAAGAGCACGCCTTTAGGGTTCCAAGGCTTTGTGGCCCTGGGGATGAGCTGATTCTACGCTGATGCCTCCGACTGAAGCGTTGCAGGATGGAATGGAACATTGGTAATGGCGGATCAGTTGTCGGAGGTGTGTGCTTGACAAGTTGCCTGAGCTCTCTCCCTCGTTGGTGGGTGAGATTGGTGCTAGTTTCTGAGTCACAGAACTCAGAAAAAACACAGTGTGACTGACTTCTAACACTGTAAACCAGTGAGTTTGAGTTACTTTGTTATGTCTCCCCTCTCGCTGTGAAACGTGGACACCTCTTTTTCCCTTCATTAGGGAGAGAGAACCTGTGGCATGTCGAATTGTCTGGTGAACAATTAGTTTTTGTTGTTCTGCAGATCATGGCCTTGTTGGGGGCCGTGGTGGGTGCTGAAGCTTTTTTGCAAAAGTGGGTGGGGTGAGGTTGGATCATTGCTTTGCTGCTTGTGTGTGGAAGGGGGGAGTGGGGGTGCTTTGGGGTTTTAACATTTAACTGTCATTCATTCTTTGGGGCACTCCTCTGTTTTCATGGATGTCTGCGAAGAAAAGAATTTCAAGATGTATATGGTATACATTTCTCTGATACTAAATGGAACAATTGAATGTATGACCTGGCATGTGGCAAAATACATCTCTGATTAAGCCCTTTCCTTCCCAATGAAGAAGCAAAGATAAAATGAGAGGGGAACTGAAAATCTTTGAGGTGGTACTACAAAACAATGACAAAGTAAAGCACTGTGGAGAATCCACTCAATTGATCTATCAATGTGGTGCATGAAATCCCAAGTTGAAGTGAGTGGCTTACACTGACTGTGTAGTACTCACTCAGTAGCCACATTGGCTCACCTCACACACATAATGATTGCACTGACAATGAATGTTCACTGATTGGTCCGACTTATGCGAAGCTGATATATTGAATAGATTGTTGACTCATTTAATGATTGAAACATTTGGCGCCACAGTGATTTGGGGACTACACTAACTGGTGTCACACTGTGCCATGAAGTCAGTGACTGGTATGACATCAACCCATTAACTGCTTTGATTAGAACTGCTGGTGTGATACTGATCAAATGATTGCACTGATGACAACTAATTGGACTGACATTCACCACTTCCCTGATGATTGCAGTGACAGTTTCATACAGAGTGGGAGTACATTGATGGAATTAGAACAAAGGAAAACTACATTTTAGATTTCAGCAGAGGGATGAAATGGAAAGGCAAAGTTGAATATGAATGTAGCTTCAGAAGAAACATAAAACAGGTTACTACAACTTCTAGAGATATATAGCGAGTAAAAGATTAACTAAAGGAGTTTTCAGACAAAAGCAGGAAAAAAGGATTGAGAAATAAAGAAATCACTGAGAAATTATTTTTGGTTTTGACTTTACAGCCAGGGAAACAGAAAAACTCCCAGATAGAATGGAAGTAAAGAGACTTAAAATGAATGAAGAATTAAATAAATCAACATCAGTAACACTGCAGAGGGATTGGTGGGACAGAAAGGCAAGAAATCACCAGAACACAATTGCCTGCATTCTGAAGTTTTTAAGGAGGTGACTACACAGACAATGGATGACATAACTTATCATCCTCTAAAATTCCATAGATTCGAGAAAGGTTTGTGGATGGTATTAATCCAGCATTTCTTCAGGATTCTAGCAATCTGTCCAGAAACCATGGAAATATCAGGAAGACAGGTGGGTTCCTCCCCGTTGTTAGATTTTATTTGTTTTTCCTTTGGCTTTTTTAAGGGCCCGATTGATTTCCTTCACCTTGTAGCCATTCTGTAGGAATGTCATGCATAATCGTCTTGTTTCCTCATAGAGGCTCTCCAGGTCCAAAATAGTTTTCACACGGTGAAAGTCCGTGTGAGTGAGTCTCACCCCCCCCCCCCCACCTTTTTATTCTGGCATCTTGCCCCTTCCTTCTCAGTACAGAAGAAGGGCCTCAGCCTGAAATGTCAACTATCTATTCATTTCCATAGATGCTTCCTGACCTGCACTTTGTGTGTGTTGCTCTCCACATTCAGCCTGTCAAGACCCTTTAGGATTCGACACATTACATTTCTCTCACTGTTTTAAACTCCATTGTACACAAGCCCAGACAGTCCATCTTTCCTCATGTGAGACCCTACCCACTACAGCAATTAGTCTTTGTTTGGTATGTGCATCTAGTGTGGTACTTCAGGGAAAGGATTTGGTACAAAGATGGAGCATTTGTAAGTGGTGAGTGATTGAAAGGCATTGCTGCTCACAGGACCTGATCATTCTCATACACAAATCATTGAAAGTTAACAGACAGGTGCAGCAAGTGATTGGGAAGGCAAATGATATACTGTTACCTACTGTAAGTTAAGCACAAAATGCACCTTGCCCCAATTAGTTTCTGGTAAGCCCTCATCTGGTTTGCCTAAATTTACATCAGAGGGAGTTCAGCAAAGGTTCAGAAGATTGATTGCAGGGATGGTATGTTCATTGTTTAGGAAGATTATAATGGATCTCTGGGTGGCAGGGTGGAGATGCAGTACGTCTCTACCAAAGGAGGTGTAAGGCACTCCTTCCCTCTGCTAGCTTGTAGTTCACCCTTGAGCAAGGCTGCTTAGCCCCCGAACAAGGTCATGTGAAGCCACGGGAGCAGCTGGTGGATGGTTGTATGTGTAGGCGGTGCACATTACAAGTCCAGGCTATGTGACCACTGACACCAGGTAGACAATCTCTGAAGAGTATTCATAATGCCTGGGGTCAACTGTCTTAGAAGAAGGCAATGGCAAACCACTTCAGTAGAAACATTTGGCAAGAACAGTCATGGTCATGGAAAGACCATGATCACCCACGTTGTACAACATGGCAGAGAACAAATGAATAAACAAACGATAATGAGTCTGCACTTTATATTCTAAACTTCAAAAAGATGATTCATTGATGTGTACAGTATTCAGGGGTTTAGCAAGGCACGTATCTCAAAACAAAGAGTTGGCCATTCAGGAATACTATCGCTTCACTGAATGAACCTTTGCAATTCTCCATCTGAAGTCTGTGGAAATGCAGCCAAAGAAGAGTCAGGACATAGATTGAATGATACTGAGAGGATCAAGGTAAATGGGCTGAGTGCAGGAAAATAACAGCAAGTTAACCTTCAGCAATACTCTGACTGAATGAAGGACTGCAGAAGTTGCTAAATGGTCACTTCTGCAAAAGTTTCATTTATTTATATGTAAAGTTCACAGTGCCTCAGTTATTGTACTAGTTAGTGTCACACTCACCCAGTGAGTACACTGCCTGGGGCCACACTGGGAGAGTGTATACACTGAATGCCTTCAAAGTGAGCCAACTGTGCTTTCTCCACACTGATCTAATGGTTATGTTATGTTGTGTCATCAAGGTCTAACGACTGCGCTACCCTGCGTCACACTCATCCAGTCATTATGCAACACTTTGTCACACTGATCCAGTGTCACACTAATTCAAACATCTGCAGTGCCACAGTGCCTAATCATGTCGACACCAAGCAGTATTTTATTCACTCAGTGACTGCAGTGTCCTGTGCCTCTCTCAGACATTGATTTGACTGATGCTATAGTGTCAGTGTTTGCATTACTGGTGCCCCACTGGAATTCTTTGTCACTGTTTACACTAACAGGCTCCTGCAGTGTCAATGTTTCTATTCACTGCTGTCACAGTGCCACACTTGCACAGACTAGTGCCACAGATTCCCTGTTTGCACTAAAGTGCCACATCTTCAGTGTTTGTGCTGAGTGGCTGCACAATGTAGTGTTTGCAGTGCTACAGTGTCTGACTGGTACCAAGTGCTTTTGCTTACACTGATTTGTTCCACTGTCTAATGTTTGCACTGACAGGCGCAACAGTATCAATGTTGCCAGGAATGGAGTTAAATTATTATTTGTAATGACTGGTTCCACTGTACCTGTATGTGCACTAACTGGGGTCAGAGTGTTAGACTGAACACACTGACTAGTGACATAGTGCTAGTATTTGCACTGAACAGTTCCAGTTTGTTACTGGTTCCACTGACCGGTGTTACAGAGTCACATTTGCACAGTGTCAGTAATTACACCTGACTGGCTTCACAATGTCAGTGTTTTTTTTAAGTAAGTTTATTACAAGAGATTTTCTATTCAAAACATTACTAAGGCTACAGTACTTGCAGCACATATTTCAATATATATTTAGCTAAATTTCAAATCAATACATGACCATCCTTAACCAGGATGCAGTCATGTCCCTGGGCATTCATTGGTCCCAGAAAGCCTCCTAGGATTTCTGCTGTCACTGTGTGAAGCTTCATGAGAGACATCAGTACATAGATATAAGCTTGGAGAGGAGGGATTAGGCAGAACTTTCAAATGCCAGCTCCCTAGAATATGAATGGCCACCTTGGCCAGGCCCAGGAAAAGACTAGCAAAGGGATCCCTCAACCGAAAACCATCCCCAACCCCACACAAGATTACAAAGATCAAGAACATCGGACCAAAGTGCATCCAAAACTTAAGAAGCATCTCCTTCAAACTTTCAAATAAAGGCTGCAGTTTCTCACATTTCATATAATGGAACATGGATTCTCTCAGACTGTAGAAACGATGGGTATTAGGCGTATCTGTGAACTGGCTGAAAAATCTGCAGCTCTCTCTACTGCAGGTCCCCGATATAAAAGGGGTGGGCTCTTTAATAGACAGATCTCCACTGGGGACCCTGCTCACTGTCATATGGCAGAATCAAATTCCATAATGTGTCCATCTGGCAGATGATAGCAAGGATGTGTGCAGGGGAATGTCTGCACAGAAAATTCTTCTGTACGGCATGGAATGGCATAAAGGGTACCTTGGAAAAATAGTTCTCCTTATGTGGGACCAGCTCCTGAGTGAAGTTTTGGGGTCTGGATCTGATGAGAATGCTGGCCAACCCAGGAAAAGCTGAGGAAGAATTGGTCTACAACCCCAACCCTCTCAACTGGATGGGAGCCAACCGTGCTCACTGTCAAAATGTTTCTCCTTCAGAATGAAAGAATGCTCTGACTGGAGGCCACCATATCTCAGCATAGGCTATGAGGTAACACCCTCAGAGCAGCACAGTTGCTGCTGGCTGCTGGGAGCTGCATGTCCTCCTGGAGGTTATGTCCCCAGTGAAATACTGTCAGTACGTCACCCGCTACTTCGAAGGATGCTCAAAGTGTAGATGACTCAAAGGGGACTAAAGACAGAGTCATCAACTGCATACAGATGCACCAATGATTGAGCACCCTCCCTGATTGGGAAACCCAGAACCAACCAGTGATCCTATTGGTCAGAAATGATCAGAAGAAATTCACCAACTTCCCCTGGGTCCTAGTGATAAAGATAGAGAGCAGCATAGAAGTGTTCAACCATTACAACAACAGAGGGGTCACCAGATGACCTATGTGCAGCAAACTGCTGGTAAAGATCTATGTCTCTAAGTCCAGCCGCTTCACCAGCTAGGTTTCCTCAGTGGGACTTAGGTAGACCCCAGATAGAGCAGGTGCATGGTACCCCTTGCCATTGGAGGCTAGCTGCCACTAACCTATGAAGAGTTTGAAACATCTCTCCCAGTTAATCCTGGCTGGAGGATGCAGTGCAGAAAACCTGCTGGCATTTGCACATCCTCTGCAGGTCAAGAGGGTTTGTGACCACGAGGAGCATGTTGTCAGCATGTGCCAAAAGACACAGGAACGGATCTAAGAGGACGGAATACATCTGGCCAGATGTGGGATGTCGCTGATGCACTCCCAAGCAGAAGGAAACCAACAAGGACCACGTATCTTCAGGATGCAGAATACAGAATCAGTGCAGGGCTGCAGGGTGTGGCCCAAGTCCAAACTTATCCTAAAAAGATATTCATGATCCACCCTGTCAAAGAAGAGGAAGGTGACCAACATGCCAGTCCTCTGGGACTTGTGGACAAGGTCCCGGACCAAACGAATGTTGCACTAAATAGACTGGCCTGGGTCTGCGTAGGACTGATCAGACTGAATCACTTGGGCCGGCACAAAATCCTGAATAATGGCTATCGCTCAGGCAAAGATCTTGCAAACTGTTCTGAGGTGAGAGAGCAGGTGACAGTTGCTCAAGCAGTGACGATTTACCCTTCTTAGGCAGCAGGACTACAACTGTCTAGGTCTCCGGTCACCAGGCTTTCTCCCAAGACCCTCACATTGTTGCCTCCCAGGATGGCCCAAAAGGCTCTCAGAACTCCCCAGTCAGCGCATACAGCCCCAGGGATTTGCCCCTCTGGACTTGTTGCAGGGCTACAGTCAGTTCCTCCAACGTCAATGGAATATCTAGGCACTTGGCAACCAGAGGCCAACTTTCGGTAGATCATCCCACAAAACTTTACATGCATCTTTGCTTGGAAGGATCTGGTGAAGACAGTGTCTGGTAAAAAGAACGAACGGAGGCACCAGTTCTCTCTGGATCTGTGATGGAGGAAGCATCAGTGGCCAGCAGCCCCATGAGCCGCCTTGGACACACTGCCATTTTACCAGGAGGAGGAGGATGATGAGGCACAGTCTAGATCACACAGCATCTAGACTGTGACCTCACATATCTGCCTTGAGACTACTCAAGCTATAAATGCCTCAACACTTCCTTCTTCTCTTGACACAACTGCCACAAGAGGGAGTCCTCAAAGGCTCAACCCAGACAAGACTGCAAGTCAGACACCTCCCTCTCAAGCCTCTTATTTTGGCCTCCCTCCCTTTGCTCAGACCCCTCACATACTTTTGACATCAGAGGTGGATATTAGCCTTGCCCACAGCCTTAATATCCATACTGACAGATTCCACAGTGTCAGTATTTTCAATGATTGGTTTCACAATGTCTGTTTGTACAAACTGGTTCCTTATTCATTCTTTTCTCTGATCTGTTCCACAATGTCATCACTGTTGTAATTGTTCCACAATGTCACTGTCATGACTGGTACATTGGTGACAGTGTTTGCACTGGCTGGTGCCACACTATAACTGGGTGCACTGATTGATGTCAACGTGTCGATGTTTGTACAGATTGCGGTCACAGTGTCAGCGTTTGCATTGTCTGGTCTCCCCACGTTTGTCTATACTATCTGTTTGTGCAGCATCAGTGATCTGTTCTACAGTGTCTGTGTTCACTTGGACTTGTTTCACAGTGCCTCTGTCTGCTTTGACTGGTCCACACTGTTACAGTTTGTATTTTTGAATTGACTTGTGTCAGTAGGGTCAGTGCTTGCACTGGCTTGTGACAGTGTCAGTGTTTGCACTGATTTATGGTGCAGGGTCAGTGACTGCACTGATTTATGGTGCAGGGTCAGTGACTGCACTGATTTATGGTGCAGTGATAATGTTTGCACTGATTTATGGTGCAGGGTCAGTGATTGCACTGATTTATAGTGCAGGGTCAGTGATTGCACTGATTTATAGTGCAGGGTCAGTGATTGCACTTATTTATGGCGCAGTGATAATGTTTGCACTGATTTGTGGTGCAGGGTCAGTGATTGCACTTATTTATGGCGCAGTGATAATGTTTGCACTGATTTATGGTGCAGGGTCAGTGATTGCACTGATTTATAGTGCAGGGTCAGTGATTGCACTGATTTATAGTGCAGGGTCAGTGATTGCACTGATTTATAGTGCAGGGTCAGTGACTGCACTTATTTATGGCGCAGTGATAATGTTTGCACTGATTTGTGGTGCAGGGTCAGTGATTGCACTTATTTATGGCGCAGTGATAATGTTTGCACTGATTTGTGGTGCAGGGTCAGTGATTGCACTTATTTATGGCGCAGTGATAATGTTTGCACTGATTTGTGGTGCAGGGTCAGTGATTGCACTGATTTATAGTGCAGGGTCAGTGATTGCACTTATTTATGGCGCAGTGATAATGTTTGCACTGATTTGTGGTGCAGGGTCAGTGATTGCACTTATTTATGGCGCAGTGATAATGTTTGCACTGATTTGTGGTGCAGGGTCAGTGATTGCACTTATTTATGGCGCAGTGATAATGTTTGCACTGATTTGTGGTGCAGGGTCAGTGATTGCACTTATTTATGGCGCAGTGATAATGTTTGCACTGATTTGTGGTGCAGGGTCAGTGATTGCACTTATTTATGGCGCAGTGATAATGTTTGCACTGATTTGTGGTGCAGGGTCAGTGACTGCACTGATTTGTGGTGCAGGGTCAGTGATTGCACTTATTTATGGCGCAGTGATAATGTTTGCACTGATTTGTGGCGCAGTGATAATGTTTGCACTGATTTGTGGTGCAGGGTCAGTGATTGCACTGGCTTGCGTTAGATAGGAGAACACTCATCTTTTTATTGCAGTGACTCAGAATTCACTAACTGGTGACACAGTGATTTTCTACCAGTTTCTTTGCTGGTTACTTCTATGAACTGGACTATCAAAAGATTAAATGCTATGTGTAAGGATGTAATATTTCTTGAAACATTTTCGCAAAATTTCTCTACAGCAGCATCTACTCCAAGGCAAGTGTCACTCTGAACCGATGGAATGAAACATACTTCACAATGTGATATTGTGACATCCCACAGAATGACAGATTCTCTCCTACAGTCCAGCGTGTCTGTCATGGTCAGTCTCATTCCAGTTCTGGGCCTGAATCCCCAGCATGCCCTCTCTACATAAGAAGCTGAACACTCCACCCAATCCCCTTATTCCAGGAATTGCATTGTACTGTTTCCCTTAGCTACAGTATATTATTCTGCTATGATCAGCCACTGCCCTCCTTTAGGCATTTTGTTCCACATCACTCGGGCGTTAATGTTTTTATTTTATTTAGAAATAAAGTGCGGAATAGCCATGGTGCCAGAAACCCCTGATTTAACCCTACTCTAAACACAGGTCAATTTACAATGAGCAATTAACCTACAAACCAGCATGCCTTCGGACTGTGGGAGGAAACCGGAGCACTCAGGGGAAACCCATGCCTTCCACAGGGAGAACATACATACTCCTGACGAAGGACGGTGGGATTGAACTCTTAACTCTGGCGCACCAAACCTTAGTACTTTTACCCCTGCTTCCTTATGGCCACTGATCAGCTGCCTTCTCCAAACAAATAATGGCTTCACTGTCTCCTTCTTGCGTAAGACTTGCTGCACTATTTTATTTTTTTCCCAAAGGAGGTTTATTTAGTGATTACAGTTTCACATTATTACCACATTACAGTACTCCATGATAGGCACTATTTTTAAGTTTCAAATTATGTCATCTCAATCCAGAACATAGTCAAGCCCCTGTGCCAGCCACCGGTCCCAGAAATCCCTCACCGTACCCATGGATACGATATGTTGCTTCTTCAAGGACACACGGGCAGAGACGTAACTGCAGAAGAGGGGCAGGCAGAACCCTTGATCATCAGCTGTCTAAACCTGTGAATGGCAGCCTTGCTACCCTTGTGGTCGGGGCACATTGTGTGATGTCTTACGACATGTCCTGATACTTCAGCAAGTCATTCGCTGTACGATTTTAGAAACTCAGAGTACTCCGAAGTCTTGACAGACTGCTGCCTAGAAGCTGTTAGTCCTGGCTTGGGTGTCTATAACCAAGAGGCAAAATTTCAGGAATCAGCCAGAACAGGGGATAATTCCATCACTTTAAGGGGTTCTCAAACTCAGCATTTTTAAAAACACATTAGTTCAAAGGCTGTGGACTTTGCTAGTAATGATTTTATTTAATTTAATTGCACCATCCTTAATTGTCCCGTAAGAGTAGTGGATTCCTCACCATTTCAGTAGATGGTTAAAAGGCATCATGTTGATTGGTTGGTTCACGGACCTTACCAGATCAGATTACGTTCCCTGAAGGGTCTAAGGCGGGGGTCGGCAACCTGCGGCTCCCGAGCCATTTGTGGCTCTTTCACCTCTGTGCTGCGGCTCCAAGTGGCTTTGGGAAATAATTGGTCAGTATTTAATTAAAATGTATTTTATGTTAGTTTGTTAGCTTTTGAAATGTAATTCTAAATTTGAAGATTATGGTGATCTTGTACAATCTAAGTGTGGCGACACATTTCCTGCCACATCCGAAACGGCTCACAATTAGCCAGCATTCCGGCTAAGGGAGATAGCCTATGGGGGTTTGTGAGTACGCGTCTTTTGCAGCATCTGCGTCCATGGGGGCTGGGTTGAGGGAGGCTTAAAAGCAAGGCTGTTTAGTTCGAATAAAGCTATCTTTGACTGCAGTTTACTGACACCGCTACAACGTGTTTTTATCGCTGGCTGTCCAGACGGAAGGTGCTGAAACGCTTTGTCGCGTGTCTGGAAGAAGTGAAAACTTTCCTGGGCAGCAAAGGGCTCACCTTTCCTGAGCTGGAACAGCCAGAGTGGCTGGAAAAGCTACACTTCATGGTAGACATGACAGCGCACCTGAACACGCTGAACACAGCTCTTCAGGGGTAAGGACGTACAGCCCTGCACATGTTGGAGGATGTTTTGGCATTCGAGCGCAAGTTGACAGTGCTTGCCAGAGATTTACAGAAAGGCACTTTGTCTCACTTCCCCAATTTGAGAGAGTTCAAACAAGGTCACGACATGATAATTTCGGAGTATTTACATTCTGCAATCATCGCAATGCAAACATCGTTTGGGAAACGCTTCTGTGAGTTCAGAGAGGAAAAAAACACATTATCCTTCCCGGTCACTCCCTTAAGCATCGATCCTTCCCTACTGAATACGACTGCATTGTCAGGTGTGAGTCAACCTGATCTTGAGATGGAACTGGCCGACATAGCCGACAAAGACATATGGGTGTCCAAGTTTAGACGCTTGACAGCAGACCTTGAAGATGTTGCCCGTCAGAAGGCCGTTCTTGCTCAGAAACACAAATGGAGTGATATTGAAAACCTTCCAAAACCGGACAAACTTGTGTTCGAAACATGGAATGCTATGCCCGACATTTATGTAAACATTAAAAAGTATGCGCTTTGAGTCCTGTCGATCTTTGGATCCACATATGTAAGTGAGCAGGTGTTCTCCAACATGAACTTTATTAAAAACAAACATCGTGCACGCCTCACAGATGACAGCTTGCGATCCTGTGTAAAGATGAAGGTGACGTCATACAGCCCTGATGTGCAGACGCTGTGCGCTGAGGTCCAGGAGCAGAAATCCCATTAACCAAGTATGATAAATATTTTAATTGCCTATTATTTTATGTATATTCATATTTTTTCATTGTTCAATGAAATAGTCCTTTTATTTTTCAGGCTGACAGCTGGCTGATGTTATTTTTGGTTTGCTGCTGGCGGAAAATTTAAGTTCGGCGTTTTTCATAAATACAAGAAGGACTCAAATAGACATTGAGTATTTTACTTAAAAGTAACTTTCAACCCAACGTCTTTTTTTCGGAGTTCAAAATGTTTTTGTTGCATGCATAAATGTAATTTCGTTTTCTCTGCAGGAGTTCATCAATTTCATAAATGCAACACATTATAGTTTGTTTATACATAGCATAAAGGCAAAAAAAACGTTGTATGCAGTGTTATTTCATTTTAAATGTCAAACGGGTTTTGCGGCTCCCAGTGTTTTCTTTTCTGTGGGAAACGGGTCCAAGTGGCTCTTTCAGTGGTAAAGGTTGCTGACCCCTGGTCTAAGGGGTAGACAATAAGCAACCTTCTCCCACAGCAGAGGTATTCCATACACAAAGGTGCAGCTTAAGGGTAAGAGATTTAGAAAGGATCTGAGGAAGAACTTGGTCAGCCAAAGGAGGGCTGGAACTGAGACACACTGCCTGAGATACCTTCATGACATTTAAAAAGGATATAGATGAGCACTTGAACTGCCACGGTATTGAAAGTTACAGACCTGGAGTGAGGAAATGTGATTAGAGTGGATAGGTATTTGAAGTCAGCATGGAGATGATGGGCTGAAGGGCCTGTTCCTGTATTGTATGACCCTGCAACATTAATTAACCAGATAGATTTTTAAAACAATCTGACTTCATTACTTAAATTTAAATTCCCTTGTTGTCATAATGCAAAGCTTCTTGATTAACAGACACTTGAACTTATGATTATAAGTTATGCTTCATTAATGAACTAATGAACTTATTAATTAACTTATCCACTGTGCTCCTGCGTATCCAGTGTACACTCCTGATGGCTGGGTGGATAGGTATCTTCAAGGCTGACAGATTCCAGACTCTGAAGGAACCGCCCGGCAGAATCAAATGTGTTGTGAATCAGGAGAAAAGAGTTAGGATCAGACATCAAGTCTTTCCTGAGAAGTGCAGTGAAGGGCCAAATGGCCTCTCCCTAGCCCAGATATCATCAGGACAGAGGGGTGCTGAGTTGTAACTTGTTTGGAGGAACTCAGCGGGTTAAGCAGCATCTGTGGAGTCAAAGCGACAGCTGACGAGAGACTGCATCAGTACTCTACCAGGCGTGAACTGGGTGAGGAGTTGGAGGTTGTTCAGCTCTGATCTCCCTCACAGAGGATACAATCAGCTACTCTGTGACTGTCACCTTACTACATTTTATTACCGTAAACAATGCCAGGAGATCAGGAATGGACCATTGGTCAGGCAAGAGTCTTTAACATTTAAGTCAGCAGATAAAGGAATGCAAGTACGACCGAGTGGAACCCTATATTAGAGTAAGGACCTGCTCTGTGCCAAGTGAACGGAAGGAAGAATGAAAGGAATAAGAAAGAACGAGAGAAGTAATGATAAAAGCAAAGGATAGAGTAAAGGAAATAAAGAAAAACTGCACTTTGAAAAAGTAAAAGATCAAATTACATTCTTTGTGAACAGAATGAAAGATTATTAATGTTTCCTGAGGAGTAATTGTTGGTCATAACTCAGAGTCCTTGTATTGAAATAATTTTTTGATTTCAACCTTCCAAGGCAAATCATTATATACAAAAGATAGCATCCCTGACATGTGAGAAATTCCTTAGTATTATAGGTTTAGATGTGTTCAAGTTTAAGAGCGTAATATTAGAAACAAGTAGGCACAAGAGGATCTCAGTAAGTAAAATTGCTGTGATTTAGATCCCAGAGGATAGACACTGATGGATTGTGAGCAACTCCTGCAAACTCTGGGAAATAAATCAGTCTGATAAACTGGAAAATGTGGGCGTGAACTACAAAATTCAAACCAGTCTGACCTAGTGCAAGCAAGTGACGGCTTTAACTTGTGTCTGCTCTCTCACTGTAATTGGAAAGGCCTGCAGCGAGGATTACACTGTTTATTCACTAGCCCATCAGCTGAAGCTGACTGGCACTGACTGAAGGCATGACTTCATCTTTTAAAATGGAAGGACTCTTTATCTGAAGTGAAGATGGAAACAGTTCAACAGCTTTTGGACACTTGGAGGAAACCAAGGCAGAGAACGGATGAAAGTGGGCGGTTTAATACCCTGATTCTGTTCTGGATATTGTAACGTTCCCCCAAACCTACTGATTCTGCCATTCCTGTAAACTCACCAGACAGCAACAAACCCATTTCCCATGACTTTCACTGCTTTGTATTATGCATCCGTTATCATCCTTTCCCTGAAAACATTCCCAGTGTTGAAAACACTCAAATGCCTCCACTTCTCAAAATTAAGGCTTCAATACCTCCTTGTGCAGTCGGATCCTGGATTTTCCTTCCTTGCAGACTCCAGTCAGTTTGGATCGGCAACAACATCTCCTCCACACTCTCCATCAGCACAGGTGCATCACAAGGCTGTTTGCTTAGCCCCCTGCTCTACTCACTTTAAACTTATGACTGTGTAGCTAAGCGCAACTCCAATGCCATATTCAAGTTTGCTGATGACATCACTGTTGTAGGCTGACTCAAAGATGGTGATGAATCAGCATATAGGAGGGAGATTGAAAACCTGTCTGATCAAGGAGCTGATTATAGACTTCAGAAGGAAACCAGAGGTCCATGAGCCAGTCCTCATCAGAGAATCAGAGGTGGGGAAGGTTAGCAACTTTAAATGTCTACATGTTATTATTTCAAAGGACCTGTCCTGGGTCCAGCACACAAGTGTAATTATGAACAAAGCACAGCAGTGTCTCTACTTCTTTAGGAGTTTGTGGAGGTTAGGCAAGACATCTAAAACTTTAATAGTCTTCTATAGATGTGTGGTGGAGAGTATATTGACTGTCTGCATCACAGTCTGGTATGGAAACACCAATACCCTTGGAAAATCCTCCAAAAAGTAGTAGATAATGCCCAATGCATCAATGATAAAGCCCTTCCAAACACTGGGCACATTAACATGAAACACTGTCACAGGGAAGCAACATCTATCATTAGGGACCACCACCACCACCCAGGCCATGCTCTTTTGTCATTGTTGCATGAGGTAGAAGGTGCAAGATCCTCAGGACTCACACCATCAGATTCAGGAACAGTTACTCCCCCTCAACCATCAGACTCTTGAGCAAAAGGGGATAACTTCCCTTGTCCCATCATTGAAATGTTCCCACAATCTATGGACTCACTTTCAAAGACTCTTCATCTCATGTTCTTGATACCTATTGTTTATTTATTTATTTATTATCATTATTATTTCCTCTTTTCGTATTTTGCAGAGTCTACTGCACTCTCGTTGAATGCCCAAGTTGGGTGGTCTTTCATTGATTCTGTTATGGTTATTATTCTATTGATTTATTGAGTATGCCCACAAGAAAAATGAATCTCTGGGTTGTTTGTGGTGATATACAAGAACATTTACTTTGAACTTCAAGCAGACTAAGCCCTACCATGTCCAACACCAGACGTTGTAAACATAATCTACTGCAAGTTCCAACACAGGAGGAAATAATTGTGTGGATGGTAGAAATGTTTCAAGATCTGCATGAAACAGTGCAAGATCCCCATTGGCTCCTGGATATTCCTGGCCAATGACCACAAAGTGGAAAAGGAGCATTTGAAGCAGCACAAGTGCCTTATGGTGGTGCACTGGTAGGACACAGAAAGCCAATATAGATGATAGAATGGGTTCATTACCTCATATACAATCATCAACCAACTCCTGTCTCACCTGTAACAATCTATGGACCCGTAGTGGCCTCATCAGCCACTCATAGAACTCAATTGAAAACAAGTCATCCTTGACCTTGAAGGACTTCCTAAGAAGATGATACCCGTGTTCGAATAAGCATTATAGCACTGCAGTAATCTGCTGCATAACAGAGTCCTAGCATTGATGTAGTGTGATGTGGGGCATTGATTGTGCCGTAATGGAGCATGAACCAGCAGTTCTCCTTCAGGATGACAGCTCAGACTCCCTCTGCCACTGTCACTGCTCTTGATGTTAATTCTCCTGGCTGTACTCCTTCTTCTTCTGCCTTCTCTGTAAACTGTTGCCCATCTACTCCTACACCCAGTCAAGTTACAAGTAAAGCTCCTAGCTCTTGCACACAAAAGTCAACACTGCCTATCAAATGCCTTAACTTCAAATGTTTCACTTTGAACAGGTCTAACTTATGTTTTACCCAGCTATTCATTAATTAACAAACTGTGAAGGAGAATTCTTTTCCTTTTAACAGTGAATGTGATTTGTTGTTGGGGAGAGTCTAGTGGCACAGGTACTGTAAATGGGGTCCATCTGCTGCTATAGTAAGGTTAACGCAATGAGCTAGATGGTCATAAATCAATTTGGTAAAATAGGTCTAAAGTCAGATTTGCAGAATGGTTGCCTACACTGAGCATGTATATGAATGCAATGCATGTGTGACCACACACTCAATATGCAGAATAGAAGACATGTTGTCCAATTTCCTTGCTGTCCTTGATTGCCTTGTCTATTTGATTAGACGTCATGCTCCTGAAACAACCCTGCTGCCTCAAGAAGTGATGTGAGCTTGCAACTTTCCTAGTAATGAAGGACTGGACAGGGGGCCAAGATACTGATGCAGTAACATAGAAAAATTCAAATTTGAAAGTTGACAAAAGGTAATAGACATAGAAAAAGTATTAAGAGAATGCCTCTCTACAAATATTGACTAAGCTCAAAATCTACTAAGCATACCACCATCTTTGTTGTGTCTGTATCAATATCCTGAATTATGCTACTTAACATCACAGAGGCTTCTCAAGGAGTGCAGAAGGTCAAAAAGAAAGTTTCCATCTTTTTCTCAGGAAAATTAGGGAAATAAATGCAATTTTTCTAGTTTGTCCCAAACCCAGAGAACAAATATAAGATGCACAGAAAATACAGTATATGTGATGGCCATGCTCCTATTGAAACCACTGTCTAACCCTAGAAAATGTATAGTACACCTGTTATCTTCTCAATTTACAACCTGGAGCTGACAGCAAAACTTTGGACATTGATGGAGGAATATTGTAGCTTTTAATGCCATTCAGTTTGGATGCCAACACTTGGATTTGCCAAGTCCTTCTGATCTAAGGAAGAGACCCATACTACAGGCTGGACTGTAGAGAAAGCTTCAGCATCATTCAGGTCAAAACATTTTGAGGCTCCAAAGAGAAATAACACACAGTCAAGTTCCAGAGAGGACAGCCACTTCTCTCAACGTCCTGTTGCTATTTCCACGGAGACTATACTAGGGATGAGCAGTGTCTTTCTGTAACTTGATCCACATATGCAGGTGTAAAGCTATTATTCACTGTAAAGAAAAGAGCTGTTTTTCAGTGTAAATCATTAAACATTGATACATTGTTTCTGGGCTCCATCATATCAATTGAATGAAGAGGGAAAAACTAATTTGTAATAGACATCAATTGAAACTGGAACTGGAAATTCAAATTAGCCTGGCTTCACTGCTCATCTCTATATACCAC
Source organism: Hypanus sabinus (assembly GCF_030144855.1). Taxonomy (NCBI): domain Eukaryota; kingdom Metazoa; phylum Chordata; class Chondrichthyes; order Myliobatiformes; family Dasyatidae; genus Hypanus; species Hypanus sabinus. Next base: position 87,576,217 of record NC_082707.1, read on the forward strand.
TACAAATATTATTTTTCATGGTAAACAAATGCTATAAAAGAACTGCATTGTGCTCTTACCTTCCGACCAACCGGAACCATGGGAAACGATCGTAAAATGGATCCCCACCGGTCATAACGTTATCACAGTCATCAACCACACTGGAAGGCACTTCAGCAGCACGGTCATACATCTCACGCATTAGATCCAGTCTCTGCCTGCAGGAGGTACAAGTCAAACACACCAGTCTGAGCCACATCTTTACAGGCACAAGCACCAAACAGACAAGGATTCATTCAAGTTCTTGGGGTAAATATTGCTCCATGGAAATTTCTTTTACATCTCTGGTACAGTGGCGCAAGCTAGAGAGTGGTTTATGTAGACAGAGATACAAAAAATTCAACAAACCAATGAAGGAGGTGGGCTAAATCAAGGGCAGATGATTTCAATAATGAGAAAGGTGACACAAAAAAAGCAAACATGGTTAATGCCTGGCCTCTGTTAGATGTTAATTGCTGGATTCTTTGTTTGAATAATTTTAATATCCATGTAAATGTTCCCAATTAACACTACTGATGCTACTAACGGAGTTATTAAGTTATTTAAGTTGGATGGACAATAAAACACAGAAAAAAAATTGAGAGGTTGAGAAAAGCCAATTAGATTCTAATAGCAGTTTTCAATTTGATTAATTGCAGGGTAATATGAACCCATGAATTAAATTAAAGGCTACACTTTACAATGAGAGCTTGGGTACATTGCTCCTTAAATGGACATGCTGCCAAAATTCAGGAAGGGATTTAATTTTCAGATACTTGTCTCAGGATAGCTGTCAGTGGCAATTCACTGTTTACTGCCCAAATTGAGTTGTCCCAGAACTGAATGGATTGCTGAATATTTCAGAGCACTGTCTGAGTCAACTATAGTGTAAAGAGTCTGGAAAAATAAATGTAAGCCCAACTGGGTAAGAACAGCCAAGCTCATGCCCTGAAGGATGTTAGTGAAACCAAAGGGTTTTTATGATCAATGTCATCATAACAAGATATTGCAGACTCTGGAACCTGGAGGAACTCAGTGGTCAGGTAGTATCTGTCCAGGAAAGTAGACATCTACATTTTGGGTCAAGATCATTGCACAACGAGAGTGGTGGGAGAGGGTCTCATAGAACTGCTGTAGAAGAGAGGAGAATGACTTCTTCAAAGTGGGCATAGCTTGAGGAGACTACAGTGCAGTAGTAGAATTCAAAGCTCTCTTCCCGTACCTGAGCTTCTCCAGGGTCCAGTAGTGTGTTGCTCCATTCTTCTGGTCTTGGACTTCCACGGCCACAATAGTGCGTGGAAATGGACGCTTCTCTCTGTCCTTAACTGCATCTGGGGGCATGAGGTCAGGAGGCAGAGGGGAGTATAGTGTGTCCGTGAGGAGCACAAATTGGAATTGCACCTGTTCAAAGAGAAGGCCACACTATTGAAGCAAGTTTCAATGGGTCTTCCTTCCAAACATTTACACATCTGGTGACCCTGTGATTAAAGGGATATCTGAGCCTTTTTGCATTTGGTTAGCACCTCCTTTTATAGAAACCTTTCCTTTCTTTCACTCGTTAAAAAAGTTGCATTTTGTAAAAAGGTAATAATGCTCACATTCTTCCTTCAACGTTTCTTAAAGCTGATTCAGCCTACCTTCAATATGTACACAGCCATTAAAAGACATTCTTTGGAACTGAGACAGAATTCCATTTCTTTCCTTTTTCTGCAGGACCGTTCAACTGCCTTTAGAAAATTTGTTAATTTAACTCCACTCTAATAGTTCAATATAGGTTCCATGTTGCCAACAATTTGCACTGTTATCTCATTTCACTCTCTCTCTTCAACTTAGATCTATTCCTCTCTGGGTGGGTCAGCTTAAAAAGATACCAAGGGCATATAGCTCAGTCTACTTTATTTCTGGATTTTCCTTAAAATGGTTTGACCCTGATCAGTATATCAGTAAATGGTATACCCCTGATCAGGTTTACAGTTAAGCTATCAGATCTGTTGATAAACTTACAACTTCCTACATAACAACCTGCCAGTCATAAGGACCTCATTGTAACTGCATAAGAGACATGGTATTTTGTTTTAGCCTTAGCTTCACCCATTCACAGCTGGTAACCAGAGTAGCTTAAATGACAACACTACTGTATAAATTTCTCTGCTGCTGAAACACAGGCAACTACCTTTTTCTTCAGCTCGACGCTAATAGCATTGGCCTCCTTCAGGAAGATGGCATTGCCCCAAAGCAGGTCCCGCAAGGATGTAAACTGGTAGCACTTCCACTTACGGAATGCCCACAGTGCCAGCTCAAACTCCCGCTCCGTCCATTGCACTGTGTAGAAAAACAAAATGAGGAAGTAATTGTAGAGAAAAAAAACACAGGGGTCAGGACTGGTAAATTGAAACAAAAGCTCAGAGTGTGACAGGACAGTGTGTGAGCAACTGTACCTCCTTGTCCCAGAGTGTGAGAGGACATTGTAGCCTGTCATCATTCAAGTCGTTTAATCTATTTTTGACAAAATGCAATGAAACTGGGCTAACAGCAACAAAAACTTGGATCATAGAGCTCTGAGAAATGACAAGCCTCTGAAAATCCTCTTAATGACATTCCCTTTGAGTTTCTCTGCCTTCCTGGACCAGAGCTGAGTGCCCAAGCCCAGAGTACTCTTGAATGAGTTAGGTGGTTCTGCATTTGCTGCAGCAATCTTCTGATCTTCCCCACCAGCTTCTTTGCTGACAGCACTGAGAACACTGGATAAAAGAGAAACAAAACCAAAAATGGATAGGACTATTCCCTCACCTTCCTCCTCTGGTTCTTCATCTTCCTGTGCATTGTCTTGGTAAAAACAGGAATCCATCTGCTTTTGTAAAGCTTCTAGTCTGCTTTCATAGTCCTGGAATAGTAGACAAAAGAAGCGTTGAAAAGCTCTTAACTTCTGCAGCCAACATTATTAATGCTGAAAATTAAGATTTCCAGCACCTCAAGTGGCTATTGCACATAAAATTCCTTCTCCAAATATGTTACCTTGACTTCTTTAATCAGCTAGCATCATTCATTGCCATGAAATTAGAAAAAATCCACTGGTTTTGTGAGTGAGCAAAAATAATTCACAACAGCTAGTATTGACTGAAATGAATCTAGAGGAGAAATGCTTTGAGCCTGGAATAATTAAATTTACCTTTGTTTCAGGTAATTTTTATTTGCACAGGCCTTTTGGTTGCTGATTACCAACTGCTGTCCTCTAAATCATGCATCTCACCAAAATCTCAGCTGACGGTTGTGGGATGAAATTGAGCATTTATGCATTCTGTTATATAGTCCTCTTTGTGATATTCCAAACACCAGGCTAAGTTGCAGTTCTTGAGCAATTGGAATGAGGAAGGCAAAAAGATGAAATGTGAGGAGGGAGATGGAGAAAGGGGAAGGGGATCAGGGTTAGATTATCAAGAGCACAGGGAGGAGAAGGCAGCATGAGTCAAGGTGGTTCTGGAAGTGAGAAAGGGGATCAGGTACGATGACTAGTCACCATCCCATCAGCAGACATTCCAAAGGCATGCTACATGTCTGTCACCTTCTGGTTATCTCTTGTGGTTGTACATTACCCCCTCCTGCAATGGCACCCTCTGAAGTGTGTTTGGATAATGCAGTTAACAATTGTGCACGCTGCAAGATATAGATGTGGGGCTGACAGTGGTGCAGAGTTAGGGGTTGCAGCAAAACATGTGAATGTGCAAGGTTATTAACCTCTGGCAGTACTGCATCTAGACCTTGGGGTATCCTGCACTGACCGCTGAAGCTATCTATCTCTGGCACTTTTGATTGTCTGGGTGGGGGTATCTCTCATGCACCTGCAGATCCATCCTTCCTACTTTCCACCTCCTTCACAAAGCCTTCTTAAATCTTGGATCTGACTCGCTGCCACAATGTGCCTAGGATTAACGTTCCCCAGATCAGATTCCATTTCGGTACCATTGCTAATGCCTGTTTCTGGCTGACTGGTGCCACAGTCACAACCACTCACTCAACGTCAGCAGGAGCAAGAAGTTGATTACTGACTTGAGGAGGAAGAAACCCAAGGTCCTCATCGGAGGATTAGAGCTGGAGAGGATCAGAAACTTTAAATTCTGCAGGGTCACCATTTTGGAGGACCTGTCCTGGGCCCAGCAAGTAGCACAATTATAAAAAAAGCACATTGGCACCTCTACTTCCTTAGGAGTTTGAGAAGATTTGGCATGACATCTGAAACTCTGACAAACCTCTATAGATGTGTGATGGAGAGTACAGTGACTGGCTGCATCGCAGCCTGCTATGAAAATGGGAAATCCTGAGAAATGTTTATGTACCACTCCATCATAGGTAAATCTCTCCCCACCATTGAGCACATCTACATGGAGCATTGTCGCAGGAAAGCATTACCAGAGTCCCTCACCACCCAGATTATGCTCTCTTCTTGCTACAGCCATCAGAAAAACTGTTCAAGAGCCTCAGAACTCACACCATCAGGATCAGAAACAGTTACCACCCCTCAATCATCAGGCTCTTGAACAAGAGGGGATAACTTCACTTGCCCCATCACTGAAATGTTCCCCCAACCTATGGACTCACTTTCAAGGGCTTTTCATCTCAGGTTCTCCATATTTATTGCTCATGTATTTATTATTATTATATATTTCTTTTGTATTTACAGTTTGTCTTTTGCACATTAGTTGAACACCCAAGTTGGTGTGGTCTTTCATTAATTTATTATGCTTATTATTCTATTATGGATTTACTGAGTGTGTGCGCAAGAAAATGAATCTCAGGGTTGCACATGATGACATATATATACACTGATAATAAATTTACTTACAATTTATACCTCTTCTCCCCACTTTAAGAAGTGATATTATTATTACCTCAATACTGAAGATGGCCATTTAGGATACCAAGTCTGTGGTGGCTCTTGTAAAGAACCATCTTGTCCATATATCCCTACAAGTTGATGTTTTCTGGGAATTATCCAATTACCTATTGAAGGACATCCACCAGCCTTCCAACAGTGTCCTACTGTTAACACTTTGATGACAATGAGCACAAATGACGCAGGATTCTGGATACCTAAAAGTATGCCTTATAAGGAAAGGTGGAGCGAACTAGCACTTTTCTCTTTGGACCAAAGGAAGGTGAGACGTGACTGGATTGAGGAGTGTAAGGGGCATACATAGGATGGACAGTTCGCTCCTTTTTTTCCAGGGTGGCTATGGTTCATACCAAAGGACATTTTAGAGGAGTTCAGAAGAAAAGTTTAGAGGAGATGCTAGGGGTAGGTTTTTTACAGCAAGAGTGGTGGGTGCCTGGAACGCCTTGCCAGATGAAACATTAAGAGCATTTAATAGATTCTTAGATAGACACAAGATGAAAGAAAAGTGAAGAATTATGGGCTATGTTGGAAGGAAGGGTTCGATTGATAATAAGTAGGTTAAAAGTTTGGCACAACATGGTGGCCAAAGGGCCCATTCTATGTTGTACTGTCCAACGTTCCATGTTCTAAGGGCGCAAAGAGCAATGGTGAATGGTTAGAAGACCAACCATCCACCACCTATCTAGCAGTATGATGCAAATCCCAACCACGTGTAGCTTAAAGTCTGTTCTCTCGTGTTGTCTCTAGCTCTTTGTAAATCATCTGAACCTTACGTCCTTGGTTGCAGATTAGAGACAATAGAAAAAGTTCTTTTTAAACAGGTACATTAAATCTTATCCACTCTCCTTTCTCAGAGGAGAACAGTCCCTGTTTCACAATTTATTCACTTCAATAAGACATAGGAACAGGGTTGGGCCATTTGCCCATTGAGTTTCTTCCGCCATTCTATCATGGCTGAATCATTATGCTTCTCACCCCTATTCTCCTGCCTTCTCCCTGTAACCTTTGATGCCCTTACTAATCAACAACCTATCTACCCCCGCTTTAAATATACCTAACGACGTGGCCTCTACAGCTGTCAGTGACAATGAATTTCATAGATTCACCACCCAGTAACTCCAATAATTCAACACCCTCAAGATTTTAGTAATGCTGGACTAGCTAATTTTCTGGCATTTGGGAAGTCAATCTTATTAATACATAGTCATATTTTATTTAAGTTTTCTGACATGTTGCAATGCAGGACAATACAGTTTCTGAGAACTCAGGGAGTTTAAAGGCTACAAATTCTATCACTTTCCTGACCCCTGGGGTTCCAACCCAACCTGGTTCTGGTTGCACCACCCAGGCTCTGGCTGCACACTCTCTGACCTCTGGCTCACACTCAGACTACAATGATTGAGATAGACGCCAAGCCATCACAATTTCCATGCAACCAGAGACAGTCACCGAGTTATAAAATCATACAGCATGGAAACAGATCTTTGGATCAAATGGCTCAGGCTGACCAAGGCGCCCCATCCAAGTAAGTCCCATTTGCCAGTGTTTGGCCCATGATCTTCTCAACCTTTCCAATCCACGACCATGTCCAACTGCTCTATTAACAGTTGTTATTTTACCTGCCTCAGTCACTTCATCTGGCAGCTCATTCTGCATAGATGCCACCCTTTGTGTAAACATGTTGTTCCTCAAGTTCCTACTCAATCTTTCCCCTCAGCTTAAACTTATTCCCCCTAGTTGATTCCTCAACCTTCGGAAAAAGCTCTAAGCATTTACCCTCTCTATGCCTGTTGATTTTATATACCTCTATAAGATCACCTCTCAGTCCCTTACTCTCTAAAGACTAATGTCCTAGCCTGTCCACTCTCTCCCTAAAACCCAGCCCCTCATAACTTGGTAGCATCCTTCTACATCATGATGCTGGACTATCAGATTTTTGTATACCTCAACTCTGGAAAAATTCCTTGGACTCCAGTTCAAAAGATTCAATTCACTGGAGTCAAACTAGATGGCCTTTAATCTGTAAGATTAGCTCAGTTTCTCTCTCTTCAGACACTGCACGGCCAGTTGAGTATTTTTAGCATTCTCTGTATTTTCATCTGTCCTCAGCCTATTTGCCAACTCCTTCATCCAGGAGCTCCTACATTCCTCATGCCCGCCCACTCTGTCCCCTTGTGGGTGTGTGTACCGACAGCTTCCAAACCATCTCACCTTTAAAAAGGTGCCTATTATATTTTTATCTCCTGGTCCTTGACTCTATCAACATGACAGCTAGCCTCACTTCACCAAAATTATCTGGTATCTGTTGTTAGCTGAGTGAGCCTTAACAAACTGTGACATTACATACCAGCCGCTGTTGTTCCAACAGTAAATCAGCTTCCTCCTTTTCTCTCCGGTACTGGGTCTCTAGTTCTTGAAGCCTAAGAAACAATCCAATAAATAAAATATGGATACCAGCCCAACCCAAAACTTTAACTAAGGTTTTTATAAACATGGACTACTTTCACGGAATAAAGCCATATCATGTTCTACAAACTCATAAACTCAATATTACCATTCCAAAAAAATAACATAATTGAACATAGAGTATTACATGGAACTAAATGCAGCGGCAGATATTTAATGAGTTGTACAAAGAACTTTACAGTTAAACCCTCTCTGGATACCATTGTACTTCCACATTTCCTCAGTTACCTTTGTTCCATCTCCTGCTTCATGTCAATGCCCTGCTTCTCCAGCAATTCTCGCTGGGCAAAAGCCCAATCCACAGGCTCAACCGGTGTTTCTGCACAAGGTGTCTTGTCGCGCTCCTGGCGTGCCTGTTCAGGGTGATTGAACCGGAAAACGTGGCTCTTCCCCATGATAATACGGTTTCCTTTGAAGGCAAGAAATGAAAAAAGAAATTCCATTAATATGACTGTAAGGAAGTTACAGTAATTGTCTGGGATTTTCGGCATCTGTCCTTTATGAGAGTCCATTATTCAGCAGTGATTAAATGTGGCCTCCTTCAGGCAGTCCAGCCTGTCCATCCCTTCATCTGGGATTCGGAACTAGACACAGTATTGAGTCCACAATACTGTGTCTAGTTCCAAATCCCAGATGAAGGGTGGTACTCCTACGTCCAAGGAAAAGGAAGAGCTGTACGGCTGATTGAAAGGCTAAGCAGTGACAGAAGTCCCTTCATTTAAAGAGTTATCACTATCAATGCAAAACACACAAATGCTGGAGGAACTCAGCAGGTCAGGCAGCATCTATGGAAATGAATAAACAGTCGATGTTTTGTGTCGAGACCCTTCTCCAGGACTGGAAAGGAAGGGGGAAGATGCCAGAATGAAAAGATGGGGGAAGAAGGAAGATAGCTAGGAGGTGAAAAGTGAAGCTCGCTGGGTTAGAGCGGTAAAGGAGGGAGAGGAAAGAATCTGATAGGAGAGAGAGTGGACAATAGGAGAAAGGGAAGGAGGAGGGGACTCAGGGTGAGGTGATAGGCAGGTGAGAAGAGGTAGGAGGACAGAGTGGGGAATAGAAGAAGAGGGGAGGAGGAAGTGTGATCAATGTACTGAACAGGAAGGGTAAAGAAAGACTTGCACCTGCTGAGCACTGTCAGGGCATCCCAAAGTGCTTACAGCTAGTAAAATACTTTCCAAGTGAGTCATTACTGTATCATGGAATACAAAGCAAGTTCCCATAAACAGAATGCCATTATGATTTCAGTAGAACTTAGTTTTAATGATACTACTTGAGGAGCATGCTGGCTGAGGCACTGAGGAGATATTGGCATTCATTTCTAGAGGAATAGAGTATAGGAGCAGGGATGTGATGTTGAGGCTCTATAAGACCTCACTTGGAATACTGACGAAGTGTCCTGACGAAGGATCTCGGCCCAAAACCTCGACAGTGTTTCTTCCTATAGATGCTGCCTGGCCTGCTGTGTTCCACCAGCATTTTATGTTTGTTGTTGGAATACTGTGTGCAGTTTTGGGCTCCTTATTTAAGAAAGGATGTATAATGGCATTGGAGAAGGTTCAGAGAAGATTCACTAGAATGATCCTGGGAATGAGAGGGTTAACATATGAGGAACGCTTGACTGCTCTTGGACTGTACCTCTTGGAGTTTAGAAGAACGAGGGGGGATTTCATAGAAACATATTGAATGTTGAAAGATATGGACAGAGTGGATGTGGCATAGTGTTTCCCATGGTGGAGGAGTCTAGCACGAGAGGGCATGACTTAAAGATTGAAGGGCACCCATTCAGAACAGAGATGTGAAGAAAGTTTTTTTAGCCAGAGGGTGGTGAATCTGTGGAATTTGTTGCCACGGGCAGCAGTAGAGGCCAAGTCATTGGGTGTATTTAAGGCAGAGATTGATAGGTATCTGAGTAGCCAGGGCATCAAAGGTTATGGTGAGAAGGCGGAGGAGTGGGACTAAATGGGAGAATGGATCAGCTCGTGATAAAATGGCGGAGCAGACTCGATGGGCTGAATGGCCGACTTCTACTCCTTTGTCTTTTGGTCTTATGGAGAGTTCTGCTGCTCCTCGTCAGAGTGGAGTTGTGTCTACTTGGGAGGGCAATGAGGTTTTGAATTAATATTTTATCTAAAAGACAACATTTTCAACAACATAGCACTCTCTCAGTACTGTCTGGAACGTCAGTCCTTCAGAACTAAGAGTTGAACCTATAGGCTTCTGACTCAGATAAGAGTGCAGTCACTGAGCCACAGCTGAGACACATAGTGAAAATGAAAAGCCTATTGCTCTTACAGATAGTCAGGGCCAAAATTGAGCAACCTTATGAGCGGCACTCAGTGACCTGAAAGTACGTGTATCATGATAAGACTATTAGACGTTACTGCAGAATTACGCCTGAGACGATAGTAAGGAAGGCAAATGCAATGCTAGTATTTATTTTGAAAAGGCTAGAATATAAAAGCAGGGATGTAATGCTGATGATTTACAAGACGTTGGTCAGACCACATTTGGAGTATTGATGAAGGTTAACACGAATGATCCCAGGGATGAAAGGGTTAATGCACAAGGAGCATTTAATGGCTCTGGGCCTGTACTTGTTTGGAAGAATGAGGGGTGAATCTCATTGAAACCCGCTGAATATTGAAAGGTCTAGAGAGAGTGGACATGGAGAAGATGCTTCTAATAGTGGAGCATTACGGACCAGGTGGCAGAGACTCAGAATAGAGGGATGTCCCTTTAGAACAGAGATGAAGAACAACTTCTTTAGCCAGAGGATGGCGAGTTTGTGGAATTCATTGCCACAAATAGCTGAGGAGGGCAAGTCAATGTGCATATTTAAAGTGGAGGTTGTTAGGCTCTGATTAGAAAGGGTGTCAAAGACAGCAGTGAGAAGACAGGAGAATGGGTATGAGAGGGAAAATAAATCAATTGTGATCAAATGGTGGAACAGACTCAATGGGCTGAACAGCCATATTTTGTTCCTATGTCTTCTGGTCTTATGATAGAGCTATGTAAAGTTATGAGGGCCATAGACAGGTAGATAGCAAGAAACTTCTCTACATGCAGAGGTGTTGAAGACCAGAACTCACAAGTTAATGTGAAGGGTAAGAGGTATAGAGGAGATATGAAGAACACTTTTTTTCACACCAAGGATGCAACCTGGAACACACTGCCTGAGAAGGTGTTGGACACAGGTGCTCCCACAACATTTAGACTGGGTTAGCACTAGAATTGCAAAGGCATAGTAAGCTACAATTGTAAAACAAAACAGAATAGACATTAATTGCTGTCTAGCATTGACAAGGTAGGCCAAAGGGCCCATATCCCTGAGATATTATTCTATGACCCAAAATGCAGCCAGGATACGCACCTGATCTAAGTACAGTCGGTTCAGTCACTTGCTTTCCATTGAGGTATGTGTCTGCTCCTTCACATGGTTCAAGAATGACAATCACTATAAAGCAAAAGAAGAGTGCTGAGAGGTTTGACCGTGCTGCTTACTGTACAAATCACCCTGCCACTTCAGTTGGTCTCCATGCTCCTCCTGCAGTCCACACAGATGAGTGCAGCTTTCAGCATGCACGCTGGCCTTGCTTGCCAAGTTCTCCTGCTCACATACTCACCTTTCAGAAAACTGAAGCTAGATTTTAAGCTTTCTTAGTCATATCATATAGTGAGTATGTTACTGGGTTAAAATCAAAAGGAAATGCTCAGTATGATACCAGGAGGACATGTTCATTAAAACACACAACAATGAAAAAGCCGATATTCGTAAAAGTAATCATGATGCCGTTAAACTGTCACACTATTATAACTAGCTCACTATTATCCTTCAGTGCATCTTAAATTTCAAGAAGGCTCATTGAAATGGTACATAAATCTCTGGAGATGTAAACAAGAAGCTAGAACAAAGCTCGAGAGAAGTAAGTTGAAATCCCACTTAGAGCTACGGAGATTAAAGGCTGTTAAAATAAAGGCTGTGGAATTTAAAGTAGGACAATTAGTGACTATTAAATTACTGCATTGCCATTAAAATCCATCCCATTCACTAATGTCCTTTAGGGAAAAAAAAATCTACCATTAACCGCTATGTGACTCTAGTTGTAATTAAATCTCAGCTACCCTCTGAAATAGAGTAGCAATCCACTTACTTCTGCCCCAACAATTTCATCACAAGGTTCGCAGAAGTTTCTGTGGCACCTCAACATCACCTTTTTACAAGTACATAGGGGATTAATGTTGGCCATGGCATTCAGAGGCACGTGAATGGTAACCAACAGGCCACTGAGTGCCTAATTCAATCACTCATGTAGCACAAAAGTTAGAGTGGACTTCTGTGGGCTGCTTTTTCTTGAATACAAAGCAATATGAAAAGTGAGGACCTTTAGTCCAAATTAGAACTTTTTTCAAACATAGGATTAAAATATAAAATTTAAGGTTTTCACACCAAAATCAGCCTGTATCAAATAAGTTGATGTTTCACATGAATATGCAACTCGTAGGTTAAAGGATCATTTGGTTGAAAGTCAAGAAGTTACCTTGGCCAGTATTAGAGCATATTCTGGACTGAAGAGGTATATCAAAATATTAACTTCAGCAACCAAACTTTAGACCTGAACATGGACTGCAGGTTAAATTTAAAATGCAGCCCTGGAAATAGGTTTCTAGAGCTGTGAAAAACAGTTAATTGAAAAACCAGACAATGTTGAACATTGTCTGGAACGTGGGTGCGAAGAAGGAGGTGTGAAAGTTATATGTAATTCAGAGGAAGCATTGTAGATACATTGTAAATATAAAGTTATTCCTTGATCTTTAGCATATGAAATGTCATGTAATGTTGGATCTTTCCTCAGAAAGGGTCTCTACTGTGTTTCATTTTGTCGAATAAAGGACTACTTCAGATCTACCAGCTGCATCTCTTCAGTAGTTTTGTTCACATTACAACAGTCAATCCCTACAAATGCAGTCAAAGTACTGTACCTTCACCTGACGGCTTGACATCACTGCGGAAGATGCAATGCTCTTCTTTAATGAAATGTCCACTTAGTACTATATCCTGCCGGCGTTCTGCATCTTCACGCCCAACTCTGAGGGAGGAGATTGAATTGTGTTTAAGACAAGAAAATATCACTGAACAGCATATCAAAACTTAGGTCCACCGTGAAGTTCAGGCGCTTAATGAAAATGAGTAAAAATATTATTGACAGTAGATGATGGCATATGACCAAGTGGATTTATGTTTGAAAGGTGGCCAAACAAAAAAACATGGGGGTTGAATGTCAATCTCTTGCCACATCTTTGACCCAAAACACTGAATTAGTGGAAGCAGCTACAGAGGATCTCTTAGGTTTTCATGGAAGCTATATGAGGCAGGGAAAGAACCACAGAGCCACTGGAAATCACCGATGTGTGAACGTGTACATACAGCCTTCGAAGTCAAAGGTAGAAAACTGTAAGTGCAATCAATGGAAAATCAAGGAAGGCAGCTACCCATATTTCTTATTTAAATTCAAGTCAGGGCCCTTACCCAACTACTGTATGATTCTTTGTATTTGTCTGATAGTCTAGTAATACCATGGTGATGTAGTATTATGGAAAGAAATGATAGGCACTGACACTGTCCTGACAGTACAGCCAAATGTCATCATACTGTTTGCAGAAAAGTAGGAGTTCATTTGCTCTGATCAATAGTCAGTCCCTATTCATATTCTCAAAAGCAGATCACTTGGTCATCGTGGAATGTTGTCATGTATGTGCCTTTGTAGGACTACCAGACATCACGGATTAGAGAAGCTGGAGGAAAATCACAAGGAAACTAAAAAAAATTGCATGCTTTTTCCTTGAAATGTAATGTAATGTAATGTAATGTTCTCAATTGTATATATAAACAAAATATTGGAAGTGAGAAGCTAAACTGAGTGATAATCAATAATAATCACTCAGTAAGTGAAGAGCTTGTCTGTTTTCTGCTGCAAAGACAACAAATTCTGTGGCATATGCTGGTGATATCAAACCCGATTCTGAAAGAAGGTAGTGTTTTATTAAGCTGGAATATTAGATACGCAAAGGTGTCATTGTTGGGATGGGGCAGACTATGGATGAGAACTTACGTGATGAAATCTGCTGAAACAAATTTAAATGCAGTTAGAAACCCTGGTGATGACTATGTGCACAACTGCCACAGTGTGCAGATATAATTAATTGCTCATAAATAGTTATGAGACATGACAGACATCATATAAATTCAAACTTGCATAATCTGAGACACCCAGGTAGAACTGATCCGAATAAGCAACTGAGGCATATGCAAAAACAATATTATTTAGTTAACGTAGCTATAAACTGGAATTTCTAACTTAAACATTGGTTTATATATGATTAAAGTTCCTGCTTAAATTTATGTGGTGAGATTTTCAGAATCTCAGAATGTCTTGATAACTTTGATCAACTAGAAATAGCACCTGTTCTATTCAAATACAATAAATTCTTTATAGAGTGTGTACCTGGAAAAAGGGATCAATCAGTCTGAACCTCCAAAAAAGTGATAAATCAATTGCTGCATCCAAGAAGTAATACAGTCTAGCTGCAGACTGCTGAAAAGTGTTACAGGAAAATAAATATTGCATTCTAGAGATTACTTTCAAAGAATAAGATTAGTTCATTGACTTAGTTTTTGTGCTGCCTTGATAGAGAAGAAGATAAGTCTATTGTCAGCATGCTATTATATCTTTGGTTATTTATGCACTTGCTTGTCTTTTGTAAAAATGTATTACTTTGGCATTTTGAACTTAATAAAGTGATGCTTGTTCAACACTTAGTTGAAAGTTTAAGGAGCCATGTAAGCAATTAACCAAGTAGTATTTGCTGTTTGCTTCCCAGGTACATTGCTAAATGCTCACCAACTTCAGACCAAGTTAGTCATTCACAGAGACATTGGGAATGATCCAAAGGCATCACGAGTTGTATAGGTGCCAAACATCTGCTTGCAGGATGAGTCACCAGCACTTCTGGCTCCTGTTCATGCTGCCATTGCTAATTCCTGACGATTTTAATTCACCTCATAATACGCTACAGGGTATCAATTCTGCAAATGGCCAATGCTTCAACACAGGAGCAAAATAGATCATTTGAAATGGATTGTGGGGGACGTTTAATGGTCCTCTTGGGCCTCCATGGGAATGAGGCTCAGAAACTTTGGCAAGCAAGTAACTGAAATGATCTGGAGCAAGAGGGTTATTAAAGCACCACAAATGTAATAGTCCACTTGGTCCAAGGTTACATAAAGCCCCACAGTAATTACATGATGGAAAAGGCTGGGTGGCTCTAACAGTCAACGTTGGTATTCGTCTCTTATAGGAACAGAATAATAATAGTAGTATTAACACGATTTATATAGCACCTTTCATACATTAAGATGCAGACTCAACATGCTTTACATAGATTGTAAAGATAAATCAACATAATCATAAAAATATGAGACAAATTTAAAAAGGAAAAGTAAGGACAAACATCATACAGAATAAAACATAATTGAATATACCAAATTATATAAATATTATCAACATTAACAGGTATTAAGTTATCTTATAAGTAGGCCAAATTTTAAAAAGTAGTAGTGTTCTGAAACATTCCAAAGTACTAGCCTGGCATATCTCAGTTGGTAGAGTATTCCAGATTTTTGGTGCATAAGAGCAAAAGGCTGCATCACCAGTTTTTATATAAAGACCTAATTTTACATGCTCATCCTGTTCATATATTTCTTGGTTCTTCTTTTAAAATTATTCTGGGGTTAACACTGTCACTGCTACAGTAACAAACAACAGTAGTGTTGCCCCAGTATTGTACCACTTTATTTACTTTGGCGTCTTCACTACAGGAGTTTCTACTGCCTTCGGTCCTAAAGCTCTTACATTTAATCTATTGCCTCTTTATCTGCACATCTCAACAGTTGGAGTAAGGTCGGCCTCATTGAAACTTTTGACAGAGGTTCTGGGTTACATGTTTTTATTTATCAAGTTTTATTTCATGTCTGCAAAACAAGAGTCTTTCAATTTGATTAGTACTTTGCTGGGGTGTATGGGTGCTTATGACCAACATGTTTATGTAACCTCTTCTGGGTCAAAATCAAAATTTATAAGGACAATGAATGGAAAATCAAGGAAGTTAGCTCTGTGAATAATAATCCTTTCCAATTAAATAAATCAAAATGAGTCACTGCTGCTAGTCTGCCACTAGACACACATCCAGAACATTAGGCTTTGCTCGACTCCTTCTACAGGAAGCACCATACAAACCAGAATGCAAAAGGAGTGATCCAAAATCGAGTGAGTCCGCACCTTGTGATCCCATCTTTGATATAGTACAGAAGGCACTCAGACATCAGAGGATCTTCATTCAAGTTCACCAGATGAGGAGTCTACAAGGGAAGATTAGATAATGTTACAGGAAGCCGGAACCGCTGCTCCTGAAGAATGTGGGATCTAATCACATTTATTTAATTTGGTGTCTTCACTACAGGAAGTCCCCCAGTGAAATGAAAAACAATTAACATCCAGCTCCATTAACGTCCATCTGGAAGATTGCCGTGAAGTCCCGCAGCAGAAATGAAATGACTACATAAACCCTTAAGATGGCACCACTGAGCAACCTTTCAATTTGGTGACTAATGCCAATTATATTGCGGGTCCTGTTGTCAACAAGTACTTGGCCAGTGAATTTCTTATCCTTTCGGAAACAAACATCGGTCAAACACAGTTCGCACTGCTTGTATTCAATGTGCCACTCCCTGCCTACTTCATCTGATAAAACTTTGGTTAAGTCAGCTTTCAAGTATTGTTTTCTTGTTCTGGTTACCATATTGCAGGACTAATGTGCAGCTTTTGGAGAAGAGATTCACCGGGATGTTTTCTGGATTACAGAGTATTAGCTATGGGAAGAGATTGGACAAACTTGGATAGTTTTTTTCCTGGAGTATTGGAGGCTGAGAGAGAAATTGGTAAAGTACATAAAATATTCAGAGGCATAGATTTTAGTAAATAGTCCATCCGTTTTTTCCCAGGGTTGAAATGTCAAACACTTGAAAGCATAGGTTTAGGGTGAGGGAGAAAGTTTAAATGAGAACTGTGGAAATTTTTTATTAACAAAAAAAAGTGGTAGGTGTCTAGATTGTACCAACAGGGAAAGTGGTAGAGGCAGATGGGATAATATTTAAGAACCATTTAGACTGGCATGTGAGCAGGCAGGAAATGAAAGGATAAAGATAATGTGCAGACAGCTGGGATAGTTATGTTTGACATTTTGATCAGCTCAAGTATCATGGGCCAAAGGACTGGTCCTGTGCTATACTGTTCCGTGTTTCGTTTCAGAATCCTGAGTAAAGGGATATTGACATTACTAGGACCATTTTCAGAAAGAAAACATGGGTCAGAGTGTGGACCATCTTGATGTTTATGGATTCATTCTTTCAGCTCAAAAAATGCTTTGTGCTGTGTTTCTGCTATTTCAGTTTCAAAGGCTGATATTTTGATGCAATCATGCACAACAAAGCATCACGCATCACACACACACACACACACACACACACACACACACACACACACCTGTTATGTTAGTCAAAACATTTATTGCCTGAATTTACATTCATCATCCATAGAACTTAATGCGACTCAGAGAAAAAATATATAGTGACAGTTAACTCCACACAACAGTTCACTAGGATAAGGTTGAAATCCAAATGTTAACACTCATAGGTGAGGCAGCAAAGAAATGATGGAGCATACCTTACCAATTCCAGAATGCATTGTCAGAACAATGCATCTTCCACTGTGCACACATTCTCAGCAGTGGCACTTGGGAGAGTAATACACCACCCAAAATGGCACTTCAATATATTTTACACAAAACAAGCATCATTATCACTTGCTGATGGATTGATATTGATTGGATGCAAACAGCAACATACATACACTATTCTATGAAGGATTGCACATGAACGCTACCAGGGAATTTAAAACACTGCTGTAATACTTTACTGCTCCTCCCACCTCAACCCCCTTTCTGATCTGTTGAAGATATGTTGCTTTTCAAATAAACTGGAGGAGGTGTGAAGGCTTCTTTACGGACAATTTATCATGATATAACATGCAGTTCAGGAACTTATGATAGGAAAATATTTGGTTTAGATATAAATTGGATATCTATTTGAGGAAGAAATAATTCCAGAGCTGTGGGGAAAGAGTGCTACCATGATGTTAGCTCTTCCCAAGAGTTGTCACAGATCAAATGGTTCACTCCTTCAATGTAATGTACAGTACCTATAAAAAGTATTCAACTTCCCCCCCCCCACCCCAGGATGGTGATGGCTGCATCATGCTGTGGGGTTGCTTCACTGCAGTAGGCACTGGAAGGCTTGTGAAAGTAGCAGCTAAAATGAATACAGCAAAATACAGGGAACTTCTGATACAGTCTGCAAGAGAACTGCAACTTGGGAGAAGATTTGTCTTCCAGCAAGATAATGACCCCAAGCATAAAGCCAAAGCTACATAGGAATGACTTAAAAACAACAAAGTTAATGTCCTGGAGTGGCCAAGACAAAGTCCAGACCTCAGTTCAGTTGAGAATTGTGGCTGGACTTGAAAAGGGCTGTCGCCCTCAGGATCCCCGTGCAATCTGACGGAACTTGAGCAGTTTTGTAAAGAAGAATGGGGTAAAATTGCAGTGTCCAGATGTACAAAGCTGATAGAGACCTGTCCACACAGACTCAAGGGTGTAACTGCTGCCAAAGGCGCATCTACTGAATACTGACTTGAAGGGAGTGAGTACTCATGCAATCAATTATTTTATGTTTAATAATTATAATAAATTTAGACCGATTTGTAGAAATTTGTTTTCACTTTGACAGGAAAGAGTCGTTTCTGTTGATCAGTGTTAGAAAAACCAAATTAAATCCACTGTGATTCAAGTTGTAAAACAATAAAACAGGAAAACCTCTGGGGGGGGGGAAAGTGAATACTTCTAGGCACTATATGTTATGTCATAGTCTTCAGTTGTCTTGAGTTCACTCAAGGAACAATTGTGAATGCAGGAACCCGAACAGTCCTGAAGTTTGAGTATCCGAGCTGGGCAAGGGTTTCCCACACTTTCCAGCACTTATGAAGGGGTATCAAACAGCACTCAGAAACACTGGTTGATGCTGCTGTTATATCTTGAGTAAGGATCATAGCTTTCGGTGTAATTGTTGTTGCTCCGAGGGAGACTCACTCAGGATGTATTAGGTATCACATTAATGATCTTCATGGCTTGGTATCACATTACAGAATGATAGTTCACAATCAGGGTGCTGGAAACATTCCAGTTTTGATACCCTCTGGAGTTCCTGTATGTGAGGCCTATTCTTTAAAGAGGGTTAAGTCACTACCATCAGTAGGATTAATATTGTTTAGCTTCATTGAGTACTTGAGTCCTGGAACACAGGACAGCCCCTTGAGGTGCTTTACTACATGAGTCGGGACACCTACAAGCAAGCTGCTCTTATTCAAGAATAATCTGAGTACTTGTGGCTGAGATGTTGCACTGACCATTTTTGTCTTCCAGGTTGAGATTTCTTCTGGAATATCTCATGGAGTCCCAGTAAGATGGTAGTAAGACTCAGTTACACTAGAAACCCAGCTCAGGCCAAGCCTATACCGGGGCATTGAACCTCTAACAATGCCAACAAAATTTCAGGAGATATGCTGGTGATATTAAACCTGATTTTTATTCTGATTCTGAATACTTTTCAGTGTTGGGCTGGGATGGGAAGTAATAAGGGAAAGGAATAATGGTGGAAGGGACATCTACCCTTCATTTTTAAAGTTATTTTTCTTTAGAAATATAGCACTGAACAGACCCTTCCAGCCCTTTGAGCCTCGAAGCCGCATCTCCCGGTTTTAACCCGAGCCTAATCACAGGACAATTTGCAATGACCAATTAACGTACTAGTCAGTACGTCTTTGTACTGTGACAGGAAACCGAAGGAAATCCTTACAGAGGACGCCGGGATTTAACTCCAAACTCTGACACCACTAGCTGTAATGGCGTCATAACAACTTCATCTGCCCTATTGCAGTGATGATAACAGTCTGCCCCACAGATCGAAAAGCTGACAGTCTAACACACACCTCACTGTTAATGAAGTCAGTCACTCATCTCTGTGCAAGCAGACTATCCAGGTTGGAGCAGTCCAGCAAACCCATTGGGCTAAAGGTGAGTGTAGGGTAAACTGTGGGAGTTGAGAATTTTTGTGCATCGATGAGTTTACTGGGAAATACTCTCCTATAATGTGATTAGAACCTCTGCTGACAACTCACTCACTCTCAGCACAAATGCGGGATTCAAAGGTATTCAAAATGGAAACCACATTGTCAGTATAAAAGCAAAGCAGAAACACAAAGAGAAATGTGCGGTGCAGAGAGAAGCTGTATTTGTGCACAGGTAAAGGCACCCCACTTGAATACAGAACATGTGGCATAGAAGGCTAAATACTGATCAATTTTAGCTTTTGGGGAAATCAATGGATCATTCTCCAAGTTTGTTAACTGCAGCAGGGTTTTGTACTGGAAGGCTTGATGGATTATGCATCATTTCCTCATGCTGCAGTCTCTCATGGACTCTTAGATGACACATAGGGGGCAGTCAGAGAAGGCGACAGAGGGAATAAGGAGAGAAGATCACTGGGTCAGAAGGAGGAAGAGGGAAGAAATGAATGAATAGAAAATGGTTGGAAAGGGAATGTTCAGAACAAGAGGAAAGTGGAGGGAGTGGGAGGGGCAGAGAGATGTAAAACGGGAGCAGGGAAGGGAAAGAAAAGAAGGCAGGATTATGGTGTGGGAGGAGCTGGGTGTAAAATCTGACAAATTTACGATCTGTTCAGTAAAGAAACTGGGCCATTAAAGAGATGAAAGCAATGCTGAGAAACTAATCAGAACCAGCAATCAAATCAGGGATTCCATCTCATAAGTGACAAACCAAACCAAGTCAAAGAGAGAACAACACTTCGCACACATGGTCACCCCAAACAAACCTCCTTGGGAGAGAACACCCCCAGAGACTCCAGAAACATCTGAGCAGCTCTTCTATGTTCAATCTAACAAGAATGAATAAATTGCAGGGTGAGCAGGAATTGGGAAGGTGGGGGGGGGTGGTTTGAAACAATGGGAAAGGTAGGGGAGATAGCAAAAACAAATGACACTGGTGTACAAATGAGAAAGCAGCAACTGTTGGAAATTAGACAGTGGTGTGCAGCTGACTATAGTTAAATCGAATGTGTTTTACACCCACTCACTCACTGGGAACAGATGCCAGTGCTCTAGGGCCTTGAATTTCTGATCGGCATTCTTTTGATGCCTAAAATGTTACCTTAATATGTGTCTCAGAAACTTTCCCTCAACATTACCATGAAGACAGTATATTTGCAATCACCACTTCATTGCACATCTATCTATTTGTCAGCTCACCTTCTGGTGAAATCCTCATCTGTGTCTTCATTACAACTGGTTAACTATACCAATGCTTTCACTCAACTTACAACAAGTAAACGTCATATTGCTAAAACATAACTACCCATGTTTCAGGGGGCACAAAGGACATTTTGTCCATTACTACTATCCTCACTCACCTGTATTAGCTCTCGGTTTATAATGCCTTGAATTAAAATCCTCACCTTTATTTTCAAATGGCCTCCTACCTCCATATCTCCGTAATTTCTCCCAGGTCTACAACATCCTGTAAGATCTCTATTCCGCCTAACTATCCCAGATCCAGATCTCACCATCTCATCACTGCCTGCATGTCCTCAGTTACCAAGGCCCCAACCTGTGTAATTTCCTTTATAAACATTTTGTCCTGAGAAACAAACTCTCTACTACCCTAATATCTTCTCCGAAAAGTACATTGGAATATCTTGTTTCATTAAAAAATAAATGCAAATCAATTACCCTTAAATTATATGTAGAAAACTTGATAAACCAGTCAAATATTTTGGTTAGGTGCGACAGTAGATAAAACCTCAACTATTTCATAAACTTGCTTAAAAACTCTACTTCAGCATTTGTATAAATCTAACTTCCTGAAACTTCAATACAATATTTAAGATGATAGGTATCATCCTAAAAGCAGATATCAAACTAAGATTCTACATGTCATTGAATGAATGTTGAAAGACAATTAGAAGATAATTAATTGTCTTAGCCAACATTCACCCTTCAACCATGATATAATAGTTGGTCATTCATCCCCTTTACCTATTGTGGGTATCTGCCTTCATGTTACAAGTGGGAACAATGACTGTAAATGGCAAGCTTTGGACATATGGACTGTTGGGGTGCTTCTCATTGACATAGAACAGCCAGATTCATTTTTCTAACCTCTATTCAGAGTTGTAGAACAATGAGATTTATGATGTCTTGTCTTTTCTTAACACATGACAGAAAGCTCTCATCAGCTTTATGAACAGATATTACAGAGCACAGGCAGTACATTTTCCCAACCCACAAGGAGTTCACCAAAAACATCTATTCCAAACCATCATTTAGCGGCACATCTCTGGGTAATTAAGCAGAAATGGTTAATTCAATCTTTTTTTTTAGATCAAACATACCTTCTTAGGAGAGAAAACGCCCAAGGTACCACCATCTTCACGCATGGCCACCCCCATCTCTGCAAGCAATGCCTCTCTGCAACATAAATTCAAAGCTGTTGAGTATTTACCACAACACTAAACAGTAATGGATTTTGGCTGCTGACTCCAGCTCAAGGGGTGGGGGGCGGGGTACATGGTGGCTGGATGAATTTTTGTAATACTATGCGCAGAACCACTGGCAGTCTGCAATAACCCAGCATCATCCACATGCGGTTGATGAGAGGGAAGCCCATGGACAAGCTGTCTGAGGGCAGCCTGGCAGAGAAATAAAGGTAATGCCAAGATAATGAAGAATACAACCATCTGTATGCATAGGGTCGGTGTGAACCCAGTGGGCCACTGACCATACTGTATCACTATTAAGTTTATCAGAAGCGTATAGGATCAGATCTGAGTCACTTCTTGTCTTCACCATCTGATCAGACCAAGGACTTAGACTTAGCTGGAGACCTGCCCACATTCTTAATTGTTCCCCTTTCTCTGGATAGCCAAGAAATAATGGTTTTTCCGGCAATACCTCGCTTCTCATAAATGAATCAAAAAAAAGGGAGCGTTGAGTTGGAGGATACAGGGAGTAGAATTAAAGGCTCGCCCAACTAAAGGAAACATTAAACTGGTTGTTCTTAACAAAGCTGCAGTGCTGTCTTCCCAAGTTAATTCCATTAGTGATTTGTGTGCACACTGATTGGTCAATATTTCAGCATTTAATTGAAGCAAGAGCAGTAGAAGTCTCAGCTCTACCACAAAGATCCCTGGGAAAGCATATTGATTATAACGTCCCAGCATTTAACGCAATTGTACCCATCACAATTAGCTAACTCATCAGAAAGGTGTGGCCTGAAGAACAAACTTTGGGTCTATGTTTATTGGTTGAAAACTACACGAGTCCCTCGCTGATTTGATGAAACCACACTGGTGAAAGTAACATATTCGGCAGTGACTTTACCTTTCCATTCTTATAGCTTCTGTTCGGCGCAGTTTCTCCTCCCATGTTTCATTCAGTTCAGCGATTATTTTCTCTGTCTCCTGTTGACATTAAGTATAAATGCCAATATAAGTTTTTCGAAACTACCTTAACAAAAGGATGAGGGTGAAGACCGGAAGCAGCTTCTGGTTGAAAGGCAGGGATTTTCCAGATGGCCATGTAATTCCCATATGGAAATCCCTGATGGTTCAAATCGGAACAGATGGTTCAACCAACATTTTGTGTGGCAGCTGCAACTAGAGTCGCCTGTTTATATTATGCACAGAGAGGTAAGACTTCCATATTCAGAAAAGCTCCGTAACCATGAGAAGATATAATGAAGCTGGACACTGGGACACAGCTGGTGAAGCTGCTGCTTCACAGTTGGCAGAGACCTGGCTTTGATCCTGACCTTGGTGCAGTCTGTGTGGAGTTTGCATGTTCTTCCTGTGACCACATGGTCTCCCCAAGATGTTCTGGTGCCCTCCCATGCCGCAGAAACATGCAGATTAGTAGGTTACTGGCCATTGCAAGTTGTCCATAGTGTGCAGGTGATTAGTAAAATCTGGGAGGGAGGCCGATGAAGAGAACGTGGGGAGAATAAATTGGGATTAATGTAGCATTAGTGGAAATAGGTGAACAAATCAGCAGAATACATGTCACTTGATTTATTTCATACTATACTATAATCTAGAAACACAGGTACAGCAGTAGATTTGTGGTGCAAAAATATTTGGCCCTTCAGTGGCTGGTGGGCTGTTGTCGTACGTTACTGGATTTATCCCATAAACCATAATACTTCAATTAAGTAAATATTGCCATTCTAAGCTAAAATTAATAGCTGACATTGTTTCTGACAGCGCACAGCGAGGAGGTTACTCCCAGGTCGGCGGTGCTCATTTAAAAGGAGAGCTTCTTGGGGGTTCAGTGTCACTTCAATGGGCCAATCAGTGGCTGGAGCAGCGTAGAAAGGAATAACTGAAAGTACAGAAGGGAGAAGTGGAGCGGCCATTGTTGGGAATGGGCCAGTGGTGAGCGTGGAGTGACTGGTTTTGGCTCAAAGGAGGCTTCAGCTCAGAAGAGGTGTTGGCTATGGGTAAGTTGTCCGGGTAAATTTCTGTTAAGTTTCCCTTTTTTTCTTACTGTGTCAGGGGTATTTAGTGTAGTTTAAATGGCTGTTGTGTGTCTTTCACGCTGCATGCTGGAGTCCTGCGAGACCCAGAGTCTCCCAGGGAACTATATCTCCATGAAGTGCATCCAGCTGCAGCTCCTTGAAGACCATGTTGGGGATCTGGAGCAGCAGCTGGATGACCTTCAGCTTATACAGGAGAGTGAGGAGATCATCGATCGGAGTTAGAGGAAAGTAATCACCCCTGAGTTGGAGGAGGAGAGTAGCAGGGTGACTGTCAGGAGAAGGAATGGAAGGTGAATAGGCAGTTAGTACACAGCACCCCTGCGGCCATTCCCCTCAATAACAAGTATACCGCTTTGGATACTGTTGTGGGGGATATCCCCCAGGGGAATGCCATGGAGACTGGGTTACTGGCACTGAACATGGGTCTGTGGTGCAGAAGGGGAAGGGGGAGAAGAGGGGAGCGGAAGTGATAGTGGACTCAATAGTCAGGGGAACAGACAGGAGAATCTGTGGACGTGAACGGGATACCTGAATGTATGTTGCCTCCCAGGTGCTGGGGTGAGGGATGACTCAGATTGCATCCACAGCATTTTGGAGGGTGAGGGAGAGCAGCCAGATGTCTTGATACATATCAGCACTACTGACATAGGAAGGAAAAGCAAAGAGGTCCTGAAAAGAGAATTTAGAGAGCTAGGTAGAAAGCTGAAATGCAGGACCTTACTGTTGGGAAGGGCAGGCAGATGATAGGACAAAATCACAGTCAGCAGGGTGAGTATCAGTGCATTTGGAAAGCAGAATTAAAAAGGGTAGCAAATATAGTACTATAAGTGTTACTTTTCAATGCATGGAGTACAAGAAATAAGGTGGATGAACTTGTGCTTCTACAGATTGTCGAGTATGGCCAACACTGAATCGTGGCCGAAGGATTGTTGTTGTTGGGAGTTGAATGTCCAAGGTTACACATTGTATTGGAGGGACAGGAAGGTAGGCAGAGGGCTGATATGGATCTACTGGTAAAGAATGGCGTCAAATCATTAGAAAGATGTGACACAGGATCCGAAGATGTCGAATCCTTGTGGGTTGAGTTTAAAAACTGCAAGTGTTAAAGGACCCCGATGGCAGTTATATACAGATCTCAAACAGATTACAACAGGACATAGAAAAGGAGTGTCAAATGGGCAATGTTATGATAGACATGGGAGATTTTAACATTCAGGTTGATTGGGAAAATCAGATTGGTAATGGATCTCAAGAAAATGAATTTGTTGAATGCCTACGAGATGCTTTTTAGAACAGTTTGTCATTGAGCCCACTAGATTTTCTGTTATATAATGAATCAGACGTGATTAGGGAGCTTAAGCTAAAGGAACCCTTAGGAAGCAATGATCACAATATGACTGAACTCAACTTGTAATCTGATAAGCAGAAAGTTAAGTCTGATGTAGCAGTAAAGAAAATTACAGTGGTATGAGAGACAGGTTGGCCAAAGTAAATTGGAAGAAAATGCTGACAGGTATGATAGCAGAGCAGCAATGGTTTGAGTTTCCAGGAAAAATGAGGAAGGTCAGAATATAGGTATTCCAAAAGCTAAGAAATACACAAATGGCAAAATAGTACAACTGTGGCTGACAAGGGAAGTCAAAGCTAATGTAAAAATAAAAGAGAGGGCATACAACCAAGCGAAAATTAGTAGGAAGACAGAGGATTGGGAAGCTTTTAAAAACCTACAGAAAGCAACTACAAGAATCAACAGTAGGGAAAAGATAAAACAAGAAAGCAAGCTACCAAACAATATCAAGTTGGATAGAAAAAGCTTTTTCAAGTATATTAAAAATAAAAGAGGGATAAGAATGGATATAGGACTGCTAGAAAATGAGGCTGGAGAACTAATAACGGGGGACAAGGAGATGGCAGAAGAACTAAATGAGTACTTGGTGCCAATCTTCACTGTGGAAGACAGCAGCAGTGTGTCAGATATTGAAGGGTGTGAGGAAAGAGAAGTGAGTGCAGTTACTATTACAAGGGAGAAGGTGTGCAAAAAGCGGATAGACCTAAAGGCACGAAAGTCACCCAGACCAGATGAACTGCACCCTACGGTTCTGAAAGAGGTAGCAGTAGAGATTGTAAAGGCATTAGTAATGATCTTTCAAGAATCATTTGACTTTGGTGTGATTCCGGTAGACTGGAAATTTGCAAATGTCACTCCACTCTTTAAGAAAGGAAGGAGGCAGCTGAAAGGAAATCATAGACCAGTTAGCCTGACCTCAGTGGTTGGGAAGATGTTGGAGTCAATTGTTCTGATGAGGTTATGGAAAACTTGGTGACACAGGACAAGATAGGACAAAGTCAGCATGGTTTCCTTAAGGGAACCTGTTGGATGTCTTTGAGGAGATTACAAGTAGGATACATAAAGGGGATGCAGTGAATGTTGTATATTTAGATTTTCAGAACGCCTTTGACAAGGTGTTACACATAAGGTTGCTTATCAAGTTAAGAGCCCATGGTATTACAGGAAAGTTACTGGAATGGTTAGAGCACTTGCTGATTGGTAGGAGGCAGCGAGTGGGAATACGAAGATCCTTTACTGGTTGGCTGCCAGTGTCTAGTGGTGTTCCACAGGGTTCAGTGTGGGACTGCTTCTTTTTATGATTTAGATGATGGAATAGATGACTTTATTGCCAAGTTTCAGATGATACGAAAGTTAGTGGAGGGGCAGGTAGTGTTGAGGAAACAGAAAGGCTGCAGAAGGACTTATATAGATTAGGTGAATGGCAAGAAATGAGCAAATGAAATACAATGTTGGAAAATGCATGGTCATGCACTTTGGTAGAAGAAATAAATGAGCAGATCATTTTCTAAACATGGAGAAAAACCCAAAACCTGAAATGCAAGGGGACTTGGGAGTCCTTGTGCAGAGCACCCTAAAGGTTAACTTACAGGTTGAGTTGGTGGTGAGGAAGGCAAATGCAATGTTAGCACTCATTTCAGGAGGTCTAGAATTTAAGAGCAGGGATGTGATCCGAAGTTTTATAAGGCACTGGTGAGGCCTCAGTTTGAGTATTATAAACAGCTTTGTGCTTCTTAACTAAGAAAATATGTGCTAGCATTGGCAAGGGTTCTGAGGAGGTTCACAAGGATGATTCAGGGAATGAAGAACTTATGATGAACTTTTGAAGGTTCTGGGTCTGTACTCACTGGAATTTAGAAAGATGGAGGGGGGGGGGGAATCTCATTGAAACATTTTGAATGTTGTAAAGCCTAGACAGGGCAGATATGGAAAGATGTTTCCCATGGTGAGGGAGTCTAGGACAAGAGGGCACAACCTCAGGATACAGGGACGTCCATTTAAAATGAAGATGTGGAGAAATTTCTTTAGCCAGAGGATGGTGAATTTGAGGAATTTGTTACCACAGGCAACTGTGGAGGCCAGGTCATTGGGTGTATTTAAGGTGCAGAGTGATAGGTTCATGATTGGCCAGAGCATCAAAAATTAACAGAAGGCCAGGGATTGAGGCTGAGGAGGGGGAAAAAAGGATCAGCAATGACTGAATGGGCCAAATGGCTTAATTCTGCTCCTATTTCTTATGGTCTTATGGTTTCAGTGGGGAACCTATTAGGGGAACAGAGGTAGATAGGGTCAGTAGCTTTAATTTCCTTGGCCTTAACATACCAGAGGATCTTTTCTGTGACCAATATATAAGTGTCATCACAAAAACAGTTCTACAACCCATTGAATGTGAATCTGTTGATTATCTCACTCCCATAGTGATGACGCTATTTTTTAAGATTACTTTTTAAAAGAATAAATTTTTTGAGGAGATCTGGGAAGCATTCATTGCTATAAGAAGACAATGGTGAACTGCCATTTTTAAACCACTGTACTCCTTTTAGTGAAGGTTTTTTCAGTGTCCCCACCAATGAAAATAACAACTCTCAGCATTTTATCATACCTTCCTCTATAAACAACTCTCTGCATCCTACCTCAAAGATAATTTTCTAGCAAGGTGAACAACTTGACACCAATTCCATGAATAAACAGTTTCATACAAATGCCTTTCCAACATCAATTATTCAGAGACCATCTGTTGTCCAATATTCTAATCATGTCTTCAAAAAAAATTCAACTTCCTCAAATGTGATCTATCCTATACAAAGCCACACTGTGTCTCTCTAATGAGCTGAAGACTCTTGCAGTGATAAATCACTCTTGCTTCTTCCCTTGCCTTGCTCTCACCTATATTGGGTGCCTCTCTATCTTTCAGTCTAAGTGGAGGGTGTCAATTGAAAATGCTGATTGCCCATTTCCCTCAGCAGATGCCGCTAAACCCATTGATTTCCTACAGCAGCTTGTTTTCTTTTGCTTCGAATTTTGTTTTCTTGGATTCTAGTAGTTTCCTAATGTCTATAATTCTCTGTATTTCCTCCAGTGCTGCATTTAAGTTTGCTAATGGCATCGCTGTTGCTCCCCGAATCAAAGATGATGACAAGTTGCTATAGAGGAGGGAGATTGAAAATCTGGTTGAAAGGAGTCACAACAACAACCTCTCACTCAACATCAGCAAAACAGAAGAGCTGATAATTAACTACAGAAGTTAGAAACTGGAGGTCTATGAGCCAGTCCTTATTAGGGGAACAGAGGTGGACAGGGTCAATAGCTGTAAATTCCTTGGCCTTACTATACCAGAGGATCTTTCCTCTGACCAGCACATAAGTATCATCGCACTCTACTTTCTTTGATGTTTGCATAGATTTGACATGTCACCACAAACCTTGATAAACATTTATAGGTGTACAGTATAGAGAATCCCTTGCATTATGGCCTGGTATTGAAACCACAATGCCCAAGGAACAGAAAATGGTGGATTTTAAGACGGACTAAGTCAGTCCGTCACAAAGTCCTCCCCACTAAATAGAGCACAACCACAAGAAAGCAGCATCCAAAATCAATAATTCACACCATCCAGGCCTTGCCCTTTTCTTGCTACTACTATCAGGCAGGAGGTACAGAAACCTTAGATTCCACACCACCAGGTTCTGGAACATTTACTACCCTCCAACTATCAGGCTCCTGAATTGGCGTGGATACATTCAATCGCGTTATTCTGAACTAATTTTTGCAACCATGTTTTCAGCATTACTGTTATTTGAAGTTTGGCTTCTTTTCTACAGTTTATCAGTCTTTGTCTGCTTTCGTATTAATTTTCAACAAAATTCTATTGTATTTCTTTTTTCCTGAAAATGTCCAAGAAAATGAATCTGAAGGTTGTGTATGGCAACGTGTACAAACATTGATAATAAATTTACTTTGAACTTACCTAACTTTCTCAGGTAGTCATGCATGCTCTGTTTTCCTATCTAAATGAAAATATTTGAGTATAGAGATCACTGGAAGATTCTACTACAAACATCAAAAATCACCTTCCCTAGTTCCTTAAGCCTGGAAGAACATCTAGTCCTGGAGATATAGTGTCATTTAAAGTTTTTATTACTGATCTTTTGTCTACATTAATGTTAGCACCATTTTTCCTGCCTTGATTGGTTGTAAGATTCTTTGTTGCTTAGTGTGTTACCCTTTTCATCTACTGTAAACACTGATGCAAAGTAATTATCCACAATTTTGGCAACTCCTTGTTTTCCTTTACAATGTCATTCCTTCAAGCACTATTTTTGTTTAATGTTTTTGTTGTTTTTGATGATCTGCCAAGTTTATTCAAGCAAGTTTTTCAACCTGTTTTAACAGCTTTGAGGAGTTCCCTCCTCCATTTATTTATTTATGTATCTACTATATTAATACTTTTATTTAACTCATTTGCCATTTGGCAAGCATTCTTTATATTTTTTATGCATTTCTTGAACTTAACACTTTCCTTTACCTCTTTGAGTGACCCTTGCCTTTGTTTAGGCAGCTAGAGACCTTAGCTGTCTGTGGTATAAACAATTGCACATCTGATTTGAGCTCCTCTTACAAAATATCTGTATTATCTGATTTGCCAAGTTACCCTGGAGATTGTCTACCTTATCCAGTAGAAGTTTAACAAAATCTGGTATTTCAAATTTCTTGCTTTTAAACATTCTCGTGAATTTAGTCGTATAACAAGTGGTGTTTGATGAATGCTGACTCATGGTCTGTCAGACATTATCAATAACTAAATCTGATATAACTAGCTGATTGTTGGTTCTGGACACGTTGCTGCAAAAAGTTACACTGGAAACCAGGAAATTTACTGTCTTTTATCTGCTCTGCCCAACTCACAAAAAAAATTAAAATCTGCTGATAAATCCCTTCTGCTTTTCAAATGCGTGTCTAATCTTGCATTTGTACGCTATGTTTAACAAAACATTAAAATATTAAAGATACCCAGCAGGACAGGTGGCATCTGTGAAGAGAAGGTAGAGTTAAGTTTAAAGTTCAAAGTAAATTTTATTATCAAAGTACATATATGTTACCATATACAACCCTGAGGTTAGTTTTCCTGTGGGCAGACTCAATAAGTATATAGAATAGTAACTATAACAGGATCAATGAAAGATCAACCAGAGAGCAGAAGACACAAACTGTACAAATGCAAATATAAATAAATAGCAATAAATAACAAGAACATGAGATATTGAGATAAAGAGTCCTTAAAGTTACATCATTGCTGATGGCAAAAAGGTTGGAGGTGTTGTAGATAGTGTGAAGGGCTGTCAGAGGTTACAACAGGACATTGATAGGATGCAAAACTGGGCTGAGAAGTGGCAGATGGAGTTCAACCCAGATAAGTGTGAAATGGTTAATTTTGGTAGGTCAAATATGATGGCAGAATATAGTATTAATGGTAAGACTCTTGGCAGTGTGGAGGGATCTTGGGGTCCGAGTCCATAGGACACTCAAAGCTACCGCGTAGGTTGACTCTGTGGTTAAGAAGGCATACAGTGCATTGGCCTTCATCAATCGTGGGATTGATTTTAGGAGCTGAGAGGTAATGTTGCAGCTATATAGGACCCTGGTCAGACCCCACTTGGAGTACTGTGCTCAATTCTGGTCGCCTCACTACAGGAAGGATGTGCAGACCATAGAAAGGGTGCAGAGGAGATTTACAGGGATGTTGCCTGGATTGGAGAGCATACCTTATGAGAATAGGTTGAGTGAACTCGGCCTTTTCTCCTTGGAGCAATGGAGGATGAGAGGTGACCTGATAAGAGGTGTATAAGATGATGAGAGGCATTGATCATGTAGATAATAAGAGGCTGAAATGGCTAACACAAGGGGTAAGTTTTTTTACTCAGAGAGTGGTGAGTGTGTGGAATGGGCTGCCGGCTGACAGTGGTGGAGGTGGCTACAATAGGGTCTTTTATGAGAATCCAAGATAGGTAAATAGAGCTTAGAAAAATAGAGAGCTATGAGTAATCCTAGATAATTTCTAAGGTAAGTACATGTTCAGCATAGCTTTGTAGGCCGAAGGGCCTGTATTGTGGTGTAGGCATTCTATGAAGGCCTATTTCTCTCCTATGAATATTACAATGAATGGGAAAGTGAGCATAGTTATCCCCTTCTATTCAAGAGTCTGATGTTTGAGGGATAGTAACTGTTCTTGAACCTGGTGGTGCAAGTTGTGAGGCTCTTGTACCTGATGGCAGCAGTCAGAAGAGAGCATGACCTGGCTGGTGAAGTTATGTGAAACTAAAGGCACTGCCATGCTTTCTTCACAATTGCATTTATGTGGTAGGCCCAGGAAAGGTCCTTTGAAATAGTAACATCTAGGAATTTAATGTTGCTAACCCTCTCCACTTTTGATCTTCTGATAAGGGCAGGCTCATCAACCTCTGGTTTCCCTCTCCTGAAGTCCACAATCAGTTCCTTGGTCTTGCTGACAATGAGTGAGAGGTTGTTGTTATGACACCATTCAGCCAGATTTTCAATCTCTATCCTATATTCGGCATACGACAGTGGTGTCATCAGCAAACTTGAATATGGCATTGGAGCTGTGCTTAGCCTCATAGTCATAAGTGTAAATCAAGTAGAGCAGGGGGGCTAAGCACACAGCCTTGTGGTGCACCCATGCTGATGGAGATTGTTTATGATCAACGTTTAGCTCATTGACTTTTGATTAGAACTAATGAAAAACAAAGTGAGGAAACAAGAAACAAGGAGAGCGAGAGAGGGAGAACATGAAGAGACAGAATGTCTGTGTTTGGGGTGAAGACCAAAATTGTCCAGGGTGACACAAATGCTGTTGATGTATGTATGTCAGGGGCTCCCAATCTGGAGTCCACAGACCCCTTGCTTAATGGTATTGGCACAAAAAAAACGGTTGGGAGCTACTGACGTAGGAGAACATGATGGATGCTTGTCAATCCCCGTTGGTCTGACTACAGGAAGTGGCAGTAGATGGAGATGAAAGACCACAGTACAGTGAGAAACAAAAACAATATTGGAAGTGTGAGATGCTCCTGCTTTAAATTTTAAATTTAAAACAGAGCCTGAAGTGCTCAACAGATCAGGTAGTGAAGGGAGCAAGTGAATGACCTTCACTCAGTCCGGGAACAAACAGAAAATGTTGGTTATCTGAAACAAATAAATACAATACTTAACTCTAGTGACTGCAGAGTAATTGAAAGTCAAAGACTGATACAGCATAGAAACAGGCTCTTCAGCCCATTGGCTCTACTCTGATTATCGACTACCCATTTATACTAATCCCAGTTCTACCCAGGTTCTCAACTAGTGCTCCCCCCCCCCATCCTGATTCTCCCCTTCATCTACACAGCAGGGGTAATTTGCAGTGGCCAATTAAAAGGTAGTGTGTCTCCACCACAGGAGGAGTAAGGCGTGCCTTCCTTCCATCTACCTGCAAGGTGGATGGTTGTATGAGCAGCTGGTGCACATCACAAGTCCTGGCTTATGCGACCTAGGTGTATAGGGTGTCTAGGTAGCTACAGCTGTTGTGCTCCACTCCAGGGGCAGCTCATCCACCTTTGGTCCCCACCTGCCACCCAACTCTCACCCGTGCTTTAGTTTGCATGCGACACTGGCCACACCCCAGTAAACCATTCCGACAGGCAGGCTAAACACTGTGAAGGTACAGTAGGGAAATTAAGGGTTACGGGGAAAAGGCAGGTAGGCGGAGATGAGTCCATGGTCAGATCAGCCATGATCTTATTGATGCTGCCTGGATTGGAGAGCATGCCTTATGAGAATAGGTTGAGTGAACTCGGGCCTTTCCTCCTTGGAGTGATGGAGGATGTGAGGTGACCTGATAGAGGTGTACAAGATGATGAGAGGCATTGATCGTGTGGATTGTCAGAGGCTTTTCCCCAGGGCTGAAATGGCTAGCACGAGAGGGCACAGTTTTAAGGTGTTGGTGAATAGGTACAGAGGAGATGTCAGGGGTAGTGTTTTTACACAGAGAGTGTTGAGTGCATGGAATGGCGACAGTGGTGGAGAGGGAAACGATACGGTCTTTTAAGAGACTCCTGAATGGCTACGTAGATATTAGAAAAACACAGGGCTATGGGTAAAGGCTAGGTAGTTCTAAGGTAAGGACATGTTCGGCACAGCTTTGTGGGCTGAAGGGCCTGTATTGTGCTGTATGTTTTCTGTGTTTCTATGTTTCTAAAGGTGGATGGCCTACTCCTACTCCTATTTCTTATCTTCTTATGGTTAGCCGGGAACCCGGTGAGAGAGGGATATGCCAACCCCAGTATGCAAAGCCAGTTCCAGCGGACTGGGGGAGCGGGGATGAAATCAACTGCAAGATCTAATGACCAAGAAGGCTGTGCTGCAACACTTTGTGGAGAGTGAAGGGCATGTCGAGGCACAGAAGGCATCATGGTAATCCACTGCAGCCGAGGAAGTCTCCAATCGTGACGATTTTTTGTAGCACTGGACCAAGATTTTTGAGGCCGAGAGAGTGGAACTGCTCCAGTACTACGCACTTTTCACTATGAAATTCCTCTCACATGGTTTTTAACGTCACCGTTGAAAACAACGGACAACCAACACAAGTAATTTGACCACTGACGCCAGGCAGGCAGGCTCTGAGGAGTTTGATAATGGCTGGGGTCACCCATCTAGAGAAGACATTGAGCAACACACACAAAATTCTGGAGGACTTTGGTCCTGCCAAAGGGTCTCAACTTGAAACATCGACTCCATACATGGTCCCTGGCCTGCTGAGTTCCTCCAGCATTTTGTGTGTGCTCCTCAGATTCTCAGCATCTGCAGATTTTCTCTTGTTTGTGATTTGAAAAGACACTGCCCAGAAGAAGGCAACGACAAATCAAGAGCAACCATGATCGCCCACATCATACGACACAGCACATAATGATGATGCTGATGAATTAACCAATCAGCTGACATGTCTTTGGGATCTGGGAGAAACGAGAGCAGCCAGAGACCCACAAGGACACAGGAGAATGTCCAAGCTCCAGGCAGACAGCGTCCAAGGTCAGGATTGAACTTGTCTCCCCACCAGCCGTGGTACTGCTGTGACCACAGCATTCTCAAGTTCTCCTTGCTTTTTTTTAACCCTTGATTGCCATTGCCACCTGAGTTCCTTTGGCTTACCTTGAGCCGTTCAATGGCTTCCTCACTGCCAGGGGCAATCATGAGCCGGTCATGTAGGCTGGACACGGAGCCAGCGCGACTGGACAGAGCAGACAGGGACGGCGAGGGGCTCACTCCAGCCACCATTCCGGACACTGTGGAGAAATTGTCAGCTCGTTGATTGACAGCTGCTATTCTGCAGTTACGGTTATTATTCTCTAAATCCTTCACATCTACAGAAGGAAGCGGGAAGGAAGGAGGGATTGGGAAGAGTGGAAGAGAGAAAGAAAAGGAAAGAAAGAAAAATGCAAGTTGGATATAATGAACTAAAACAGGATGAGAAATATATGCTAGAAAAGAACCACAGAACAGACAACGGCATGGGCATGTGTGTAATGAGTCAGTGCTTATGGCAGAGCCAGGCTGGCGTCCCCTGGATTTGCAACCTACTCACTGTTGGTGGATTTACACTATTTCCCATACCTTCACTTCAGTAGATAAGTTGTGTCCTTCAGAGAATTGCTAATCTGCCTACTGAGAGGAAGACAAGTTGGTGTCAGCGAGGGCTTGTTATTTCAGAAGCTGAGCTGAAGCTTCATCTGTGGCCAGATGCTAAATAACTATTTTGGGAAGAAAGGGCCAACATGCCCTCTTCACCTGCCAACAACTTAGTGCTCAATAATCGTTGTTCTTGGGATCTCACTGTGTACTGATAGGAAGTTTTACCTATCTATATAATCGCAGTAAACAACTGTATAGCATATGCATCCGGAAGTTAACTGAGGAAGTGTTAAGATGTCCTATCTCATCCTTATCTCTCAATTTTCTTGCACTGGTTCCCCACATTATAACAACAGTCTGAGGCTATTCAGCCCACTGAGCCTCTGCTGGTTCCCATCAGTCCAATCCTCCCACTCGTGTCCCTGTAACCAGTCTCCTTCTCGAGTGGCTTTACTTCGATTCTCTTAGCACCTACCTACTCTATTGGCACCTCTTCTGGGGATGTACAAGGACATCAGAACACACACAGGAACACAAGTGAAGAATATACGAACAGGCTGCACTGGACGTCAGGAACCATGCAGCAGCAACGTTAATAACCTGGTGCTATGGTACACTCTACACCCACTTACTCCTCTTGTGGTGTTTCCCTCTGCTTTGAGACTTGAAAATCAAAACACAAGGACTAACTTCTCAAGTGAGCAGCAAATCTAAGGATTCACCTTCCACCCGAGCCTATCCTTGCCTCCCTCCTGCATAATTCCCGGCATGTCACAAGCCTACATGCTCTGCAAAACCCCACAGCATTGAAATCCACCAACAGGAAAGCAATTCTCCACAGGTGCCAATCATGACTAAGAGGGATTCAGTAAACAGACTGAATTTGTATCAGCGACATTAACATTAGACGACAAGACAAGGGTTGAGCACGCACTCACGCACAGTGAGAGGGTGAAGCACAGCAGAAGCATTGCAGCAGCTCTAGGGTGCAATAGTGGGGTGAAGTGTTCAGTGAAAGGCCTGTAACCTGGCCCACTGTGTCCAAAGGAAGGATTTAGAGGAGAGTTGTTTGCTATTATGCTTGCAGTGATGCTCTCCTGCTGTTCTGGGCTCCTGGGCAACATTAATTTTAGTTGCACATCATCGATCACTGTGCCTCTGCTTGCTGAGACCTTAAACTCGGGAATTATTCCTCCAGCTGCTCCAGCTAACTGCTTCTATACAAAATACCTCTTTTTGATCAACTGCTCTGATTTCTAGTACCAAGTTCTGTGGAGTACTTAGGAAACTGTATTATCTCAATAGTACTGGATGATTGCATTCTCCTATTTTTGTCCCAATGGCCATTGTACGAAACTCCTTTCACTATGACCTTAAAGCTTCCTATGAGGTGCCATTGTATCAGCCCCGTATATCAAGATCCATTCAGTACTGATAAATCTGTTGCTTGTTCTTACTTTTGACATGTCTAAAAAAACAGTGTGCATTCAGAATTCACTTTAATAGGCAGGAAAGCCATTTTGAAGATCGCAAGAGATAGAGGCTTCAGCACAAATTTAGTAGCTGTGAAAATGAGCTAGAGTTCTCTCAAGGTGCATGCTGTTCAGTTACTTTGGGTCAAAACTGAAACCCTAGCGCCTGGCAGTAAAATAACCTGGACACAAATGATTAGAATCAGCAGTGTAGGAGGGAAGGCATATCCCAAGGCAAAAGGAATGAGCCATTGTCAGGAGTCACAGCATCAGCTAACCCGGAAAATGTAGCAGGGCAGTGGTGCAAAAGCCTGTCAGTCCACAGCATGAAAGAAAGAGCCCCAAGGAGTTGGGTTGGAAAAGCCAATGGATGAGATTGAATTTTGGGATCACGCAGTACAAAACGAGGGCAATCGGTCCCAAGACCATGATTTCTGTTCAATCGAACTCAATCTTTTCTCGCAGACCTGCAGGGTGTTTTCCTCTGATCTCCAGGAAATGTGTCATTTCCACACATTTAACTCTGGCCCCTGAAAACTGCTGGGCTGCACATCGTGAGAGTGAGTTTCCCATTTAAAGGAAATTTCGTCGAATTTTGACTGTTACACAATCAGATTCACCTCCACATGTTTTTGGGCAATCAATAGTTAATCCCATAATCTGAGTGGAGCCCTACTTTGGAGGTCCCTCTCCCATCACTCACCCACCGGCCTTCATCCAATTACAGAGGAGGGATGTCGGGGCACCGCTATTATCCAATGTTTGAAGTCTATGGGTGGGAACAGATCTAAAGCAATGGACTATAGCCAACAGATGACCTGGCTTCATGGCAGTTTGAGGCACTTGCCAGTAGCTGGCACCTTCTCAGCTACAGTTTGCCATGGAGAAACAGAGAAAATTGCAATGTTGCTTACAAGTATTCTTCAGAGGAAAAGCAATAGAATTGGGCATAGTCTGGATGTCAGTTCTACTGTGTCAGCAGATTCTTCAGGATGTTAAAGAGCTCTGTTATGTTACACTTCTGCTGCTCAAACACAAACAGAAGAAATCGCCCCTCTCAGCTTTGTGGGGAATGCATGCAAATGCACAAGGTGTTATTCCGGATTTGCACACTAGGTGGCCCTGTTGGGCACAGGCAAGTGCCGGATACTGGGCAAGGACCAATGACCAAACAGGGCTGTGATCCCCTAAAGGAGCGGGAAAAAATGACCATCAAATCTTGTTGCGCAGGTGAGCAGTGGCTACTGACTGATGCAGGTGGGTGAGAACCTCCCACAGATTTAGAGTGAAGGAGGAAACATCAGACAGTCAGGCTGTCTGAGGAACCCACTCAGTGGTGACCCATGGGCAATGGCAAAAGGAGGAGCAGGCTCTTTGTCTCATGCTGTGTTGTGAGGGCTGTGTGCCCATGTCTGCACATGCACAAGTGTGCATGCACATATGACAGAAGCGTCACAAGCTGCTACTGTGCTACTCCAACAGTTCACACACATTTTCTTCCACTTCTTTTGTCATCGGACACCGGAGTCACTGAGAGACCAGAGAAAAGAGAGAAACAAGGTTCAGAGGTCAGAGTTCACAACCACAATATCACAGAAAGAAACAACTTGAAATTGATTATAAAAAACTGGCTCAGAGAGGACAGCAGACAAATGGAAAACGGTTTGAAGAGACAGCAAGGAAGAAGCAGGGGTTAGGGGAGGAGTATATGACAACACACAATGCACTCCCTCTGTAAAATTCTCAGTCCCACCCTATTTCAACACCAGAGGCAACATGTTGTGGAAAAGGATTCCTTTTGTTGTATGGCACTGACATCATAGGTCTGAGGAGACTCGACAATATGAAGTCTCAGCCACACAGAACCCCAGGGTATCTCACTTCATGCCACTCTCGCCATTTGCCCATATACACTACATTTTTCAATTAACCTTGGATAAATTATTACTTTACTGTCTGTTCTATAAGTTTCATTGGTGCAGGCCGTCTTTCAAGGGAACGGGGCATGGGAGAAGTGACCCCGTTTTACCGCAGGTCTATGTTACTTCATTGGTAAGAGTTGCATGCACCTACAAGATCACGTTAAACATGGGTACTGGTTATCAGCAGCAGGATTTTACACTTTGATCACATCAAGGATGTTTCATGTGTCAACTTTCTCTGAATCAGAGCACTTGGAGCCATGGGCTCACAAGTGCAGGCATGTTTGAATATCTGATATTACCTGTGGGTATCGGCACAGGAGACCTGACAGGGCGAGGATGGGTATTTATGGTGGGGAAGGGATGGGCTCTAACACTTGCTGTGGCTGTGATCTGGTGCCGCTTACGATCAATAATGTCGCCCAATCCCTGAGTGCAGAGGAGATCCCTCAGTCTGGAAACCTCATCCTTCAATTCCCGGATCAGCTTGTTGTTGGGGTCCTCATTAATGACGGCATTGCATCGGATCTGCTTGGCACGGTCCGCATATCTAAGTAATGAAAGAAACCAGATGGCCTTCAGAGTATTGCTTTAGAGAGCAGAGGAATGTCCGCTAAAGTAGGATAGACCAGGAAATAATTCAATATAGTGCATTCCAGTTAACTGGGACAGGCCAGGGCAAGCCCCAATTTAGCAAATTCCCCAATTAGCCAAAGTTTCATGGAAATAGTAACAAGGTATAAAAAAAACTACCCTTTAAATGAGGAACAATTTATGTATTTCAATAAAGTACAGAACAATAGACAATAGGTGCAGAAGTAGACCATTCAGCCCTTCGAGCTTGCACTGCCATTTTGAGATCATGGCTGATCAATCACTATCAATACCCTGTTCCTGCCTTGTCCCCATATCCCTTGATTCCCCTATCCATAAGATACCTATCTAGCTCCTTCTTGAAAGCATCCAGAGAATTGGCCTCCACTACCTTCCGAGGCAGTGCATTCCAGACCCCCACAACTCCCTGGGAGAAGAAGTTTCTCCATAACTCTGTCCTAAATGACATACCCCTTACTCTCAAACCATGCCCTCTGGTACCGGACTCTCCCAGCATTCGGAACATAATTCCTGCCTCTATCTTGTCCGATCCCTTAATAATCTTATGTTTCAATCAGATCCCCTCTCAATCTCCTTAATTCCAATTTGTACAAGCCCAGCCTCTCTAACCTTTCTGCATAAGACAGTCCAGACATCCCAGCAATTAACCTCGTGAATCTACGCTGCACTTCCTTTAACCCTGGAGACCAAAGCTGTACACAATACTCCAGGTGTGGTCTCACCAGGGCCCTGTACAAATGCAAGAGGATTTCCTTGCTCTTGTACTCAATTCCCTTTGTAATAAAGGCCAACATTCCATTAGCCTTCTTCACTGCCTGCTGCACTTGCTCATTCACCTTCAGTGACTGATGAACAAGGACTCCTAGATCTCTTTGTATTTCTCCCTTACCTAACTCTACACCGTTCAGATAATAATCTGCCTTCCTGTTCTTACTCCCAAAGTGGATAACCTCACACTTATTCACATTAAACGTCATCTGCCAAGTATCTGCCCACTCATCCAGCCTATCCAAGTCACCCTGAATTCTCCTAACATCCTCATCACATGTCACAGTGCCACCCAGCTTAGTATCATCAGCAAATTTGCTGATGTTATTTTTTTATGCCTTCATTCAAATCATTAATGTAAATGGTAAACAGCTGTGGTCCCAATACCAAGCCCTGTGGCACCCCACTAGTCACCACCTGCCATTCCGAGAAACACCCATTCACCGCTACCCTTTGCTTTCTATCTGCCAACCAGTTTTCTGTCCATGTCAATGCCTTCCCCCCGATGCCCTGAGCTTTGATTTTACCCACCAATCTCCTATGTGGGACCTTATCAAATGCCTTCTGAAAATCGTGGTACACTATATCCACTGGATCTCCCCCGTCTAACTTCCTGGTTACATCCTCAAAAAACTCCAACAGATTAGTCAAGCAAGATTTACCCTTGGTAAATCCATGCTGGCTCGGCCCAATCCTATCACTGCTATCTAGATATGCCACTATTTCATCTTTAATAATGGACTCTAGCATCTTTCCCACCACCGATGTCAGGCTGACAGGTCGATAGTTCTCTGTTTTCTCCCTCCCTCCTTTTTTAAAAAGTGGGATAACATTAGCCATTCTCCAATCCTCAGGAACTGATCCTGAATCTAAGGAACATTGGAAAATGATTACCAATGCATCCGCAATTTCCAGGGCCACCTCTTTTAGTACCCTAGGGTACAGACCATCTGGACCTGGGGATTTGTCAGCCTTCAGTCCCATCAGTCTTCTCATCACCGTTTCCTTCCGAATGTCAATCTGTTTCATTTCCTCTGTTACCCTATGTCCTTGGCCCATCCACACATCTGGGAGATTGCTTGTGTCTTCCTTAGTGAAAAGAGATCTAAAGTACTCATAAAATTCTTCTGCCGTTTCTCTGTTTCCCATAATAATTTCACCCAATTCATTCCTCAAGGGCCCAACATTGTTCTTAACTATCTTCTTTCTCTTCACATACCTAAAAAAGCTTTTGCTATCTTCCTTTATATTCCTGGCTAGCTTGTGTTCGTACCTCATTTTTTCTCCCCGTATTGTCTTTTTAGTTAAGTTCTGTTGGTCCTTAAAAACTTCCCAATCATCTGTCCTCCCACTCACCTTAGCTCTGTCATGTTTCTTTTTTTTTAATGCTATGCAATCTCTGACTTCCTTTGTCAACCACTGTGGCCCCTTTCCCCCCTTTGAATCCTTCCTTCTCTGGGGGATGAACTGATTTTGCACCTTGTGCATTATTCCCAAGAATAC
This sequence comes from Hypanus sabinus, assembly GCF_030144855.1. Taxonomy (NCBI): domain Eukaryota; kingdom Metazoa; phylum Chordata; class Chondrichthyes; order Myliobatiformes; family Dasyatidae; genus Hypanus; species Hypanus sabinus. The sequence continues at coordinate 87,617,677 of NC_082707.1, forward strand.
CTGCCATTGCTGTTCCACTGTCTTTTCTGCTAGGCTATCCGTCCAGTCAACTTTGGCTAGCTCTTCCCTCATGGCTCCATAGTTACCTCTGTTCATCTGCAACACTGACACCTCCAAGCTGCCCTTATCCTTCTCAAATTGCAGATAAAAGCTTATCATATTGTGATCACTACCTCCTAATGGCTCCTTTACTGCGAGATTGCTTATCAAATCCTGTTCATTACATAACACTAAATCCAGAATAGCCTTGTCCCTGGTCGGCTCTCGTACAAGCTGTTCCAAGAATGCATCCCATAGGCACTCTACAAACTCCCTATCCTGTGGTCCAGCACCAACCTGATTCTCCCAGTTCACCTGCATATTGAAATCCACCATAACTATTGCGACATTACCTTTGCCACATGCCAATGTTAACTCCCTATTCAACTTGCACCCTATATCCATGCTACTGTTTGGGGGCCTGTAGATAACACCCATTAGGGTCCTTTTGCCCTTGCTGTTCCTCAGTTCTATCCACACAGACTCTACATCTCCTGACCCTATGTCCCCCTTTGCAATTTGGAACACTACAGATACCTCTCCAGTATACTATAAAACTGAGTATTAGCTCCTAATAGTTGCTGACGAAGAATTCATCTGCTGTTTTCTTTTGAACAAAATCAGTGCAGACACCTGCAGATAATGGACTACCTTCATAAAATGCTTCAGGCAATTGCATCCTCCAAATCTTCATTTTCATTCTAACAATCAAGATGATTGCTGATACCTTCAAAATCTTTGTGATTACTAACTTGTTGAAGTGGTGAAATTGTTTTATTTCCATTCCCAGCTGTTTCTGGCATCTCCAAGCCTGAATGCTTGAAACCGTGGTGAACAAAACGGTTCTGAATCGTCTTACTGTTTATTTCTCGACAACTTCAGTGACAAAAATCACTGCTTTTTAAACATAAGCGCACACAACTGACTCTATTTAAAAACTGATCACTCTATGCACAGTGTAGTTTCTAACAGCTACATGTGCACATGAATAACCCTAGGTAGGAACTGTTTGGGAACAGTCTCCTGCCCCGACTAAGCTGCCTAGTGTCCTAGTTAAACAAAGGGAAGCAGGGATATTTTCTTGATTTATTTTTTTGTCTTTAAGAGTTATTCCAAATAATCGGCTGCCCCGATAGTCCAATTAACTGGAATCCACTGTACTTTCAAAACTTCACCCCATGCTTCCTAGATTCATTTTCCCCGACCTAAGGACCAGCCCCTTCCCTTCTCCTTACCCAGTCTCAGTCCCAAAAACTTATTCAGCCCCTCCCATTATAAACCCTAGTCCCACTTCTTTCCTCCTCCAAACCTAACTCTCATTGCCCCTTGTCATTAAAACTTGGCTCTTTCCAATGGCCCTCTTCATCCAGTGTACTGCTCGTACACCTGTTCCTTACCTCAGAGTGCTGAGTGTCTCGTCATAGTTGATGTCCGCAGGACTAAGTGCAGCCACCATGGCAGTCCGAGAGTTGCCCCCTGCGGAGAAGCAACATGTTAGGTCATAGGTCGGCGCCCCATTTCTGAAACTTTCTTCTCACCTCTTCACAGAACAGGAAACTAGCACTGACTTTCCCCACACACCCAATCTCACCCAAAGCTATGTCTTTCTAGCATTCGCCATTTCTACCTTAGGTAAATGATTCCACCTAAATTGTCCATTCCAAACAAGTCACGTCACTACCCACTTCCCCCAGTGAACCTCCGGCAGAGCAGGTCAAGGGGGGCACCACGTGAAGCAAAAGGAAACCTATGTCAAGCTTGATTCACATTACTCAGAGCCAGAGGCTAGTGGGATCACAAAATCTCAACAGCAACACCGCTGTGGTGCTATTGGAGGAGTTGTCCTTCAGAAGAATCATTAAACTGGGTCTCTCCCCCACTCTCTCAGCCTATGATTCCTGTTAATGTACACAATAGTTCTCTCTGTTCTCCTAGTCAATATTGTTCCCTTATTTAAGTATTAATCAACACCTAAAAGCAGATTTTCCTGTAATACAGCAATGACCACACTACAAAATTAATTTGTTGTGAAATACTTTGAGATATCCTGAGACTGTGGTGGTTTCCATTCAAACTCAAGTTTGGTTCTCAGGATCGAAGGACATGGCGATATCCAAAGTCCTTCTGTAATTCTTTCTAAGTTTAATGAATCAAAGCCCATGCTAACACGTAGTGATGGAGGAAATGCTGCTCTGTTAGCTGTATCTGTAAACAGTGGGACACAAGAAAAAGCACTCACCAAGGTTCTCTCGTAACAGCCATGTTAGCACAGAGTCTCTGTACGGGATGAAATCTGTTTTCTTCTTTTTCTTGTTCTGCTCAATGTGGAACACAACAAAGACATTTCATAAACGGAGCACGCTCACAGTTTCAGATTAGGTGCAGAATTGAGCTGGAGTAAACATCAGTCATCCTCTGAAATTAGTTTCATTGGTGTCCTTTAAGGCTCTGCCTCTGCCAGAATCCTCCATCCAATAAAGAGTATCAGCAGTCTAGCGCTACCCGGAGCTTGCCCAGCTCCCCAGAACACACAGGATGAGAGCAATATCCCTGGCTGAGCAACCCTTCATGACAGTGAAAATATCAGAAATACTCAGCCAGTTTAGCTTCTGATTTCTTTCCTGCATTTGCTAAGGAATTTGTCAAAGCCTGCTCCTGGCACGTGGTTTTTTGAGCATTTGAAGCATTTTCTGATTTATCTCAAGCTTGGGACAGAAGGCTACAGGCGAGTGCAGGAAAGTACAGGGTGCAAAGATACTGCAGAACAGACGAACAGTTGGAATTGCAAACATAAAGCTGACTGTACATCAGCATCCCACGTTGGGACTGCATCGTATCACACAGAGTCACACTTGAATCCTGAGGCGTGTCTGCATCCACAGTAGGGCCGAAATTTAAAGGAGATGTGAGAGGCAAGATTATTTATTTATTTATTTGTTGAGATGCAGTGCAGGATTGGTCCTTTGAACCGTGCCGCCCAGCAAATCTCCGATTTAATTCTAGCCTAATCACGGGACAATTTACAATCACCAATTAACTTAACAAACGGTATGTCTTTGGACTGTGGGAAGATGCTGGGGCGCCCGGTGGAAACTCCTTACAGGCATCGACAGGAATTGAACCCGGGTCACCTGCACTGTAAAGTGTTCTGCTAACTACTATGCTACCAACTACCCACAGTGACAGGTGCTTGGATGGATGGGGTGGGGGAAAGAGGGCGGGGGTGAAGCAGGTGTGAGAGTGACATGTTGGTAGCCATCTGAACAGGCAGGGAGTGGAGGGACACGAATCCTGTCCAGGCAGATGGGATTAGTTTAATTTGGCAACAGGTTCAGCACATGCAGGCTAAACGGCTTGATCCTGTGGTGTAAAGTTCTATCTTCTTAGGGAGCAGCAGGTGTTAGCTGTCCACTCTCATTCCAGAATGTTTAATGATGTAGAGTAGGGTGTGGAACATGTGCCCGTGTGGCACCCACAGCTCAGTTTGCTGGCTCTCAGAGCAATCTGAGTGACAATGGGAACTCCCTGATCTGCTGACAGACTACATCCCTGCCCACATCTGAGCCTGGTCAGGGTCAGCCCCATTTTGCACAAAATTGTGAGCTCCAGCAGTAAGGTGACAAGGCTATGGCACTGCCGAGGTCACAGCCGAGCCTGAACTTCGTCTTGTCATTTATTAAAACAAGTTAAGCTCTGTTCTCAGGACTGTCCAGGAATTGGGGGTAATTCATACCTTGTTTGATCCGGAATCCTGTAATAAATTAAAAAAAGTAAGGTTATTGAAAGGGCTAGTGGCACTTGACTCATCAGTGCTGTTCTTTCCCTATTTCATTGTCAACTTCATATAAATCAGCAAGGAACTTGTCATTAAGCAAATGTCATGAATATCAGGACAACAATGATGACTGACCTCAATCAATATGACCCCTTCTACAGGAGGAGTCTCATCATCAAGATTCTTGCAGGGAATCTATCCACTCAGACTACCTTTAAGGTGATGAAAGAATATCTGAATCAATCCTAAACTTCTTTGAAAAAATTTTCCTTTGTCTTCATCTTGGACCTGCACTTTTCTGGAGTTGCTTTTTTCCTATTTAGAGCCATATAAAATACCTTTAAAAGAGCCTTTCTTTCTTCATTATTTATACCTTTGGCATGACTGACCAGCTTTGTTCAGCATCTCATGTGCTTGAAGGTCCCCTTTTTGTCTCAGTGACCTGGTCGGGCACAGGTCTTCAGAGTTTGAGCAGACTGAATTAGGTCCTACACCATGCTCTGGTTCTGAACTTATGGTTCTACTGATTTTGCACTCAGTTCTGGCTGGGAAAGGTCAGCACTAGATCAGCTCTGACTCCAAGATTCCTACTTGAACATCAGTGGACACCAGCGCATTCATCAACATCACCGTCATCAAGAGCCCCAGTAAAAGCAACAAGCACACTCACCACCTCTGCCAATGCTGAGATGACTTTGCCCAGAGTTGTCAAGGACTTATTGATATTTGCTCCTTCCTAAAACACACAAGGAAATGAACTATTAAAATGAAGCAAGCAGAAACTGAACAAATAGAGGCAACAATACAACAAGAATTGTATTAAACATAATGAAGGCATATCCATTGGATAGAAACGGGCCACTGTGTTCCTGACACATTGTTCAATTTTATCAAAGAATTCTTCATAAACTCTAGGGCATCTGCTTTTAACCACTGCTTAATTGGACATTTTAGAAAAATGTTTTCTGGAATCCAAAGAACAGGAGATAAAACTGATTCCATCAAAGTGGCGGCATGTGTACATGTCGCAGCCTCTCCAGGGCCAAGCACAGGGGCTTTTTCCTTTGTTAAGTGTGTTTTTTTCAATTGTAATTCTATACTCGACTCCAATAACTAGGAGTACAGCAGGGTGTTGTAAGAGCTGGCTGGCGATTCAGAGAAGGGTAGGCTGGCTGTCGGGCCACGATGGGAGAGTTGGGCAGTTGGGCCACCAGCCCTCAGAGGCAGGGTCAGGCCGTCAGGCCGCAGGAGAAGGTGGATTGGGTTCGGAAGAGCTGCTGCCTGCCACTCAAAGGCACCGAAGTTGGTGCATGAAGGTGGCGTGCAGAGAAACCATGACTGTCTTTGGACATTGCTTTTGCGATAGCAAAACCCTGTTGGACATTGATTACCATAGGCCCGTTCCCCTTGTTTAGCACTGGGCAGGAGGCATAGTGAGGACTAGGCCTCAAGCCGTGGGCTTGCCCACAGCCGCAGTCCAGGTGAGAAGGAGATACAGGAGGCAGTACAGTACAGTGTTCATGCTCAGTTGGGGTAGCTTCTCCTGTCAGTGCTGCCCTCCAGTGTTGGATTGATGGAATTAGACTGGATTGCCAGGAATCAGCAATTTGCGGAAGTTGTCGCTTAGGGCCTTGGACTAAAAATGTGTTTTCTTGGCTGACTATGTTTTCTTTTTCCCTCTCCCTCATTATTTTGAAAGCACGTGTATGTTTTTGCACCTTGGCCCCAGAGAAACGATGTTTTGTTTGGCTGTGTCCATATAGGGTTTGAATTAGAATTAAACGTGATTAGATTTGATTTGAACAACTGAGACACAAGAGGCTACAGATGATGAAATCTGAAGCAACAGACAATCTGCTGGATGAACTTAACCTATCAATCATCATCCATGGCAGGAGTTCCCAACCTGGGGTGCAGGAACCCCTTGCTTAATGGTATTGGTCCATGGCATAAAAAAGCATGGGAACCCCCAATCTAAGAGACTGATGATGTTTCAGTTTGAAATCCTGTATCAGGACCAGATAAAATTATGTTTTGGTAAATGACCAGACAGAATGAGGGATATCTTCTGCAAGTCCATCAAATTATCTGCAGCAGATATTTTAAGATTGGGCAAGTGCAAACACAAATTGGAATGGGGTAATCCTGATGAATTATTTACAACACTGTCTGTGTGACGCTGCTGGGAAGACCGATAGTGTTCATCCTCCCTCCACAAACTACCACCGACTGGCATCTACATCAAGGCGAGTTGATGGATGACTAATCAGATAGATGGACAATTGATTGGCAGGTAGATCAGACAATGGGTGAATCAGCTAACTGCACAAAAAGATAGCTGGACAAATAAACACATATTCCAGAAAGTTCTGTGGAGGAAAGTCTCAATACATAAGTGGTGATGAACAGCAGAGAGCGGGATAGAAGTAGCTCAATGCATGAAAAGATGGGACTGCACAGACAGTTTCAAAGTTCAAAGTAAATTATTATCAATGTACATACAAGTCCTTCTGATGCAGCCACACTCAAAAAATCGGTAATAGATTAATAACCATAATAGAATCAATGGAAGACCAGACCAACTTGGGCATTCAACCAGAATGCAAAACAGAATAAACTGTGCGAATACAAAAATAAATAAATAATAAATAACCAATAAATATTGAGAACATGAGACGAAGAGTCCTTCAAAGTGAATCCATAGGCTGTGGCAACATTTCAATGATGGGCCAAGACGTGACGATTGAGGGGTAATAACTGTTCCTGAACCTGGCGGAGTAAGTCCTGGGGCTCCTGTACCTTCTTGCTGATGGTAGCAGCGAGAAGAGAGCAAAACCTGGATCATGGGGGTCCCTGATGATGGATGCTGCTTTCCTGCAGCAACGCTTTGTGTAGTTGTGGTCAATGGTGGGGAGGGACTTACCCATGACAGACTGGGCCATATCCACTACTTTTTGTAGGATTTTCCATTCAAGGGCATTCCATTCTATACTAGGCTGTGATGTAACCGGTCAATATATTCTCCACTACACATCTACAGAAGTTTGTCAAAGTTTGAGATGTCATGCGGAATCTTCACAAACTAGTAAAGAAGTAAAGGCACTGCAGAGCTTTCTTCATAATTGCACTTACATGCTGGGCCCAGTTCAGATCCTCCAAAATGATAATACCAAGGAATTTAAAGTTGTTGATCCTCCGACAAGGACCTGCTCATGGACCTCTACTTTCTTCCTCCAGAAGTCAATGATCTTGCTGACACTGAGTACGAGCTTGTCGTTGTGGCACCAGCCAGACAGATTTTCAGTCTCCCTCCTATATGCTGATTCATCACCACCTTTGATTTGGCCAACAACAGTGGTGTCATCAGCAAACATGAATATGGCATTGGAGCTGTGCTTAGTCACACAGTCATAAATGTAAAGTGATTAGAGCAGGGGTCTAAGCACCCAGCCTTGTGATGCACCTGTGCTGATGGAGATTGTGGAGATGTTGTTGCCGATCCAAACTGACTGGGGTCTGCAAATTGGAAATCTAGAACCCAATTGCACACGAGTTATTGAGGCCAAGGTCTTGAAGCTTATTGATAAGTTTTGAGGGAATGTTGGTATTGACTGTCAGGCTGCAGTCGATAAAGAGCATCCTGATGAATGCATCTTTGCTGTTCCAAGGTTGAGTGAAGAGCCAATGAGAATGCATCTGCTGTGGACCTGTTGCGCCAGTAGGAAAATCCAAGTCACTTCTCAGGCAGGAGTTGATGTGTTTCATCATCAACCTCTCAAACACTTCATCACTGTGAATGTAAGTGCTACTGGACGATAGTCATTGAGGCTTCTTGAGGTCTGTTTGAAGCAGATGAGTACCTCAGACTGCCGAAGTGAGGGGTTAATGATAGTGAACAGACCAGTAACTTGATCAGCACAGGTCTTTAGTAGCTGGCCAGGTACCCCATCTGGGCCAAATGCTTGCCTGTGTTCACCTTCCTGAAGGCTGCTTGTATGTGGGGGGGTTAGAGTTAATGATGGTTCCTCCAGGTTTTGCCAGTCAACGTGAGCATAGAAGACATTGAGCTCATCTGCAAGCATAGCTCTATTGTAAGGTCATCAGGATGCTCTTGATTTTACTTGATAAGAGGCATGTACGCCCTGCCACAAGTAATTCAAGTTTGCCACTTCATCTGTGAGGTGGTTCTCCAGGGATCGTACCCAGACTTCTTGTAATGTTCTTGATCTTTGGACTTGAATGCCTTTGACCTGGATCTCAGTAGATCCTGGCCCTCAGCAGACTGTGGCTCTCAGGCTCTATCCAGGGCTTCTGGTTGGGGAAGATGCTGAATGATTCTGTGGGGATACACTCGTCTACAACTATTTTAATAAAGTCCATACAACCCATGGTGTATATATCTAGATCCACAGAACACAGCCTAGTCCGCCAACTAGAAACAATCGCATAGCCACTCCTCTGCCTCCTACAGCTACATCCTTGTTGTCCTAATCTCTGGGGCTTTGCCCTTTAAGCCTCTGCTTGCAAGCAAGTAGGAGGACATCCAAGTGATTAGATTTCCCAAACTGCTGTCTGGGCACGGACAGTAGGCATTCCTTATCTTATATGTTAGTGGTCCAGTGTGTTGGGACTTCTGGTGCTACAGGTATTACGCTGATGATAATTGGGAAGAAGCTTGATTGAAGTCCCTGACTATGATTTGAGATGTGTTGGGAAGGACTGTTTCTTGTTTGGAGACAACAGCATGCAGTATCTCAAACGCTTGATTACAGTTGGCTGCTGGTTGCGTGTAAACTGCGGTCAGGATTGTGGGGGAGAACTACCCACTTAAGTAGGACAGATGGCATTTGACCGCTCAGTGCTCAAGGTCAGAGACAAAAGCGCCACATCCGAGCACCATTTCGGAGCGCGAGTTTATCATGAAACACTTACCTCCACCTTTAATGGACATGTGGGTAGAAAGATATGTGTGTGGGTAGTGAGGTTTATGTCTGAGTTAAATAGATGGACAGAGGGTCGATAAAGCAGATCCTCACCTTTAACCGTGTTCCCTTTGCTCCTGTAGAATCTGCCCTTTCACTTCCAGCAAGATCAACCAAACTGATTTTACTCACCTACAGAATAAAAGGATGTTAGAAACAAAACATGTCATTCAATTAAAGTCAGAATCACTCCTTCGAGTGCTCAGCAATTACTAATTCATTGGAACGCTGTGGCATTATGTGATTTAAATAGACCACCCATTCAAATTCTGCATCAACTCATGAACCAAAGCCACTTGTAAACAGGGGAGTGCTCTGTGCATCAAAGGCCCAGAACTACAAAGGATGCCTTAGAAATAAACCTATCAGTCCAGGAAAGAAGCTACATAATCTGCATGCTGAGAGAATTCGAGCAGGGAATGTAACGTGCAGGATCTATAGTAAAAGCGAATGGGTAATGCAGAATGCCATACGACAAAGGTATACTCATCATGCTGGATGCAAACTGTGTGCACTTTGTATTCAAAAAGAATAGGTAGCAGTTAGGTCAGGTATCAAGCTTGGGTGTACAGTGCCCAGAGTTTTTAAAGAGTAGAATGTGAAATATAAATGGTAAGTAACAGGAAGAGTGTTTAATGCTGATTTTAATACAACCTGCATCAATATTAGGCAGTGAACATAATCATCACAGTGGCTCACACATCTTAAATATTACTGTCACTGTGATGTTTATAAACTTTCTAAGATAAGCTTTTTCTCAATGGTTTTTGAGGATAGACAACGAACAATGCTTCTTCCTCCCTCTCTTCTAGTGGGAACTCGGAACCAATACACCTTTGTTATTTCAAAATTTGCCACCCGCTGATTTTCTTCATGTGGTGCTATCTCAAAAATTTGTGAATTTCCATTGTAATCTCCCCCACCCCAAAGGAAAAAGCATCAATTACCCAACATTTATTCATGTCTGTGGCCTTCCCACCCCTGAGTGTGACAGCGCCATCCTGGTCTAGCCAACAGCTCCCTCTGGTGAATAAACTGGAAATAGCAGGTACCCTGCCCAACCTTCCTCTAATTGAACTTTGTGCAACTTTCTGCATGTAAAGTTTCCTTCTGCAGTTTTCTCTGTTCAGAGTGAGGCACTGAAGCTCTATGGATCACCATTACAGGTTGCTGTTTAACAGGATTGAACTGAACCAAGTTATCAGTAAGGCTATCCTCATTATGGCTGTTGAATTAGTGGAGGTTTCACCATAACTGAAATCAAATCATTACCATGAAATCTGTAATATTAAATAAAAACCACTCTTACAAAATTTATGTGCTGAAAGAAAATAAATAAATAAAACTATTTGACTTCAGCTTGCATTCTAATGCAGCTTCACATTATGGAAAAACACGATTCAGTTCGGTTTCTAGGAATGAAACCCTGGATCCTCCAATACCCTCTCCCCCACCCCCCCCCCCCATAACATTGTGTTGATCTGTAACATTCAGCCAACCTCTGAGCTGTTTTTAAACTCAGCTTTGAATAAAGGTCATATCTCTTTCAAAGAGTGAAGACTACATCCTCTCTGAGTGAAATCACACTAGGAAGCTAGTCTGTTCCCACCTCTGCACCATACAATCCTCAGGCAGGCCGCAAGTGCTCCCTCCCTTTACCTTCTCAGAGGTGGAGTCGGCACTGGAGTCATGTGTTTTCTGCGTGAAGATGATATTGAACACAGCGTGAGATCGGCTGCTGGTCTCATTCATGTTTGTGGCAGCCACAGTCCTGGTGAGACAGGAAAGAATCAGTGAATATTGCCTTTGGTAGTAGGCACTCTTCAATGGTAGCAGAAAAACTAGTCTAATGATGGAGGAGCTATGGTCAATGATCAATGAGAGCAAGACTCTAGTCATTCATAGAAGGAACAATAATCAATGATCTCAGGGGTTCCAGTTAGTGATGGCAGAGCACTAGTCAGTTAATGATAACATAGGTGGTAGCCAGTGGTAGCAGGGCACTAGTCAATAATGCAAGGAACCAGAAGTGACATCACTTTGTCAGAGATGACAAAGCACTTGTTAACACTGAAAATAGCATTAGCTTTTGTAAATGCTACCACTAGTTAATTAAGTCTGAGGTACTAGCTTAAGAGGGCAAAAGACCAGTCAGTGGCTTATCTGGAGTAATAATTAACTCCAATTGATAACTGGAGCTAAATATTCTGTGAAAGACAACACAGCGAACAATCTTTAAGAAATAATATTGAGGGAGGACCCATGCTTCAATGGTAACTGGAGGTAATAAAATGGCTGCATAAAGCAGGACCAAAGGCTTACAGCTAGAGAAAGCAGAGAGAGACATCATCAGTTTTTGACACAGAGACATAGAGTTGAGGAAATATACGGAGACAATAGGGACATCATCAGAAAGGAGGGTCTCACCAATCTTCACTTTGACCTTAGCCACCTGTGAGGGACTGGTGGAATACCATCAGCTTCCTTTCCAAATCCTTTCACATCCCACTAACTTCATGACATTATGTTTAAGTTGCCTCAAGCTCTCTCCTCTCCCTGTGGACACAGTGGTTCGCCCTCTGGTAACCAGATGGTTTGATCAAATACCGTTCTATCCATAACTGTTGCCACCCACCATCTCTCTCCAGCTCAGTTTAGGAATACACTATATCATTGAGACTCAGTACAAATAGTCACCATAGATTCCTTCAAATGTAGAGGTTTGTGACATGTGTTAAGTGTAGCATACATGAGTGAACAGGTATGTCTGGACCTTTATTTCTCAAAGTTCTCCATCACTACTTCCTCAAAGCATGAAAAGGGGCCATTCAGCCCACTGAATCTATATCAGCTCACAAGACAATACTATTTCCTCATTTTTTTCCTGCTATAATTTACCCTCCCTAGCAGCTCCCAGATTCTATCACTTGCCCATGCACGTGGAATCTGGAGCAAAAAAAAACGAGCAACTGGAGGAACTCAGCAGGTCAGGTCAGGCAGCATCTATGGAGTCAGAGACTGTCGGTGTTTTCGATCAAGACCCTGCATCAGGACTGAGAGTGTAAAGGGGAGATGGCCTCCATGAAGAGGTAATGGTGGTGGGTCGGGGCAGCAATGAAGACCAGGAACTGATAAGGGCATGTGGCTTGTTCAGTGATTCACTGAGGAAGGCCACTGGGGTGTAGTACTGGGTCTAATCATGGAGTCAACTGGTTTTTCATACCTGGCTTTGTTGCCCGAGTCCATGAGGTCTGAGATGTCATTGTAGGAGGTCACCGCAAGTTTAGAGAGATCCTCCACATAAGGGCCTAGAATTGGATGCTCTCGAACGCGAAGGTTTCCTTTGGTTTTAGGGTTCAGTAAGTCTCGCACACGCTCACAGTAAATCTCCATATAACTGACCTGGGAGACAGCACAAAAGCAACATTAGAAAAAAATGAGAACCCAGATCCTAAGATGATCGGTAAAATAAAATCCTCCCTATTCAAGCCCCGAACGTCCCTATCCATCCACAACTGAGGCCAACTGCTTGGAAAACTCTTCGGTACAACTTCCAGAGGCTTTTGTTGCCTCTCCATTTGCCTCAGGCTGCAGTAGCCTGTCTGCTGGGGGTGTCTATATTAACCTGAAGTGTCCTGCTCCAGGGTGAAACGTCAGAGCTCAGTGACTGACCTGCACCTTTTAACCTAACTAGTTGACTAAGTCAGCTTCCATATCATTGGCCTGGACTGGCAGACTGAGGCCGTCCAAACCGTTGTACAGATGTGGGCGACAGTAGGTCTTCGGACACCATGAGATAGCGAGCACAAGGTAACGTAACCCATCTGAGCTGGGGCGGTGGTGGTGTTGGCCACATTCGAGAAAGTCCATCCACATGAGACTAATTTTAAATGTAAACTCTCTTTTCAATCTTCCATTTATTTATAGCTGGTTCCTCCTCTTCCTCATCAACACCTTGCTACTTCCAAGGATCTGGGATCAAATACTGCACAGACACCAGTTCCCTCTTCCCCCATGTCACTTTTCTCACAGCCTCCGGAATGCAGTGTTTTAAACTCCATCCCACCCCCCAGCTTAAACCTACTCCCTCTAGCTTTTGATTTCTTTTCCTTGGGGGAAAAAGGTTGTATGCATTCACCTGTCACGGTTTTATAGAGCTCCATTTGATCACCCCTCAGCCTCCCATGTTCCAGAGAATAAAGTCCCAGCATGTCAAACTTCTCCTGTACTTTTATTGAAAGCCCTTGGGTCCTGAGAACATTTCAGAAATCTCCTTTGCACTCTGTCCAGCTTAACTGCATATTTCCTGTAGCAGGGTAACCAAAACTGTACACAATACTCCTGGTGCAGCCTCACCAATATCTCCAACCTAACATATCAATTCCTCTACTCAGTGCCCTGACTGATGAAAGCCAGCATTCCATATCTACCTGTTATCCTATGCATTCTGAAACTTCAGCTCATTCAAATTTCCCTGCCCAAGTCCTAACTTGCTAGCTTCAAGCTGACCCACATCCCTGTGCAGACTATCTCATCAACACCACAATTTCCACATCAGGTCCTTGACTGTTTACACAGCCCTTCCATTGTGACTTCCTTCAACCTTACAAATCTCTGGCAGCATTTTTCTTATATATTTCCAGTCTTCTATGCCAACATCCTACCCTTCAATCTTCACCGGCTCAGGCAGTTCTAGACCTCCATCTCTAAACCTCACATCCTCTCCTTAAAGGCTAACTCCTTACCAAAACTTTAATCTTCACCTCAGTTGATTTTGTGTGATAATGCCTCTGCAAAACACCTTGGAACAAAGGTGCTACATAAGTGTAAATTTCTGCAGTATGTTCACTTAAAGTGCTGGGTATTATTTGCATACAATAGTCCCTCCATCAGGACCCAATATTGGCACCACACAAGCGTTCAGGTGCATCTCAGTACAGTGCAGCTCCCTCAAGTCCATCAATTACGACATGTTTCTGAATTCAGTGCTAGCTGGCAGTCTCACTCAGAACTTGGTAAGGATTCTCCCACGCTACTATCTTTGCATCATCCTGAATGAAACTGCAGGCTGGCACACAATTAAGGGCATTTAGAAATGGAATAGGCAAATCTTTAACTCCAGTTTATTCAAGCTTTACATGTGGGTTCTGGGAGTGTACAGCACTTTTGTCATCAGCACCCAATTAAGTTACCATTGAACCATACAGCACAGAAAGAGCCCCTTTGACCTTCTATGCCTATACTGACTATCAAGTACAAATCCCATTTATCAGCATGTGGTCCACAGTCTACTGTGATTTGGAAATTCAAATCGATCTATTGTCTGGATATTTCTTACTATTGTATGAGTACCTGCCTCCACCACACACTCTGATAGATGTATCCAGCCGCGGTGTGAAAAATGCTCAGATGCCCTATAATTTGGCATTTCTCGAGACTGTTAGCCCGCGCTGCCCCAAGGAAAACAAAACACACCCCATCATCGACATTCTTCTGAGTCGAATTCTGTAGTTTACTCATTAAGCATTAGCCCCAGTCTGACTCCAGCAATGTTCCTGAAATGGCCTTGAAACTTCCACCCTGTGCTAGCCCCTCCCTTACACTTACTTCCACAGAGTAGGAAAGATTCGCATTTGCACTGTCATTAATTCTGGCAAAGAGGTCTTCACACAACTGGGGAAAGAGGAAGGCAAAATCAGTATTAGAATATAGAACCAGTAACAGAGCACAGCCTATCTAAAGTTACAGAGCGCCTGCAAATCACGGATGATTAAGTGACTGAAGTAGGCGTTTAATGTTTGGAGGTGTTATTGTTGTTGAAATACTCAAATTTTCCTGCAATGCAGCTTCTGTATTATCTCTTTCACCAGAACGGTGGCTAATTCTGGAGTCCTGCCAGGAGAAACTGTTCTGCTGTTATTTTCAGAATCAGAATCAGGTTTAATATCACTGGCAAGTAATGAAATTCATTGCCTCTGCAGCAGCAGTACAATGCAATACATAATAAAGTAAATCTGTGAATTTCTGTAAGTGTGTGTGCGTGCACGCGCGCACTTGTGTTAAATAGTTAAATTAGATAAGTGGTGCAAACTTAAAACTAAAAACGTAGTGATGTTCAGGGGTTCAATGTCCATTCAGGAATCCGTTGGCAGAGGGAAAGAAGCTGATCCTGAATTGTTGAGTGTGTGCCTTCAGGCTCCCTGATGGTAGTAATGAGAAGAGGGCATGCCCTGGTGATGGAGTTCCTTAATGATGAGTGCCACCTTTTTGAGGCCTCGCTGCTTGAAGGTGTCCTGGATACTACGGAGGCTAGTGCTCATGATGGAGCTGTGGGGGTTGGGCACCGCTCCAGCACGAGTCCAGGGGTGTGTAATATGGCAAAATCTACCCTTAAATAAGTTCTGGGGGCCAAGCCACAGGAGTACTCATCACTCCAGTTTTAGTGAAATGGCATTTTCATAATCCAGAAGACTCAGTGACAGAGAAACATCTCTTAGGCTTACAGCCATACAGGAGGAGGGGTTTTGACCCGTTGACTCTAGCAGAACAGATCCATTATTTCATTTATTCACATCAGGGATCTTCCAAGCTATGCATATTTTCCTATCTTGCTATATTCTTGCACCCCTGCATCTTATTCTTTTCCACACATCCCTTTTTTAACCATCTTCCCTCCCACCCCCCAAACACAACTGGAAGAAATGCAAGTGAATTGGTCAGTCCACACTCTTCAGTTCAGAAAATGAGGACGATCTCACTGAATTATTAAACTAAATTCTATTCGGGCTTGGCAGGTTGAACAATGGTGTTGGGATGCCTAGAAACAGTAGAATCTTTCTTGAAATAATGGGTGGGTGTTCCTACAGAGGAGGAATTTCTTCACATGGAGATTAGAAATTCTTTAGAATTCTCTATTCAATACAGCCGTGGGTCTCAATCATAACACACAATATCAGAACAGGTTTATTATCACTGTCGTGAAATGTGACCTGAAATTTGTCGATTTCTGGCAGCTGCACTGGGCAAAGACATTAAATGACTAGAAACAGCACAAAAAGTGGAATAACGAGGTTGTGTTCATGCACCATTCAGAAGTCTGAAGACAGAGGGGAAGGAAGTATTCCTGAATCATTGAGTGTAGGTCTTCAGGCTCCTGCTACCTCCTCTCTGATGGAAGAAACAAGATGAGGGCCTGTCCTGATAGTGAGGGCCCTTAATGATGGATTCCATCTTCCTGAGGCATGGCCTCTTGATGATATATTTTAATATATTTTTAGGTACTAAGGGAATCAAGAAATGCAGGAGCGTGGGAAAGGAACACTGAGGTAGATGAACAGACATGACCTTAAGGAATGACAGCAAGACACATGGGGCTGAATGATCTGTTCCTGGTTTTAATACTTGTGTGACATAGTGCAGCTCACAGAAGACTATTCAGCAACTGCTACTAATATATTCTCCTCGCTGACGGTCAACACTGGCGCACCTCAGCAGTGTGTGCTTAGCCCACTGCTCTACTCTGTATATACCCATGACTGTGTGGCTAAGCATGGCTCAAACACCATCTATAAGATTTCTGATGATACAGCCATTGTTGGTAGAATATCAGGTGGTGATGAGAGGGCGTACAGGAGTGAGATATGCCAACTAGTGGAGTGGAGTCGCAGCAACAACCTGGCATTCAATGTCAGTAAGATAAAAGAGCAGATTGTGGACTTCAGGAAGGGTAAGACGAAGGAACACATGCCAATCCTCATAGAGGGATCAGCAGTGGAGAGAGTGAGCAGCTTCAAGTTCCTGGGTGTCAAGATCTTTGAGATTCTAACCTGGTCCCAACATATCAAAGTAGCTATAAAGGAGGCAAGACAGTGACTATACTTCATTAGGAGTTTGAAGAGATTTGGCATGTCAACAAATACACTCAAAAACTTCTCTAGTTGTACCGTGGAGAGCATTCTGACAGGCTGCGTCACTGTCTGGTGTGGGGGGGGGGGGGGGGAGGCTGAAAAAAGCTGCAGAGGGCTGTAGGCTTAGTCGGCTCCATCTTAAATACTAACCTACAGAGTACACAGATCACGTTCAGGGAGTGGAGTTTCAGAAAGGCAGCGTCCATTAGTATGGACCTCCAGCACCCAGGACATGTTCAGGGGGTGGAGTCTCAGAAAGGCAGCGTCCATTAGTATGGACCTCCAGCACCCAGGACATGTTCAGGGGGTGGAGTCTCAGAAAGGCAGCGTCCATTAGTATGGACCTCCAGCACCCAGGACATGTTCAGGGGGTGGAGTCTCAGAAAGGCAGCGTCCATTAGTATGGACCTCCAGCACCCAGATCACGTTCAGGGGGTGTCTCAGAAAGGCAGCGTCCATTAGTATGGACCTCCAGCACCCAGATCACGTTCAGGGGGTGGAGTCTCAGAAAGGCAGCGTCCATTAGTATGGACCTCCAGCATCCAGGACATGTTCAGGGGTTGGAGTCTCAGAAAGGCAGCGTCCATTAGTAAGGACCTCCAGCACCCAGGGCATGTTCAGGGGTTGGAGTCTCAGAAAGGCAGCGTCCATTAGTAAGGACCTCCAGCACACAGGACATGTTCAGGGGGTGGAGTCTCAGAAAGGCAGCGTCCATTAGTATGGACCTCCAGTACACAGGGCATGTTCAGGGGGTGGAGTCTCAGAAAGGCAGCGTCCATTAGTATGGACCTCCAGTACACAGGGCATGTTCAGGGGGTGGAGTCTCAGAAAGGCAGCGTCCATTAGTATGGACCTCCAGCACCCAGGGCATGTTCAGGGGGTGTCTCAGAAAGGCAGCGTCCATTATTATGGACCTTCAGCACCCAGGGTATGCCTTTTCTCACTGTTACCATCAGGGAGGAGGTACAGAAGCCCGAAGGCACACACTCAGTGATTCAGGAACAGCTTCTTCCCATCTACCATCCGATTCTTAAATGGACATTGAACCCACGAACACTAACTCACTTTTTTAATATACAGTATTTCTGTTTGTTGCACATTTTTAATCTATTCAATATAAGTATACTGCAATTGATTTATTCATTTATTTATTATTATTATTTTTTAATTTAATTTTCTCTTCTACATTGAACTGCTGCTGCTAAGTTAAATTTTACGTCACATGCCGGTGATAGTAATTCATTCTGGTTCTGATTCATTCCAGGACCACTATTGGTAACGTGCTGTTGGGGAAGAATGCCGTTATGAGAAGTGGGCTTGAATCAGAATGAGGTTTAATATCACCAGATATGTCGTAAAATTTGTGAAATCTGTCTGAACGTCAAAGGTGCAATCATTTTCAACCAGACCAGCAAAGATAGAATGGGAATTTCTACTTAACACCGTCCTCCTTGAGAATGAGGTGGTGCTGCGTTCCACAGACATGAGAGGGGCCAGGGTGAGAGAAGAGGTGACTATACAGATCCCAGCCGTGTCAACACCTGGGATTACTGTGCTTCCACTGACCTGCTGCCTGGGGGAAGGGCCAGCTGGTGAGTACACAAAACCTGTCGAATGGCTGACCAAATTCCACAGGCTATCACTTCAGCAGTAAAAGCCAAACCCAGAAAGGAGGTCAGAGTCTGTGTTCATAAAAAAAACTGACAGCGCCAAGTTTTATAAATTTACCATGGAGTCATGTATGCACACTTCCATTCAGCTGCAGACTGGAAATTATGGAAGATTGATCCGTGGCACTGAGTACAAGATCTGTTCAGTGGGTGTGGATACGGTGAGCCATATCCTGTACTGTGGATGTCGGGAGAGCAATCCACTGCCTGTAGTTTGTGTGGGATTTGTGTGAGGCATCAATAATCCACACCTGTATTCTGGGTGTGGGGGACAGTGATCCACAGCCTGTATTCTGTGTAGGATGTCAGTGATCCACAGCCTGTTGTGTGATTGTAGGGGACAGTGATCCACAGGCTGTAGTCTGTACATAGGGACACTGAAACACATCTTGAAACATCACCTGTTTTCTGGGTAGGCGGAGGGCAGTGAGACACAACCTGTAATGTGTCTGTGGGAGACAGTGTCACACAGCCTGTAGTCTTGTGTGTGGAGGGACAGTGAGACACAGCCTGTTCTCTGTGTGTGGGAGACAATAACCTGTAGTCTGTGTGTGGAGGACAGTGAGGCACAGCCTGTAGTCTGTGTGTAGGTGACAGTGAGACACAGCCTGTAGTCTGTGTGTGGAGGACAGTGAGGCACAGCCCGTAGTCTGTGTGTGGAGGACAGTGAGACACAGCCTGTCGACTGTGTGTAGGTGACAGTGAGACACAGTCTATAGTCTGTGTGTGGGACACAATAACCTGTAGACTGTGTGTGGAGGACAGTGTCACACAGTTGACCGACAAGGATAGCAACACTTTGAGTTGAGCTTGCAGATGCTTGCCCTTTACCTGAGGGATGATTCCTTGTTGTTCCTTCTCCTGTTTGCCCATCATGGTATAGGATTTGCCGGCACCAGTCTGTCCATAGGCGAAGATGCAGACATTGTAGCCCTCGAAGGCGTGCTGCAGCATCTCCTCGCCAATGTCACGGTATACTTGCTGCTGTGATGCATAGTTGATATCGGCAGGCTGCAACCAGGGAACAAAGAGGTGTTTATTACTTATCCTCTTCTATCACTCCCTCCCTCTCAGACTCGCTCCTATCCTTTCACCCAAAAACAGGCCACACTCATCTTTTAAAGACACTGAGCAGCTAGGGCCTAATGTTTGCTCTGAACTCCCACTGCATCAAGAAACTCCATATGTACCTGCCTCCGAGGGAAAATCGAACAATAACCAAAATCGGTCATCTCAACTGAGCAAACACTCCCTAGTCTGCTACAGGATAGGCTGGATTTGGAATAACTTATGCTGCACAATTGAAATGCTTGCACTGTGAGCCCAAATTAGAAGCAAAACTTTTCCCCTATTACCAAATGATCAATTGAGAATATAACCACTGGGGAAAAAATTGTCCATGTTTTTTCTGACATTCCCAGTCTGTGTGCTTTAACCAGGGTGGAGAAAAGGGTGAGCTGGGATGGATGAGGAATCCCAGGCTGCAGTAATATATCCCATCGACTCTTTGCAAATGGGCTCTGGGGGGAATTCAGCTGCTTTGCTCTGGGAAGTAGTTTGGTGCAGGAATTCCTCATTCCACAGATAATGGGTGAGTTTAAAAGCATTTCCTGGATCAGCTGGGGACAGGAACTGAAATTCCCAGGGAGCCTCTCCAAGCAGACGAAATACATAGTGAATAAAGAGGTCAGAGGCAAAGGAACGTTCCCTCAAAACATCCTATCAGATCCCCCCACATTATTAACTCAGAGTGATGGTGGGAAGCTGTGTGGGAAGTGCTTACTGAGCTACATACCGTAGTGTGGGACCAGTAGGAGTAGTCGAAGTTGAAACTCTTGGGAGCCTCCTTGGGTTGCTTCGGGTTAACAATAGCTGCAACAGAGAAAAAAGAGACAAGTGAGGGGACAGGTTTACTAGTGCACCACTTCCCCTACAGAGCAACACCGGGCAGTAACACTCTCCACAACATTTCTTCAAAGCAGCTAGACCAGCGTGGGTGTGGGTAGGAGGTAACTGGGGAATTGAGGCAAAGTACTTACAGTCTGGTGCTAACATGCACTTGCATCATTACATTCCAGTCCAGGACCAGAACGTCAGGCTGCAGTTCCCTGAAGATCCAATCCATGATGAAGAGTCACACTTATTGGAAGTGGCCTTTTGACAACCAACAGCCCATTCTACGGTCTCTGATGTCTGTACTGATCCCATGGCAGTATTCTGAAGAAGGGAAAGTTATCTACCTAATATTGATTCCTTACCCAACATCAAAATAGCAGATTGACTGGTGATTTACCTCATCACTGCTATGGGATCTTTCAGAGTCTGAATTAGCTGCTGGATTACCTGCTCTGCTGGCTACAACTCACAAAGTAGTTCCTTAGCACTTTGGAAAATAGAAATACAGGTGTCCTTCTTTATGGAATGCTGGAATGGCAATGAAGAGGGGCCAGAGCGAAGAATAGACCTTCACCCCGTTACTCATGACAAGACATAGAGCGTCATCTCCTCACTTATGTGCAACCAAGAGTTGCAGCCATTGTGCTCCTCATGAAAACTACAGTATATAATCACCATCTCATTGGCACACTGTCACTTCACAGAAAAGTGATGAAGTGGTTGATGGCATCAAGTATACATCAATAACATGATGCTTAATTTAGGCTCCAGAATCCATCACAGCCTTTCCCAAAGATGCAAAATTCCAGGGCTGTGGAGGGAATAATTTTCCTTTACATCAAGAGAGCACTTGTATGACTTTAGTACTATGCAGTCCAAATTCTCATCCAACTCGTACCAAAAAAAAACTTTCACTATCTAGAGTCCTGCCTCATACAAGAATGGTTGTGGCTGTTGCAGCTTAACCTTCTAGCCCCAACATATCACCACAGGAGTGAGCCAATTTCGGCTGCTTCACTGACGACCTGCCTTTCAAGAAAAGTTCATAAGTAGGGATGTTCAGTTCCCTATGCAATTGCTTACATAATGAAGGAGTCAGCATTCACATGCAGACAACATTCAGATAGGCTCCTGTGAGACAATTACCACCTACAAGAGGTGGTAGCTGTACCAACTCCTACAATATCGATTCCCTAACACATTGACAGGTTTACAAATGGTGATGGACTTAGCTGACCCGCCACAAAAAAAACCTGTGGCTATAAAAGCAGATCGGTGACTAGATATTCTCTGGCAAGTGGACCACTTCCTGACATCCCAAAGCATAAGCCATACCTAGCAGGCTCTCCAGGGGTGGGACATACAGCCTTTCAGTTGGGCAGGTGAGTGCAGTTCCAGACACTCTTGGGATGCTGAATACCATCCATGACACTTGACTGGCACCCAGCACCACATTACCACCTCTGTCACTGGCACACCCTCAGTGCAGTAAGGATCATCAATGGCATCAGAGCAAGTGCTAATTTTTGAATACTAGAAGAGTTCAAGAAGAGCAGATATATGGGAACACCATCTTTACACGTTTCCTTCCAAAGATCTTGATTTGGACTAATAAACTCTTCCAACCAGGTCCAGGTATCGATTATAACTGACGTTTCGATGACAAGCCCCGTCATCTTCTTCAGGGATGATGTCTGGGCATGTCTACTCTGGTGGTGTTTATACTCTGTAAACCGTCCTTCCAGACTGGTTAATCCTCATCCAATCAGGTTTCTGCTCTCCCACCTTGTTTACAATCAAATTCCAGTTCTTACTTAGAGCGAGACCTTTGTCTTTGTTAAAATTCTTTTCCTCGTTTTATTTCAATGGCTTCCTTCACCAGGTGGTACTAAAAGCCATTGGCGCAGCACAGTAGTTTTGTGCCGTCAAAGTCAATCTTCTAGCCTTTGCGAATGAAGTATTCTGCTATCACCGATTTCTCTGTGTAACCCAAACGGATACACCTCCTATGCTTCTTGTTGCAGTTTCCACCTTGCATCAGGTACAATGGCCATAGGATTGGCTTTGATGGCACAAAACTACTGTGCCATGCAAATGGCTTTTGAGACTGTCTGGTAAAGGAAGCCATTGAAATAATACTAGAGGAAAAGAATTTAACAAAGATGAAGATGTCGCTTTAAGAACAGGTATTTGATTGTAAGCAAGGTGGAAGAGTGGAAAGCTGATTGCATGAGTATTAATGAATCAGGGAGGATGGACTATGGGGATATAAATCTCACCAGAATAGACATGCTCAGGCATCATTCCTGAAGAAGATGGCAGGGTTCATCATCGAAACATCATTTATAATCGATACCTGTACCCGGCTGGAAGCCTAAGAAGAGTTTATTCATCATATACACCAGGAAAGCACCGAATCCTTTTTCTTCTTGATTTGGAAATACATCAACATTCCTTCAGTATCATTGGGTCAAATATCTTGAACTCCCTGTGTTTAGCACTGTGGAAGTTCCTCTACAATGTGGTTCAAGGCAACTCCTCACCTCTTCTGAAGAGTATTTTATGAATGTGGAATAGCTATCTTCCTTATAGATGATGCTAACCAACCAGATCAGTCACCAGAGATACAACTTTCTGATGTTTGTAATAGTCAAGAAGGATTAAGGCAAATAGCAGGTACAGGTATTTCCACAAGTGAATAAGGAGAGATGATTGACACAACTGAGTCATTTTTAATCCACATATGACAATCATTTTGCTTTTTAGGGAGTTTGCTCACCATGTACTCAGATTTCCCAATAGGAATTCATCTCTAATTAAAACTTGCCTTCAATAATCCATTCCTTGTAATTCAAATAGAGATGATCATAATTGAGTAGCTAAACTGATGAATATCACGATTTGATCCTACCCTGCAGTTGTCCATTTTATTTGATTCCGGCTTGAAATTCTCCCCCAGAAATGGCCAAGCTAACATTTACATACAGCATTTCTACACCATCTCTCCAATCCCCAACTCCTTGAAATCATACATGTCTACACCATCTCTCCAATCCCCAACTCCTTGAGATCATACATGTCTACACCATCTCTCCAATCCCCAGCTCCTTGAGATCATACAGCATGTCTACACCATCCCTCCAATCCCCAGCTCCTTGAGATCATACAGCATGTCTACACCATCCCTCCAATCCCCAGCTCCTTGAGATCATACAGCATGTCTACACCACCCCTCCAATCCCCAGCTCCTTGAGATCATACAGCATGTCTACACCATCCCTCCAATCCCCAGCTCCTTGAGATCATACAGCATGTCTACACCACCCCTCCAATCCCCAGCTCCTTGAGATCATACAGCATGTCTACACCACCCCTCCAATCCCCAGCTCCTTGAGATCATACAGCATGTCTACACCATCCCTCCAATCCCCAGCTCCTTGAGATCATACAGCATGTCTACACCATCCCTCCAATCCCCAGCTCCTTGAGATCATACAGCATGTCTACACCATCCCTCCAATCCCCAGCTCCTTGAGATCATACAGCATGTCTACACCATCCCTCCAATCCCCAGCTCCTTGAGATCATACAGCATGTCTACACCATCCCTCCAATCTCCAGCTCCTTGATATTCAAATTGGCATCTCACTTTCTGTGCTGCACAGAGGGGAGAAAAATTATCTCTTGGTTACATCAGCAGCTGTAACCTATCCCTACCTACCATTATTCAAAAACACAATTGCTGACCTTTTGATTAAATGTTGAACAGGATATTACTGCCAGTGAAATCTTATTATGCAGTATGTTTGTCTACATTGCAACGTCAACTATATTTCAAAAGCAATTGATTGTGAAGAGCTTTGGGATACGTTGAGCCTGTAAAAAACACTTTACACATATATTTTAAGAGCACATCTGAACAACAGTGTGCTGTCCACTCCAGGTAGTCTGCTATTCTTTAACATGAAGTTTATAGCTAAAGACACAGCATACCATACGTGTGCCAAATTCAAAACTTCTTACCCAGTTTCTGGGAAGCTCTCAAATACTGATATTGAAGAGCAAACAGATTCATCCCCTCTACTTATACATTTAGAGGCCTTACATTGCACCTCTGCAATTTGTTTATATCCTGGAATCAATGGTGATTAATCCCAGGATATTAACCTAATCTTGGCAGAGTAAGGTCGCTGACTGACGTATATCTGGAGGATGATGACAGCCTTAGTTCTGAATGCTGTCATGGCTTTATGAAAATCACAGTCACTACAAGCAAGATCTACTGGTTACCATGGAAACTGAATGGCAAAATGCTGATGCACTTTAAAAATGCTGTAGAAGATCATGAATATAACCGAAATAAAACTCAGGAGCAATGTAAGATGGAACTCATTTTACATAATTGCGTGAAGAGATATTTCTCTGCCATGAATGAAACAACAGATAGACTGGACTTGCAGTGATTATACATGAAGTATTTTTCACCACAAAATTCTGAAATTTTGGCCTCTTGAAACCTGTCTCAGTATGTAAGTAATTAGAAAAACAGTTTCATTCACAGAAAACATGCCACAACATGGGCTGATGTATTGTTGTAGCAATGAATGGACAATTATCACTCAGACGAGCCAAGCCACAAATTATGCATTCTAATAAGAGTCTAACTGGCAGAACTCGGAATCTCACATTTAAATCCTGCTTGTACATTTTAGAGGAATTTGCTTTAACTTCAAGTCAACAAGATGACACGGGATTTTTAAAATCTTTTCTGTTATAGGTATTGCGAGTCTAAATCAGTTAAATTCTTCTGGTGTCAGGTTAGCCAATCCCCTCAGTAGAATGAATGCAAATGAACAAACAATCATTAAAAATTTAGCTCCATTTAGAAAATGCTCTTCTTAAAAATAGCTTTTTCCATTGCAGCTCAAAATTAGCTACCACAGCAATTATGTATGCACAATATTATGACTTCTGTGCACTTACAATGAATATAATGTATTTATTTGGCAGTTAAAGTACTGCTTAATGCCAATTTTTCACACTGTATTTAAAGGATAACTATTGGGAGTAATCTAAAAACTGCTTCTGTAGTGACTGGGAAATAGTATGAAGTATGATCTGAAACTGGAACTCATGAAACCAGCTCAGGCTCACATGCATGGCTGCCCAAGAAATGCAAAAGAGCAGCAGGAAGGTGTGCAGATTAAAGCCTGGAGTTTATATTGTGCTGTAATATCAGGTTGGTCTGCATGACAAAGACCGAGACAGGTGGCTGTGAAACTTTCCATTTCTGCAGGGGAGTGAGACTAGGTAATTGCATTCGGAAAGTCCCATAGGCATTAGCATGAGGTATTGGAAATTTGCCACTAGTCTGGGAGTTGCCACCCTGTCAGGAACCAGCAAAGTAAGAGGGATGGGTTGTGGAAAGGGAAGAGAAAAAAAAGACGGTGAAAAGCCGTTCTGATCTAGTGCAGCATTGATGGATTGTTATTACCCCAGGATTCCAGTGTATTCTCTATCAATACCCTCTGATAATGCTCATTGTTCCCTGCTCACAATCCCTTACACATTCCTAGAATGTATCTCTGGGCTATTCAAACATGGGGTGATCCACTGCCTGAAAACCGGCTTGAGTTGTATTCCTTGAGGTTTAGAAGTCTTAAGGGTGTTCATATTGAAACACATAAGCTCCTAAAGGGAGGGTAGGTGTCGAGATCTTTTCACCAGTGGCACAACCTCAAATGATAGGGGAGTGGTCATTTAAAACCAAGGCATTAATTTCTTCTTGCAGTGGATCTTTGGAATTCTTTACCACAGAGTACTTAAAGAGGAGGTACATCAATTTTTGAAAGATTGGGGGATTGATGACTAAGGGGTAACTACACAGAAGAGGAGAAGAAGAGAAGAGGAGGGTAGGCAATGGCTGAAAGAGAACATGGGCCTTTTGTACTGTGCAGAACTCGTATCTGAGGTGATGCAGCAGTCTCTGCAACAGACCTGCTGCTTCTACAGTCCGTATGCAGCCATCTGGTTGTTGAAAGGGCACTGAAATTAGTCCTAGAAGGTGCTGGCAGGTTTACAGCACAGCAAACAACCTGATATCCAAGATGTCTCCAGGGAAAACCATGGCATAATTCAGTCTGTGCTGATGGTCACGGGAGGCAGAGGAGTAGCTCTGATTGTTTTGAGTCAGAAGATTGAGTCACGTTCAAGGATTCACCAGAGGACTGAATAATATGCCACAGTTGTTACGGATACGTGATCTCACAATATCATTCAGAAATCCAAGTTGAACCAAGACATCTCTAATCGGTTGAGGGCTAGACTGGTGGCATTCTACAATGGTGATCCAGGAAAGGCCAACATGACAGCATCTGGCCCAGACATCATAGCTAGCTGAGTGCTGGAGACCTGTGCTAATCAACTAACTGCAGTACTTACAGTCATCTTCAATCTCTTGCTTTGGCAATCTGACATGACCCCCCTGCTTCAAACAGGTTTCAATGACCATCATTCTGAAGCACTTACGTCCACTGTGATGAAGTGCCTGAGGCATGATTTGTATCAGCTCCAGTTTTCCTACCTTCACAACAGGCCAGCAGCAGAATTCATTTCACTGGTCCTTCAGGCAGCTCTGGAACACCCAAGCTATGAAGATGCATACATCAGGATGCACTTCACTGAATACAGCTAGCAATCAACACTCAAAATTCATCACTAAGTTCCAAGATTCAGGTCTCAAAACCTCCCTGTGCAACTGGATCCTCAATTTCCTCACTGGCAGACCCTAGTTAATAGGAACTGGCAACAACATCTCTTCCACACTCACCATCAGCACAGGCACAACAGAGGGGAATGTGCTTAGCTCCCTGCTCTACTCGCCTTATAGCTATGACTGTGAGGCTAAGTACAGCTCCAATGCCATATTT
This sequence comes from Hypanus sabinus, assembly GCF_030144855.1. Taxonomy (NCBI): domain Eukaryota; kingdom Metazoa; phylum Chordata; class Chondrichthyes; order Myliobatiformes; family Dasyatidae; genus Hypanus; species Hypanus sabinus. The sequence goes on from NC_082707.1 coordinate 87,644,875, forward strand.
AAGTTGGCTGACAGCACTACTGACATTGGCCAAATCAGCATATAGAAGGGATACCGAAAATCCGGTTGAATAGTGTCACAACAGCAACCACCTCTCGTGCAAAGTCAGCAAACCCAGAAAGCTAATTATTGCCTGCAGGAGGAAGATGCCAGAGGTCCATGAGCCAGTCCTCATTAGGAGATCACAGGTGGAGAGTGTTAGTGATTTTAAATTCCTTGGTGCTACCCTATCAGAGGATCTGTCCTCTGCCCAGCAAGTAATGCCTTCACAAAGAAGGAATGACAGTGCCTCCATTTTGTTAGAAATTTGCATAGATTCAGCATGTCACCAAAATGTCTGACAAACAGTGGAGAGTATACCAACTAATTGCATCACCAGCTGGTATGGAAGCAGCAAAGACTGCAGAAAGTGGTGGATACAGCCCTGTCCATCACAGGCAAAGTCCTCTCCACCACTGAGCATATTCACATGGACACTGTTGCAAGAATGCAACGGCCATCACCAAAGGCCGCCCACCATCCGGGCCATGCTCTCATCTCACTACTACCATTATAGAAACCTTAGGCCCCACACCACCAGGCTCTTGGATCAGTGTGGATGAGTTCATTCACCACAACTGTGAACTGGTTCCACAGCCCACAGGCTCACTTTCAAGGACTTTTTACAGTTCATGTTCTCTGTGCAATTTTTATTTGTACAATTTGTCTTCTTATGCATATTGGTTGTTTATCACTTTATGTTTTTCATAAATTATGCTAATCTCTTAATTTTTCTGTAAATTCCTGCATGAAAGTGAATCTCAAAGAAACATACATTAAGATATATGCACTTTGATAATAAATTTATTTTGAACTTTAAATACTATGGAAGTGCAGTCACCCTGCCCATGAAAACACTCTCACTACTGTTGTAAGTATACAAGGCCATACGTGGCAATTAATCATAGCTAACACTTAGTTTTCCAGCAGAAGGTGCTTCCAGTTATTTAATCTTTTCAAGCCCCCTTTTCTCTTTAATTCATTTTCCTTCATCCACCTACAACCTCCAGACATTCCAACCACAAGAGAGGTCATCTTTCCATACTCCTTGAGTGCTGCAAGACAATACTATCACAGACAGTTACTATTACAGTACAGTTAAAATGGACCACTAATACCTCCTGCCTACAAAACACTGGAACTCAATACAAATAACCTAAATGGGCAGGCTGTTAAGCAAATATAGGAAATGCCAAGATGCCAAAAGTACAAAAATACCAGTCCTGATGCAGGGTTTGAACCTGAAATGTTGACAATTCATTCAACCTCATAGATACTGTTAGATGTACTGAAATCCCCCAGAAGATTCTTTGTTGCTGGAAAATGCCAGAAATGGTCAGTATATTAGGCAATATTTGTAGCTAAAGAAACAGAGTCAACAGTTCGGTCAATGACAGCACTGGATTAGTTATTAAGCATGTGACTGACCTGCATTTTTGTTTCAGAATGAAAACTCATCCAGAATCAGAAAGTCATACAGCATGGAAACTGGCCTTCAGCCCAACTTGTCCATGCTGACTGTGAAGTCCAGTGAGCTAGTTGTATTTGCTCACATTAGGCCTATGGCCCACTAAACCTCTACTACCCATATACTTATCTAGATGGCTTTCAAATGTTGCTAATGTGCCCACCTCATTATTTCTGTCAGCTCATTCCAAATACACACAACTTTTGCATGAAGAAGCTGCATCTAACTTCCCTTTTAAATATCTCGCCTCTGATCATAAACTCTTGCCTTCTGGTTTTAGCATCCCCTTCCTGGGGGGGGAAAATGACATGTGCTTTCACTGTCTATGCTCCTCATGATCTTATATATCTTTATCACCCCTGTATCACCTACGCTCCAGGGAATAATGTCAACAAAACTTCTCCCTGTAACTCATGCCACCAGGTCCAGGCAACATCTTGGTTACACACACAAAATGTCAGGCAGCATCTATGGAAATGAACAGACAGTCGGCATTTCAGGCCCCTCCACCCATTTTTCATTCTGGGGTTTTCCCCCTTTCTTTCCAGTCCTGAACAAGGGCCTCGGCCTGAAACATTGACTGTTTACTCTTTTCCATAGATGCTGCCCGACCTGCTGAGTTCCTTCAGCATTTTGTGTGCATTGCTTTGGATTTCCAGCATCTCCAGACTTTCTCGTGTTTATATCCTGGTAAATCTTTTCTAGGGGACAGTTCTGAACAATGTTGCTGTTCTCTCATGTGGTATATAAGCAGCTATCTGAGCCAAATAAATGTGCATTTTATATATAATCTAGCTAATCACCTTGGTTAACATCTAGTCTGTTACTTACTCTTGGCTATCTTTTCATCTAGAGATAAGTATTTTGAACATTTGATTAGAATTTCTTATACATGAAATATTTGAGCCTCCTTGAGTAGATTCCAACTAGTCATTCAACCTGGGTATCTGTTAATCCATTAGCTATCTGAAACTCCTGTTTAGATTTGTTAATCCTGAATGTCTGTGAATGTAAATATTTGATTACCACACCAGTTAGAAAGATTTAGAAAGCTGATATGGAATTCCATGAACAAAAGAACATGATTTTAAACAGAAAGACCACAATGGACAGAAATAACTGCCTTGCTTTATATGGCATTTTTATGAAGGGATGCATAAAGCGATTCACAATGATAATCTGTAGACTCTAAAGTCCAAATTACAGCACAAAATGACTGTGCCATTTTATAGGATTTAAGAATAATTTTTATTCAAGACTCAAAGGGAATCGGAATCTTTGTTAATGTGTCACTCAAAATATGGTATCTCAAAAAGTGAGTTCTCCCTCAGTACTTCACTTAAATTGCCAGTTTTGATTAATTGGGACTGGGAGTTCAAAAAGAAATTGCTGATTAAAGTTAAGACTGTCCATGCTCGCACCTACTTTATACGAGCTAAAATGTTATTGACAGAATTTCGAACACCAGGTGCCAGTACTCCTGATTGAATCTAGATTTTGACATTGATGAGAAGGGCGAAGAATGTGATTTCTGGCTATTGAAGAGGTCCTTTCAATAGTGAAGTAAATAGTGAATGTTACTTTGAGTAACGTTCCTACAGGTGAAACTGACACAAAATGGCAGGTGGGGGAAGACGTGAGAGTTCAAGGAGGGCATTGCAAGCAAGGTGCAGTTGAAAAGGTGAAAGGAATGGTGCAAATCTATGAGGAATCACTGACATGAACCTCTGGGCTGGATGAACACAGTACTCATTTCATTGGATGCTCAGCTAAGTACTAATCTGAAAATTCAGAAAAAGACTGGGTTCATAGTAGAACATGAGAAGGTTTTTGTCAAAAATGGATCATTTGGCCCAACAAAGCTTGCCAGATTCCTATTTACATAGTGTGTTGAAATAGCTATCGAGTTTAGATTTAGAAGTGTCTAAAAGTACTACTCCCAACTACACAACCAGATAGTTTGTTCCACATGTCCACAACTCACTGTGCGAAGAACTGCTTCCTGATGTTAGTCTGACTGGCTGGTGTCACTTTCATTCATATTCCAGCACAACCAACTCCAATGTGCCTCTCCATTGCTAGTCGGTGAGGTTTTGGTATTAGAATATGAGACTTACTCTGGATAGCACTTGTCCCTTTGAAATCTGAACATTGATTAGTATGTGCCATCAATCCTTCTCTCAGGAAATGTCTCTCAACAGCAGGAACTTTAATTTGACTTTAACGCATGATGTGTAATGTTCCATATTCAGGAAATGGCACCCTAGACCTATAATATTTGACTATTTATGAATACCAATGTCTCTTAGATAGCTGAAAACTGAAAGCTGACTCCTTAACCCCTCTGCCCCAGAGAGATATCTGTGCATGATCCTTTGTGCTTCAGCACCTGGGGGAGATGTACTGTATAAACTGACTGGTGCCATTCAGTCTCTCTCCCTCAGGAGAATTGTACATAAAATGATCCTTATGAAGAGGTGCCAAGTGATCTCTACCCATCTGCCATTTCTTCTGCAGCTGAAGCACACTCTTTTATCACTCTGCTTTTCCCATCCAATCTTTGAATTTGAATTGATACATATCCTGCTGGATCTGTCAGCCCCTCCACCAATACCTCGGTGGCTGATCACAACTATACTTTATTACGTAGACCTGAGATGAGCCTCAGACTTATCCTTGAGCCGTTAGTGGGAGCATTTTCATTACACTGTCCTCTCTTCCCATCTGTAACACTGTCCAGTCCATCTCCATTACATAGTCTTCTCCCTGACTGTAACACCTCTTCACCTCTGTGACATTTGTCACTGTGACACTCACTGTAACACCTCTGCAACATCACAATCTCTCCACCTGTATGCCACTACCCCCCTCTCACCTCCATAACACCTCCTCCCTCAACCTCCATAACACTGCCCTCTCTCTACATCTCTAGTATTGACCTCTCTCTCTGTCTCTCATGCTGCCTGTCCTCACTTCTGCACTAGATGCACTAGATTCCAGCATGGCATCACTGATTCTTTCCTCCGCAAGTGAGACACCTTGAAGACTGACTGAGAATTATTGAGTACTCCATTTTGTTCAATGCCCTTCTCTCTAACACTCCAAATTTTCCCACTGTAACAGTCCTGAGTAATTCATTATACCACAAACCTGTCACTATCTCCCATATTATGCACTGTAAGCTTTTTAATTGTTTTTATTCCAACCACTTTATTCTTTGAAAAATCTCAAACAGGATCCCTTCAAGACCCTAGCTGCCTCAACCCTCATCAAAACATGCTGAATTCTTGGAAGCGTAAGACTAAGCCTTCACCCGGATCATTCTTGCCTAAACCTCCTGCAGACCCAGCGATTCACCTTTTTTAAATGTGTCCAAAACTGCACACAACAGAAATAACTTGATTCAGCACTTCTTCCAAGACACTATGTCCATGTGAAGTCACCATTTTTCTACCTACTTGGTAAATAATTGTGGCATTTAATTCTAACCATTAGCAATTAAATATCAGCTGCTCATCACAAGGCTGAAATGTCTGCCTTTAACTTCAATCATCAGCCTGCCTGCTTGGAAACGTTACTGTCTGACCTAACACCAGTCTTCCACAAGGCCATCAGACTGATACAATTGTATTTCTGTTATATTGACTGTCCTGTTGTAAACACTATTTATTATAAATTACTATAAATTGCACATTTAGATAAGGACATAACGTAGAGATTTTTACTCCTCGTGTATTGAAGGATGTAAGTAATAAAGTTAATTCAATTCAATTCAATTCTTCTGTTGAAACTGAAATCAGTCTGAATGCCTAAACAGATCAGGATTGTGATATCAATTTTGGACTGACAACACCCTGAAAGAAGCAGAGGTTGTTATTAGTGAAGGAGGCATTACTGGAAATACTTCTAAAGGGCACATTAACCAGAGGGGCTGTTTTAGAATTACACCCCCTCCCCCACGCCCCAACTCCTTATTGAGGAATGTTAATCATTATTTATTTCATGCTTGTTTGGTCTTTTACCACACACACTCCACTCCATTGACATGCTTTATGGCCTGTGTGATCAGGTTCCATCACCCAGATTCTCCCTGGTTTGATTCTACAGGGCTAATTATTCCTACAAGGTTCATGAAGTAATTAGCCCTGTGCTAACCATATTGTGATGGAAATGATATCTACAGCCATTAAGTGCTCATTAGTGGTAAGTACACACACACTCCACAGTGATACATTTATTTGTCTTTTCAAACTAATTCATTCCGAGATGAAAGGGGCCTCCCCAATTATATCCTCCCATTTGATATCTTACTTTAATTCCTGTTGCTCATCATCTCCTGAAGGTATGGGTTGCCATTGGAAAAGAGAAATCAGCAGTTATGGTGCTCGAGTGCCTGGCAGCCCATCCGGGGAACAGAATGGAAGAAAGTGGAATGTGACAAAAGAAGTATGACTGGGGAGAAGTATTAGAAGAAGAGAGATTGGGTGGAGAAGGTAACATTGGGAGCAAGCTGCAGGACACTCCCGGCACTAATTCCATCTGCTGGGACAGAGAGCACTGAATAGGATGTGAACTGGAAGATGGGAAACCTTCTTTCACTTCTCATTATATGTAATCAGACATCCTATAGCGGGATACAAAATGATGCGGGGTATAGATGGGGTGAATACTCGCAGGCTTTTGCTCCTCATGTTGGGTGAGAAGAGAACTCAAGGTCACAGGCTTAGGCAGAAATGTGAGCTATTTCACGGGAATCTGAAGGGGGAACACCTTCACTCAAAGTGTGGCGCAATTACATCGTGTAAGAGAAGTTTGTAAAGTACATGAACAAGAGAAGTATGGAAGGCTATGGTCCAAGTGCAGGTAGATGGGAAAAGGCATTGGACCATACTGGTATGCACCAGATGGGCTGAAGGGCCAGTTTCAGTTCTGTAGTGCTTTTGGGAATCTAATAGGAGAAAATGGTAATGATTGGCATTTTTATCAGATTGAATGGAACTATATGGTAGTGCTCCTCAGGAGTTGCATAGACTTATAGAGAATTAGACTATCAAGAATGCATTTCATACACTAATGATATGCTAACCCATTTTATCTTCTCCACATCCCCATTAACATTACCATTCGTCTAAACTCTAGAGTAAGTGTTTACAGCATCCAATCCCCATGTCTTTGGGATGTGTGAGGAAACTGAAGCACCCAGAGAAAACCCATGTGGTCACGGGAGAGAGTGCAAACTCCATACAGTCAGGATTGAACCATGGGGCACTCACTGAGACTGCAGTTCTACAAGCTGACCTACTGAGCTAGTTGCTGCTTTGTCCATCTAATTCAGATTCAGACAGACAAGGCATAATTTTACAGATTTTCAGAGAACATACAACTTGGGGACATGGTAAACATTGTTGACAGTAAAAGAGCCTAGTGAGATATGGAGAGACTGGTGAAAGGAGCAAGCGGAATGCTGAAGGTGACACTCTCATGCTATTGTTGCCCTTGTTCTTTTCAGCAATCAGGTTTGGAGCTTGGAATGTGCATTCGGGGTCTTGACGAGCTGCAGATCGTGCACTCCACTGCTGGAGATGGAAGAAGCAAATGTCCGGGGTGGAGGATGGAGTGCCAGTCGAGTGGGAGGTATATAGTTTGTTGACTGTTGTTGGGTTGCACACATCTTGGCTGGTAAAATGCATTCACTCATACGCTTGACTAATGCCTATCGAGCACTGGGATCAGGACGTGAGTCACCCCTGCAAAAATACACAGCCTCTGACATACTCTTAGGCCTAGTCCAGCCATGGGTGACCTTCGGGTTGCCAATGGTGGAGGGCTGGGTAATGCAATGTGTTGAATGGCAGGTGGGGGAGCTTAAGTCTCTTGTTACAGATACACTCATTATCTGGCACTGGATGTGTTATTTATGCAAATCAGACTAAATATTCATGTGGAACAGTCTGGCTGAATGCAGTGTAAAACTGTTTCACTATTTGAGAGACTGTACATAGAACTGAATAACAGGTACTCATCAGCAAATATGATCTTCTTTGACCTATCAGACTTTCCAATTTCTTTTCTGATATTTTGTGACATGGAAGGAAGCCAACTGATTCACTGAGTATATGCCTGCTCTCAAAGCAATCACATCAGTCCCATTCCCCCACTGATTCCCCTGTACCATATTCTCTCTCTCATACATTCACACCAATTCCTTTAGGTACAAGTCAGTCTCATGCAATTCGGAGTGCTTAGTCTCACAAACATAGGGAGTTCAACACAAAGATGAGAAAATCTACAGAATGGTGGAGGAACTCAGCAGGTCAGGCAGCATCTACGGAGAAGAGAGAACTGTCAATGTTTTGGACCGAGACCCTTCGTCAGGACTGGAAGAAAAATATGAGAAGTTACAGCAAGAAGGTGCAGGGCAGGGGAGGAAGAAGTACAAGGTGGTAGGTAATAGGTGAAAGTGGGAGAAGGGAGAGAGTAGAGGGGTGAAGTAGTGAGCTGGAAGGCTGATAGGTGAAAGAAATAAAGGGCTGGAAAAGGGGAAATCTAATAGGAAAGGGTAGAAGAGCATGGAAGAAATGGAAAGGGGAGGAGCACCAGAGGGAAGTGATGGGCAGGCAAGGAATGAGGTGAAGAGGGAAATGAGAATGGCAGTGGTTAAGGGTGAGGGTATATACCAGAAGTTTGAGAAATCGATGTTTATGTCATCAGATTGGAGGCTACCCAGATGGAATATAAGGTGTTGCTTCTCCAACCTGAATGAGGCCTCATCTCGACAGTAGAGGAGACATGTCGGAGTGGGAATGGGGAGTAGAATTAAAGTGGGTAGCCATTGGGAGATGCCATTTTTTCTGGCATAGGTGTTCAGCAAAGCGATCTCCCAATCTATGTCAAGTCTCACCAAAATACTATAGACTACTTCAGGAGCACCAGATACAGTAGAAGAGCCCAACACCTATTACCTCACCTGGAAGGACTGATTTTGGCCCTGAGTGATAGTGAGGGAGGAGGTGTAGGGGCAGGTATGGCACTTGTTCCGGTTGCAAGGATAAGTGCCAGGAAGGAGATTAATGGGGCGGGATGAATGGAGAAGGGAATCCCAACAGAAAGTGGAAAGTGGGTGAGGGGAGGGAAAGATGTGGTGGTGGATCCAGCTGGAGGTGGAGGAAGTTTCAGAGAATTACATGCTGGATATAGAGGCTGGTGGGGTGGTAGGTGAGGACAAAAAAGAACCCCATCCCTAGTAGCGTGGCAGGAGGATGGGGTAAGAGCAGACATGCACGAAATGGAAGAGATGCGTTGATGGTAGAGAAAGTGAAGCCCCCTTCTTTGAAGAAGGAAGACATCTCATTAGTACTGGATTGAAAAGCCTCATCCTGAGAACAGACATGACAAAGATGGAGGAACTGAGAGAACGGAATTGGCATTTTCACAAATGCCAGAGTGGGAAGCAGCATAATTCAGGTAGCTGTGAGATTGAGCGGGTTTGCAAAAGGAATCAGTAGATAAACTTTCTCTAGAGAGAGAGAGAGAGAGAGAGGGAGATCAAAAAAGCAGAGGGAGGTGTCCGAAATCAACTAAGTAAATGTTAAGGCAGGTTGGAAGTTGTAGGCAAAGTTGATGAAGTCAACGAGATCAGCACAGTTGCAAGATGTAGCATTGGAAAAGTTGGGGAGTGATGCAGGTGTAGACTTGGAATATAGATTGTTTTATGTAGCTGACAAAAAGGCAGGCATATCTGGGACCCATGCAAATGCCCACTGCTGCACCTTTGGTTTGGAGGAAGTGGGAGGAGCTGAAGGAAAACTTATTGAGAGTGAGGCTAAAGGTGGAAATTATTGACAGTGAGTTTAATTTCATATTCCTAGAGTATTCAAGATCATTTCCACAGAACAGTCAGTCCCCCAAATCTGGAGCTCAAGGAATTTCCACTGCAATGTCTAGGAATTGAGTTGATTGGTTTCCAACCATCACAACCATCTTCCTTTGCTGGTGGGTTAACTTTAATCAGTAGAGACTCTAACCATAATTCTGACCAGGATTAGTTTTATCAGAATTCCTTGATATCAATTTACTAAAATGATGGTTGATGTCACAGACACTTGGTCTCACTTTGTTTTCTGAAGTTTAACTCTGTGGTCTACATTTGGACTAAGCCTACAATACCTGGGCTGAAGTGACTTTAGGTGGAACCGCAGATGTCCATCAAAGAGCGGGTTACTGGAGTGTAAGGGCAATTCGATTACACACTTCCTTAAAGTCTCCTGATATAATCCTTTCCTTGCTTCAGCCTGTGATATTTCTCTTTCTGACTAAACATATCCCAACAAGATTCCATCGTGTACAAGCTCCTTCCCTATGGCAAGTCAACCTTGATTGAAAATGCTGCATGCCTGTGGACTGTGTGAGCAAACCTCATTAAAGGCACTGAGTGCATGTTTACTCAGTCATTTCCTCTCAACGCTAATCTGTGAATCTCTATGTAATTAAAGCTTTGCTGTTTCCAGTTAGTACTCTGAACTCCCAAGATACTGTGATTTATAATCCGATCAAAAGTAACATATCCACTATAGTTTTACATATACGACAGTGGACATGGGCTCTTCTGCAGACTCTGATGGTGGTTCTCTCTCCCATACTGTCCTGACAATTAATCTGAAATAGGTCTGGGAAATTAAAGGCTGATGTGTCCAGGCTAGGCCAATTGGGTGCATGTTACTTTTTGAGGACCCGTTCAAGAGAACTGGAAAAATGGATTATGCTTCCATGTCACAGAGAAGCTGCTTTTGGATCTATCAATCCCAACTGGAACATGAAATGAAAGGAGCTGGTAAAATGCAGCATGCAGCAGGATAGGACGTGGGCATATTCAGTTTGACCGTATGTTCTATCCAATGGGAACAGAACTCCTCAAGGACAAAGGTTAAACTTGTCCAATTAACCAGGGTGGGGGTGGGGGGACCTTCAGCTAGCTTTACTGTTGAGTGCCAGCTCGTCTCTGTGCACAGCAACTGCAGACTACTACTACTACAAAAAAGGCATTTGCTAGAGGTAAAATGACTTTAAACTTCAATCTTTTAAAGGACTGTTCAGACCCAGTGCTGAAGGAAGTGAATGCCTTCGTTTGCAGGACACTGTACAGCTGCTAACTTCTCCCTTTCTCTTTGAATGCTTCCACAGCTCCTCTCTGCTGCCTGCAGTATAAGCCTGCTGTACGATGCCTGCCATGTTTATGCTGAGGGACGAGAAGCCTTATTTGGTCAGATCTGTAGTCCTCCTTGCAGGCGGATATGCCCTTTACCGCTTGTGGAGACATCACAGGACACCAGAAGGAAGAGGACCACTGAGGAATGGTGTATATGAGACACAGCAAGCCCTAAATGGGTACCTCCTCTTCCACTACGGTTCGCCCCAGGTGCAGTCGCTGTACATCACAAACACAGCCACAGAGCAGAACTTCCCATGGAGGTGTGCTAAGGAATGCATCAAACACATCTCCCAACAGGTAACAGTCTCAGCACCTGCTGACCCTTTATCTGAAATAATTATTACAGAAACTGTTGCTTAAATCAATGTTATAAAAGGTTGTGCTGATTTTTAGTAGCTGACCATGGATATTCACCAAGCCACAGGGTTCAGAGACTTAAGTAGCTGATATGTGAGAACAGATTTTCAGAAGCAGAGAGGCGATAATCTCTTTCCGTGAGATTGGTTCAAGGCCAGACTGGGGAGAAATCAATGCTGTTCTTTGAGAAAATGTTTTGGGATCTTCTTGACCCAGCTGAGTTGGCAGATGGGGCAATAGTTCAGTGGATTCAGCTGGGCAGGCACTTTCAGCAGTGTAATATACCTGCAGTAATGAGCAGTTCAGGTCAGTACTTCATGTTTGAACTTCTGGAGAGTGACTCAAATCCACAACAACAAAGAAAAACTGATTCAATTTGGAGGGCAAGAACAGGTTGAAAAAATTGGGAGATAAGCAACTGAAGACATACTGGTACCTTACAAGGGTTATTACAGTAAGAGTAGCTTTGGAACAGCGACCTCCGGAATGAGAGGGCATGAAAGGAATTTAGAAAATGATACCCTTCAGGCCATGTATGATAATGACAACCAGCAATAGATAGTGGAAAATGCCTGCTTGCAACCCTGTGATTGCATGGGAGTACAACCATAGTGTTATAGGGTGAAAGGTGAAAAGTTTAAGGGGAACATGAGGGAAAACTTTTTCAATCAAAGGTGCATGAGAGTGTGCAATGGGCTGACAGCACAAGTGATGCATGGGAGCTTGATTTCAATGTCTAAGAGGAGTTTAGATCGGAATATGGATGGTAGGGGTATGGAGCGCTGTGGTCTTGGTGCAAGTCGATGGAAGTAGGCAGTTTAAATGGTTTGCCATGGACTAGATGGTCTGAAGGTCCTGCTCCTCTGCTGTACTTCTCTATTAATTCTATAACTCTATAGTGGAAACCAAATTCAATAAACAGAAGGCAGGAGTCCTGAATCTTAAATGTTTGGTTTAGTGACCAAGGGAAAGTGGGGATAAAACTAAAGGCTCCATTTGGAAGTCTTGGTCTTACTGAAAATGAGGTTATCTGTTGTTGCTGACGATGGGATGGATAACGGAGAGGACATAAAGAGGGTGATTCACAATAAAGAGAAAAAAGAATCAGGTTTACCATTACATTGCAAAATGATTCTAGAATAGTGGCTGGTTTTGATGGGTAAGCTCCAATAGTGTTCTATGCCTTTGCCAAATCTAGCAGAGAACAGCCAAACCAGTTGACCACTCTGTCAATTTAAGTCTGTATCCCTAGGACAGAGAGGACCAAAGACAAGACCCACACCAGGAGGAACAAAGGTGAGAGAGAGCATAACAGGATCCGGAGCATCAAATTTCGAAGCAAGAACACAGTGGAGGAAATTTGTAGTGTAGTATGTGTCAATGTGAATGGAAAGGCAGTCGGTAGGAATTTTGACAGTGGAAATTCTATTGAGGGTTTTCCACAGAATACAGAAGGAAATGGATTACACGGATGAAGGGATGTTAATATAAAACAAGTCAGGGAAATCCTGGCCTCCTGTTGTGCCAAGACAACAACATCCTCAGGGTGGAGGAGCAACACCATATATTCCATCTGGGCAACCTCCAACCTGGTAGCATGAATATTGGTTTCCCTTTCAGATAAACAAATCCTTCTCCCCATATTCCTGTACTTCGCTGGGCCCCCACCTCCTTCTCGTTCTCCTATGGTCCACTTTCCTCTCCTATTACATTCCTTCTTCTCCAGCTCTTGACTTTTCCCACCCACCTGTCCTCAACTAAAACCTTACAACTGGCCTAATTCCTCTCACCACCCACCTTTTTATTCTGGCGTCTCCCCCATCCTTTTCAGTCCTGAAGAAGGGTCTCAGCCCGAAACATAGACTATTTATTTCCATAGATGCTGCTTAACCTGTTGAATTCCTTCAGCATTTTGTGTGCATTAAGTCAGGGAGGTGAGTCTGTTCTAGCTCACTACCGTGACTACACTTCAATCCTCACCAGATATAAAATGCTTTATGTTATCCAAGGCACTTTGCACTGTGGCAAGTTTGATTTGTTACCAATTTCTTTACTTCTATTAGACTGGTGTTCCCAGCAGAGCCCTGGACATTGGTTGTGCTGTGGGGAGAGCCTCGTTTGAATTGGCCCGGGTATTTCAAGAAGTAGTGGGCATTGACTTCAGCCACTCATTTGTTAACGCCTGCAACCAACTGAAAGAACAAGGCCAATTCCCTTACACTGCCATTACTGAAGGAGACTTGTGTGTTCAACACACTGCTGTGGTGCCACAGGGTATTGTAAGTATTCAGCCAAACCTTTGCTGACTCCAGTTCTCTATCCCTACTGTTCAGAATTATTCATTTGATTATTTCCATCTATCCTTTGTGCTCACTCTCCATTATTTAGTGTTCTTTAATCACTAATATTCTAAGTTTTGTTCTAATATTTTTCCAGTGTTATTTTTTACTCTTAACAACAAATAGATTAACTGGAGAAGAGATTATTGTTACAGTATCCCACTGCCCATCCATCTTGTCCACCCAAACTGGCAATGCTAGCTTCAGATCCTAGTTTACTTTACTTGCCTTTGTGTCAGGAACATCACTATTGCTCCCAGGCCAGAATACTTTGCCCATGTAAAATTCAGCCCAAGAGGCTTCATACGGAGACGTTGAAAACTTTATTGAATAATTAGTGCCAATGCCTGCTACACAAATCATGTGTAGAGGCTACCCAGCACTGGCTGAGATAGATAGCCAAAACAGCAACTCCTGCTCTGTATACAACATGCCGCAATTGGGTTGGATTAGCACATTACTAATTGAAAGGAATATATTAGAATGAATTCTATTAAATTCAAAGAATGGAAGACCAGAGTACACAGCCTCAGAATAGAGGGGCAACCCTTTTTGTAAAGAGGTGAGGAGGAATTTCTTTAGCCAAAGAGTGGTGAATCTTTGCCACAGGGAGTTGTGGAGGCCAAGTCTTTATTTATTTTAAGGCAAAAGTTTATATGTTCTTGACTGGTCAGGATATGGAGGGATATGGGGAGAAGACAGAAGATTGGGACTGATATCAGACATGATGAAATGGTGGTGCAAACTCGATGGGCCAAATGGCCTAACTCTGCTCCTATTTCTTATGGCCTTGTATACCGCCCAGGAGGCATTTGGCCACGTGCCCATGCCAGCTATAAAAGAAAAAGTCAAACTGCCAACCGAACAAGCCTCAAGATTGCATCAGTAATTGAGCAGGTCTTTGAATACACATTCAACTACCTTTCAACTGTGATGAGGGTTTCTGCCTCCACCACTCTTTCAGACAATAAGTTCCAAACCTTGACTACTCTCTGAGGGGAAAACATTTCTATATGTCCTTTCTCAACATGTTAAGACCCCTGGTGTATGATCTTCCTGCTAAGGGAAATAAATCCTTATTTAAGTCACTCTAATTTTACACATTCTTCCCTCAACCTTCTCCACCCCAAGAAACCAAACCCAGCTGATCCAATATTTCTTCCAGCTAAGCATTCAGTTGTAGCAACATCCTCATAAGTATCTTCTGTGCTCTCTCCAGTGTAATCACATCTTTCCAATAATGCAGTGACTGTACAGAGTATTCAAGCTGTCAGCTATGTTGTACACCATTCTAGCATATCCTCTCTGGTCCAATCAAGGTTGTACTGTACATCATTCAAGCTCCCTGCTCTGATTAATGTTCTACACCATTCCAGCATAACCCTCTTGTTCTTTTATTCTATGCCTCAACTAATGGGTATTTTTAATCATCTTATTGATCCTTCCTCTAACTTTTAAGGATCTGTGAACATATATATTTGTTCCACATCATACGGTATCATCCATTTTTTTTAACTGCTTCACATTATGTTCTTCCCCTATTAGGGTATATCAGATCAGATCAAATTTGCTATTTTTTTCTGCTCAATTGATCAGTTCATCTGCATCCTCCCATAGTCTAAACCTTCTCTCCACAGGACCAATTTTTGAGTCATTTGTAAACTTCTTTACCACACCCTATACTTAGCTCTAGTTCAATATACTTTATATTACTTAAAGCAAGAGGCTGAGTGCTGAGCCCTCTGAAATTCTAATAGTGAACAGCGTTCCAGTTACAGCAACTCCCCTCAATCATCTCCTCTGACTTTCTCTTGGATCCCATAGGCTTTGACCTTTTGACTAGCCTACTATTTGAGATCTTATTAAAAATCTTTCAAAAATAGCTTTCACTGATCTCCTTGTTATCCCTTAATAAATTCACTGCTGTTTGTTTGTCAGATAGAGCATTTCCCTTTATATATCCAAGCTGACTATCCTGATTGATCTG
Source organism: Hypanus sabinus (assembly GCF_030144855.1). Taxonomy (NCBI): domain Eukaryota; kingdom Metazoa; phylum Chordata; class Chondrichthyes; order Myliobatiformes; family Dasyatidae; genus Hypanus; species Hypanus sabinus. Next base: position 87,660,272 of record NC_082707.1, read on the forward strand.
TGCCTTTCTAAATGGAGGTACTTCTGTCCTTTACGAAAGATTCCAATGGTCTTCTAACCATCAAAGTTGAACTAACTGGCTTGTAATTATGCAGATTTTTTTCTTTTCTCCCTTTCAGACTTATCTTCTGGCACCATTCCTGTAGCCAGGAAGGATTGGGAAATAATTGTTAAAGTCTGCAATTTCCTCCCTTGCTTCCCTTAATATACCTGGGATGCATTTAATCTCAATCTGGCTATTTATCCTCATTCAAAGATGCTAAACCTTTTAATAATCCTCTGTTACTATTTTTAAGCCATTCAATTTTTCACATGTATCTGGTTTAATGACCTATCCATAAGATCATAAGACATAGGAGCAGAATTAGGCCATTCAGCCCATTAAGTCTGCTCCACCATTTCATCATGGCTGATCCTGGATCCCACTGAACCCATACACTTGACTTCTCACCATATCCTTTGATACCCTGACTGATCAGGAAACTATCAACCTTTTATGCCTTTTCGCCTTAAATATACTCGTGGACTTGGTTTCCGCCAAGTCTGTGGCAGAGTATTCCACAGATTCACAAATCTCTGGCTAAAAATATTCCTCCTTACCTCTGTTTTAGTAGGTTTCCCCTCAATTTTGAGGCTATGACTTCGAGTTCCGGACAGCCCCACCACAGAAAACATCCTCTCCACATCCACCCTATCTAGTCCTTTCAACATTCGATAAGTTAGCTGCATATCAGCACCATCCCCTCTTTTGTGACTAGAGCCACAAAGTACTTGGGAAAAACCTTACCCACATGCTCTGCCTCCACACACAGGTTACCTTTGTATTTCCTAACAGGCCCTAGTCTTTCCTCAGTTACACTCCCGCTTTTATGTACTTATATAGCATATTTAGATTTTCTATCTGCTGAGGGGTATTTTATCATAACCTTTAGTTTTGTATTTTTCCTTTATATTTTGTACCTGCACTTCTGGTTTTTTTGCTGTACTAAGCTCGTGAGTATCTCACACGAGTTTTCATTTTCTTGCCTTCTCCTTCCCTCTACATCATTTAGCAGGCTCTCAATTTGCCTACCCTACCCTTTTCCTTTACATGGGAACATGTGTATCCACAATACTTTGAATCTTCATCTTGATATCCACTTTCCATTTTCCAGTCACTTTTCATGCATTATTCTTTAACCCAGTAAAGCTACTCTCCTTAACATAGAACCATTACCATTATTTAAAATCTTTGTCCTTTCCCACAATTACGCTAATTTTAATGAACATTTTATCTTCTTTCAATCCAGCTTCATTCCCCAAAATTAAATCTAGAATTGCCACCCTCTTGCTACAAACTAATTGAAGGCAGTTCCCCTAAATGCAATTCAGGAAGTTAGGGACCTCTATACCATTTTTTTTAATATGGACTGACCCCCAGTTAATATTAGTATGATTAAGGCCCTTAAGGCAATGGGATAGGGCACTTTTACTGCCTTATTGGTTTTACAACCTTCTGAAACTTGCCTACAACTTTGACCTGCTGTCAATCAGAGTGCTTGAAGGTCTATATTGCACAAATATTTGTGTGGCCATCCCATTTTCATTCATTAGTTCAACACAGAGTTCCATTCAATTACCAGTCTAACATACTATCCCTTCTCAGAGCTGTAATTATTTCCTTAACCATGGTTCCTTGTTATATTCACTCGCCTATAACTATTGATGAGACCTGAAGCCAAGATAGAGAACAAAGATGGAACATGAAATAAATCTTTAATCAGTAAAACCATTAAATTATAAAAATCTCAAAACTCAGCAGTACATTTCAAAGCATGATTATTTAAATAGTTTACCCAAAAATACTTGAGACGTTGATTGGGACAATTACCAATCAGTGAAAGTCAGCCTGGGATTGGTTCTCAGCTGAACAATTGGTTGTTTCGACTCACCATAAACCCTCCCTCTTGAAGATGATTACCTGTACGATTTGAGCCAAGAGATGATCTGGATTAGAACAATGGCTTATGCAGCCAATTAGTCCTTCTTTGTATTTGCAAGCCATCATGTTCTTGTCATGTTGCTTGTGGCCGTGCTTGCACTGGTGGTTGGTTCAGTTGGGGTAACTTGAATCCTTGCAGGAGGAGATGGAGGTGAAGCTCTGTGTTTGATGATCAGTCTGATGAACTTGTGTCTTCAGGAACAACTTTACACGTTAACCAAGGTCTATGTGCACCTGACCATTTGCTCTCTTGAATGTTGGATGCTGTGGCAGCATTGCATCCAAAACTGTGTGCGGTTTTTTTCCAAAAACACATTAGCTGGAGACTTCCCCTCAAGGCCTGGATGTGGCTTAACACAATAAGTTAGCAGAAATGCATTGACAGTCTTGCTTTGTTTCAGAAGTGACTGTTGGAAGGGAATCTCAACACATTTCTGCTGACATTATGCTACATCCAGGAATGAAAGGGTTACTGTATGAGGAACATCTGGCAGCTCTTGGGCTGTATTCCCTGAAGTTCAGGAGAATGAGGGGGGAATTCATTGAAACATTCTGAATGTTAAAAGGCCTGAACAGATTAGATATGGCAAAGTTATTTCCCATCGTAGGGGAGTCTAGGACAAGCGGACACGACTTTAGAATTGAAGAACGTCCTTTTAGAACTGTGATGTGGAGAAAGTACTTTAGTCCGAAGATGGTAAATCTGTGGAATTTGATGCCATAAGTGGCTGTGGAGGCCAAGTTATTGGGTGTATTTAAAGCAGTGATAGTTGGGTTCTTGATGAGCCAGGGCATCAAAGGGTATGGGGTGAAAGCAGGGGAGTGGGAATGACTGGAAGAATTGGATCAGCCCATGATTGATTGGCAGAGCAGACTCAATGGGCCTAATGGTCTACTTCTGCTCCTATATCTTATGGTCTTATGAAGGTATCCCCAAACCCCTCTGCTTGGCCATTGGACTGTGGTTAATATGAGGGTGAGTGAATGTGGGTATTCCAGCATTTCTGGCAGAATGCAACAAACTGCTGTGGACTGAATTGTTCCTTTGTCAGAAAGAAGTGTTTCTAGCATCCCAAAGTGGCTAAAGATTTACAACAGCTTTTGAATGGTAGCCTCCTCTGTCATTATTGGCTTCACAGATAATACTTCAGGCCATTTGGAATAAGCATCAACCAGAACAAGACTGGTATACCCGCTGATTGGGCCAGTGGATACAATATGCACTCAACTCCAAGGTCTGGTAACCCGAGGCCATGGTTATGGATTGGTTCCGCTTGGATTCTATGCTGCCATGGAGCACTGAGTACACTGCTTGCATACAGATGTGATATCTTCATCTATACCCAGCCAGTGCACAAAGCTTCCTGCCAGGGGTGTCATCCGATTAAATCCCGAGTGGAATTGTTTCAGTACTTTTGGTCAAAGGGCTCACGCAACTACTATTTTGTCTCCAAACATTCGGCAGGAGTCCAGACTTGACAGTGATATATTACATTGGTAAAAGGGTACAACATCCTCAACCTTGACTGGCCATCCATCTGTAGATATGCTGAAAGAGGAGAATCTGCAGCTGTTTCTGCTCTGACTTTGTTGACCATGACCGGAGGACCTTCAGCAACATTCTATACAGCCCGGTGGACTTTGCAATCAATTGAAGTTGCAGCCACTACTGTGCCTTCATTTTCAGTAACCTGCTGATTCACAAGTCTGGAGAGGGTATCTGCCTCACCAGTACCTAGGTTGATGTGTACTAGGTTTCAAAATTGCAAGCTAATAACATCGTTGCCCAACTTTGTAGACTGTTAGCTGTAATCACCAGGATGCCTTTCTTAGACCTGAAGATGGACAACAGTGGTTTATGATCAGTAAGGAGAGTAAAATGTCTGCCATAAAGTATCTCATGAAATTTCTTCATAGCAAAGATGATTGCCAAGATTTCCTTCTCAGTTTTCCATAGTTCCTTTCTGCAGTGGTCAGTGATTTGGCTGCATGCATGACAGGTTTTTCAGAGCCATCAGAGAAGATATGAGATACGTCAACTCCCACCCTGTAGTTGGATGTATCTGCCACAATGGCGAATGACAACTGTGCATCAGGAGAAAGTCGGATGACAGCATATTCTTCACTTGATCAAAAGCATCTTGTCATTGTTTAGACCACTTCCATGTGGCATCTTGTTCAGCAGAGCATTGACTGGATCCCTCAGCAAGTGCATTGCTGGGAGAAATGCCGAATAATGACTGTTCATGCCCAAGAATGATCATAAAGTGCTGACATCTGATGGTGGAGGTATCTTTATGACTGCGGTGATGTTTTTCAGATCTGGGCGAAACCGTTCTCATCTATGATGAATCTCAGATTCATTGAAACATCAGGAGGTTGCATTTTTCACCCTAAAGTTACAATCAGAAGTCTTGTCCAAAGATTGTTTGTCCATCCAGTCAATTCCAAGGACAATTAGATATGGTGGCTGGTCTGGTAGATAACACACACTGATGACCTGGCTTCCGTTCAGCTTCACCATGCAGTGCAGTCTGGCAATTAGCTGGACGGTTCTACCCAATGCACTTGAGTGCATGAGTGGTGGAGTGATGAGATGATTTGACTGGTGGGGACTCAAGTGCCTGTCACATGTCTTTGTAGATAATGGTGATGTTTCACACCTTATCAAGTTGTAGCTTGACTAACTGATGTTGATAAGTACACTGATGTACCATCCCTAGGGGGCAAAGTCAACATTGAACATGACTGTTACACTTTGTGTAGATTTTGATGGTTTTTAGAAGACAGAGAAGGACGGTAAACACCTTGTGTCCATAGCGTTGGCATTTGCTGCCAATGTTTTTCTTGTATAATGCCATGCACCACAGTTCCAACGAGCTGTGGTTCACTGCTTGGAGACCTGTTGAGTGATGATGATGATGCCTGAGCCATTAGAAACTGCATTGACATGGCTCTGTTTGACTGGGTTAGAATTGTGTTTCCCGTTGCTCAAATTCTGACATTCTTGAGTGACAGCTTCTAATGTCTACATCACCAGGTGCCTAAAGTCCACAAATAAATGTCAGACATTTGAATTGTGATTCAAATATGTCACCCAGCTTGAAAGTTTCATATTCATGATTAACGATACTGGCATATGTGATGCTAGTTTTTATTGTGATTAACAAGGTTTTAAGCAATGGCAGCAAACACTGAAGAGAGGTGACTGGTCTCCAAAAAAGCTTGTTAGCTGTTGGACAGTTTCGTCAAACGATAGACCATGTGGGTTCTTAGGCAGAATGAAGTTGAAATAATGCTCGTGTCCAATTTTCAAAGCAAAGTATGTGTCTTCCACTAGTCGTTTTTACTAGTAAGCTCAACCCATTATAGATCTTCTTACCATTTGAACAACAATTCAAACACAACTCTGGAAGCAACATTGACTTAGAAGTTGGTAATGGATGCAACAATTGACTCACATGAGTTTTGTTCAGTATTTCACACCGATCTTGTTGGACTCACTGGTAACCTGCTGATCAAGGCTTCAATTAACTTCAGCCAGGCAGCCTCAAATTGAGCTTGCTGCTTTTGTAGAATTGTGCCTAAATCTTCCACTGCAATTGCCAAATCGATGTAATACGTCACTTTGTCATCAATTTGTTCACTCACCTATAACTACTGATGGGACCTGAAACCACACCACGAACTAAACCTTTAATCAGTAAAATCACGCAACTACAAAAATCTCAAAACTCAGCAGTACATCCCAAAGCATGAATATTTAAATGATTTACCAAAGAACATTCAAGATGTTGATATGAACATCAACCAATCAGTGAAAGTCAGCCTGCAATTGGTTGCCAGTTAACCAATGGGCACTGTTCATAATGGTTGACTGTAACACTCATCTCTGTTCCTATCCTTTTTTCTAATCCCCTTTTCTAATTCATCTGAAAACCCTGTAAACGGGAATGCCATACTATCATTCCTTTGTTAACCTACATTTCAGCAACAATTGATATATCGCACTTTTACTCGTCTCCCAGTGTCCTCCATTTATCAGCTTTAGTCTCTGAACATCTTTTTGCATTGTGGTCGATGGTCAATGTTTGCATTTACTGAAATTAATCTTCAACGTGGACACCCACAATCAGTCCAGGCAGGGTTTGAAGCAATTTAGTCAAACAACAAAAAAAATTCTAGAATTTTCTGATTTGGATTTGCAGCTTTTTTCTCCAACCTGAGTCAGCCTCAATTTACTGATGCCACTGAGGAGGACCCTGTTTTTAAAAAGATGCACATGCAGAAAATGAGTAATGGCATTCTAACTCATTAGCACAAAATGTTGCAGTTCATGGTTGCCAATTAGAGCTGGAGGGAGTGAGAAATACAGATATTTTCTATACAAGATATTTTATCGTCTGGGTGACTTGTTTTGAATCTGGCTCTACCAAAAGCAGATTTAATTTTGTCTTAATCCCCTTATTTAGAACCCATGGTCATTCAACATTCCTTCCTGCCAGAAAAACCTTGCTGACTCTATTTAATCCCAGATCCGGGGATTTGTGATAGGACAGTGTTGAGGCAGATTTACTGTGTGGCTGTTCCATGTGGAATCATGCCCAAGAGGCTTAGAGAAAAGATGTAAAGACTTTTACTTAGTTTATAACCATTGAATGACAAATATAATGCAGATACTGACAACAGGAAATCAGTTCTTTCCTTGGCATTAACATCAAACCATTACATTTTGACCTGTCATTTCTTTCCCCGTTTCCTTCTGCAGGAGCGAAGTCGGTGTCTTTTCAGGCAAGGGGATGCTTGTAATCTTCCTGAGGATCTAGGAACCTTTGATTGTGTCCTAGCAGCGAACGTGATCTGTCGCCTAACAGACCCTTTTGCATTCTTGCACAGACTCCCAGGGCTGGTGGCCCCTGGTGGAATTCTTGTCATTACATCACCCTACACCTGGCTGGAAGAGTTTACGCCAAAGGTAACTAACTGCTTTACATAAGAAATGGTTCAGTCACAAATTTCCTATTGACTTCAGTGTGACCATAGTCATGTTGATTAAGTTGAACAAATAGAGAATAATTCCTCCTACTCTCTGTCCCTAAAGCATCTACTTGAGCTCAGCACTATTCAGCCAGAAGGGAGTTTGATCATTCCAATGCATCCGTTAGAGAATAAAGTGTTAGGTCAAGGGCATGTCTATGCAAATTCTGTAGTAGACATTGAGAGAGCCGGAGTGAAGGTATAGAACAATGATGCCTTTGCACTTGATTAAGAAAGTGCCTCTCTTCAGTTGCAAACTGATACCTTTATGACTGCAGGAATTCCCAAAATAAATCGTTATTGCACTTTTAATATTTCCATGTTTATACCTTGTAGCCTAGTTAGCTCTTAAGTGATATTAATATAGTAGCAATGTTTGTCTCTATTGATAATAGCTTTCCTAATTTAAGCCAATATAGTGGTTACCTTAAAGCTTCGTCAATGTGTAAACTATCAGTAAGCTGTCGACAGCCACCTCGGAGATGTGAACGTGTGACTAACGGTTAACATAAAGTAAGAGTGGGAGAGGGAGTGAGTTATTATGCACCCGTTACATCATTCACTCTTCTGCCTTTTCCTTCTGTCGACAGTCTCTCTGGCTGGGGGGATACAAGGATAACACCGGTAAGGAGGTGAGAGGATTTGACACGCTGAAGGAGGTCTTCTCCTCACATTTTGAGCTGCTGGCTGAGAAGAATGAGTCCATCCTGCTCCGGCAGACAGCACGAAAGCACGAGTGGTCAGTGGCTCACATGACGATATGGAGAAGGGGAACCTGCTAGGAGTTAGCAATCATCTTCGCTGATGAGTGTGAAATATGTTTTATTGAAGAGTAACTGGCATAATCTAGAGAAGAAATGTTGGCTAAGAAAGTTAGTGATTTAGAACAGTGAAACAGGAGAATTTAGTCACATCAAGGCCAGTGCCAAGGATAGCATCACAGTCATGAAGTGTTGACCACAAGACAATGTTCCTGTTGACTCTCTCCACTAATTCGCATCAACATTTTAACAGTATCTTACATTCCCTACAAGGGAGTCTGAGATAAAGTAACATATCTGGAGTCAATACCATCAATTTACCTGAACAAACTTGACCCCTACCTGGTTAATAACTTTGTTAAGATGCAGTTGTACAGAGCAGAGATGAACTTGTTTTTTGAATAGGAAACAGAACAATATGGCACAGGAACAGGCCCTTCAGCCCACAGTGGCTGTTCTGACCTTGATGTCAATTTAAGCTAATCCCATCTGCCCACAGATGATCTAAATCCCTCCATCTTTACCTGGTCACATACCTTTCAAAATGCCTCATAAATATTACTACCACATCTGCTTCTATCATCTCCCTGGCAGCAAGTTCCAAGCACCTATCACTTTATGAGTAAGAATTGTCTCACAAACTTGCCTGTTGTTTGAATGATAGCACTATATTCTAGAAATTGCTAACCCTACGGGTTGTGCTGAAGTTTTATCTACTTAAGCATTAATCCAAGCCTTCCCTCCCACATAGACCTCCATTTTTTTTTCATTCATGTACAGGTGGCCCCAGTTTTTCGAAGGTTTGCTTTACGACAGTTCGCTGTTACAAAAGTCCTACATTAGTACCCACTTTCACTAACCAAAGAGGATTTTCGCTTTTACGAAAAAAAGATGCCTGCTTTATACGTCTTTACCCTGAGAAAGACTACCATGACCGTGAAGCCTTGTGCGGGCAGTTGTGTGTGCATGTGTGTACGTGCCGATTTTTTTCCTCCGAATCAAATTTGGCTCGCTGTCTTCCCAATTTTGATAAGTGAAACTACACCGTACGTAAAATATTTCTACTCTATATAGGCTGTATATTTATCATATCATTCCTGCTTTTACTATATGTTAGTGTTATTTTAGGTTTTAGGTGTTATTTGGTTTGATTTGGTAGGTTTTTTTTGGGTCTGGGAACACTCAAAAATTTCTCTCATATAAATTAATGGTAATTGCTTCTTCGCTTTAAGACATTCCTGCTTACAAACGGTTTCATAGGAACGCTCTACCTTCAGATAGCGGGAGAAACCTGTACCTATCTAAGAGTCTCTGAGATGTGCCTGCCTTTACCATTATCCTTTGGCAGTGCACTCCATGTATCTATCACTATGTAAAATAAAAACTACCTTTGACAATCCCCTATACTTTCCTCTAATCACCTTGAAATTACATTTCCTTGTATTAGCCTTTTCCACCGTGGCTGCCCACTTGATCTATGCATCTTATCGTTTTGTACACCTCTATAAAATCACCTTTCCGTATAACCATATAACAATCACAGCACGGAAACAGGCCATCTTGGCCCTCCTAGTCCGTGCCGAACCCTTAATCTCACCTAGTCCCACCTACCCGCACTCAGCCCATAACCCTCCACTCCTTTCCTGTCCATATACCTATCCAATTTTACCTTAAATGGCACAACTGAACTGGCCTCTACTACTTCTACAGGAAGCTCATTCCACACAGCTATCACTCTTTGAGTAAAGAAATACCCCCTCGTGTTTCCCTTAAACTTCTGCCCCCTAACTCTCAAATCATGTCCTCTAGTTTGAATCTCCCCTACTCTCAATGGATACAGCCTATTCACGTCAACTCTATCTATCCCTCTCAAAATTTTAAATACCTCGATCAAATCCCCCCTCAACCTTCTACACTCCAATGAATAGAGACCTAACTTGTTCAACCTTTCTCTGTAACTTAATTGCTGAAACCCAGGTAACATCCTAGTAAATCGTCTCTGCACTCTCTCTAATTTATTGATATCTTTCCTATAATTCAGTGACCAGAACTGCACACAATATTCCAAATTTGGCCTTGAACAACTTTAGCATTACATCCCAACTTCTGTACTCAATGCTTTGATTTATAAAGGCCAGCGTTCCAAAAGCCCTCTTCACCACCCTATCTACATGAGACTCCACTTTCAGGGAACTATGCACAGTTATTCCTAGATCTCTCTGTTCCTCTGCATTCCTCAATGCCCTACCATTTACTCTGTATGTTCATTCTCCTTCACTCCAAAGAGAAAAGCCCTAGCTAGTCAATCTATCCTCATAAAACATGCTCTTCATTCCAGGAAGCATTGTAGTAAATCTGCTCTTTACCCTCTATTAAGCTTTCATATGCTTCCTAGGTTGAGGAGACCAGAACTGAAGACAATATTCCAAGTGTGGTCCAACCAGAGTTTATAGAGCTGCAACATTATCTCTTGGTTCTTGAACTCAGGCTACATCCACACTAGACCGGATAATGTTGAAAATGCCGGTTTCATGTAAAAATGATAGGCGTCCACACCGAGCGTTTTTGAAAATACCTCCATCCACATTAAAATGGGTATTTTGACGAATCTCCTCCTACTGGACATGCGCAGGATACGTCTACAGAAAACAAGCAACATGTTTGGTGTTGAAACTCGATGTGAAAGTGAGTGTTTGTGCAGTTAACAGACTAGAAAAACTTAAATGGAAATTGCCAAATGACAGACAGCTGTTGGCTCTTGCGCAAGAGGACTTAAAACTAAAAAAAAATAAATACTGGCGCGTATAGAGGGAACCGACAGAGAGTTCACGGACAGTATGACCTGGCTGACGAGGAACATTGAAAAACTGACTTTTGCATTAATAAAGCACCTTGTTAAATGTATAAAACGTGTCTGCATCAGTGTTATCTTGTATTTTCATACAATATTACATTAGGCAGTAACACATCTGTTGTCAGAGAAGTACTTGCATAAATAGATAAACCACCTTCATACAAGCAAGGACAGAAAACAGGGCAAAGTGAGTATACTTATTTATTCAGTAAGTTATGGGTTAAAGTATTTGGTGAGTACATTTCTAACTCTTCTGGCTTCAGTCTCATTGCCGTCTGTTCTGAAATTGTTAGGTTGTGTGGGGGTTGCATTCAGGAAAACAATGAAATGCCACGTTCCACCACCATCTGTTCTGGCACGTCATGACAGCGGTTTTAAAGAATATCCGGTTACCCCATCACATTACTCTGCCCAACCGGCGTTTTCAAATTTACTCTCTCCGGAGGGCGTTTTAGGAAAGCTCTGTTTTCAGGAGAGGAAAACGCCATTTTAGTGTGGACGGGGGTCAAAATGAAGAGAAAAAGCTTTGGTTATGATTTATCCGGTCGAGTGTGGATGTAGCCTCAGTCTCCTGACTAATGAAGGTCAACACACCATATGCCTTCTTCATTACCCTATTAACTGCATGTCAGCTTTGAGGGATCCATGGATATAGAACCCAAGATGTCTTTCAAGTTTGACCTTCCGAAGTTTATCACTTCATACTTTTCAGGAATGAACTCCATCTGCCATTTCTCAGCCCAGTTCAGCACTATCAATGTCCCATAGTAACCTACAACAACTTTCGACACTATCCACACACCACCAACATTCACGTCATCTACAAATTACTAAATAACCCTTCCACTTCCTCATCCAAGACATTTATAAAAAAGACAGATTCTTGGACTGAGAATCACCATTGGAAACAAGGCACATTCAGTACAAAACAGGGATTGAATCAGTAAACAGTTTACTAAACCTTTCCTTCAAATAATTATTAAACTTTTAAATGGAAAATAAAGACTAGCCTGTTTGAGATTCAGTATCAACAATATTCTCCAACAATGATATTGCATGGTGTAGGGTAGTTGAGACTACAATGGGGCATTGGGTGAGAGGAGGGCTTTTTTGTAACAAACTGATTTTGAATGCAGAGCAGCAATCAAACAAGAACGAAGAATACACAACCTAAAACCCAGAATATAATTCAGAGGAGGTAATGATCAAACTTTGACAGAGTAGAGTTCTGAACAGAATGCAAGATGAGCGCTTTTTCTGCTTCTGGTTGCCAAGAAGCAAGAGAGTTATTCAAGTCATGGAGCCAGTATTGTCTGTTCCTTCAGAGGTGGTGGTGAGACCTTTTCGTGAACCATTGCTCATGTATAATACGACTGCTCTCTTCCCCATCACCCACCCCAGCAATTCCAAATCATAAACCTGTGAGTCTCCCCACTCCACAAATTCATGATTCACGGGATCCTTCTGATGCCTACTATTCATTTCACAGAGCAGATCCAAGTGCTTAACCATGTAAAAACGAACTCTTTCAATAAAAGAGAGGCATTTAAAAGTTAAATAAATATTTTAAACAAATCTCTAATGGTTACTATGAATAGTCAGAAGTGAGCTAAAATAACAAGAATCAAATTACAAGATTGAGAACATCTACACTCAGTCAAGATCTCAAAATCATTTTCCTCATGTGTACCTTTTAACTCAGAATTGGAAAAATATTAACTGGGATGTGCTTGTTTGCAATGTTTGTGAGAGAGCTTGTCACAGTAAAAACAAATTATTATCCAGGGTAAACCTGCAATACGAACTAATCCTGCTGCAAATTAAAATTCAGCAGAAACCTCAGACCGAGGAGCAGTCCCAGTTTTGAGAAATAGCAATCAAAATGATATAATACAGATGTCTTGTGGAAATGGGAAGATTGGTAGGAGAGCCAATTGGAAGTGTTAGAATTTATAGAAACAGATTGTATCAAGTAATGGAAGACTCTCCAATCTGAGGACAATTTAAACAATCCAAAGCAACTCACACAAAAGGCTGGAGGACCTCAACAGGTCAGACAGTATCTATGGAAATGAGTAACTGGTCCCGGGATCTCTCTCCTGCCTACTATTCATTTCACAGTGCACATCCAAGTGCTTAATCTGTAAAAACAAACTCTTTCAATAAAGGAAAGATATTTTAAGTCATTTTTTAAAAATCCATCAATTTTTGGCACTTTGGAAAGCATGTATTGATCTGGAGAGACTGCTGTGCAGAATTAATACAGTACATCAGGGTTATAGTGTTAAACAATGAGGACAGATCACATAAACAGCTTGTACTCCATGAGTTCAGAAGATTGAGGCATGGCCACATTGAGGAATTTAAAATAATTTTAAATTCCACTAAATTTACAATACAATTGTATTGTAAATACCACTAACCTATTCCTTTTGTGGGACAATTAGGAATGCAAGTTTTCCCGACAAAAGGTTGTAGAAGTGATTTTGCCATGGACTGGATGGGCTGTACTTTTCAATAACCCTATGACTCTAAACCTAGAATATTCACTTTCAGAAACCAGTCCTTCGTTTACCTCTATGCATAGCCTGTACCAGGTCCTCAACACCCAATGGAGGCTTCGATTCCATTAAGAGCTGTACCTTGTCATTCAAATGTTTTCAGTTTATTACATATCATATGAAAACCTCTGTCTTAGTGTGAATATTTTAGTGCTAAGTTCGACCAAGTCGTACTCTGGGCCAAAATTTATGGCAACAGCTTAATCCCAAGATATCACAAGCTGAAGTACAAATATGCCAGATAAAATATTACAGTTAGTATGAAATATTCTACAATGTAATCACATACAATAATAGATAAGAGAAAATTTGCAGATGCTGGAAATCCCAGCAACACACACAAAATGCTGGAGGAACTCAGTAGGCCAGACAGCATCTATTGAAAAAAGTCCTGAAACATCAACTGTACTTTTTTCCATAGATTCCTCTTGCAATTTGTGTGTGTTGCGCATACAATTATAGAATGGGATAAAAGTTTATTGATATCTCAGTCCACAAGTGAGTTCAATAGCTACTATGGAGCCATTTGAAAAATAGCATGGAGTCCTTGTAGCATTTCAACCAATATTTATTCCACAATCAACAACAGTAATATAAAGATTAATCGGTCTTTCAACTTGTTACTGTTAGCAATGTACTGATTGGGTGTCGATTTCCTCAATTTAACAACAATGAACTACACTTCAGAAATACTTAGCATGCAGTAAAGAACTCAAATGTCTGTTGATGCGAAGGTAGACTGATAATGAGCTAAGAAAAAAGTTCTTAGCAGTGATACATCATCTTAATATAAGATTGATTCAAAACACATGATTGATTCCCAACTTAGAATGTTAGCTATAAAGACAACCAAATAACCTGTATTTTCAAAATCATTTTTATGTAATATAATAATAATGAGCTAATTACAGAGTACTTTTCATACAGACAATGTAGTTCAAAGTACTTTACAATGAGATAAAGTGCAAACATGAAAATAAAAGACAAACAGCTGTTAGTTAAAAGCAAGGTTAAATTAATCGGGTTTGAGCTGGAGCTTAAAAGTATTAATTAAGTGTGCATACCTATTGTTTTAGTATTGAGTTCCATGGTTTAGGAGTGTAATTCAAAAAAAGAAGACCTGGCAATTACATATCTTTTGAGGGTGATTGTATGTGGCTTCTTAAGTGGTTATGGCCGAGGGTGGTAACGGGGATAAACTCCCACTACCCATTAAATGCTTCCAAAGGAATGCGCCTCAAATAGCCTCTGACAACAAAGTCTAGGTCCTGGCCTTCACGTGTGGCTTAGCTACTAAGCTTGGTGGAAATGTTTCTACTGACAGGAGAAGAGGCAAAGGCGGGTTATTGGCAGCTTAAAACTAGTCACTTCAGGCAGATGGGGGCTCATCAACTGTGGTTGGCAGCTATATCCACTCATATGGCTTCAGCAGTGAACCCCAAGGGAAAAATCCAGAGCTGGAATCCCTAAGGCAGTCCTACATTGAGTTCAATGCTGACTGGCAACTCCTGCAACGCTGCTGGTACTGAAATGTACCAGTCTCTGTCAGCCCTTTGGGCTCATCAGATGAGTGGAGAGCGGGAGCTTGCTACAGGGACAACAGCTTGCTCTCCATATCATACTGCCCAGGCTTGCGTATCTAGACAGCTAGGATGCAACATCCATGGTCAACCCTGTCCGACGGAGGCTTCCATGTATGGGGCTCCATTTTAGAAAAGTTTACAGGGATTTTAAAAAGTAGGAAATATTTCTCCGTTATTTAAGAAGGAGAAGAGAAAACAGGCAACTATAGATTAGATAGTCTAACATAAGTAGACAAAAAATTTTTGAATCTATTATTAAGGAGGAGGGAACAAAATACTTAAGACAATAGCAATATTATCCGGAAGGGTCAACATAGACTGATAAAAGGGAAATAATGTTCGATAAATTTGTCAGAAATTTTTGAGGTTGTAATTAATGGACTAGATAAGTGCAAACCAGTGATATGGTGCATTTAGACTTTCAGAAGTCCTTTCATAAAGTGCCAAGCAAGACATTGTTAAACAGAATTGGAAGACATGGTATTGAGAGTAATGACTACTAATCCAATTTGCCTGCATTAGGGCCATATCTTTCTATACCATATCCACTTAAGTGTCTATCTAAATGTTTTTAAATGTATTAATAGTATCTGATTCCATCTGCTTCTCAGGCAGCACATTCTAGATATCACTTCCAGTTGAAAAAATGTTACCATGAAGATCCTTTTAAAAACTCTTTCTTTCACCTTAAACCTTTGCCTCATTGGTTATATTACTCCTGATATGAGACAAAGATATTGACTACCTAACCCAGGGGTCGGCAACCCGCGACTCTGGAGCCACATGCCGTCTCTTTCATCTCTGTGCTGCGGCTCCCCGTGGTTTGTTAGTTTTTGAAATGTAATTCAAAATTTGAAGATTATGGTGATCTTGTACAATCTAAAAACGTTGTGGAGACCCCATTTCCTGGCACATCTGAACCGGCTCACAATTAGCCACCGTTCTGGCTAAGGGAGATAGCCTATGGGGGTTTGTGAGTACGTGTCTTTTGGAGCATCCGCGCCCAGGGGGACAGGTTGACGGAGGCTTTAAAGCAAGGCTGTTTAGTTCGAATAAAGTTACCTTTGACTGCAGTGTCTTTATTTTAGCGCTGCGTGTAGCACACCGCTACAACGTGTTTTTTATCGCTATTAATATACATCACCACTGCCAATGCCTGACACCTGCCAGTGCACGCTTTCTTTTAATTCTTCGATCCAAGGTAGGCTAACTATAGAGTAACCTTCAACCCAACGTCTTTTTTTTCGGAGTTCAAAATGTTTTTGTTGCATGCAGAAATGTAATTTAGTTTTCTCTGCAGGAGGTCATCAATTTCATAAATGCAACACATTATAGTTTGTTTATACATAGCATAAAGGCAAAAAAAACCATTGTATGCAGTATTATTTCATTTTAAATGTCAAACGGGTTTTGTGGCTCCCAGTGTTTTCTTTTCTGTGGGAAATGGGTCCATATTGGCTCTTTCAGTGGGAAACGTTGCCGACCCCTGACCTAACCTATCTCAGCCTCTTATGAGCTTATATAATTTTATCAGGTCAACACTCAACCTTCTTTGTCCTAGATAAAAACAAGCTCAGTCCATCCAGTATCTTCTTGTAAGTAGAAGTCTCCAATCCAGAGGGCATCCTGGTGAACCTCCTCTGCGCTCTGTCCATCACAACCACAACTTTCCTGTGGTGTTCCAACCAGAACTACACATAATACTCCAAGTGTGGTCTAACCAGTGTTTAGTGGCTACTAAGGATGTAGGCTAAGTAGAAGGTTATCCCTGACTCTACTTGCTTCCTCCTCCTTCTTTTGTGCTCAGCTAACGTTGCCCAGGTTTGGCAGGAGATATCTCAGGTTTGGCAGGTGCTGCTAATGCTGCTCAGCTGATTGACTATAATGTAACATATATTAGTTCATTCAGAAAATACGAAATTATATGTGCATGCTGATAATTAGAAAATGCCTCAGAAATGCTTCAAAAGAGTCAAGTCCTGAAACTTTAACTGTTTATCTTTCCATAGACACTCTCTAACTTGCTAAGTTTTTCCAGTGTTTACTGTTATTGTTTCAGATTTGCAGCAATTGAAGTAGTTTTCAATGTCAATTTGAGAAGTTTGGTAGAACAATATGCTGTTCTTTACAGCATGCTAAGTATTTCTGAAGTGTAGTTCATTGTTGTTAAATTGAGGAAATCAACATCCAATCTGTACTTTACAAAGAGTAACAAGTTGAAAGACCAATTAATCTTTCTATTACTATTGCTGATTGTGGAATAAATATTGGTTGAAATGCTACAAGAACCCCATGCTCACTTTCAAATGGCTCCATTGTAGCTATTGCACTCACTTGTGGACTGAGATATCAGTACAGGCAGTCCCCGGGTTAAGTACGAGTTCTGTTCCTGAGTCCGTCTTTAAGTCGGATTTGTACCTAAGTCAGAACAAGTACATCTGGTATTATTTAGCGTCAGTTAGTCAAACGTTTGACTTAGTATATAGTATATATTTTACCTTTCTATGCATATAAAACACTTAAGAAATGTATGTATTCCAATAATTAAACCACTGCGTTACTAGGTAATAATTGTAGCTTTCATCGGGGCAGGGCCTTTCACATGCTCCATTATTCTCACTTTATCCTTTAAAATTGTTCCAATCGTTGACTGACTGTAGCCTAACGCTTTTCCAATGACCGATGGCATTTCACCTCTTTCCAAACACTTTATTATTTCCAATTTATTTTCAATCGCGATTGCTTCCCACCAACGGGACAGAAACACTGTGGGCAGCGGGTCCCGAGGTCCGCTGGATCCTAAGGACCACCGCACTGAATTCCCCGGGTGCTAAACTCAACCGCACTGAGACAGGTTAAATGGGAAATGGGGGCTGTGCTGGGTTTGGGTATTGTATTTGATCCTCCACAATATTCCGCGTGGGAATTTAAACTGGAGGTGGCCATGTTTCTTTTTAACGAGGTCGCGTTGCGAGCTCGACATCAACCCGGCATAGATGGTACCGGAGTCACGGGATAGGTCTGTCACTAGATTGAACTCGGGAAACTCTGTTCTCCAGCCAGCATTGATCTCACTGCACCACAGCCGACCGGAATGGGGGGGGTTGCGGGGTCAGGGTGAATCTTGCTAAGAAAAATTTAAGACAAATACAAAGTTACATACTCAACACAGTGTCAACAGCAATGACTTAAAATGTCGGAAGGCTTCTTCCTCGGTTCATAAGTACAAGTTGTAAGTCGGATGTTCGTAACTCGGGGACTACCTGTAAACTTCATTCCCATGCTTTAATTATATGTGCAACACACACAAACGGCTAGAGGAATCTATGGAAAAAAAGTACAGTTGATGTTTCGGGACTGTACTTTTTTTCTACAGATGCAGCCTGGCCTAGTGAGTTCCTCCAGATGTTTGTTTTCTAATAAAATAGAAAACTCAAGGAAAAAGATGCTGAACATTGCAAAGAAATTCTGATGTGCTGTATGGGTTCAATAAGAGCTGGTCCAGATGCTGGCTGGAATGGTGATGACATTATACACAAGCGTGTACCAAGAAACACAGGGAATTAATGTTCAAAGATTTAATTCTAAAATCTTTATTCTCCAAAAGTAACTTGCTCTGCATTGTCTGGGATCCAGATAACATTAAAGCTAACACTGCTTCTGTTGCATTGCTGTGGATTATCAGTGAATGGTAATGATTTTTTCATTGCCTGGTTGCTGCTGTATGATGCTATTTAGTAGACAAGGCTGAATACTGACAGAAAGAACATTGTTTTTCCCCCTGGCACTTACAGCCTTTTATTGGCAAGGACTTGTAAATGGCAATGTTCTCCATTAAGATCCTGTTATATGTCACATCTCAAAACTAACAGACAATTGCTCTACTCACAACAGGATACTTACACAGTCCTGGCACAGCACCAGGAACCTCTGTCAGTACCAAGAACCTCCTGGTGTGCTCTGAAGCTGTGACAGGCATATGTGCATCAATATTCTTCCACTGAATGCTATAAGACAAAGTTCCATTCCAAATGACCTTGAGGTAAAGCTATGGAAGTGAAATGATATTCTATTGCCCAGAATAGATGTATTACATATCAATCTGCAAGACGCTAGTGAAGACCTTTAGCCCACAAGATAAGAGAAGGAGAAAGGGCAGGGTTCATTACTGATAACATCACCTGTGATGGTGCAAGTAAAAAGGAGCAAGACTCATGGGAAATGACCAGCGTGCACAGAGCAACCCACGTGGTAACGGTCAAAGTCCCTGAAGCAAGATTCCTGGTAAATGGTTAATATCCAGAAAGCTAGACACCTGGTAAATAGCTAAAGTCCATAGAAATAACAAAGTAAATGAGCAAATTCCACTGAACAGGACATCAGATCAATGTGCAGGGTGCTTAGCAAAATACTTAGTAAGTAGCCAAAATTCAGTGGGTGAGACAGATGGTAAATTGTCCATTGAAAAGGACACCAGTTCAATGGACAATACACATATTGAGGACATCAGGGGAACTGGCTAAAATCATGTTGCTTAAGAACCTTTGAGTAGACCTATTGGGGGAGGAGACAAAGAAATAAATGTTTTACTAAGAACACGGAAATTTCCTTCAAATGAAATAAAGAGTGTTTTCTGCTTTACAAACTAGGTAAGAATGCCTCAATTAGTTATTATGTTTTCAAATACTAAATCCACAACTCATGTTGAGATCCCACAATTAGGTCAGCTAATAAAGGCAACAAGTGAGCATGTTTTCTTAGGATGCCATGTGATGGAATAAATGAGAAACATGGGTCAGAAACTTCCAAAGGACAGCTCTTGTTTCACCAAGTTGGCAAGAAATGCACACTTCCAGCAACTCCGAGGAAATTCCCACTTGAACTGTACGTTTGTGTGGTGTCAACATGGGAACTGAATTGAATAACTAGTGGCAGAGAATGCTGAGTTTAGGTGGCTACGTTTTTATTGGAGATGATCTTGGGCTACACTTCTGCCTTCACAGTTCAGGTGCAATTGTTAACTCATTTAAGTTATCATATTGACATAAAATTGACACAAGTCTAACACAAATATCTTAACCAAGTGTACTGTTACAACATACCTGCAAACGGAAAACATCTGTGCAGCTGCTAGACTTGGTGACAGAGTAAGAAGGGGTAATTTTAAATTAATTCCCATCTATACTGAAGAGATAGCTGCAAT
The DNA here is from genome assembly GCF_030144855.1 of Hypanus sabinus. Classification (NCBI taxonomy): domain Eukaryota; kingdom Metazoa; phylum Chordata; class Chondrichthyes; order Myliobatiformes; family Dasyatidae; genus Hypanus; species Hypanus sabinus. Next base: position 87,680,251 of record NC_082707.1, read on the forward strand.
CTAGTCTCAATGATCTTTCAAAGATCTGCATTCTAACACTGTTTTAGCTGGCTTCAGGATGGAGGTACACCTTTTAAAGTCTGATCTACACCCCCAACTATAGCCAGCTCAAGCTGAAGCAAACCCAAAGATGATATCCTTCTTCATTACTTGGGGCTATCGGTACATCTTCATTGGTGGTGGGCCAATGATATTGACAATCAGCCCCCTTTAGCATGGTGGTAGTGTCATATATCATAATGAAGATAGGAGTTTGTCCCCTTGGGAACCATGCGCCAGAAACTGATGCCAGTTCCATCGTGTGTGACAGGCAGGTTTGTGGAAACAAGATTTATATTGGTGCACTATCTAAACTCAGACACAGTTGATGTATACATTCTTTTGTGCTTGGCTAGCTTAGTCAGTGCTAGTTGATGGTTGCTGAAGCCCCAACCCCAGGGTGCAGTGTTTCTCAATGTTTCTTCCAGGAATTAGTGAAGAAAAATACTGATTTATCATTTGTAGGAAGATGGTAGGTAATAATAAGAAAACTGCCTTTTCCGTGTCATTTTATGTGTTCCAGAGTCAATACTCGAGCTCTCCCAGCACTTAGGGATTGCCTATCACTCTGTCGCCTCCTCTGGTGGGTACATCCCAGCAGCAGAACAGGACATACCTAAGATCAGTTTGCCGCATTTTCAGCGAAATATGAATCTGTGAGCAAGTTCCATGACTGGTTGGTACAACAGACTGACTCATTAGGACAGTGGAGAGTCTAACATTTTGTGAGGCCTGCGTTTTTCATATAGAACGATTACATACAACAGCTTTCCTCTCCCACCCAAGAACATTGCTCTGACTCATAACCACCTAATCTCCTGCAAACCGAGGAAAAATGAGCAATAGTTAACAACAAGTTAAAAGACAGGCTGCAAAGGGAGATTGTTTTCTGAACCACAGTCACAGATTCCACAATTTCAACATATGAAAATAGTGAAGAAATAATAATGTAGGCTTCTTTGGATGTTGGCCCACACGGAAAAGTGAGATCTCAGCTGGAATCTATATAACATTCCTGGAAGATCTCTGAAGGAGTTATTAGCATTATCTTGGAAATCACTTTGAAACAGATGAGCATGTATCACACATGGTAAAGAAACAACGATAAGAACGGTGCAATAGGATCAGTAGAACCTGCACTGGATTTCAGTAGAGATAGACTGTTCACTAAATAATTTGAAAAGTGTGTAGCTGGAGTGGTTAATGGTTGGGCTGAGTTGTTCTCCAAACTTGGCAAGTGCTCACTAAGTATGTGAATTTAAAAATTGAACTCATGCACGCATCAACAATACTAAGGCAATAGATTAGTCACCACTGTGAGTTGCACATACTGAAACACGATTACATCATGACTCTCAAAGGTCTCACGGAACTGTACTGAGAGCTAAATTGTGGGGGCTTTTCTGGTTTCTCCTTGGATCATCTCAATCGTGATAGAGAGATTTTGGATTTGCATTAGGGAGAATGTGTCAAGAGGAGTGTCCTTTTTTGCAAATTTTTCATATCTTCCTTCTCCAGGGGTAAATGAGAAAATCCATCAGCATTTCCACAATTAGTCGTGTTCTTGAATTCAGTCTTGTAATTGTGTCCTCCAAAACACAGAGCTCATCTCCACATTTGTGCTGCCGCTCCTGCTACTGGAACACCCTCTGTGGATTGGAAAAGGACACTAGCTGTTGATGATCCGTAAACTCTCTCCATACAAGTACTGATTGAAATGTCTTACATCCCAAATCAGACTAAAAAGCCCCTCTGTCAATCGGTGCATAATTTTTCTCTTTAGCGGTAAGAAGGTGATACAAAGGAGGCAATGGGATGTTTGCTTTCATCAGTAATAACATGTAACACTGTATCTGTACCTTAAGGCAAGGTGTCACAAGCAAGCTACACTGGATGACGTGGCTCCAAATTTGTCCACATCACTCCACGTTGTGTTGTTTAAAATCAGATTGGCTTGCAGTCGAGCAGTTTCTGGATCCAGTTATAACTGAGAAATTTGCCACCTAATTTTTCAGTTGTATTTTCAATCTCCTTTTCACTTTTTACCCCATAGAAGTGTTTGAAATAACACCAACAGCAATGAAAGATACAACAATTAGTTGCAGTGAGATTTTCAATCTTACTGACCAGGACAAAACAAAACGAAACATTGCTTATTTTCCAAAGGAAAAATAGCTCTTATTAATCTCATATTATTCACAGAAGGGCTAACATTAAAATTATATCCTTTCTCTTATGTAGACTTCTGACCTCCTGACTTCAAGTACTGCATCATATTTGCACCTTGGCTACTTTGCCCGAGTAGACACGTCGATCAGAACCAGCAACAGTTTCAGCTCCTTAGCCTCAAGGATTTTCCAGGCTGATTGATATCAGCCACAGCTCAGAGTTTGCTGTTCATTCTTGCATTGAAGAGATTATTCAGATCCCCCCAAGGTGCAGGGGTTTCACTTGCTTTTGCTTCAGCTCATGGGGGTAGGACAGAGTGGGAATGGACATACTGCACTGCATCCCCAAAGGGCAGACCTCTCTAGTCAGCATGCTCAGCCCCAAAGGACTCTCCCTGGCAACATGCAGTCAGGAGCACCTTGTTTTGCCCTTGAGAACATGTGTCTCGTTGGCACAGTTCTTCATCAAATCATCTCGGTCCTTAGTGACCCTCTGCAAGCACTCTACCAGCCCTTCCCAACAATGCGGCATTCTTTCATTTAGTAACAATACTCTCTTGCAGCTAGAAGTGTGTTGTTTCTTTAACGGCTGGTTGTAAAGATCATACCTGCTCTGCTGCACTTGTGAACAGGGGACATTGGGCTAACACCAATAATGTCAACTTTTACCGGGGAAATCCAATAATGGTGCTCTGTGCATTGGGTCATTTAACACAGAAGCAGCCCCTTAGCCCACAGAGTTCACACCAACTACCAAGCCTTCATGCACACTAATCCAACACCATTCCAATAGTATTCTCCCTACATTCACATCAACTCCACCCCCCTCCCCAGATTCTATCACTCACCAACACAACAGGAACAACGTACAGTGGCCAATTAAGCCATCGTTTCTTATGCCTTTCTGACATGGGAAAAAACTGGAACACCCACAGGAAACCCCAGAGAGTCACAGAAATAACATCCTAACTCCACACAGACAGTATCCAAGGCCAGGATCAAAGCTAGACTTCTGGAATTGTGAGCTAGCAGCTCTACTACCAACAGCACTGTGTCACTCAACTTCTACCTGCAGCATAAGGACACCTATGTCAGAAAGCTTTTTATCAACTACAGATCTGCCTTCAACACCATACTCACCCACAAGCTGACCTTTAAACTACACAGTCTGTGACTCAATACATTAACTTGTGAACTGATTCTGGACTTCCTTACCAATTGCACCCAGACAGTCAGACTAGACAAGTGCACCTCAATCTCCCCGATCCTGAACACTGGTGCACGGCAAGGATGTGTACTGAGTCCACTCCTTTACATTCTTGTCATCCATGACTACGCCCCTGCCTATAGCACCAACTCCATCATCAAATTTGCAGACAATGCCACAAATCAATTACAAATAAAAATGAAACAGCAAACAGAGGTGCAGAAACTGTCTGAATGGAGCAATAACCATAAACTTTCACTCAACATTAAAAGAACAAAGAAGTGATTATCGATTTCTGGAAATCAAGAAGGTATGAACCAGCTCCACTATTCATAAATGGTGAAGCAGTTGGAAGTGTCTCCAGTTTTAAGCTCTTGGGAGTGAACATCACAGAGGTGCTCTTTTGGACCACCAACACCTCCTTGATAATAGAGAAGGCTCAGTAATCTGCCCCCAAAGCTGCTGGTAAACCTTTACCAATGAGTAATTGAGGGCATACTGACCTACTGCCTCACACTATGTTACACTAGCTACAAGAACGACCAAAAAGCACTTCAGCGAGTGATGGAGACTGCACTGAACATCACTGGGACACAACAACCAGATACGGAAACCATCTACAACTCACAATGTCAACAATGGGCTCCCAAAATCGCGATGGACTCATCCCACCCCAGTAATCCCTGTGGAATCTCCTCCCATCCAACAGGAGATATGGAAACATGACTGCACGGACATCCAGACTGAAAATCTGGGCAGTCATGCAACTGAACAATGCTACCCCACTCACCCACTGTCTATAGACACTGTGGACAATCTCTACACACAATTCTGGACATGTGCAATATTGCTATTTTATCTTTAATCAATGTATTTTATAACATGGGCATGCACAACACTTGAAAGGGGCGAGCACAGTTTCTTTTAATCTTAGAGTTGTTAGTTTAACTGAGATGTCATTCTAAATAACTCAGATGTTATTTTACATTTAGTCACTGTGTTTTCAGTAACTGATTTGCCAGTATGCTGTTTTGCACTGAATGAGATAGCACTGTAATCTCGTTGTCCTCAGCAATGACAATAAAGGTCTAACTAAGCTCTCATTCTTCATGTCATAAAATGGCTCATAACACGGCAACAAGGCAGACCACTTCATCACAGAATTTCAACTACAGAACAAAGGATGAATAAAACAAAACATTTCCCAGAATCTGAAATGCAGTACCATTTACAAACTGTAAATCAAACTACTTTACTGAGAAGATCAGATTTAAGCTGCTGTGCAGTTTCCTTTCACAGTTCCAGTTAAAGTGTCTTTATCTATCATCCCCGGAACTAACATCATCACGGCTTCAGGAACTGTTCACTACCAGGTACAATAATGTGAAATACAATCCCAGGTTACCTCTGGCAGTCAGGGATGCAAAGCTATTGTTAAGCCAAGAGCCCCATGGCTCTGTATAAGACAGATGTTGGCAGTGCTCCAAGATCACAAGTAGATGGATCCTGACATGACACCATTGACCAGCTGCAGGCCTGCAGACTTGTCACAAACGAGAAGCACTTCACATTAATGTCAGGTCAGAGCGAGTGGGTGACGAGAGGTGATAGCCCTCCATGCCTACTGTTATTTCTCACCAGCTCTCTTCTCTCCTTTCCAATTGCTGTGCTGCAATTTTCTTCACCGAACCACCACAAAGAACACCGGCTGCAGAGATCCCTCATTACATCACCCGTGCTCACTCCCTCCATGTGCTGAAAGCTCCCCTCCACTGCTCATGCACTGTTGCTCACTGCCGAGCAACCTTCTACAGCTTGCAACTAGCTAGAATCACACTAAAATTCTCTTTCTGGGCTTGCTGAAAGAGCTGTCCGTGCTTAAGAAATAAGGTTAAGAAGTTAGAGACAAAGCTTGGCGTGAAGAGGGTGAGCAAGTGACCTAGGAGAGTGTGCCACTCAAAGGTTTCAGAGAGGAGGCACATGTAAGAGCAGGTAAGCATTTCTTGATGTTTGTAAATGCTTAGTGTAGGCAGGATGGTTAGATCGTCAGAGTTAGAGTGGTGGGATGCTTATCCTGTGAGATGTAGGATCTCAAGGTACCCAACAGAATTGCTAATAACTACATCTGCTACAAGTGCACCAACTTCAGCTCTTGCTTGACCAGGTCAAGGAACTAGAGCTAGAGCTGGATGCATTCACCATCTGGGAGGCTGAAAACCTCATAGATGAGACTGTTACTGAGGTGGTCACACCCAAAGTGCAGGCTTCAGACCAGGAAATGGGTGACCAACAGGAGATGTAAGAGGAGTAAGCAGTCAGTGTAGGCAACCCCATGGCCAATCCCCTCAGCAAAAATGTGTGCCTTTTGATACTCCTGAAGAGGATGACCTAGCAAGGCACTGCAGCCACAGCCAGGCCAGTGGCACTGAGGCCTGCTCTGAAGCGCAGTAGGGATGGGTAAGTCAGGCAGAGCGACAGTGATAGCTGATTTGATAGTTAGGGGAATGGACAAGAGATTCTGTAGCCATGATAGGGATGCCAGGATGGTAGGCTGCCTCCCAGTTGCTAGGGTCCAGGATGTCTCAGAGCAGCTGCAGAAGAGAGAGGGTGAGCAGCCAGAGGTTGCGGTGCACATTGGTGCCAATGATATTTGTAGAAAGAGGGAAGAAATCCTGTGCATTGAGAATCAGGAGTTAGGAAAAAGGCTGACAAGCAGGACCTCCAAGGTAGTAATCTCTGAGTTACTCCCAATGCCACATGCTAGTCAGGGCAGTAATCGGATGATAGTACAGATGAATGAATGGCTGAAGAATGGGTACAGGGTTTCATGTTCTTGGATCATTAGAACTACATCTGGAATACTGGTGACCTGTACAAGCAGGACAGGCTGCATCTGACCTGAAGGGGAACCAATATCTTAGCTGGAAAAGTTGCTAGAGCTATTTGGGAAATTTTTAATTTGTTTGGTGAGTGGGGGGGGGGGGGGTGAAGCCAGAGCATCAGGTGAGAAAGTGGAAGGATGGAGAGGAAGGTAGATGCTAACACCAGTTAAAACAGGCAGGAACAAATTAACTGATATGATGGAACAGATAGTTTGAAACCTGTGCATTTTAATGCTAGGAGATTTATGGGTAAAGGTGATGAACTTAGAGCATGGATCAGTAAATAGAACTATGATGTTGTGGTCCTTACGGAGACTTGGTTGAAAGAGGGACAGAATTGGTGTTTAATGTCCCAGGGTTTTGATGTTTTAGAAAGGATAGAGACGGAGGTTAAAGAGGTGGGTGAGTTATTCTACTAATCAGGGATGATATCACAGCTGCACATAAAAGAGACATAATGAGGCCTGCTCCACTGAGCCTACGTATATGAGTAGAACTCAAAAAAGGGAAGAGTGCAACCACTCTGATGGGATTGTACTACAGACTCTCGAATAACCACGAGAATATTGAGGAAAAGACGTGCAGGGAGATTAGGGAAAGGTGTAAAGAAAATAGTGTTATTGTCATGGGGAGCTTCAACATCCTTAATATAAATTGGGACCTTCTTAGTGCAAGAGGTTTAGATGGGGCAGAATTTGTTAGGTGCATCCAGTAGATTTTCTTAAATCTGTACTGGACCTGATGTCCGGGAATGAGCATGGCCACGTGACTGACCTTTTAGTGGGTGAGCAGTTAGGGAACAGTGACCACAACTCCTTAAGTTTTAAGATCGCTATAGATAAGGATAAGTGTGGACCTTGCTGGAGAGAATTAAATTGAAACATTGGCAAATTACAAGAGCACTAGGCAGGAACTAGGGAGCGATAATTGGGATCAGCTGTTTTTGAGCAGGTCCACATCTGACTTGTCGAGAGTGTTTAAGGACCAACTGTGCAAAATAAAGGGCAGATATGTTCTAGTCAGAAAGACAAGGATGGGAAGGTGAGAGAGCTTAGATTGTCAAGAGAGGTGATGAATTTTGTCAAGAAGGAAAAAGAAAAGTGTGTTAAGCTTAGGAAACTAGAATCAAACAGAACCCTTGAGGATTATAAAGAATCCAGAAAGCCAAAAGGGGCCATGAAAAGTTCTTACTAAGTAGGATTAAAGGAAATTCCCAGGCATTCTATATACATGTCAAGAGTAAGGGGATAATTTGGGAGAGAGTAGGACCATTCAAGAATGGAGGGGGTGAACATGTGCATGGATGTGGAGGACATGGGTAAGGTCTTTAATAGACAATAGGTGCCAAAGTAGACCATTCGACCCTTCGAGCCTGCACCGCCATTCTGAGATCATGGCTGATCATCTACTATCAATACCCGGTTCCTGCCTTGTCCCCATATCCCTTAATTCCCCTATCCATAAGATATCTATCTAGCTCCTTCTTGAAAGCATCCAGAGAATTGGCCTCCACTGCCTTCCGAGGCAGTGCATTCCAAACACCTACAACTCTCTGGGAGAAGAAGTTTTTCCTTAACTCTGTCCTAAATGACCTACCCCTTATTCTCAAACCATGTCCCCTGGTAATGGATTCTCCCAGTATCTGGGACATATTTCCTGCCTCTATCTTGTCCAATCCCTTAATATTTTTTTATGTTGCAATCAGATCCCCTCTCAATCTCCTTAATACCAGCGTGTACAAGCCCAGTCTCTCTAACCTCTCTGCGTAAGACAGTCCAGACATCCCAGGAATTAACCTCGTGAATCTATGCTGCACTTCCTCTACAGCCAGGATGTCCTTCCTTAACCCTGGAGACCAAAACTGTACACAATACTCCAGGTGTGGTCTCACCAGGGCTCTGTACGAATGCAAGAGGATTTCCTTGCTCTTGTACTCAATTCTCTTTGTAATAAAGGCCAACATTCCATTAGCCTTCTTCACTGCCTGCTGCACTTGCTCATTCACCTTCAGTGACTGATGAACAAGGACTCCTAGATCTCTTTGTATTTCTCCCTTACCTAACCCTACACCATTCAGATAATAATCTGCCTTCCTGTTCTTACTCACAAAATGGATAACCTCACAGTTAACACATTAAAACTCATCTGCCAAGTATCTGCCCACTCACTCAGCCTATCCAACTCACCCTGAATTCTCCTAACATCTTCGTCACGTCACACTGCCACCCAGCTTAGTATCATCAGCAAACTTGCTGATGTTATTCTCAATGCCTTCATCTAAATCATTGACGTAAATCGTAAACAGCTGTGGTCCCAATACCGAGCCCTGTGGCACCCCACTAGTCACCACCTGCCATTCCGAGAAACACCCATTCACCGCTACCCTTTGCTTTCTATCTGCCAACCAGTTTGCTATCCATGTCAATATCTTCCCCCCGATGCCCTGAGCTTTGATTTTACCCACCAATCTTCTATGTGGGACCTTATCAAATGCCTTCTGAAAATCGAGGTACACTATATCCACTAGATCTCCCCCGTCTAACTTCCTGGTTACATCCTCAAAAAACTCCAACAGATTAGTCAAGCAAGATTTACCCTTGGTAAATCCATGCTGGCTCGGCCCAATCCTATCACTGCTATCTAGATATGCCACTATTTCATCTTTAATAATGGACTCTAGCATCTTCCCCACTACTGATGTTAGGCTGACAGGATGATAGTTCTCTGTTTTCTCCCTCCCTCCTTTCTTAAAAAGTGGGATAACATTAGCCATTCTCCAATCCTCAGGAACTGATACTGAATCTAAGGAACATTGGAAAATGATTACCAATGCATCCGCAATTTCCAGGGCCACCTCCTTTTGTACCCTAGGATGCAGACCATCTGGATCTGGGGATTTGTCAGCCTTCAGTCCCATCAGTCTTCTCATCACTGTTTCCTTCCGAATGTCAATCTGTTTCATTACCTCTGTTATCCTATGTCCTTGGCCCATCCATACATCTCGGAGATTGCTTGTGTCTTCCTTAGTGAAAACAGATCTAAAGTACTCATTAAATTCTTCTGCCATTTCTCTGTTTCCCATAATAATTTCACTCAATTCATTCTTCAAGGGCCCAACATTGTTCTTAACTATCTTCTTTCTCTTCACATACCTAAAAAAAAGCTTTTGCTATCCTCCTTTATATTCCTGGCTAGCTTGCATTCGTACCTCATTTTTTCTCCCCGTATTGCCTTCTTAGTTAAGTTCTGTTGTTCCTTAAAAAACTTCCCAATCATCTGTCCTCCCACTCACCTTAGCTCTGTCATACTTCCATTTTTTTTAATGCTATGCAATCTCTCACTTCCTTTGTCAACCACTGTGGCCCCTTTCCCCCCCTTTGAATCCTTCCTTCTCTGAGGGATGAACTGATTTTGCACCTTGTGCATTATTCCCCAAAACACCTGCTATTGCTGTTCCACTGTCTTTTCTGCTAGTCTATCCATCCAGTCAACTTTGGCCAGCTCCTCCCTTATGGCTCCATAGTCTCCTTTGTTCAACTGCAACACTGACACCTCCGATCTGCCCTTATCCTTCTCAAACTGCAGATAAAAACTTATCATATTATGGTCACGACCTCCTAATGGCTCCTTTACTTCAAGATTGCTTGTCAAATCCTGTTCATTACACAAGACTAAATCCAGAATAGCCTTGTCCCTGGTTGGCTCTCGTACAAGCTGTTCCAAGAATGCATCCCATAGGCACTCTACAAATTCCCTATCCTGGGGTCCAGCACCAACCTGATTCTCCCAGTTCACCTGCATATTGAAATCCACCATAACTACTGTGACATTACCTTTGCCACATGCCAATGTTAACTCCCTATTCAACTTGCACCCAATATCCATGCTACTGTTTGGTGGCCTGTAGACAATACCCATTAGGGTCTTTTTGCCTTTACTGTTCCTCAGTTCTATCCACACAGACTACTTCTCCTGATCCTATGTCCCCCCTTGCAAAGGACTGAATCTCATTCCTCACCAACAGGGCCACCCCACCCTCTCTGCCCACATTTCTGTCCCTACGATAGCACGTATACCCTTGTACATTCATTTCCCAGGTCTGATCTCCCTGCAGCCATGTCTCCGTTATCCCGACAACATCATAGTTATCCATTCGCACCTGAGCTTCAAGCTCATCCGCCTTATTTCTGACACCGTGCATTCAGATATAGAACTTTTAGCCCATTTCTCCTCTTTCTGTTTAAATCGCTGCCTATTGTGCTTAACCCAGCTCCCCAAACTCCCTTCTGGCTATACGCCCCTTGAATTTTGTTGTCCTTTCTAAGTTTACTTATTCTTTCAGCACATTTAACTCCACGTTCCGTCAGACCATCCCTTTGTACATGTTATCACTTGATCATCCTTATCACTTGTTCCGCCTCACCTTTCTCTACTACACACTTAATATTCCGGAACCGTGTAGTCCCCACCTGTCCTTTATTCTTCATCTCGCTATCCTCTCTCACATTCTGGATCCCTGCCCCCTGCAAATTTAGTTTAAACCCCCCCCCCCCCCAAGAAGCCGAGAAGCACTAGCAAACTTTCCTGCAAGAATGTTGGTACCGCTCCCGGTGTAAACCGTCCCTTCGGAACAGATCCCACCTTCCCTGGAACAAAGCCCAATTATCTAAAAACCTGACGCCCTCCCTCCTGCAGCATCCTCTCAGCCACGTATTAATCTGTATAATCCTTCTGTTCCTTGCCTCACTCACACGTGGCACAGGTAGCAATCCTGAGATTGTTACCTTGGAGATCCTGCCCTTCAGCTTCGCACCTAACTCCTTGAACTCACTACGCAGGACCCCCTCACTTATCCTACCCATGTCATTGGTCCCTACATGGACCACAACATCTGGGTTCTTGCCCTCCCTCTCGGGAATAAACTGCACCCGATCTGAGATGTCTCAGACCCCGGCACCAGGGAGGCAACATACCATCCAAGACTCCCGATCTTCCCCACAAAATCTCCTATCTGCCCCCCTGACTATAGAATCCCCGTCACTACCACTCTCCTCTTCCCTCCTCCCCTTCCTAGTCGAGGGTCCAACCTCAGTGCCAGAGACAGGACAACTGCAGCTTGTTCCTGGTAGGTCATCCCCACCAACAGTATCCAAAACGGTATACTTATTTTTGATGGGAACGGCCACAGGTGTGCTCTGCTCTCTCTGTCTGCTCCCCCTGCCTCTCTTGACTGTCACCCATTTGTCTACCTCCTGACTTTTCGGTGTGACTACCTCCCGATAACTCTTATCTATCTCTGCCTCTGCCTCCTGAATGATCCGTAGTTCATCCAGCTCCTGCTCCAATTCCCTAACTCGGTCTGATAGGAGCTGCAGCTGGATGCACCTTTTGCAGGTGTGGTCATCAGGGACAACTGTGTTGACACTGACTTCCCACATTCTGCATGCGGAGCACACCAATGCTCTAACTGTAATGAGTACTTTGCATCAGAATCTACCAAGGAGAAGATGTGGAGCATAGCCATTTTGAAGTAGGAGGTAGTGTTAGGTTTCCTAAGGAACATTAAGGTGGATCAGTTCCCAGGGCATGACAGGATATAGCCCAGGTCATTGAGAAAGGCAAAAATTGCTGGGGTCATGTCCTCTCTAGCCACAGGCAAGGTCCTGGAAGACTGGCAAGAAGTGAATTTTGTTCCATTAGTCAAGAAGGGAGCTAGGGATAATCCTTAAAACTGCAGACTGGTGAGTCTAATGTCAGCGATAGGGAAGTTCTTAGAATTCTTAGGGGTAGTTTTTATGAGCTTTTGGAAAACCACTGCCTAACTAGAGAGAGTCAGCATGCTTTGTCTGGGGCAAGTTGTGGTTTACTAACTTGAATGAGGTTTTTGATGAGGTGACAAGGGTGATTGATGTAGGTAGAGCTGTGGATGTAATTTATCTGGATTTTAGACTTGACAAGGTCCTTCATGGGAGGCTCATCCAGAAGATTAAGATATGTGGGATCAATGGCAAATTGGACACTTGGATTCAGGGCTGAATTACCCATTGAAGAAGGTAGGGATCATAGGAACTGATAATAACTGGAGGTCTGTGATTAATGGTGTTCCACAAGGATATTATGGGATAACATTCTGTAAGGCTCTGCTTGCCTGGTGCTAAGAAATGATAAGAACAAAAACAGCAGCAGGTTGCTTCTTACAAACCACTTAAGTACAATTTAGCTCTCTTGATCAGTCAAGGACCCAAGTACAGGTCTTGCGCTGTCTAACTCACTTTACGAAACCTTTCCTCCATATCTCACCCGTACTTCTCATGTTGTAGGTCAATATAATGTGTAACCTTCCTCACATGGAGACACTCAGAAATGACATTTCAGATACCATCAAATCTGAGTAGTAAGGAATAGATAAAATGCTGAAGTGTTAAAATAGCGAGGTCAGCTCTGGCTCAGGATTTCATTTTTACTTGGTTGTTGAGACACATGCCCTTAGCATTCCACTGACTTTGTTAGTAACAGAACGATGCACGACAGGTCGTCACTTGGCTCTCTATCCATGTGAAGCTGTTCATTGATCCCACTTCCCATTCCCTGTTCCTGAAATGTTCTTTCAAATTAAGGATTTATTATGAAAAGTAAGAAGTGGGACAAAGAGGAGACCAGGTAATCCCTAAACCTGACCTTGTATTCATTGACCTGATTTGGCTTTGCTCCACTTTCCTGCTATTTCACACGAATCTACGTGCACCCTGACTCCCCTTCAGAGCAAGACCAAATTCTCTTTTGACAATTACTGCTAAATCTTTTTCCTCCAACCTTCTTGCAATACATTCCTGATCCCAATAATTCTTGGCAATGAAACATAGAAACATAGAAAATAGGTGCAGGAGTAGGCCATTCGGCCCTTCGGGCCTACATCGCCATTCAGTATGATCATGGGTGATCATCCAACTCAGAACCCTGTACCTGCTTTCTCTCCATACCCCCTGATCCCTTTAGCCACAAGGGCCATATGCAACTTCCTCTTAAATATAGCCAATGAACTGGCCTCAACTGTTTCCTGTGGCAGAGAATTCCACAGATTCACCACTCTCTGTGTGAAGAAGTTTTTCCTCATCTCGGTCCTAAAAGGCTTCTCCTTTATCCTTAAACTGTGACCCCTTGTTCTGGACTTCCCCAACATCGGAAATAATCTTCCTGCATCTAGCCTGTCCAGTCCCTTTAGAATTTTATACGTTTCAATAAGATCCCCCCTCAATCTTCTAAATTCCAGTGAGTATAAGCCTAGTCAATCCAGCCTTTCTTCATATGAAAGTCCTGCCATCCCAGGAATCAATCTGGTGAACCTTCTTTGTACTCCCTCTATGGCAAGAATGTCTTTCCTCAGATTAGGGGACCAAAACTGCACACAATATTCTACGTGCGGTCTCACCAAGGCCTTGTACAACTGCAGTAGAACCTCCCTGCTCCTGTACTCAAATCCTTTTGCTATGAATGCCAACATACCATTTGCCTTTTTCACCGCCTGCTGTACCTGCATGCCCACCTTCAATGACTGGTGTACAATGACACCCAGGTCTCATTGCATCTCCCCTTTTCCTAATCGGCCACCGTTCAGATAATAATCTGTTTTCCCCTTTTTGCAACCAAAGTGGATAACCTCACATTTATCCACATTAAATTGCATCTGCCATGAATTTGCCCACTCACCTAACCTATCCAAGTCACCCTGCATCCTCTTAGCATCCTCCTCACAGCTAACACTGCCACCCAGCTTCGTATCATCTGCAAACTTGGAAATGTTGCATTTATTCCCTCGTCTAAATCATTAATATAGATTGTAAACAACTGGGGTCCCAGCACTGAGCCTTATGGTACCCCATTAGTCACTGCCTGCCATTCTGAAAAGGTCCCGTTTACTCCCACTCTTTGCTTCCTGCCTGCCAACCAATTCTCTATCCGCATCAATACCATACCCCCAATACCATGTGCTTTAAGTTTGTACACTAATCTCCTGTGTGGGACCTTGTTAAAAGCCTTTTGAAAATCTAAATATACCACATCCACTGGCTCTCCCCTATCCACTCTACTAGTTACATCTTCAAAAAATTCTATAAGATTCGTCAGACATGATTTTCCTTTCACAAATCCATGCTGACATTGTCCGATGATTTCACCTCTTTCCAAATGTGCTGTTATCACATCTTTAATAACCGACTCTAGCATTTTCCCCGCCACCGATGTCAGACTCACCAGTCTATAATTCCCTGGTTTTTCTCTCCCTCCTTTTTTAAAAAGTGGGGTTACATTAGCCACCCTCCAATCCTCAGGAACTAATCCAGAATCTAAGGAGTTTTGAAAAATTATTGCTAATGCATCCACTATTTCTTGGGCTACTTCCTTAAGCACTCTGAGATGCAGACCAGCTGGCCCTGGGGATTTATCTGCCTTTAATCCCTTCAATTTACCTAACACCACTTCCCTACTAACATGTATTTCCCTCAGTTCCTCCATCTCACTAGACCCTCGGTCGCCTACTATTTCTGGAAGATTATTTATGTCCTGCTTAGTGAAGACAGAACTAAAGTAGTTATTCAACTAGTCTGCCATGTCCTTGTTCCCTATGATCAATTTACCTGTTTCTGACTGTAAGGGACCTACATTTGTCTTGACCAATCTTTTTCTTTTCACATATCTATAAAAGCTTTTACAGTTCCTTCACCTCGCTGCTTATTTTGTTAATTATCATAATCTTGGTTTTAGCCCTTCTCCCTCTGCAAACACTTTAACCTTACTCACACAATTAAACATCCATAATTTCAAACACTGTACCAAAGCTTCTACTATTCTACACTGCTCAAAAGCTCTGGGTGTCTCTCAGTCCTTGTACAATTTGAGTACATTTGGCACACTCTTTCAGGTTCTGTAGTATCCAGTACTGAATTTTATGGGCTGGTTAGTATCAACCCAAACTCACTCAGAACCACTTATGGTGTCCACACTTACCTAGTCCGAAAGCAGAGGGCCTATCTAATTAGTTCTTTGGAGCATGGATTCCAATGATGTCGGCAGTTCAGCTACTGGGTTTCAGATTGTACATTCTTCCCCTTAACCACCTGACAAAGCTAAACATGGGGTGTTGCCAGCTGTGAAAGCAGCCATTGTGTTTAATAATGCTTAAATATTACTGAAATTTGTTTTTAAAGACTGACAAATTTAAAGTGAATAATTTTTATTCTACCCACATTTTTAGACTAAAAAGAGACATCGAAATTATGTAGACTATTGATAAGCCAGCCACAGAGAGTACAGCTCTGTATCTGAGTAGTGACCAGTGAAAGCACGGGGAGTTAACAGCGAACGTGTGGAAAGCTTGATGGATTTACAAAGGAGAGAAGAAGAAAGGATGAAGCTGATATTGAAAGGAGAGGAGAATAGAATTGAATGACCGTTAGTTAATGTCATATAATATAAACTCTGTGCCTACTGCAATCCTGGGATGAAGTGCAAAGTTGGAAGACCGGTATCAGTTAAGTCTGAGAATCCTGGGATGGGAACTGGAGGAACAACTGAGTTTAGAGACCTGTCTGGGTGTGTGAGTGGTTGGATGGTGGGATTGAGGGGAATAGAATTTGATTCGCTGTTGATGTCTTGCTTTTGCTGTTTGTTGGTGCTGGAAAATGTGATGACACTTGCTGGTTGTCCTCATAACATCCTTGGGTGTGCTGGTTGTTAACATGAACAACACAATTCACTGTGTGCTTCAACTTACATGTGATAAATAATTCTGAATCTGAATGCAGGGGCAACAGAGGACAAATTATAGATTTTCTTTACATTTCACCCATTTCAGATACCCTTTTTCACTGGTGTGTCATCAGTGTCTACCTTCTACCTATTATGACAAAGTTCCTTTTTACATTTGGAGGTGATGTAAGAGAGCTGGCAATGTCTCCCAAACTGGAGTAGCATATCTCACATTCCTTCTCTCTAAGAATTGTTACTTGAATGAACTTCCTCAATCACTTCTGTACTTGCTTGCAAACTGCGAAACCTGCCTCACTGCTACAGAAGAGTAATTCTAAGGATAAAAATGCATTCGAAGAACGCAAGTTCATTTTTTCTTGTTTTCCCCAAAGTAGATGAAGATATTAATACAAAGTACTAAACATACCTTCACAATAAAAAAGTGAATGGGGCATCATAAACAAGGTGCTAGAGGAACTACATCCACTTCAATACATTGGACAGGTGTTTATTGACTACAGCTTTGCTTTCAATAAAGTAAGTTCAAAGCAGATTCTCTTAATGGAGTACATATATGTCACCAATACAACTCTGAGATTCTTTTGCCTGCGGGCATACTCATCAAATCTATAGAATAGTAACTGTAAACAGGATCAGTGAAAGAGTAAGAACAGAGAAGATAACAAACTATGTAACTGCAAATATTAGTAAATGGCAATAAAAAACAAGAGCATGAATTAACAAGGAGCCCTTAATGTGAGATTGTAGCAGTGTGCTACACGCAGCACTGAAATAACGACACGGAGTCAGTGAGCTGCAGTTGCAAAAAGAGATTTATTCAAACTTTGCAGCCTTGCTTTGATCCCGCCCTCCCCGGGCTGGAATACTGTAGGGGGCACGTATTCACTGTCCCATCCCGCGCGCGGGCTTTTCCTCTTGCTGGTGAAGCAGACTTGGCGCCCTCTTTGGGACCGGCCTCAATGCCGGCACGCGCCACTTTGTGGCCGGTTCGAGTGCGCTGGGAAGTGGGTCACCACATAACCCCCCTCCCCCCCCCAGAACCGGCGATACACCCCCCCCCCCAATGTCCACAGTCTGGGTCGGACTCTGTTTGGGAGGTCTGCCTCTGCGCTGCGGTGCCGGAATCTCGACCGGATGCGCCAAGTCCACACGGGCCGGTTTGAGTCGGTCCACTGTGAAAACTTCCTCTTTCCCCCCAATGTCCAGCACGAATGTGAACCCATTGTTTCTGATCACCGTAAACGGCCCCTCGTAGGGCCGCTGTAGCAGTGCCCAATGTCCGCCCCGTCGTACAAAAATGAACTTACAATTTTGCAGGTCTTTGGGTACGCAGGTCGGGTTCTGCCCATGCTGCGAAGTGGGTATGGGGGCCAGGTTACTGAGCATCTCGTGTAGTCTGCCCAGGACTGCTGCGGGTTCTTCCTCTTGCCCCCTTGGGGCTGGTATGAACTCTCCTGGGACGACCGTGCGCCGTACACCAACTCGGCCGACGAGGTGTGCAGATCTTCTTTGGGCGCCGTGCAGATTCCGAGCAGGACCCAGGGAAGCTTGTCCACCCAGTTAGGCCCCTTGAGGTGGGCCATGAGAGCTGACTTCAGGTGACGGCGGAAACGCTCCACCAGTCCGTTCGACTGTTGGTGGTAGGCAGTTGTGTGGTGCAGCTGAGTCCCCAAAAGGCTGGCTATAAGCTGATCACAGGCTGGAGGTGAACTGGGCACCTCTGTCAGAGGTAATGTGGGCTGGTACACCAAAGCGAGATATCCAGGTGGCAATCAGTGCCCGGGTGCAAGATTCAGAGGTGGTGTTGGTGAGCAGGACCGCCTCTGGCCATCTTGTGAACCGGTCCACGATAGTCAGGAGGTGCCGTGCTCCTCGCGACACTGGCAGGGGGCCCACGATTTCCACATGAATGTGGTCGAAACGCCGGTGGGTGGGGTGGAACTGCTGCGGCAGAGCTTTGGTGTGCCGCTGCACCTTGGCTGTTTGGCAGTGCATGCAAGTTTTGGCCCATTCACTGACCTGCTTGCGGAGTCCATGCCAAACGAACCTGTTGGCCACCATCTGGACGGTTGTCTTGAGGAAGGGGTGTGCTAAGTTGTGAATGGAGTTGAAAATGCACCGCAGCCAGGCTGCCGGCACGACGGGGCGGGGTTGGCCGGTGGTGAAGTCACAGAGTAGGGTCCTCTCACCTGGGCCTAAGGGGAGGTCCTGGAGCTGCAAACTGGAGACTGCGGTTCTGTAACTAGGGATCTCCTCATCTGCCTGCTGCGCCTCCGCCAGTGCCTCAAAGTCTACCCCCTGGGACAGGGCTTGGATGTTAGGGCGGGAGAGGGCGTCCGCCACGACATTGTCCTTTCCCCGCGACATGCCGGACATCCGTCGTGTATTTGGAGATGTAGGACAGATGTCGCTGCTGGCGGGACGACCAGGGGTCGGATGCTTTCGTGAACGCAAAGGTAAGTGGTTTGTGGTCCGTGAACGCGGTGAAGGGCCGACCTTCTAAGAAGTACCTGAAATGCCAGATTGCCAGGTAGAGCGTCAACAGTTCCCGGTCGAAAGCACCGTATTTGAGCTCGGGTGGTTGTAGGTGTTTGTGGAAAAACGCCAGGGGTTGCCAGCGACCCTTGATGAGTTGTTCCAGCACCCCACCGACTGCCGTGTTGGATGTGTCCATTGTGAGGGCGGTAGGGACGTCCATTCTGGGGTGCACTAGCATCATGGCATTTGCCAAGGCTTCTTTGGTTTTAATGAAAGCTGTGGCGCACTCCTCATCCCAGGTAATGTCCTTGCCCTTACCCGACATCAGGGCAGACAAGGGGCGCATAATTTGGGCAGCCGAAGGGAGGAAGCGGTGGTAAAAATTCACCATACCCACGAATTCCTGAAGGCCTTTGATTGTGTTGGGTCCGGGGAAATGGCGGACTGCGTCTACCTTAGCTGGCAGAGGGGTTGCCCCGTCTTTTGTAATCCTGTGGCCCAGGAAGTTGATGGTGTCGAGCCCGAACTGGCATTTGGCCGGGTTGATTGTTAGACCGTATTCACTCAGTCGGGCGTAGAGTTGACGGAGGTGGGACAGATGCTCCTGACGACTGCTGCTGGCTATGAGGATGTCGTCCAAATAGATGAATGCGAAGTCCAGGTCCCGTCCCACCGCGTCCATTAACCGCTGAAACATCTGTGCAGCATTCTTTAGGCCGAAGGGCATGCGGAGGAACTCGAAAAGGCCAAAAGGGGTGATGAGAGCCGTTTTGGGGACGTCGTCCGGATGCATCGGGATTTGATGGTATCCTCGGACGAGGTCTACCTTGGAGAAGATCCGTGCGCCATGCAGGTTTGCTGCAAAGTCCTGAATGTGCGGCACAGCGTAGCGGTCCGGTGTCGTAGCCTCATTCAGCCTGCGGTAGTCACCACATGGTCTCCAGCCCCCTGTTGCTTTGGGCACCGTGCAGGGGGGAGGCCCATGGGCTGTTGGACCGCCGTATGATCCCCAATTCCTCCACCCTCTTGAACATCTCCTTCACCAGTCGGAGCTTGTCCGGGGGAAGCCGCCGAGCACAGGTGTGGAGGGGTGGTCTTTGTGTCAGGATGTGGAGCTGTATGCCGTGTCTGGGCATGGCTGCTGTGAACTGCGGTGCCAGAGCCGATGGGAAATCCGCCAGGGCTCTGGTGTTGTCGTTGTCGGACAGCGTGATGGAGCCGAGGTGAGGGGCTGGCAACTGGGCTGCACCCAGGGAGAACGTTTGAAAGGTCTCGGCGTGGACCAGTCTCTTCCTGGGCAGGTCGAGCAGTAGGCTGTGAGCCCGCAAAAACTCCGCTTCGAGGAGCGGTTGGGCTACGGCGGCCAGTGTAAAGTCCCACGTGAACCGGCTGGAGCCGAACTGTAGCCACACCGTACGGGTGCCGTAGGTCCTTACTGTGCTGCTGTTCGCGGCCCTCAGGGTGGGACCCGGTGCTCTGTTGAGGGTGTCATAACTCATCGGAGATAAGACGCTGATCTTGGCTCCGGTATCAACCAAAAAGTGGCGTCCTGACATACAGGAGGCTATCCTGATGGCCAGCCACTGTAGCCACCAGCGGCGGCTGGCCCCGGCATTTCCCGGGAACTTGCAGGGCAGGCTACAGCAGCGGGCTTCTGCGCCCCACCGCTGGTGGTAGAAGCACCATTGTTCGTTGGCCTCCTCACCCCTGCCACTGGGGTTAGCGGCCTCTGCAGCCGGGCCTGGTCTAGTTTGCTGCTGGGAACATGGCTTGGTGATCTGTGCGACAGACGCCCCACTCTCCTTCTTGGCTTTCCACAGCATGTCAGCCCGGGCCGCCACCTTCCAGGGGTCGCTGAAATCCATGTCGGACAGCAGCAGCCGTATGTCCTTGGGCAGCTGCTTCAGGAATGCCTGCTCAAACATGAGGGAGGGCTTGTGTCCTCCGGCCAGGGAGAGCATCTCGTTCATCAAGGCCGACGGTGGCCTGTCTCCCAAACCATCCAGGTGCAGTAAGCGGGCAGCTCGCTCGCGCCGTGAGAGTCCGAAAGTCCTTATGAGCAAGGCTTTGAATTCCTTGTATTTGCCGTCCACTGGGGGCGATTGTATGAACTCCTCAACCTGGGCCGCTGTTTCCTGGTTGAGGGAGCTCACCACGTAGTAGTAACGTGTGGCATCCGAGGATATCTGCCGAATGTGGAATTGGGCCTCTGCTTGCTGGAACCATAGGTGAGGTCGCAGCGTCCAGAAGCTTGGCAGTTTTAATAAAACTGCATGAACAGATACAGCGTCGTTCATCTTCAGCCCAAATATCATTTGGGCCATCAGGGTCACCAATTGTAACGGTGTGCTACACGCAGTGCTTAAATAACAACACGGAGTCGGTGAGCTGCAGTTGCAAAAAGAGATTTATTCAAATTTCATGGCCTCGCTTTAAAGCCTTCCTGATCCCGCCCTCCCCGAGCGGGAATGCGTGTTAACAGTCCTGTCCCTCGCGCAGGCTTTTCCTCTTGCTGGTGAAACAGACTTGGCGCCCTCTTTGGGACCGGCCTCAATGCCAGCGCGCGCCACTTTGTGAGCCGGTTCGAGTGCGCTGGGAAGTAGGTCGCCACAAGATCATTTTTGTGGGAACACCTCAATAAATGAGTGTAGTTATCCTCTTTTGATCAAGAGCCTGATGGTTGAGGGGTAGTAATTGTCCCTGAACCTGACGGAGCAAGTCCTAAGGCTCTTGTACCTTCTACCTGATGGTAGCAGCGAGAAAAGAGCTTGGCCTGGGTGGTGAGGATCTTTGATGATGGATGTGTTTTCCTACGACAGTGTTTCATATAAATATGCTGAGTGGTTGGAAGGGTTTTACCCATGACGTACTGGCCGAATCCACTACTTTTTGTAGGATTTTCCATTCAAAGGCATTGGTGTTTCCATACCAGACCATAATGCAGCCAGTCAATACATTTTCCACTACACATCTATCAAAGTTAGTCAAAGTTTTTGATGTCATGCCGAATCTCTGCAGACTCCTGAGGAAGTAGAGGCTCTGGCATGCTTTCTTTGAAATTACAGTTATATGATGGGTCCAGGACATGTCCTCTGTGATAGTAACACTCAGGAATTTAAAGTTACTGACCCTCTCCACCTCTGATCCTCTGATGAATACTGGCTCGTTGACCTCTGGTTTCCCTCTCCTGAGCTCTACAATCAGTTCCTTGGTCTTGCTGACATTGAGTGAGCAGTTGTTGTTTTGACATCACTCGGCTGAATTTTCAATCTCCCTCCTCTATGTAATATAGTTCCATGCAAATTCACCTCCAAACTCCTAGACGTGATTAAACATCTCCCTTTATAAATGCATTTCTTGACTTCCTGACCAACAGACAGGATTGGCAGCAAAACCTCTGCCATAATACCCTACTCACTGGTGCTACTGAGGCTGAGTACACAGCCCCCTACTCTACTCCCTAATTACTTGAACCGCATGTTCTGATTCTGCTCTGTCTAACTGAAAGTTTGCTAATGGTACCACTGTAGTGGGCCATTGGTGGAACAATGATGAACTGGACTACAGGAAGGAGATATAGAGATTAGTGACATGATATCATTGCAATAACCTTTTTCTCAAAGTCAGCAAAACAAAAGAGCTGGCCATTGGCTTCAGGAATTTGGGGTGGGGCTGTTGGCAGAGCACATGCCCCTGCTTATATTAATGGTACTGTGGTTGTGAGGGTTGAGAGCCTCAAATTTCAATGACTGAACATCAACAATCGCCTCTCCTGCCTCAAAATATTTATGCCGCAGCTAAGAATGCTCACCACAGTGCCTCTACTTCCTCAGGAGGCTAAAAAGGTTAGGCATGCCATCTTTGGCTCTTACCAATTTTTAACAATGTGCCATAGAACACATTCATTCTGGATGGGCCATGGCTTGACATGGCAACTACTCTGCACGTGACTGCAAGAAACAGCAAAGAGTTGTGAACACAGCTCAGCGCAACACGGGTGCCAAACTCACCTCCATGGACGCTATCAACACCTCTTGCTACCTCCGTAAAGCAGCCAGCATAATCGAAGATCTCACTGCGGGTGTTCTTTCTTCTCCCCATTCCCATCGGGCAGAAGATAGGAAAGCCTGAAAGCATGCACCTCTGAGCTCTAAGACAGCTTCCATCCTGCTCTTGTAGGTCTACTGAATAGCCCTCTAGTTTGACAAGATGTACTTTTGACCTCACAATCTACCTTGTTAATACCTTGTGTTATCTTCTATCTGTACTGCACTGCCTCTGTGATACCTTTATTTTGTTTTACCTGGTACTCCTTCAATGCACTGTTGTAATGAATTGAAGTTACTGATGTGTTAATTAAAGTACACAGCGACTGAAATGGAGCAAAAAATATTAAAAGGTGTTCTGCAAATAGGGAGATAAATATATATTTTTAAAAGGAAAAGGAGGAGTAAAAGGTATGTACTATTTTGGTTTAGATTCCATGGTTTCCGTATGTTTTATGGTACAAAGAGTGCAGATGTAATGAACACGCAAAGCACCACGACACGACTTAGAGCTCTACCCTGACCCCCACTGCTGTCTGCAAAAAGCTTGCAGGTCTTTCCTGTACCCACACGATTCCTCCAGGTGCACCAGTTTCCAGCAACATCCCAAAGATGTGTAAAATGATAGGTTAAGTAGCCAGTATAAGTTTCCCTGAAAGTGTTGATGAATGCTGGAGAGCTGAGTGGAATAAGTTTTAAAATGGAAGGAAAGGTTAGACTGGTCTTAGGGTAGGTTAAAAGTTCAGCACAACATAGTGGGCTAAAAAGCCTGTATGTACTGTGCTGTAGTGTTCTATGTTCTGCTAGTGTCCCCTTCTGATCAACTTCGGCCAGCTCCTCTGTTAACTTTTGAGTAAAATTGGATTTACTCAACTGTAATACTGATAAATCTGATTTTAATCTTCTTCCTTTCAAACTGCAGGGTGAATTGTATCATTTTACGATAACTGCCTTCTAAAGGTCTCTTTACCTTAAGCTCCCTAATCAAATTTGGTTCATTACACCAGTGGTCCCCAGCCACCGGGCCGCGGACAGGTATCTACAAATTATTTCTCTTTGGATCCAGTCCCAAACTGATTTTCCCAGTCAAGGTGCATATTTAATCCCTATGACCATTGTAACATTGCTCTTTTTACATGCTTTTTCTATCTCCTGTTGGCATTTGAACCGCACGTCCTCACTACTGTTTACATAGAAACATAAAAAATAGGTGCAGGAGTAGGCCATTCAGCCCTTCAAGCCTGCACCTTCAATCATGGCTGATCATCCAACTCAGAACCCTGCACCTGCTTTCTCTCCATATCCCCTGATCCTTTAGCCACAAGGGTCATATCTAACTTCCTCTTAAATATAGCCAATGAACCGGCCTCAACTGTTTCCTGTGGCAGAGAATTCCACAGATTTACCACTCTCTGTGTGAAGACGTTTTTCCTCATCTCGGTCCTAAAGGGCTTCCCCTTTATCCTTAAACTGTGACCCCTCGTTCTGGACTTCCCCAACATCGGAAACAATTTTCCTGCATCTAGCCTGTCCAATCCCTTTAGAATTTTATACATTTCAATAAGATCCCCCCTCAATCTTCTAAATTCTAGTGAGTATAAGCCTAGTTGATCCAGCCTTTCTTCCAATGCTCCCTTCCCAGTCTTTTTAAACTTGCATTTTCTTAACTCTATCCACAAGGATTCTACATCTTCTGATCAATTCTTTTTAAGGATTTGATTTCACTTTTTTTTAAATCAACAAAACCATCACATCCCCTTTGCCACCTGCCTGTCCTTTTGATATGATGTGTTTTTTTTAAGATGTTAAGCTCCCAGCATGACCTTCTTTCAACCATGACTCTGTGATGCCTACAATGTCATGCCTGGCCTTTTCCAACTGCTCTACAAGATCACTGCCCTTACTTCATATAACAGATCTAAGCAATCCCAAAACCTTTTGCTAATTTCCATTGAGTCTGTCCTATGCAGATTGACCAGGGCTCCCTGATGTAGAATACATCAGAAAGGCACTGAGATTAGTAAGAGAACAGAATGCAGCGTGGGTGGGGATTTCAATGTCTGCCAATGAGAGTTGCTTGATAGTACAATACTAACTGAGCCAGTTGAATCTTAAAGGTTATAGTTGCATAATTAAGTCTGAGGGTTTGAAGCAGTTGATGAGTTTCAACAATCAGGAACTAACCTGACTTCAAGGACTTCCTCCTCCTCGTGTACCAGAATAGAGCTATATGAGATAGGTTCAGAATAGATTTGCCAGCTCAAAGTTAGATGTCGATCCCATTATATCCCATCAGACCAATGCATAGCACTTATTTCAATCCATGATTGTTATCAAGGGACCAACCCTGGTTCATTGAGCTGGGCAATGAGGTAGTAAGGAAAGCACAAGGGGAACTAAAATAAGATGCCAGTCTGGGGAAGCTGTAAGTCAGGGCAACAGCTGTGCTTGGGGGGTGGGGGGGGGGAGAAGTAGCATATAAAAGATCTGAGCAGTCCTAAGCCAAGCAGACCAAATCAAAGTTCTTTGGTTATGGACAACTAAACAGTTACAGGAGGTGGAAGAGGAATCCCAGAGAACATTTCCATTGTTAGCAATGGTAATGTCCAGGCTGAGGGCCAAATACAATTTTCAGCCTGAACTGCCATTTACAAGATCCATCCCACTTTCACAAGTCAGTCTGCTTCATACAGATATGGGTGAGAGGAATGGGTACCACAAAGGCTCTGGCACCAGTCAGCATCTCAGCTATACCGCCAGTAGGCCTCCCTTCAGTCAAGCTGTTCCAGCCTGGATACAACATTGACATCTACTCAGGAAAACCATCCAGGTGCATCCACTCCATGCAAAAGCAAAACTGCCACCTGATAAACCTGCTGTAGAGTATCAGAAGTGATTAGAGATGTTATCATCAAAGCTGCTCAGTGCAGTTACTCTCCCTTTGCCTGCTCAGTAATGGTCAGTTTCAGTTTCAACAGCCGTGTCCAGCTCAAGGCCTCATTACACCTTTGATACAAACTTGAATTGAAGGAAGGAAATTCCGGATTTATGACCTTGAATCAGCATTTGTCCCAATCAATGAGCCATGGTGAATGGTCAAATAGATTTAAGGGCAAACGCTCTTTCGGCTGCTGCCATAATCGTTTGAAGGAAGATGATTGCAGTGGCTGGAGATCAATAATTCCACCTTCAGTTTGTCACTGCAGGAATTCCTCGGGCTAAGACCTTACACCAGGACCAAGAGGGTAAAGGGGAGGGAGCCAGTATAGAGTAGTGAGAAGGAGGTGTGAGGCAGCAGAAGATAGGTGAAACATGGTCAAAAAACAGAATAGTTGTAAGCACAGAGCCAGTGCAATGGGAAAGGGACTCACAGTGTTTCCAACAAAAGAGGAGGTGGATTTCTTTAAAGCAGCTCACCTTTAAAAGTAGTAGTAAAATAGAAACATGAGAGATCACTGCCTTCTCATGGGCAGTTAGAGATGGACAGTGAATATTGCCATGCTTCCACTGCCCACATCCCATAAATGGGTGGCACAGTGTTGGAGCAAGCAGAATTGCTACCTCACAGTTCTAGAAACCCACACTCAATTCTGACCTTGAGTGCTGTTTGTGAAGAATTTGCATGATTTCACTATGTGCAGGCTTCTTCTGGATGCTATGCTTTCATCTTGCATCCCAAAGATGGGGAAGTTGGTTGATTAAATGGCTACTATCAACTGCCTCCAGTGTGTAAGTGACTAGTAGAGGGAAGTGACTGAGGACTTGGAGAAATGTTTTAAAAAATTGAATTATTGTTAGATTAGGGTGGTTGATTTAAAAGTTAAAGTCTGTCCTGAGCCTTATAGGATCATCAGACCAGTGCTTATGCCGGTTTCTGTGGCGTGAAACGACTGAGAGTACGAGACTCACCCTCCCCCCCACCTCCTGATAGGATGCCAGTCTGTCGCAAGGTTAACCCCCAGCATTTTGCTGGTACCCATTTTCAGCTGGGTGGACTGGAGCAATGTGTGGTTAAGTGTCTTGCTCAAGGACACAACACGCTGCCTCGGCTGGGGCTCAAGCTCATGACCTTCAGATCACTAGTCCAACACCTTAACCACTTGGCCACACACCACACAGTGTGGTTGATGGTCATCATCAATTTAGTGGGCCGAAGGGCCTGCTTCCTTGCTTTATCTCTCTAAATTAATCTTTTCAAAATGAGATAAGTTACCAAGTCACAATCACTGGTGTATATACATGATTAAAGAATATAGCACTGTTAAGTGAGCAGCAGCTAATTACTCCATGAAAGTGTTTAATGATGAAGGGTCTTCAATCTGAAACATTAACACTGCTTCTCATTTTACAGCAGTTGACTGACCAGCCGAGTATTACCAGCATTTTCTGTTTTTATTTCAGATTACGGCATATACAGTTTTAGATGTTCAAAATCACTGATGGCTCTCAAGTGTTAGAGTTGGAGAGGGTTTGGTTAACAAGGGTAAAGAAAGTGTAATTAAAGGACTAGAGTAACAAATTTTGGAAAAGAGCAAAGAATTGAAAACAAAGACAGAATTAAAGGCAACCCCTATTACAATAGACAATAGGTGCCAAAGTAGACCATTCGGCCCTTCGAGCCTGCACCGCCATTCTGAGTTCATGGCTGATCATCTACTATCCATATCCGGTTCCTGCCTCGTCCCCATATCCCTTGATTCCCCTATCCATAAGATACCTATCTAGCTCCTTCTTGAAAGCATCCAGAGAATTGGCCTCCACTGCCTTCCAAGGCAGTGCATTCCAGACACCCACAACTCTCTGGGAGAAGAAGTTTTTCCTTAACTCTGTCCTAAATGACCTACCCCTTATTCTCAAACCATGCCCTCTGGTACCGGACTCTCCCAGCATCTGGAACATATTTCCTGCCTCTACCTTGTCCAATCCCTTAATAATCTTATATGTTGCAATCAGATCCCCTCTCAATCTCCTTAATACCAGTGTGTACAAGCCCAGTCTCTCTAGCCTCTCTGCATAAGACAGTCTGGACAACCCAGGAATTAACCTCGTGAATCTACGCTGCACTTCCTCTACAGCCAGGATGTCCTTCCTTAACCCTGGAGACCAAAACTGTACACAATACTCTAGGTGTGGCCTCACCAGGGCCCTGAACAAATGCAAAAGGATTTCCTTGCTCTTGTATTCAATTCCCTTTGTAATAAAGGCCAACATTCCATTAGCCTTCTTCACTGCCTGCTGCACTTGCTCATTTACCTTCAGTGACTGATGAACAAGGCATCCTAGATCTCTTTGTATTTCTCCCTTACCTAACTCTACACCATTCAGATAATAATCTGCCTTCCTGTTCTTACTCCCAAAGTGGATAACCTCACACTTATCACATTAAAACTCATCTGCCAAGTATCTGCCCACTCACTCAGTTTATTCTCCCTGAATTCTTCTAACATCTTCATCACATGTCACACTGCCACCCAGCTTAGTATCATCAGCAAGCTTGCTGATGTTATTCTCAATGCATTCATCTAAATCGTTGATGTAAATCGTAAACATCTGTGGTCCCAATACCGAGCACTGTGGCACCCCACTAGTCACCACCTGCCATTCCGAGAAACACCCATTCACCGCTACCTTTTGCTTTCTATCTGCCAACCAGTTTTCTATCCATGTCAATATCTTCCCCCCAATGCCATGAGCTCTGATTTTACCCACCAATCTCCTATGTGGGACCTTATCAAATGCCTTCTGAAAATCGAGGTACACTACATCCACTGGATCCCCCTTGTCTAACTTCCTGGTTACATCCTCAAAAAACTCCAATAGATTAGTCAAGCATGATTTGCCCTTGGTAAATCCATGCTGGCTCGGCCCAATCCTATCACTGCTATCTAGATATGCCACTATTTTATCTTTAATAATGGACTCTAGCATCTTCCCCACTACTGATGTTAGGCTGACAGGACGATAGTTCTCTGTTTTCTCCCTCCCTCCTTTCTTAAAAAGTGGGATAACATTAGCCATTCTCCAATCCTCAGGAACTGATACTGAATCTAAGGAACATTGGAAAATGATTACCAATGCATCCGCAATTTCCAGGGCCACCTCCTTTTGTACCCTAGGGTGCAGACCATCTGGACCTGGGGATTTGTTAGCCTTCAGTCCCATCAGTCTACTCATCACCATTTCCTTCCGAATGTCAATCTGTTTCATTACCTCTGTTACCCTATGTCCTTGGCCCATCCATACATCTCGGAGATTGCTTGTGTCTTCCTTAGTGAAAACAGATCTAAAGTACTCATTAAATTCTTTTGCCATTTCTCTGTTTCCCATAACAATTTCACCCAATTCATTCTTCAAGGGCCCAACATTGTTCTTAACTATCTTCTTCACATACCTAAAAAAAAGCTTTTGCTATCCTCCTTTATATTCCTGGCTAGCTTGCGTTCGTACCTCATTTTTTCTCCCCATATTGCCTTTTTAGTTAAGTTCTATTGCTCCTTAAAAATTTCCCAATCATCTGTCTTCCCACTCACCCTAGCTCTGTCATACTTTTTTTTAATGCTATGCAATCTCTCACTTCCTTTGTCAACCACTGTGGTCCCTTTCCCCCCATTTGAATCCTTCCTTCTCCAGGGGATGAACTGATTTTGCATCTTGTGCATTACTCCCAAGAATACCTGCCATTGCTGTTCCACTGTCTTTTCTGCTAGGATATCCGTCCATTTAACTTTGGCCAGCTCCTCCCTCATGGCTCCATAGTCTCCTTTGTTCAACTGCAACACTGAGCCCTCTGATCTGCCCTTATCCTTCTCAAATTGCAGATAAAAACATCATATTATGGTCACTACCTCCTAATGGCTCCTTTACTTCAAGATTGCTTATCAAATCCTGTTCATTACACAAGACTAAATCCAGAATAGCCTTGTCCCTGGTCGGCTTTCGTACAAGCTGTTCCAAGAATGCCTCCCGTAGGCACTCTACAAACTCCCTATCCTGGGGTCCAGCACCAACCTGACTCTCCCAGTTCACATGCATATTGAAATCCCCCATAACTACTGCGACATTTCAAACAGGAAGGATGAAAGTGAAGAATATGTAGTGAAGAATATGCAAAGGAGACTTTTGACAATGCAGGAGAAGAGCCTGATGTTGCTTGTATACTTCATTGTTAACAGTGGAATCATGGCTGGATTTAGCGAGCAAGGAACAACGGCAGGGCACCATCTGGTGCTGGGTTGCAAGGTGGTCACACAGCCAGTATAGTTCGGCACAGAGCCACTAATTTGAAGTCTAAGGGAATTAAAGGATGTCCAAAATCATATAAGGAGTCAAGGAAGATAAGCTAGAGCTGGGGAATTCTGGAACAGGTCAATGAAGACGTTTGCATTTTGGGAAGAATGCAATTCATTTTGAGTGGATGAACTGAGATCCCAAATAACTTTCCAGCTCCATAATTACCTTGTGGTCTTTGTGTGAGGAGAGCTCGTACTGGCACTGCTTTAAATTAAAGATTACTTTCTCCAGACAGAAACTGACAGCAGCGGAATTTTGAGAGGATAACAAAATAATATTACGAGAAGCCTCTTAACGGTTGAAATCTCAATCCATTTATGGCAGTGAGATATGGGTCACTTATGGGAGGTGAGCATCAATATAAAGTATGAGGTTGAATGAATGAGGAGAACAAAGGAATAAGATGATGTAACTCATCTGGCCATTCCCCATACAGTACTTGAGTCCAAACTGATAAGGATAGTTCAACACCACACCACACACATCTTGCATGGGGTAATTGCTGGCCAGGATCAGGGACTAGTTTTGACCTGTGGCTAAAATGCCCAATGGATGCACACTATTATGAAATGACCCATTATATGTTTGCAGGTTGTTTAGCCCAGGACAGAAAGTCATATCCTGGTCTAAAAAAGTTTCCCTTACAAGGTCACAAATGGCCATTCTCCTCAAAGCCAAGTGTATAGCTTTTGATACTGTTGGTGGGATGGCCATTCAGGAGAAGGGAGCAGTAGCCATGTCTGTGACACCAAGATTGGCTCTAAGGCTGAGTGGGGAAGCATGAAGTCAGACAGGAGTCCAGTTATGTGGAATTGATGGTTACAGGTGGATAGGTGATTCTGTGGCTATAAAAGGGACTCTGGAATAGTTTGTCACTTCCCTGTTCCAAGATGTTATGCAGCAGCTATAGAATGTTCACAAGGGGAAAGATGAGACACTAGGAGAAGTCCTTCTAAAAGTCCAGTGGCGCAAATGACACTGGTAGAGAAAGGGGTGAGATCCTGGGGAGTGAATATAGGGAGCTAGGGAAGAAATTAAAAAGCAGGATCTTGAAAGTAGTAATCTTGAGATTACCTCCAGTGTCACATGGTAGTGAAGGAAAGATTAGGAGAAGATAGCAAATAAAAGCATGGCTGAAATTTTGGTCGAGGCAGCAGGAATTCAGGAGCAGAGGGTTACACCTGAACTGGCAGATTTGTTAGTGTTACTCGGGGCAGGGGTGGTGGGGGTGTAGAAGAGTTAAACTATAATAACGGGGATGTGATTCCAAACATCAGGGAGGCATCTGAGAGGCTGGAAAATGATGCAGAAGTCAGTTAAAGCAAGTTGAATAGGCATGACAGGCAGGAGAATGGTCATGGGTGATGAAAGCCTATCTGATTAAATGGCATTTATTTTAATACTAGAGGTAAGACAGGTAAGACAGACAAACCTGGGACTTGGATAGCTATTTGGGAATGGATATTACAGCCATTACGGAAACATGGTTAAGAGTCTGACCGCTTAATGTTCCAGGATACAGGTATTTTAGGTTGGTTAGAGACAGACGAAAGGGATGACGGGGAGTTACATTTCTGATTTAGGGGAATGTCACAGCAGTAGTCAGAGATGAAATTACTGAAGGATCATCTGGTGAGGCTTCATGGCTGGAACTGAGAAATAAAACCTGGCCTAAGATTTCATTCTCTATAGCACAGGAGACAGAGGGGTGTGAGCACTTACAATGAACTTTAACACATAGATATTATGCATTCTCTTATCCAGAATCATGAGTTTCATTTTCTTTTAAAACAATTTTCAACTTGGTTTCTGCTTTACTTCAAAGTTGGTGTCTGAATTAATGAATATTTCACCAAGCAAAATTATGAATGCTGACCAAATCTGCAGTAATGAAGCAAATATGTCCTACTGCCAAGTGTTAATATGGTCTGAAGCAAGCTAACATTAATGCACTTTTGAATCTAACTGGTCTGTAAGAATTAAGTAAATTGCACATTCTCTGATGCAATTCAGAAGCTTCTCACAAATGGCTGCCTGGATCTGCAGTTCAGGGAGAGCTGTCTACAAGCTTCCTATTATTGGAACAGCAGGAGATCCAATAAACTGCTAGTTTCTTCACTGAACCAGCAGCTATAAATGTCTGGCTTTAAACAACAAGCTTGAACTTACCCTGGTGCAATGAACAATCTGCCGGAGGAAGTGAGTGTGAGTGTGCGAGTGCGTGTGCATGTGTTGGGAAGTGAGGGAGGCATTGTCTTCTCCAGCAGATGGTGTTGCTCTGGATTCTAGCACTGAAGCCTCTTGTGCCTTTCGGGACTTTACCCTGCTCTTACATGTCTTTCTTCTCTACTCCCACGCTTCCCTCTGGTGCCTACACTACTTTCCAAGCCATTCAGCTGGGTTTCCCAATGTCCCAGATTAGTAATGCAAAACATGCTACACATTATATTTTGTTTCTGAAATTCAGGTCTGCCAGAAGCAGAATGCATAACCAGAACCATAGAGATAGTTTACTGTTACCAAGCAGGGAATCGGAAGTCTACATTCATGATGCTACCCATTGTGTTTTCCAAGTCAAAAAGCTTATTTTCTACATCCAGAGAAATCAAGTACAGAACATGCAAACCTAGTCCAATCACAAATGTGATCCAGCCACATTACAGAGAGACTGAACTATAAAATTCATCCTTCAGTCACCGATTCTGATAATATGAAATTCTAATGCAACACACCCCTTTCCAATGTGCTATATTATGTACAAACTCTGATGCAGTAAACCACAACCATGTTAACAAGATAAATGGGTAGTAACCATGGTAGTTAGTGAATAACTGGCTAATCTGAATGCACAATCCTACGGTGATCCTTAAACTGTCAACCTTCTGAGAAATATAGACTATAAAATATAGTTTTCATTCAAATTCAGCTGCAGGTAATAGTCTCTGTGTCATTATTATTCATCTTTATTGTATTCTAAGTGAAGTTCACAGCTTGAAAATCTGGTGAAAAGAAAAGCATCTGCTATGCCTAACAGTGCTTCTAAATTAATCGAGAATGGAGAAATCAGTGAGCTGACTGCAACAAAATTTAACTAGATTAGAACTATGTAAATATACAAAGCTAATCAATAACTGAACAGGAAATAATCATACCAAGGTACAAGGCCAACCAGGTCACAGGCTAGAACTGAAGTGCTAACTGAGGTACAGTTCACAAGGATCGGTCACTATCCAAGTTATCTTTGCAGTAACTCTTCAAGTGCACATACCCTGACATTGTGAGAATACTGTACATCTCAAGCTCACTACAAAGCATCACAATTATCTATTTATTTATTTATTTATTGAGATGTAGCAGGGGTTGATGCTGGGCCCGCAAATGTTCATGAAATACATCAATGATCTGGAAGAGGGGACGAAGTGTAATGTATCTATGTCTGCTGATGTCACTAAATTGAGTGGAAAACTAAATTGTGCAGAGGATACAGAAAGTCTGTAGAGAGATATAGATAGGGTAAGTGAGTGGGCAAGGGTCTGGCAGATGGAGTACAATGTTGGTAAATGCAAGGTCATCCACTTTTGAAGGAACAATGGAAGATCAGATTATTAACTGAGTGGTAAAAGTTTGCAGCATGCTACTGTGCGGAAGGATTTGGGAGTTCATGAATCACAAAAGGTTGGCTTGCAGGTGCAGCAGGGTATCAAAAAGGCAAATGGGATGTTGGCCTTCATTGCTAGAAGGATTGAATTTAAGAGCAGGAAGGTCATGCTGCAACTGTATAGGGTATTGGTGAGGCCACA
The DNA here is from genome assembly GCF_030144855.1 of Hypanus sabinus. Taxonomy (NCBI): domain Eukaryota; kingdom Metazoa; phylum Chordata; class Chondrichthyes; order Myliobatiformes; family Dasyatidae; genus Hypanus; species Hypanus sabinus. The sequence goes on from NC_082707.1 coordinate 87,713,926, forward strand.
TCTGGAATACTGCAATGCAGTTCTGGTCTCCTTACTTGAGGAAGGATAAACTGGCTTTGGAGGCAGTGCAGAGGAGGTTCACCAGGTTGATTCCAGGGATGAGGGGATTAGACTATGAGGAGAGATTGAGTCACCTGGGACTATTCGCTGGAATTCAGAAGGATGAGAGGATATCTTATAGAAACAAATGAAATTATGATAGGGATAGATAAGATAGAGGCAAGAAAGTTGTTTCCACTAGTAGATGAGACTAGAACTAAGAGACATAGCCTCAAGATTCGAGGGAGTAAACTTAAGACAGAGATGAGGAAGAACTGTTTTTCCCAGAGAGTGGTGAATCTGTGGAATTCTCTGACCAATGAAGCAGTGGAGGCTACCTCAGTAAATATATTTAAGACAAGGTTGGATAGATTTATGTATAGTAGGGGAATTAAGGGTTATGGGGGAAAAGGCAGGCAGGTGGAAATGAGTCCATGGTCAGATCAGCCATGATCTTATTGAATGGTGGAGCAAGCTTGATGGGCCAGATGGCCTCCCCCTGCTCCGATTTCTTATGTTTATGTGTTCACAGGGAGAACGTACAGACTCCTTACAGACAGCATCAGGAATGGAACCCAGGTCACTGTTACTATAAAGCACTGAGCTTAACCACTCCTGTGTATATGTGAACGCATGTACGACATGTCTGCATGTGAACTTTTTGAATGCGTACATGGATGAAGTTTGTATGCATATGTGTATCTGTATGCGTGAATGTGTGTGGGTATAAAACCTATTTGTCATTACCCAGATGAACTATTGTCATTTTTAAACCTATTAGTCGTCAGACTTACTGTTATCTCCCTTCATCAGCAATTCAAATGCGCTTGCTGGCCTTTTGAGAAATTAATTTCCATTGATGTAGTGCGGTTAACAAAGTCTAAGTGGAACATAAATGTAAAGCTTTCTGTGCCTTATCTGTGAAAGTCCTAGGTACATTAACAGCTGATACATACAATAGGAACAATCATAAATGTGGCTAACAGCAAACAAGGTCTCAGAAGTCACATGCAGTTTCTCTTAAGTGTGATTCTGGCACTTCAAAAGATTTCATAACACCATTTCTAACTGCAAGCAGCATTACTCTTTTTGCCATAGAGTAGCAATCCAGAATTGCTTCTCTTTCTAAGCCAACTTTGCCAGTCTCAACCAGATTTATATCTGAGATACAACAATTGACAGTAGAATTTTTGATGCAAGGAAGCACCATTCAAGTATCTTTTGATCCTGTATCAGGACCGCATTTGTGATTGAACCAGGTTTGTATGAACAGGCTGTCCCCAGGTTATGTTCAAGTTCCATTCCTGAGTCCATCTTTAAGTCAGATTTATACATAAGTCGGAACAAGTACATCCAGTATTATTTAGCGTCAGTTAGTCAAATGTTTGACTTAGTATATAGTATATATTTTATCTTTCTATGCATATAAAACACTTAAGAAATGTATGTATTCCAATAATTAAACCACTGCATTACTAGGTAATAACTGTAGCTTTCATCAGGGCAGGGTCTTTCACATGCTCCATTATTCTCACTTTATCCGTTATCCTTTAAAATTGTTCTGATCATTGACCGACTGTAGCCTAATACTTTTCCAATGACCGATGGTGTTTCACCTCTTTCCAAACGCTTTATTATTTCCACTTTATTTTCAATCACGATCGCTTCCCGTCAATGGAACAGAAACACTGCGGGTAGCGGGTCCCGAGCTGCACCGGCTCCCGAGGTCCACTGGGTCCTAAGGACCACCGCACTGAATTTCCCAGGTCCTAAACTCCACCGCACTGAGACAGGCTAAATGGGAAATGGGGGCTGTGCTGGATTTGAGTATTTGATCCTCCACAATATACCACGTGGGAATTTAAACTGGAGGTGGCCGTTTTTTTTTATGAGGTCGAGTTGCGAGCTTGACATCAACCCGGCACGGAAGGTATGGGAGTCACTGGATCGACATCAACCCGGCACGGATGGTATGGGAGTCACTGGATCAACATCAACTTGGCACAGGAGCAGTCTGTCACTGGATGAAACTCAGGAAACTCTGTTCTCAAGCCTGGTGCTGATCTCACTGTGCCACCAGCTGACTGGAATGGGGAGGGGGGGGGGGCGGCAGGGTCAGGGTGAAGCTTACTAAGAAAGACTTAAGCCAAATACGAAGTTAAACACTCAACACAGTGTCAGCAGCAATAACTTAAAATGGCAGACAGCGTCGCGATCTGACTTAAAATGGCGGACAGCATTCTTCTTCCTCGGTTCGTAAGTACGAGTTGTCCATAAGTCAGACGTTCGTAACTCAGGGACTACCTGTATCTTGATTTCACTGAATGTGGAAATCGGTCTCTCAGAGTATAGGAACAACCAATCCATAAACATAAAAACAAATTGCAAGAGATATTATAAATTTGTAAAAAGATTATTTCAAATAAATGAAGGTTCTGCAGAGGCAAAGCCAGGAGAAATTAATAAGGAAAATAATGAATCTGGACATTGTTCTGCGATTAGATCATCATTAGCTCCATTTCTCTCTCCACTGAGAATCAAACATTCTTAGCCTGAACTTCAAATTTTCAATATTTGATGCCTGGCATCTCACTGCAAGATCTAAGGAGCCCACTGAAAATTACTTAATGGCATGAAATTAAAATAATTATTCTTAATATAGGAAGAATACAAGAAAAAACCAGTGGGACCAAAAGCTCACGAATTCTGAGGTGAAAATGAACCAGACACTCAGGGATGGTTTACAAGCAAAAGCCTTGGAGTGAACAAAAATTTGGTAGTGATTTCCACAGAGTAATCAACATCTGCCAATTCCCTACATTGATGTTGATGTGCATCTAAGAACTGAGATTCTGAGTTTGTGGGGGGATATGGGGAAGCATCTCCTGAGTCATGCACCCAGCCCTGATGTCTCAGTACACGAGATGTCTTTAACTCACCATCTCCCTGACAGTGTCTAATGAGAGCTTCTTTGACACGTAGTCTACAAGATATATAATCTGCCACCACAGAATGTGTAGATGGAGCTACCCTCTGCAGTAACAGCCCTTACTTTAATGAGTTTAGGATTCATAAAAATAAGTTCCAGTGTCAAGCATTTATACAAATGCTTGTCAATGCTCACCCTCACCGAACTCCCAGACCAGAGGGATTAATAGTTGAACGTGTAAACTCTGCACCTCATTTTTGCTCCAACTAACAACTGTTCTGTTTGCATCTAACCTTTTGCCTGCATCTAATCCCACAAGTGACCGGCAAGACAATGGAACAACTGTGTCAGGGAAAATGCACATTCCACTGGGATTACGCAACACACACACACAGCTCTTTGTTAAGCGGCCCACACTAGCAAGAACTGGATTCATGTTTAGCTGCACAGTGATCAATTATGCTGTCTGATAATCATACCCTTGACCAGAGAGTTAATGGAGAAATAAAGCACTTTGGTATCATTCCAATGACCGCTGGATCATTGGATCCAGATCTTTGGGATCTCTTCTGGGGAAGGGATGACCTGTACATAAAGGACAGGTTACCCCTGAACCAGAAGCCGTCCAATAACGTTGTGACAAAGGTTGTTAGAGCTTTTGAGGAGGGTTTTAAACTAAACTAGAGAGGCATGGGAACTGGAGTAATAGGACTAATGTTGGGACAGTCGGTATACAAATCAATGTAGTATGTAGTGAGACTATGAGGAAGGACCCGCAAACGACTGGGCAAAACTGCAGTCAGTGGGATGAGTTGAAGTGTAACATGGGGACAAAATCAAAAAGCGAGATGAATAAAAAAGGGGTTATATTTGAATGCATGCAGTATATGGAATCAGATAGATGATCTTGTAGCACAGTTAGAGATTGGCAAATATGATGTTGCGGGCATCACTGAGTCATGACTGAAAGAAAATCATAGTTGGGTGCTTAAAATCCAAGGATACACCTTGTATCAAAAGGACAGGCAGGTAGGTGTAGGGGCCGGAGTGATCTTACTGGTAAAAATTAAATCAAAAAGTGACATAGGATCACATGATCACTCTACCACATTTTTGTGGGTAGAGTTGAGAAAATGCAGGGTTAAAAAGACCCTGATGGAAGTTATATCCAGGCCCCTGCACAATAGCCAGGATGTGGGATATACATTTCAATGGGAAATGGAAATGTAATGTCATGAGGGCAATGTTATAAGAGTCATGGGGGCTTTCAATATGCAGAAAGATTGTGAAAATCAGATCAGTGCTAAATCCCGAGAGAGGGAATTTGTAGAATGACTACCAGATGGCTTTTTAGAGCAGTTTGTGGTTGAACCCACTAGAGGAAAGGCAATTCTGGACTGGGCAATGCACCAGATTTGATTAGAGAGCTTAAGGTAAAGGAATCCTCAGGAGGCAGTGATCATAATGTGACTGAAGTCACACTGTGATTTGAGAGGCAGAGGATAATATCAGATGTGTAAGTGGATTTACAGAGGCAGGAGAGAGGAGTTGGTCGAAGTTGATAAGGAGGAGGCATAAGTAGGAATGATGACAGAATAGCAATGTTTGAAGTTTCTGGCTCTAATTTGGGAGTTGCAGGATAGATATATCCCAAAGATGAAGTGTATTCTAAAGGGAGGATGAGGCAACCATGGCTGACAAGGAGAGTCAAAGACAGAATAAAAGCCAAAGTTTGTACATATAATATAGCAAAAGTATAATGGGATGTTGGAGGATTGGGATGTTTTTAAAAACACCATCAGAAGGCACCTAAAAATAGAGAAAAGATTAAATATGGAGGTAAGCTACCTAATAATATCAAAAATGATACCAAGAGTTTTCTCAGATACATAGTGAGTAAAAGAGAAAGGAGAGTGGATAATTGACCACTGGAAAATGACACTGGAGAGGTAGCAATGGGGGACAAAGAAATAGCGGACACACCTATTAAGAATTTTGTGTCCGTCTTCACTGTGAAGGACCCCAGCTATATACCAGAAGATCAAGAGTGTTATGGGGCAGAAATGAGTGTAGTTGCTATTATGAAGGAGAAGATGCTTGGGAAGCTGAAAGGTCAAAATGTAGGTAAGTCACCTGAACAGATAGACTACATCCCAAGGTTCTGAAAGAGGTTTCTGAAGAGATCGTGGCGGTATCGGTAATAAGCTTTCAAGAATCACTGGATTCTGGAATGGTTCCAATGGACTGGAAAATTGCAAATGCCACTCCACTCTTTAAGAAGGGAGGGAGGCAAAAGAAAGGAAATTTTTGGCCTGTTACTCTGACCTCAGTGGTTGGGAAGATGTAGGAGTCCATTATCAAGGATGACGTTTTGGGGTTCTTGAAGGTGTATAATAAAGTAAGCCAAGGTCAGCATAGTTTCCTGAAAGGGAAATCTTGCCTGACAAATCTGTTGGAATTCTTTTCAGAAGACCTTTGACAAGGTGCTGCACATGAGGCTGCTTAAAAAGATATATTTAAAATCCACAAATTAAGTTTATCGTATGAGGAGCATTTGATGGTTCTGGGTCTCTACACACTGGAGTTAAGAGAATGAGGGGGAGCTCATTGAAACCTGTCAAATACTTAAAGGCCCAGATAGAGTGGATGTGGATGAGATATTTCCTGTCATGAGTGAGTCTAAAATCAGAGGGCATAACCTCAGAAAACAGTCCCTCAGAAGATGTCCCTTCAGGACACAGCAGGCCAGGCAGCATCTATAGGAAGAAGTACAATCGACGTTTCGGGCCGAGACCCTTCGTCAGGACAAAGGGTCTCGGCCTGAAACGTCGACTGTACTTCTTCCTATAGATGCTGCCTGGCCTGCTGTGTTCCACCAGCATTTTGTGTGTGTTGCTTGTATTTCCAGCATCTGCAGATTTCCTCGTGTTTGCCCTTCAGGTCAAAGATGAGAGGGAATTTCCTTAGCCAGTGGGTGATGAATCTGTGGAATTCATTGCCATGGATGGATGTGGAGACCAAGTTACTATGTATAGTTAAAACGAAGGTTGATATGTACTTGGTTGGTCAGGGATTTAACAGTTGGTGGGGGGAGGCAAGAGAACAGGATTAAGAGTGATAATAAGTCAGCGGTGCCAGAATGGGAGCAAACTCGATGGGCTGAGTAACCTCAGGCTGCTCCTATGTCCTGAGGACCAATAACACTGCTAGTTGCTCAGGCAACATGAGGGTAGTGGCAGCCGCTGGCCTGAGTGTCCAACTACTGTAAGCATGCTGCATAGGCATCTTTCTGGCTCTGTCGACACAACCTGAAAGGCCCAATTAAACAGCACTTGAAGGAGATACAATTGGTGAGTGCACAGTATCAATAGCATGTAATTCTGCTTTTGTTAATGTATTCACTTTACAGTGTTTTGTCACTGCTAGGGGAGATCACCAAATACTGTCCGTAACAACCTTGTGAGTAAGTGGGAGTGAGACAAATATAACTGAGTGTCACGCTGAGCCATCTCAGAGTGGTCTCAAATTACAGAAGGCAAACTAGATAACAAACCAGATGGATTTTGACAGCCATTCAGATGCTCTTGTGACATAAATAGCACTGAGGCTAGTTATTTTATTTATGAACTGAGCTTCTGGATTATAATGAAACACGAGTGAATCTGTAGATGCTGGAGATAAATAATGATGAAGGGTTTCGTCCCGAAACATCGTCACTACCTCCTCCCATAGATGCTGTCTGGCCTGCTGAGTTCTGCCAGTATTTTGTGTTTTTATTCTGGATCATAATTCTGTATCTCTGGATAACTAATCATTCATTTACCTTCTGTGTAGCCAGCAGACTGCAAACGGGGAGAAATATAGCAACACAGAAAACCTACAGCACAATACAGGCCCTTCGGCCCACAACGCTGTGCCGAACGTGTACTTACTTTAGAAATTACCTAGGGTTACCCACAGCCCTCTATTTTTCTGAGCTCCATGTACCTGTCCAGGTGTCTCTTAAAAGGCCCTATTGTATCCACCTCCACCACTATTGCTGGCAGCCCATTCCACGCACTCACCACGCTCTGTTTAAAAAAACTTACCCCGTCATCTCCTCTGTACCTACTTCCAAGCACCTTAAAACTGTGCCCTCTCATGCTAGCCATTCCATCCCTGGGAAAAAGCCTCTGATTACCCACACCATCAATGCCTCTCATCATCTTATACACCTCTATCAGGTCACCTCTCATCTTTCAATGCTCCAAGAAGAAATGGCCGAGTTCACTCAACCTATTCTCATAAGGCATGCTGCCCAATCCACGCAACATCCTTGTAAATTTTCTCTGCACCCTTTCTATAATTTCCACATCCTTCCTGTACTGAGGTGACCAGAATTGAGCCTAGTACTCCAAGTGGGGTCGGACAAGTGTCCTTTATAGCTCTGAATATGCTGAGATAATGTCCGGACGAAAGGTCTCAGCATGAAATATTTATTCCTCTCCATAGATGCTGCCTGACCTGCTGTGTTCTTCCAGCATTTTGTGTCTACTACTTCAGATAATGCTGCCTTGAGCTATCGGTGATGCAAATATATCATAAACAATTCTAATATCATCAGCATTCACACAACACTGGGAAGATGCCCCACTGTTTATAATTATCTAGATTTCTGAAATTCTAGGTAGTTGAAAGCAAAGCTTGTATTTTTACAGCACATCCATTTCCAAATGCCCTACAGCAGGGGCTCCCGACCTGGTGTCCGTGGATCCCTTGGTTAACGGTACAGGTCCATAGCATAAAGAATGTTGAAAACCCTGCTCTACAGGAAGCTGCAGACAATGATCTAGTCTCTGCTTTAACACTGTAACAATAATTCTCCTCAAGTTGGACCAGTTGTAATCTCAATCATCTCACAGTTCCATTAGCATTGGTAGAGTGGGCCGTTGCGTTAACCCTGTTCAAAACCCTGGAGCACTGAATAGTGGTTAGAGATCTCTTTCTCTCATGAGCCAAAAGTAGAGTGCTTGAAAGAGCTAACCTTTTAATAGTGGCAACAAATGGAGAGGGAAATCAATAATTTACTGACTCACTTCCATACCCTATCCCAATCATTCCCTTGTACACTAACTGAGGTGAGAATATGCTGAGTGCCAAGAACGCTTCAGAGTGAGGTTGACAAAGGATCACAGCTTGCGATGTCACAGGTCACCTTGCAAAACAGACATTGATCAGTCGTGCAGCAGTATTGCTGCCTTTCTCATGCACTGTTCCGCTGGGCAGATACAAGTGACTGGAAGAAATTAATCTGTCGTAACAGTGACAGAATATCGGCTGCAAGGAGGAGGTGGGTAGTAATGGTGGGGGTTGGAGGCAGTTAGCCACAGAATCAATGGAAAATCAGAAAGCAACAGCTGGAGTGATCTAACTGAGTAATCCCTCCCTACTGACCGAGGACGTAAATTATTCAGATGTGCTGGTGTCATGTTGAAGGCAGCTTGGCGTTTGTCAGCCAAGCACTGTAAATGCCGAGGTTCAGAGGGAGACTCTCTGAAAGCCATGATACTCGTCACAGGCACACTATACTCCTAGTTTATTAAAGACAGAACTTAAAGCAGCCCCCACACCCACCTTCATTTGGGAGCTCTCTAGGAAGATCATGATGCCTTTCTGAAGAAATACAAGAATAGGAACTGTGGTGAACTACATATACCTGTCTGGACACGCCCCCTGCTGACTGGTCCTGTGGGTCCTCCCACAGACCCCTGTATAAAGGTGATTGAGGCCTGAGCCCGGCCTCTCTGTCTCCAGGATGTAGTATGATGGTCAACTACTGCTTGTTCTTTCTTCCAGTCGATAAAAGCCGATATCTCGACTTCACGTCTCAGAGTGAGTTATTGATGGTGCATCAGGAACCTTGAACATCTTCACATTTATAGACCTCTGTTCCTTAATCTCAGACATTACAGCAGTATAACAAAGTGCAGGGACCTTTCAATTCTTGCACAAAAGGAAGAAAGTAATATTTAGGCATTAAACATCACTAAAGGAGAGAAGAGGTCATGTTAGGTAAATGTAAAGAAGCCAACTTGTTAGAAGAAATTCAGCCATGTATTGAAGCAACACTGGCAAATATACCAGGATAAATATTATCTCTTTTAATTAAGTACAAAGAAGTTGCAGCGTAATTTCAATCAGGCACCATTGTAAGATTGAGGTAAACTGTAAACCTGCAATCTTTTACCAGACGTCATTAAGATGACTTGCTCTGGAGAGGGTGCAGAGCACATTTCCCCAGGACGCTGGCTGGAACACAGTGCCTCGGTTAGAAGAGAAAATGAGTGAGCTGGGTCTGTTTACCTCGGAGAGGAGAAAGCTGAGGGGTGATCAGACTGAGGTGGACAAAATGATGTTGGGGGATGGATAGGGTAGACAGTAGTAAAGAATAAGCCGTTGCAGAGGTGCAGTGTCCACAACCGGAGGAATTAAGTTGAAGGTAAGAAGCCAGAGGCTGACAGGAGATTGAAGAATTTTTTTTTATCACTATGAAGGTGGTTGTGGACTGCATCTCACTGTCTGAGTGGATCTGGACAATAACTTGAATCACTAAGGCAAAGGCAGCTATGGATATAGTGCGAGTAATCAAGATTAACATTAATGTGAACTTGACAGTCAGTCTGCTCACAGTAGACTGAGGAACAAGAGAGGGCGGGGAAGGTGTTTCTGACACAGGCGTACTGTTCCATTCAGAACACTGACTGGAGAGGGGAGGGGAGGGGAACGTGTGTCTGACACAGGGGCAATCCCCCATTCAGAACACTGACCAGAGAGGGGAGGGGAGGGGAATGTGGATCTGACACAAGGGGTACAGCTCCATTCAGAACGCTGACCGGAGAGGTGAGGGGAGGGGAAGGTGTGCCTAATACAGGGGCAATGCACCATTCAGAACGCCGACCGGAGAAGGGAGGGGACGGGAAGGTGTGTCTGACACAGGGGCCATGCTCCATTCAGAATGCTGACCTGAGAGGGGAGTGGAGGGGAAGGTATATCTGACACAGGGGCAATGCTTCATTTAGTACACTGACTGGAGAGGGGAGGGGAAGGTTTACCTGACACAGGGGCAATGCTCCATTCAGAACACTGACTGGAGAGGGGAGGGGAGGGGAACGTGTGTCTGACACAGGGGCAATCCCCCATTCAGAACACTGACCAGAGAGGGGAGGGGAGGGGAATGTGGATCTGACACAAGGGGTACAGCTCCATTCAGAACGCTGACCGGAGAGGTGAGGGGAGGGGAAGGTGTGCCTAATACAGGGGCAATGCACCATTCAGAACGCCGACCGGAGAAGGGAGGGGACGGGAAGGTGTGTCTGACACAGGGGCCATGCTCCATTCAGAATGCTGACCTGAGAGGGGAGTGGAGGGGAAGGTATATCTGACACAGGGGCAATGCTTCATTTAGTACACTGACTGGAGAGGGGAGGGGAAGGTTTACCTGACACAGGGGCAATGCTCCATTCAGAACACTGACTGGAGAGGGGAGGGGAGGGGAAGGTCTGACTGACACAGGGGCAATGCTCCATTCAGAATGCTGACCGGGGAGGGGAGGGTTGGGGAAGGTATATCTGACACAGGGGCAATGCACCATTCAGAACACTGACTGGAGAGGGGAGGGGTGGGGAAGGCATATCTGATACAGGGGCAATGCTCCATTCAGAAAGCTGACTGGAGAGGGGAGGGGAGGGGAAGGTATATCTGACACAGGGGCAATTTCCATTCATAACACTGACCCGAGAGGGGAAGGGAGGGGAAGGTTTATCTGACACAGGCGCAATGCTCCATTCAGAACACTGACTACAGAGGGGAGGGAGCGGAAGGTGTTTCTAACACAGGGGGTACAGCTCCATTCATAACGCTAACCACAGAGGGGAGGGGAAGCTGTATCTGACACAGGGGCAATGCACTATTCAGAACGCTGACCGGAGAGGGGAGGGGAGGGGACGGGAAGGTGTGTGTGACACAGGGGGTACTGCTCCATTCAGAAAGATGACCGGCGAGAGGAGGGGAGGGGAAGGTCTGTCTAATACAGGGGCAATGCTCCATTCAGAACTATTACCGTTGAGCAGGGCGGAGGGGAATGGTGGGTATGTCTGACACAGGGGCAATGCTCCATTCATAACGCTGACAGGAGACGGGAGGGGAGGGGAAGGTGTGTCTGACACCGGGGGTACAGCTCCATTTAGAACACTGACCGGAGTGGGGAGGGGAGGGGAGGGGAGGGGAGGGGAGGGGAGGGGAAGGTATATCTGACACAGGGCAATGCTCCATTCAGAACGCTGACCTGAGAGGGGAATGGAGGGGAAGGTATATCTGACACAGGGGCAATGCTCCATTCAGAACACTGACCAGAGAGGGGAGGAGAGGGGAATGTGGGTCTGACACAAGGGGTACAGCTCCATTCAGAACGCTGACCGGAGAGGTGAGGGGAGGGGAAGGTGTGCCTAATACAGGGGCAATGCACCATTCAGAACGCCGACCGGAGAAGGGAGGGGACGGAAAGGTGTGTCTGACACAGGGGCCATGCTCCATTCAGAACACTGACTGGAGAGGGGAGGGGAAGGTATATCTGACACAGGGGCAATGCTCCATTTAGAACGCTGACCTGAGAGGGGAATGGAGGGGAAGGTATATCTGACACAGGGGCAATGCTCCATTCAGAACACTGACCGGAGAGGGGAGGGGAGGGGAAGGTTTATCTGCCACAGGGGCAATGCTCCATTCAGAACACTGACTCGAGAGGGGAGTGGAGGGGAAGGTATATCTGACACAGGGGCAATGCTTCATTTAGTACACTGACTAGAGAGGGGAGGGGAGGGGAAGGTTTATCTGACACAGGGGCAATGCTCCATTCAGAACACTGACTGGAGAGGGGAGGGGAGGGGAAGGTCTGACTGACACAGGGGCAATGCTCCATTCAGAATGCTGACCACAGAGGGGAGGGGAAGGTATATCTGACACAGGGGCAATGCTCCATTCAGAACACTGACTGGAGAGGGGAGGGGAGGGGAAGGTATTTCTGACACAGGGGCAATGCTCCATTCATAACACTGACCCGAGAGGGGAAGGGAGGGGAAGGTTTATCTGACACAGGGGCAATGCTCCATTCAGAACACTGACTACAGAGGGGAGGGAGGGGAAGGTGTTTCTAACACAGGGGGTGCAGCTCCATTCATAACGCTAACCACAGAGGGGAGGGGAAGCTGTATCTAACACAGGGGCAATGTACTATTCAGAACGCTGACTGGAGAGGGGAGGGGAGGGAACGGGAAGGTGTGTGTGACACAGGGGGTACTGCTCCATTCAGAAAGACGACCGGCAAGAGGAGGGGAGGGGAAGGTCTGTCTAATACAGGGGCAATGCTCCATTCAGTACGATTACCGTAGAGCAGGGCGGAGGGGAATGGTGGGTATGTCTGACACAGGGGCAATGCTCCATTCAGAACGCTGACAGGAGACGGGAGGGGAGGGGAAGGTGTGTCTGACACCGGGGGTACAGCTCCATTCAGAAAACTGACCGGAGAGGGGAGAGGAGGGGTAGGTCTGACTGACACACGGGCCCTGCTCCATTCAGAATGCTGACTGGGGAAGGGAGGGTTGGGGAAGGTATGTCTGACACAGGGGGTACAGCTCCATTCGGAACGCTAACCGGAGAGGGGAGGGGAGGGGAAGGTGAATCTGCCACAGGGGGTACAGCTCCATTCAGAACAGTGACTGGAGAGGGGAGGGGAGGGGAAGGTGTGTCTGACACAGGGGCAATGTTCCATTCAGAACTCTGACTGGAGAGGGGAGGGGAGGGGAAGGTGTGTCTCACACAGGAGCAACGCTCCATTGAGAACTCTGACCCGAGAGGGGAGGGGAGGAGAAGGTATATCTGACACAGGGGCAATGCTCCATTCAGAACACTGACTGGAGAGGGTAGCGGAGGGGAAGGTATATCTGACACAGGGGCAATGCTCCATTCAGAACGCTGACCCGAGAGGGGAGGGGAGGGAAAGGTATATCTGACACAGGGGCAATACTCCATTCAGAACACAGACTGAAGAGGGGTGGGGTGGGGAAGGTATATCAGACACAGGGGCAATGCTCCATTCAGAACACTGACTGGAGAGGGGAGGGGAGGGGAAGGTATATCTGACACAGGGGCAATGCTCCATTCAGAACTCTGACGGGAGAGGGGAGGGGAGGGGAAGGTATATCAGACACAGGGGCAATGCTCCATTCAGAACACTGACTAGAGAGGGGAGGGGAGGGGAAGGTATATCTGACACAGGGGCAATGCTCCATTCAGAACACTGACTGGAGAGGGGAGGGGAAGGGAAGGTATATCAGACACACGGGCAATGCTCCATTCAGAACACTGACTGGAGAGGGGAGGGGAGGAGAAGGTATATCTGACACAGGGGCAATGCTCCATTCAGAATACTGAATGGAGAGGGGAGGGGAAGGGAAGGTATATCAGACACAGGGGCATTGCTCCATTCAGAACACTGACTGGAGAGGGGAGGGGAGGAGAAGGTATATCTGACACAGGGGCAATGCTCCATTCAGAATACTGAATGGAGAGGGGAGGGGAGGGGAAGGTATATCTGACACAGGGGCATTGCTCCATTCAGAACACTGACTGGAGAGTGGAGGGGAGGGGAAGGTTTATCTGACACAGGGGCATTGCTCCATTCAGAACACTGACTACAGAGGGGAGGGAGGGGAAGGTGTTTCTAACACAGGGGGTACAGCTCCATTCATAACGCTAACCACAGAGGGGAGGGGAAGCTGTATCTGACACAGGGGCAATGCACTATTCAGAACGCTGACCGGAGAGGGGAGGGGAGGGGACGGGAAGGTGTGTGTGACACAGGGGGTACTGCTCCATGCAGAAAGATGACCGGCGAGAGGAGGGGAGGGGAAGGTCTGTCTAATACAGGGGCAAAGCTGCATTCAGAACGATTACCGTAGAGCAGTGCGGAGGGGAATGGTGGGTATGTCTGACACCGGGGGTACAGCTCCATTTAGAACACTGACCGGAGTGGGGAGGGGAGGGGAAGGTGTGTCTGACACAGGGGCAATGCTCCATTCAGAAAACTGACCGGAGAGGGGAGTGGAGGGGTAGGTCTGACTGACACACGGGCCCTGCTCCATTCAGAATGCTGACTGGGGAGGGGAGGGTTGGGGAAGGTATGTCTGACACAGGGGGTAGAGCTCCATTCAAAACACTGACTGGAGAGGGGAGGGGAGGGGAAGGTATATCTGACACAGGGGCAATGCTCCATTCAGAACACTGACTGGAGAGGGGAAGGGTGGGGAAGGTATATCTGACACAGGGGCAATGCTCCATTCAGAATGCTGACTGGAGAGAGGAGGGGAGGGGAAGGTATATCTGACACAGGGGCAATGCTCCATTCAGAACGCTGACCCGAGAGGGGAGGGGAGGGAAAGGTATATCTGACACAGGGGCAATGCTCCATTGAGAACACAGACTGAAGAGGGGTGGGGTGGGGAAAGTATATCTGACACAGGGGCAATGCTCCATTTAGAACGCAGACTGGAGAGGGCAGGGGAGGGGAAGGTGTGTCTGACACAGGGGCAATGCTCCATTCAGAACACTGACCAGAGAGGGAGGGGAGGGGAATGTGGGTCTGACACAAGGGGTACAGCTCCATTCAGAACGCTGACCGGAGAGGTGAGGGGAGGGGAAGGTGTGCCTAATACAGGGGCAATACACCATTCAGAACGCCGACCGGAGAAGGGAGGGGACGGGAAGGTGTGTCTGACACAGGGGCCATGCTCCATTCAGAACACTGACTGGAGAGGGGAGGGGAGGGGAGGGGAAGGTATATCTGACACAGGGGCAATGCTCCATTCAGAAAGACGACCGGCGAGAGGAGGGGAGGGGAAGGTCTGTCTAATACAGGGCCAATGCTCCATTCAGAACGATTACCGTAGAGCAGGGCGGAGGGGAATGGTGGGTATGTCTGACACAGGGGCAATGCTCCATTCAGAACGCTGACCCGAGAGTGGAGTGGAGGGGAAGGTATATCTGACACAGGGCAATGCTCCATTCAGAACGCTGACCTGAGAGGGGAATGGAGGGGAAGGTATATCTGACACAGGGGCAATGCTCCATTCAGAACACTGACCAGAGAGGGGAGGAGAGGGGAATGTGGGTCTGACACAAGGGGTACAGCTCCATTCAGAACGCTGACCGGAGAGGTGAGGGGAGGGGAAGGTGTGCCTAATACAGGGGCAATGCACCATTCAGAACGCCGACCGGAGAAGGGAGGGGACGGAAAGGTGTGTCTGACACAGGGGCCATGCTCCATTCAGAACACTGACTGGAGAGGGGAGGGGAAGGGAAGGTCTGACTGAAACAGGGGCAATGCTCCATTCAGAATGCTGACCACAGAGGGGAGGGGAAGGTATATCTGACACAGGGGCAATGCTCCATTCAGAACACTGACTGGAGAGGGGAGGGGAGGGGAAGGTATTTCTGACACAGGGGCAATGCACCATTCAGAACACTGACTGGAGAGGGGAGGGGTGGGGAAGGCATATCTGACAGAGGGGCAATGCTCCATTCATAACACTGACCCGAGAGGGGAAGGGAGGGGAAGGTTTATCTGACACAGGGGCAATGCTCCATTCAGAACACTGACTGGAGAGGGGAGGGGAGGAGAAGGTATATCTGACACAGGGGGTACAGCTCCATTCAGAACAGTGACTGGAGAGGGGAGGGGAGGGGAAGGTGTGTCTGACACAGGGGCAATGCTCCATTGAGAACTCTGACCCGAGAGGGGAGGGGAGGAGAAGGTATATCTGACACAGGGGCAATGCTCCATTCAGAACACTGACTGGAGAGGGGAGCGGAGGGGAAGGTATATCTGACACAGGGGCAATGCTCCATTCAGAACGCTGACCCGAGAGGGGAGGGGAGGGAAAGGTATATCTGACACAGGGGCAATACTCCATTCAGAACACTGACTGGAGAGGGGAGGGGAAGGGAAGGTATATCAGACACACGGGCAATGCTCCATTCAGAACACTGACTGGAGAGGGGAGGGGAGGAATAGGTATATCTGACACAGGGGCAATGCTCCATTCAGAATACTGAATGGAGAGGGGAGGGGAGGGGAAGGTATATCTGACACAGGGGCAATGCTCCATTCAGAACACTGACTGGAGAGTGGAGGGGAGGGGAAGGTTTATGTGACACAGGGGCAATGCTCCATTCAGAACGCTGACCGGGGAGGGGAAGGGAGGGGAAGGTTTATCTGACACAGGGGCAATGCTCCATTCAGAACACTGACTACAGAGGGGAGGGAGGGGAAGGTGTTTCTAACACAGGGGGTACAGCTCCATTCATAACGCTAACCACAGAGGGGAGGGGAAGCTGTATCTGACACAGGGGCAATGTACTATTCAGAACGCTGACCGGAGAGGGGAGGGGAGGGGACGGGAAGGTGTGTGTGACACAGGGGGTACTGCTCCATTCAGAAAGATGACCGGCGAGAGGAGGGGAGGGGAAGGTCTGTCTAATACAGGGGCAATGCTGCATTCAGAACGATTACCGTAGAGCAGTGCGGAGGGGAATGGTGGGTATGTCTGACACCGGGGGTACAGCTCCATTTAGAACACTGACTGGAGAGGGGAGGGGAGGGGAAGGTATATCTGACACAGGGGCAATGCTCCATTCAGAACACTGACTGGAGAGGGGAAGGGTGGGGAAGGTATATCTGACACAGGGGCAATGCTCCATTCAAAATGCTGACTGGAGAGAGGAGGGGAGGGGAAGGTATATCTGACACAGGGGCAATGCTCCATTCAGAACGCTGACCCGAGAGGGGAGGGGAGGGAAAGGTATATCTGACACAGGGGCAATGCTCCATTGAGAACACAGACTGAAGAGGGGTGGGGTGGGGAAAGTATATCTGACACAGGGGCAATGCTCCATTCAGAACGCAGACTGGAGAGGGCAGGGGAGGGGAAGGTGTGTCTGACACAGGGGCAATGCTCCATTCAGAACACTGACCAGAGAGGGAGGGGAGGGGAATGTGGGTCTGACACAAGGGGTACAGCTCCATTCAGAACGCTGACCGGAGAGGTGAGGGGAGGGGAAGGTGTGCCTAATACAGGGGCAATACACCATTCAGAACGCCGACCGGAGAAGGGAGGGGACGGGAAGGTGTGTCTGACACAGGGGCCATGCTCCATTCAGAACACTGACTGGAGAGGGGAGGGGAGGGGAGGGGAAGGTATATCTGACACAGGGGCAATGCTCCATTCAGAAAGACGACCGGCGAGAGGAGGGGAGGGGAAGGTCTGTCTAATACAGGGGCAATGCTCCATTCAGAACGATTACCGTAGAGCAGGGCGGAGGGGAATGGTGGGTATGTCTGACACAGGGGCAATGCTCCATTCAGAACGCTGACCCGAGAGGGGATTGGAGGGGAAGGTATATTTGACACAGGGGCAATGCTTCATTTAGTACACTGACTGCAGAGGGGAGGGGAGGGGAAGGTTTATCTGACACAGGGGCAATGCTCCATTCAGAACGCAGACTGGAGAGGGCAGGGGAGGGGAAGGTGTGTCTGACACAGGGGCAATGCTCCATTCAGAACACTGACCAGAGAGGGAGGGGAGGGGAATGTGGGTCTGACACAAGGGGTACAGCTCCATTCAGAACGCTAACCGGAGAGGTGAGGGGAGGGGAAGGTGTGCCTAATACAGGGGCAATACACCATTCAGAACGCCGACCGGAGAAGGGAGGGGACGGGAAGGTGTGTCTGACACAGGGGCCATGCTCCATTCAGAACACTGACTGGAGAGGGGAGGGGAGGGGAGGGGAAGGTATATCTGACACAGGGGCAATGCTCCATTCAGAAAGACGACCGGCGAGAGGAGGGGAGGGGAAGGTCTGTCTAATACAGGGGCAATGCTCCATTCAGAACGATTACCGTAGAGCAGGGCGGAGGGGAATGGTGGGTATGTCTGACACAGGGGCAATGCTCCATTCAGAACGCTGACCCGAGAGGGGATTGGAGGGGAAGGTATATTTGACACAGGGGCAATGCTCCATTCAGAACACTGACTGGAGAGGGGAGGGGAGTGGAGGGGAAGGTATATCTGACACAGGGGCAATGCTTCATTTAGTACACTGACTGCAGAGGGGAGGGGAGGGGAAGGTTTATCTGACAGAGGGGCAATGCACCATTCAGAACACTGACTGGAGAGGGGATTGGAGGGGAAGGTATATCTGACACAGGGGCAATGCTCCATTCATAACACTGACCCGAGAGGGGAAGGGAGGGGAAGGTTTATCTGACACAGGGGCAATGCTCCATTCAGAACACTGACTACAGAGGGGAGGGAGCGGAAGGTGTTTCTAACACAGGGGGTACAGCTCCATTCATAACGCTAACCACAGAGGGGAGGGGAAGCTGTATCTGACACAGGGGCAATGCACTATTCAGAACGCTGACCGGAGAGGGGAGGGGAGGGGACGGGAAGTTGTGTGTGACACAGGGGGTACTGCTCCATTCAGAAAGATGACCGGCGAGAGGAGGGGAGGGGAAGGTCTGTCTAATACAGGGGCAATGCTCCATTCAGAACGATTACCGTAGAGCAGGGCGGAGGGGAAGGGTGGGTATGTCTGACACAGGGGCAATGCTCCATTCATAACGCTGACAGGAGACGGGAGGGGAGGGGAAGGTGTGTCTGACACCGGGGGTACAGCTCCATTTAGAACACTGACCGGAGTGGGGAGGGGAGGGGAAGGTCTGACTGACACACGGGCCCTGCTCCATTCAGAATGCTGACTGGGGAGGGGAGGTTTGGGGAAGGTATATCTGACACAAGGGTAATGCTCCATTCAGAACACTGACTGGAGAGGGGAGGGGAGGGGAAGGTATATCAGACACAGGGGCAAAGCTCCATTCAGAACACTGACTGGAGAGGGGAGGGGAGGGGAAGGTATATCAGACACAGGGGCAATGCTCCATTCAGAAAACTGAATGGAGAGGGGAGGGGAGGGGAAGGTATATCTGACACAAGGGCAATGCTCCATTCAGAACACTGACTGCAGAGGGGAGGGGAGGGGAAGATATATCAGACACAGGGGCAATGCTCCATTCAGAACCCTGACTGGAGAGAAAAGGGGAAGGGAAGGTATATCTGACACAGGGGCAATGCTCCATTCAGAACACTGACTGGAGAGGGGAGGGGAGGGGAAGGAATATCTGACACAGGGGCAATGCTCCATTCAGAACACTGACTGGAGAGGGGAGGGGAGGGGAAGGAATATCTGACACAGGGGCAATGCTCCATTCAGAACACTGACCAGAGAGGGGAGGGGAGGGGAATGTGGGTCTGACACAACGGGGACAGCTCCATTCAGAACGCTGACCGGAGAGGTGAGGGGAGGGGAAGGTGTGCCCAATACAGGGGCAATGCACCATTCAGAACGCCGACCGGAGAAGGGGGAGGACGGGAAGGTGTGTCTGACACAGGGGCCATGCTCCATTCAGAACACTGACTGGAGAGGGGAGGGGAAGGTGTATCTGACACAGGGGCAATTCTCCATTCATAACACTGACCCGAAAGAGGAAGGGAGGGGAAGGTTTATCTGACACAGGGGCAATGCTCCATTCAGAACACTGACTACAGAGGGGAGGGAGGGGAAGGTGTTTCTAAAACAGGGGGTACAGCTTCATTCATTACGCTAACCACAGAGGGGAGGGGAAGCTGTATCTGACACAGGGGCAATGCACTATTCAGAACGCCGACCGGAGAAGGGGGAGGACGGGAAGGTGTGTCTGACACAGGGGCAATGCTCCATTCAGAACACTGACTGGAGAGGGGAGGGGAAGGTATATCTGACACAGGGGCAATGCTCCATTCAGAACACAGACTGAAGAGGGGTGGGGTGGGGAAGGTGTGTCTGACACAGGGCAATGCTCCATTCAGAACGCTGACCGGAGAGGGGAGGGGAGGGGAAGGTGTGTCTGACACAGGGGCAATGCTCCATTCAGAACGCTGACCGGAGAGGGGAGGGGAGGGGAAGGTGTGTCTAGACACAGGGGCAATGCTTCATTCAGTACACTGACCGGAGAAGGGAGGGGAAGGGAAGATGTATCTGACACAGGGGCAATGCTCTATTCAGATTGCTGACCGAGAACGGGAGTGGAGGGGAGGGGAAAGTGTGTCTGACACCGGGGGTACAGCTCCATTCAGAACGCTGACCGGAGAGGGGAGGGGTGGGGAAGGTCTGTCTGACACAGGGGCAATGCTCCGTTCTGAAATCTGCCCCGAGAGGAGAGGGGAGGGGTAGGTGTGTCTAGACTCAGGGGCAATGCTCCATTCAGAACACTGACCGCAGAGGGGAGGGGAGGTGAAGCTGTATCTGACACAAGGGGTACAGCTCCATTTAGAATGCTGACTGGAGAGGGGAGGGGATGGGAAGATGTGTCTGACACAGGGGCAATGCTCCATTCAGATCGCTGACAGGGGACGGGAGTGGAGGGGAAGGTGTGTCTGAAACAGGGGGAATTGCTCCATTCAGAAAGCTGACCGGAAAGGGGAGGGGAAGGTCTGTCTAATACAGGGGAAATGCTCCATTCAGAACGCTTACCGTAGAGCAGAGGGGAGTGGAGGGGTGTGTAGGTCGGACACAGGGGCAATGTTCCATTCAGAACGCTGACCGGAGAGGGGAGGGGAGGGGAAGGTGTGTCTGACACAGGGGCAATGCTCCATTCAAAACACTGACTGGAGAGGTGAGGGGAGGGGAAGGTGTGGCTGACACAGGGGCAATGCTCCATTCAAAACGCTGATCGGAGAGGGGATGGGAGGGGAAGGTTTATCTGACACAGGGGCAATGCTCCATTCAGAAAACTGACCCGAGAGGGGAGGGGAGGGGAAGGTATATCTGACACAGGGGCAATGCTCCATTCAGAAAACTGACCCGAGAGGGAGTGGAGGGGAAGGTATATCTGACACAGGGGCAATGCTTCATTTAGTACACTGACTGCAGAGGGGAGGGGAGGGGAGGGGAAGGTTTATCTGACACAGGGGCAATGCACCATTCAGAACACTGACTGGAGAGAGGAGGGGTGGGGAAGGCATATCTGATACAGGGGCAATGCTCCATTCAGAATGCTGACCACAGAGGGGAGGGGAAGGTATATCTGACACAGGGGCAATGCTCCATTCAGAACACTGACTGGAGAGGGGAGGGGAGGGGAAGGTATTTCTGACACAGGGGCAATGCACCATTCAGAACACTGACTGGAGAGGGGAGGGGTGGGGAAGGCATATCTGACAGAGGGGCAATGCTCCATTCATAACACTGACCCGAGAGGGGAAGGGAGGGGAAGGTTTATCTGACACAGGGGCAATGCACCATTCAGAACACTGACCGGAGAGGGGAGGGGAGGGAACGGGAAGGTGTGTGTGACACAGGGGGTACTGCTCCATTCAGAAAGACGACCGGCAAGAGGAGGGGAGGGGAAGGTCTGTCTAATACAGGGGCAATGCTCCATTCAGTACGATTACCGTAGAGCAGGGCGGAGGGGAATGGTGGGTATGTCTGACACAGGGGCAATGCTCCATTCAGAACGCTGACAGGAGACGGGAGGGGAGGGGAAGGTGTGTCTGACACCGGGGGTACAGCTCCATTCAGAACAGTGACTGGAGAGGGGAGGGGAGGGGAAGGTGTGTCTGACACAGGGGCAATGTTCCATTCAGAACTCTGACTGGAGAGGGGAGGGGAGGGGAAGGTGTGTCTCACACAGGAGCAATGCTCCATTGAGAACTCTGACCCGAGAGGGGAGGGGAGGAGAAGGTATATCTGACACAGGGGCAATGCTCCATTCAGAACACTGACTGGAGAGGGGAGCGGAGGGGAAGGTCTGACTGACACAGGGGCAATGCTCCATTCAGAACGCTGACCCGAGAGGGGAGGGGAGGGAAAGGTATATCTGACACAGGGGCAATACTCCATTCAGAATACAGACTGAAGAGGGGTGGGGTGGGGAAGGTATATCAGACACAGGGGCAATGCTCCATTCAGAACACTGACTGGAGAGGGGAGGGGAGGGGTAGGTATATCTGACACAGGGGCAATGCTCCATTCAGAACACTGACGGGAGAGGGGAGGGGAGGGGAAGGTATATCAGACACAGGGGCAATGCTCCATTCAGAACACTGACTGGAGAGGGGAGGGGAGGGGAAGGTATATCTGACACAGGGGCAATGCTCCAATCAGAACACTGACTGGAGAGGGGAGGGGAAGGGAAGGTATATCAGACACACGGGCAATGCTCCATTCAGAACACTGACTGGAGAGGGGAGGGGAGGAGAAGGTATATCTGACACAGGGGCAATGCTCCATTCAGAACACTGAATGGAGAGGGGAGGGGAGGGGAAGGTATATCTGACACAGGGGCAATGCTCCATTCAGAACACTGACTGGAGAGTGGAGGGGAGGGGAAGGTTTATCTGACACAGGGGCAATGCTCCATTCAGAACGCTGACCAGGGAGGGGAAGGGAGGGGAAGGTTTATCTGACACAGGG
This sequence comes from Hypanus sabinus, assembly GCF_030144855.1. NCBI lineage: Eukaryota > Metazoa > Chordata > Chondrichthyes > Myliobatiformes > Dasyatidae > Hypanus > Hypanus sabinus. Next base: position 87,736,496 of record NC_082707.1, read on the forward strand.
GCAATGCTCCATTCAGAACACTGACTACAGAGGGGAGGGAGGGGAAGGTGTTTCTAACACAGGGGGTACAGCTCCATTCATAACGCTAACCACAGAGGGGAGGGGAAGCTGTGTCTGACACAGGGGCAATGCACTATTCAGAACGCTGACCGGAGAAGGGAGGGGAGGGGACGGGAAGGTGTGTGTGACACAGGGGGTACTGCTCCATTCAGAAAGATGACCGGCGAGAGGAGGGGAGGGGAAGGTCTGTCTAATACAGGGGCAATGCTGCATTCAGAACGATTACCGTAGAGCAGTGTGGAGGGGAATCGTGGGTATGTCTGACACCGGGGGTACAGCTCCATTTAGAACACTGACCGGAGTGGGGAGGGGAGGGGAAGGTGTGTCTGACACAGGGGCAATGCTCCATTCAGAAAACTGACCGGAGAGGGGAGTGGAGGGTAGGTCTGACTGACACACGGGCCCTGCTCCATTCAGAATGCTGACTGGGGAGGGGAGGGTTGGGGAAGGTATGTCTGACACAGGGGGTAGAGCTCCATTCAAAACACTGACTGGAGAGGGGAGGGGAGGGGAAGGTATGTCTGACACAGGGGCAATGCTCCATTCAGAACTCTGACCCGAGAGGGGAGGGGAGGAGAAGGTATATCAGACGCAGGGGCAATGCTCCATTCAGAACGCTGACCGGAGAGGGGAGGGGAGGGGAAGGTGTGTCTAGACACAGGGGCAATGCTTCATTCAGTACACTGACGGAGAGGGGAAGGGAAGATGTATCTGACACAGGGGCAATGCTCTATTCAGATTGCTGACCGGGAACGGGAGTGGAGGGGAGGGGAAAGTGTGTCTGACACCGGGGGTACAGCTCCATTCAGAACGCTGACAGGGGACGGGAGTGGAGGGGAAGGTGTGTCTGAAACAGGGGGAACTGCTCCATTCAGAAAGCTGACCGGAAAGGGGAGGGGAAGGTCTGTCTAATACAGGGGAAATGCTCCATTCAGAACGCTTACCGTAGAGCAGAGGGGAGTGGAGGGGTGTGTAGGTCGGACACAGGGGCAATGTTCCATTCAGAACGCTGACCGGAGAGAGGAGGGGAGGGGAAGGTGTGTCTGACACAGGGGCAATGCTCCATTCAAAACACTGACTGGAGAGGTGAGGGGAGGGGAAGGTGTGGCTGACACAGGGGCAATGCTCCATTCAAAACGCTGATCGGAGAGGGGATGGGAGGGGAAGGTTTATCTGACACAGGGGCAATGCTCCATTCAGAAAACTGACCCGAGAGGGGAGGGGAAGGTATATCTGACACAGGGGCAATGCTCCATTCAGAACACAGACTGAAGAGGGGTGGGGTGGGGAAGGTGTGTCTGACACAGGGCAATGCTCCATTCAGAACGCTGACAGGAGAGGGGAGGGGAGGGGAAGGTGTGTCTGACACAGGGGCAATGCTCCATTCAGAACGCTGACCGGAGAGGGGAGGGGAGGGGAAGGTGTGTCTAGACACAGGGGCAATGCTTCATTCAGTACACTGACCGGAGAAGGGAGGGGAAGGGAAGATGTATCTGACACAGGGGCAATGCTCTATTCAGATTGCTGACCGAGAACGGGAGTGGAGGGGAGGGGAAAGTGTGTCTGACACCGGGGGTACAGCTCCATTCAGAACGCTGACCGGAGAGGGGAGGGGTGGGGAAGGTCTGTCTGACACAGGGGCAATGCTCCGTTCTGAAATCTGCCCCGAGAGGAGAGGGGAGGGGTAGGTGTGTCTAGACTCAGGGGCAATGCTCCATTCAGAACACTGACCGCAGAGGGGAGGGGAGGTGAAGCTGTATCTGACACAAGGGGTACAGCTCCATTTAGAATGCTGACTGGAGAGGGGAGGGGATGGGAAGATGTGTCTGACACAGGGGCAATGCTCCATTCAGATCGCTGACAGGGGACGGGAGTGGAGGGGAAGGTGTGTCTGAAACAGGGGGAACTGCTCCATTCAGAAAGCTGACCGGAAAGGGGAGGGGAAGGTCTGTCTAATACAGGGGAAATGCTCCATTCAGAACGCTTACCGTAGAACAGAGGGGAGTGGAGGGGTGTGTAGGTCGGACACAGGGGCAATGTTCCATTCAGAACGCTGACCGGAGAGGGGAGGGGAGGGGAAGGTGTGTCTGACACAGGGGCAATGCTCCATTCAAAACACTGACTGGAGAGGTGAGGGGAGGGGAAGGTGTGGCTGACACAGGGGCAATGCTCCATTCAAAACGCTGATCGGAGAGGGGATGGGAGGGGAAGGTTTATCTGACACAGGGGCAATGCTCCATTCAGAAAACTGACCCGAGAGGGGAGGGGAGGGGAAGGTATATCTGACACAGGGGCAATGCTCCATTCAGAAAACTGACCCGAGAGGGAGTGGAGGGGAAGGTATATCTGACACAGGGGCAATGCTTCATTTAGTACACTGACTGCAGAGGGGAGGGGAGGGGAGGGGAAGGTTTATCTGACACAGGGGCAATGCACCATTCAGAACACTGACTGGAGAGAGGAGGGGTGGGGAAGGCATATCTGATACAGGGGCAATGCTCCATTCAGAATGCTGACCACAGAGGGGAGGGGAAGGTATATCTGACACAGGGGCAAAGCTCCATTCAGAACACTGACTGGAGAGGGGAGGGGAGGGGAAGGTATTTCTGACACAGGGGCAATGCACCATTCAGAACACTGACTGGAGAGGGGAGGGGTGGGGAAGGCATATCTGACAGAGGGGCAATGCTCCATTCATAACACTGACCCGAGAGGGGAAGGGAGGGGAAGGTTTATCTGACACAGGGGCAATGCTCCATTCAGAACACTGACTACAGAGGGGAGGGAGGGGAAGGTGTTTCTAACACAGGGGGTACAGCTCCATTCATAACGCTAACCACAGAGGGGAGGGGAAGCTGTATCTAACACAGGGGCAATGCACTATTCAGAACGCTGACCGGAGAGGGGAGGGGAGGGAACGGGAAGGTGTGTGTGACACAGGGGGTACTGCTCCATTCAGAAAGACGACCGGCAAGAGGAGGGGAGGGGAAGGTCTGTCTAATACAGGGGCAATGCTCCATTCAGTACGATTACCGTAGAGCAGGGCGGAGGGGAATGGTGGGTATGTCTGACACAGGGGCAATGCTCCATTCAGAACGCTGACCGGGGAGGGGAAGGGAGGGGAAGGTTTATCTGACACAGGGGCAATGCTCCATTCAGAACACTGACTACAGAGGGGAGGGAGGGGAAGGTGTTTCTAAAACAGGGGGTACAGCTTCATTCATTACGCTAACCACAGAGGGGAGGGGAAGCTGTATCTGACACAGGGGCAATGCACTATTCAGAACGCCGACCGGAGAAGGGGGAGGACGGGAAGGTGTGTCTGACACAGGGGCAATGCTCCATTCAGAACACTGACTGGAGAGGGGAGGGGAAGGTATATCTGACACAGGGGCAATGCTCCATTCAGAACACAGACTGAAGAGGGGTGGGGTGGGGAAGGTGTGTCTGACACAGGGCAATGCTCCATTCAGAACGCTGACCGGAGAGGGGAGGGGAGGGGAAGGTGTGTCTGACACAGGGGCAATGCTCCATTCAGAACGCTGACCGGAGAGGGGAGGGGAGGGGAAGGTGTGTCTAGACACAGGGGCAATGCTCCATTCAGAACACTGACCGCAGAGGGGAGGTGAGGTGAATCTGTATCTGACACAAGGGGTACAGCTCCATTTAGAATGCTGACTGGAGAGGGGAGGGGATGGGAAGATGTGTCTGACACAGGGGCAATGCTCCATTCAGATCGCTGACAGGGGACGGGAGTGGAGGGGAAGGTGTGTCTGAAACAGGGGGAACTGCTCCATTCAGAAAGCTGACCGGAAAGGGGAGGGGAAGGTCTGTCTAATACAGGGGAAATGCTCCATTCAGAACGCTTACCGTAGAGCAGAGGGGAGTGGAGGGGTGTGTAGGTCGGACACAGGGGCAATGTTCCATTCAGAACGCTGACCGGAGAGGGGAGGGGAGGGGAAGGTGTGTCTGACACAGGGGCAATGCTCCATTCAAAACACTGACTGGAGAGGTGAGGGGAGGGGAAGGTGTGGCTGACACAGGGGCAATGCTCCATTCAAAACGCTGATCGGAGAGGGGATGGGAGGGGAAGGTTTATCTGACACAGGGGCAATGCTCCATTCAGAAAACTGACCCGAGAGGGGAGGGGAAGGTATATCTGACACAGGGGCAATGCTCCATTCAGAACACAGACTGAAGAGGGGTGGGGTGGGGAAGGTGTGTCTGATACAGGGCAATGCTCCATTCAGAACGCTGACAGGAGAGGGGAGGGGAGGGGAAGGTGTGTCTGACACAGGGGCAATGCTCCATTCAGAACGCTGACCGGAGAGGGGAGGGGAGGGGAAGGTGTGTCTAGACACAGGGGCAATGCTTCATTCAGTACACTGACCGGAGAGGGGAGGGGAAGGGAAGATGTATCTGACACAGGGGCAATGCTCTATTCAGATTGCTGACCGAGAACGGGAGTGGAGGGGAGGGGAAAGTGTGTCTGACACCGGGGGTACAGCTCCATTCAGAACGCTGACCGGAGAGGGGAGGGGTGGGGAAGGTCTGTCTGACACAGGGGCAATGCTCCGTTCTGAAATCTGCCCCGAGAGGAGAGGGGAGGGGTAGGTGTGTCTAGACTCAGGGGCAATGCTCCATTCAGAACACTGACTGCAGAGGGGAGGGGAGGTGAAGCTGTATCTGACACAAGGGGTACAGCTCCATTTAGAATGCTGACTGGAGAGGGGAGGGGATGGGAAGGTGTGTCTGACACAGGGGCAATGCTCCATTCAGATCGCTGACAGGGGACGGGAGTGGAGGGGAAGGTGTGTCTGAAACAGGGGGAACTGCTCCATTCAGAAAGCTGACCGGAAAGGGGAGGGGAAGGTCTGTCTAATACAGGGGAAATGCTCCATTCAGAACGCTTACCGTAGAGCAGAGGGGAGTGAAGGGGTGTGTAGGTCGGACACAGGGGCAATGTTCCATTCAGAACGCTGACCGGAGAGGGGAGGGGAGGGGAAGGTGTGTCTGACACAGGGGCAATGCTCCATTCAAAACACTGACTGGAGAGGTGAGGGGAGGGGAAGGTGTGGCTGACACAGGGGCAATGCTCCATTCAAAACGCTGATCGGAGAGGGGATGGGAGGGGAAGGTTTATCTGACACAGGGGCAATGCTCCATTCAGAAAACTGACCCGAGAGGGGAGGGGAGGGGAAGGTATATCTGACACAGGGGCAATGCTCCATTCAGAAAACTGACCCGAGAGGGAGTGGAGGGGAAGGTATATCTGACACAGGGGCAATGCTTCATTTAGTACACTGACTGCAGAGGGGAGGGGAGGGGAGGGGAAGGTTTATCTGACACAGGGGCAATGCACCATTCAGAACACTGACTGGAGAGAGGAGGGGTGGGGAAGGCATATCTGATACAGGGGCAATGCTCCATTCAGAATGCTGACCACAGAGGGGATGGGAAGGTATATCTGACACAGGGGCAATGCTCCATTCAGAACACTGACTGGAGAGGGGAGGGGAGGGGAAGGTATTTCTGACACAGGGGCAATGCACCATTCAGAACACTGACTGGAGAGGGGAGGGGTGGGGAAGGCATATCTGACAGAGGGGCAATGCTCCATTCATAACACTGACCCGAGAGGGGAAGGGAGGGGAAGGTTTATCTGACACAGGGGCAATGCTCCATTCAGAACACTGACTACAGAGGGGAGGGAGGGGAAGCTGTATCTAACACAGGGGCAATGCACTATTCAGAACGCTGACCGGAGAGGGGAGGGGAGGGAACGGGAAGGTGTGTGTGACACAGGGGGTACTGCTCCATTCAGAAAGACGACCGGCAAGAGGAGGGGAGGGGAAGGTCTGTCTAATACAGGGGCAATGCTCCATTCAGTACGATTACCATAGAGCAGGGCGGAGGGGAATGGTGGGTATGTCTGACACAGGGGCAATGCTCCATTCAGAACGCTGACAGGAGACGGGAGGGGAGGGGAAGGTGTGTCTGACACCGGGGGTACAGCTCCATTCAGAACAGTGACTGGAGAGGGGAGGGGAGGGGAAGGTGTGTCTGACACAGGGGCAATGTTCCATTCAGAACTCTGACTGGAGAGGGGAGGAGAGGGGAAGGTGTGTCTCACACAGGAGCAATGCTCCATTGAGAACTCTGACCCGAGAGGGGAGGGGAGGAGAAGGTATATCTGACACAGGGGCAATGCTCCATTCAGAACACTGACTGGAGAGGGGAGCGGAGGGGAAGGTCTGACTGACACAGGGGCAATGCTCTATTCAGAACGCTGACCCGAGAGGGGAGGGGAGGGAAAGGTATATCTGACACAGGGGCAATACTCCATTCAGAACACAGACTGAAGAGGGGTGGGGTGGGGAAGGTATATCAGACACAGGGGCAATGCTCCATTCAGAACACTGACTGGAGAGGGGAGGGGAGGGGTAGGTATATCTGACACAGGGGCAATGCTCCATTCAGAACACTGACGGGAGAGGGGAGGGGAGGGGAAGGTATATCAGACACAGGGGCAATGCTCCATTCAGAACACTGACTGGAGAGGGGAGGGGAGGGGAAGGTATATCTGACACAGGGGCAATGCTCCAATCAGAACACTGACTGGAGAGGGGAGGGGAAGGGAAGGTATATCAGACACACGGGCAATGCTCCATTCAGAACACTGACTGGAGAGGGGAGGGGAGGAGAAGGTATATCTGACACAGGGGCAATGCTCCATTCAGAACACTGAATGGAGAGGGGAGGGGAGGGGAAGGTATATCTGACACAGGGGCAATGCTCCATTCAGAACACTGACTGGAGAGTGGAGGGGAGGGGAAGGTTTATCTGACACAGGGGCAATGCTCCATTCAGAACGCTGACCGGGGAGGGGAAGGGAGGGGAAGGTTTATCTGACACAGGGGCAATGCTCCATTCAGAACACTGACTACAGAGGGGAGGGAGGGGAAGGTGTTTCTAACACAGGGGGTACAGCTCCATTCATAACGCTAACCACAGAGGGGAGGGGAAGCTGTGTCTGACACAGGGGCAATGCACTATTCAGAACGCTGACCGGAGAAGGGAGGGGAGGGGACGGGAAGGTGTTTGTGACACAGGGGGTACTGCTCCATTCAGAAAGATGACCGGCGAGAGGAGGGGAGGGGAAGGTCTGTCTAATACAGGGGCAATGCTGCATTCAGAACGATTACCGTAGAGCAGGGCGGAGGGGAATGGTGGGTATGTCTGACACCGGGGGTACAGCTCCATTTAGAACACTGACCGGAGTGGGGAGGGGAGGGGAAGGTGTGTCTGACACAGGGGCAATGCTCCATTCAGAAAACTGACCGGAGAGGGGAGTGGAGGGTAGGTCTGACTGACACACGGGCCCTGCTCCATTCAGAATGCTGACTGGGGAGGGGAGGGTTGGGGAAGGTATGTCTGACACAGGGGGTAGAGCTCCATTCAAAACACTGACTGGAGAGGGGAGGGGAGGGGAAGGTATGTCTGACACAGGGGCAATGCTCCATTCAGAACTCTGACCCGAGAGGGGAGGGGAGGAGAAGGTATATCAGACGCAGGGGCAATGCTCCATTCAGAACGCTGACCGGAGAGGGGAGGGGAGGGGAAGGTGTGTCTAGACACAGGGGCAATGCTTCATTCAGTACACTGACCGGAGAGGGGAAGGGAAGATGTATCTGACACAGGGGCAATGCTCTATTCAGATTGCTGACCGGGAACGGGAGTGGAGGGGAGGGGAAAGTGTGTCTGACACCGGGGGTACAGCTCCATTCAGAACGCTGACCGGAGAGGGGAGGGGTGGGGAAGGTCTGTCTGACACAGGGGCAATGCTCCGTTCTGAAATCTGCCCCGAGAGGAGAGGGGAGGGGTAGGTGTGTCTAGACTCAGTGGCAATGCTCCATTCAGAACACTGACCCGAGAGGGGAGGGGAGGGAAAGGTATATCTGACACAGGGGCAATGCTACATTCAGAACGCTGACTGTAGAGGTCAGGGGAGGGTATGGTGTGTCTGACACAGGGGCAATGCTCCATTCAGAACACTGACCAGAGAGGGGAGGGGAGGGGAATGTGGGTCTGACACAAGTGGTACAGCTCCATTCAGAACGCTGACCGGAGAGGGGAGGGGTGGGGAAGGTCTGTCTGACACAGGGGCAATGCTCCGTTCTGAAATCTGCCCCGAGAGGGGAGGGGAGGGGTAGGTGTGTCTAGACTCAGGGGCAATGCTCCATTCAGAACACTGACCGGAGAGGGGAGGGGAGGTGAAGCTGTATCTGACACAAGGGGTACAGCTCCATTCAGAACGCTGACCGGAGAGGGGAGAGGAGGGGAATGTCTGTCTGACACAGGGGCAATACTCCATTCAGAATGCTGACCGGATAGGGGAGAGGAGGGGAAGGTGTGTCTGACACAGGGGGTACAGCTCCATTCAGAACGCTGACCGGAGAGGGGAGAGGAGGGGAAGGTGTGTCTGACACAGGGGGTACAGCTCCATTCAGAACGCTGACCGGAGAGGGGAGGGGAGGGGAAGGTGTGTCTGACACAGGGGCAATGCACCATTCAGAACCTTGACCAGAGAGGGGAGGGGAGGGGAAGATGTGTCTCACATAGGGGCAATGCTGCATTCTGAACGCTGACCGGAGAGGGGAGGGGAGGGGAAGGTCTGTCTGTCACGGGGGGTACAGCTCCATTCAGAATGCTGACCGGAGAGGGGAGGGGAGGGGAAGTTGTGTCTGACACAGGGGCAATGCTCCATTCAGATTGCTGACCGGAGAGGGGAGGGGAAGGGAAGGTGTGTCTGACACAGGGGCAATGCTCCATTCAAAACACTGACTGGAGAGGTGAGGGGAGGGGAAGGTGTGGCTGACACAGGGGCAATGCTCCATTCAAAACGCTGATCGGAGAGGGGATGGGAGGGGAAGGTTTATCTGACACAGGGGCAATGCTCCATTCAGAAAACTGACCCGAGAGGGGAGGGGAAGGTATATCTGACACAGGGGCAATGCTCCATTCAGAACACAGACTGAAGAGGGGTGGGGTGGGGAAGGTGTGTCTGACACAGGGCAATGCTCCATTCAGAACGCTGACAGGAGAGGGGAGGGGAGGGGAAGGTGTGTCTGACACAGGGGCAATGCTCCATTCAGAACGCTGACCGGAGAGGGGAGGGGAGGGGAAGGTGTGTCTGACACAGGGGCAATGCTCTATTCAGATTGCTGACCGAGAACGGGAGTGGAGGGGAGGGGAAAGTGTGTCTGACACCGGGGGTACAGCTCCATTCAGAACGCTGACCGGAGAGGGGAGGGGTGGGGAAGGTCTGTCTGACACAGGGGCAATGCTCCATTCAGAACGCTGACCCGAGAGGGGAGGGGAGGGAAAGGTATATCTGACACAGGGGCAATGCTCCATTCAGAACACCGACCGGAGAGGGGAGGGGAGGTGAAGCTGTATCTGACACAGGGGCAATGCTCCATTCAGATCGCTGACAGGGGACGGGAGTAGAGGGGAAGGTGTGTCTGAAACAGGGGGAACTGCTCCATTCAGAATGCTGACCAGAGAGGGGAGGTGAGGGGAAGGTGTGTCTGACACAGGGGCAAAGCTCCATTCAGAACACTGACTGGAGAGGGGAGGGGAGGGGAGGGTATGTCTGACACAGGGGCAATGCTCCATTCAGAACGCTGACTGGAGAGGGCAGGGGAGGGGAAGGTGTGTCTGACACAGGGGCAATGCTGCATTCAGAACACTGACCGGAGAGGGGAGGGGAGGGGCTGGTGTGTCTGACACAGGGGGTACAGCTCCATTCAGAACACTGACCGGAGTGGGGAGGGGAGGGGAAGGTGTGTCTGACACAGGGGCAAAGCTCCATTCAGAACGCTGACTGGAGAGGGCAGGGGAGGGGAAGGTGTGTCTGACACAGGGGCAATGCTCCATTCAGAACGCTGACCGGAGTGGGGAGGGGAGGGGAAGGTGTGTCTGACACAGGGGCAAAGCTCCATTCAGAACGCTGACTGGAGAGGGCAGGGGAGGGGAAGGTGTGTCTGACACAGGGGCAATGCTGCATTCAGAACACTGACCGGAGAGGGGAGTGGAGGGGCTGGTGTGTCTGACACAGGGGGTACAGCTCCATTCAGAACGCTGACCGGAGTGCGGAGGGGAGGGGAAGGTCTGTCTGAAACAGGGGCAATGCTCCACTCAGAACATTGACCGGAGTGCGGAGGGGAGGGGAAGGTGTGTCTGACACAGGGGCAATGCTCCATTCAGAACTCTGACCGGAGAGGGGAGGGGAGGGGAAGGTGTGTCTAGACACAGGGGCAATGCTTCATTCAGAACACTGACAGGAGAGGGGAGGGGAAGGGAAGATGTATCTGACACAGGGGCAATGCTCTATTCAGATTGCTGACCGGGAACGGGAGTGGAGGGGAAGGTGTGTCTGAAACAGGGGGTACAGCTCCATTCAGAACGCTGACCGGAGTGGGGAGGGGAGGGGAAGGTGTGTCTGATACAGTGGCAATGCTCCATTCAGAACGCTGACCGGAGAGGGGATGGGAGGGGAAGGTGTGTCTGATACAGGGGCAATGCTCCATTCAGAACGCTGACCGGAGAGGGGAGGGGAGGGGAAGGTGTGTCTGACACAGGGGGTACTGCTCCATTCAGAACGCTGACTGGAGAGGGTAGGGGTGGGGAAGGTGTGTCTGACACCAGGGGTACAGCTCTATTCAGAACGCTGACCGGAGAGTGGAGGGGTGGGGAAGGTCTGTTTGACACAGGGGCAATGCTCCGTTCTGAAAGATGCCCCGAGAGGGGAGGGGAGGGGAAGGTGTGTCTAGACTCAGGGGCAATGCTCCATTCAGAACACCAACCGGAGAGGGGAGGGGAGGTGAAGCTGTATCTGACACAGGGGCAATGCTCCATTCAGAATGCTGACCAGAGAGGGGAGGTGAGGGGAAGGTGTGTCTGACACAGGGGCAAAGCTCCATTCAGAACACTGACTGGAGAGGGGAGGGGAGGGGAGGGGAGGGTATGTCTGACACAGGGGCAATGCTCCATTCAGAACGCTGACCGGAGAGGGGAGGGGAGGGGAAGGTGTATCTGACACAGGGGCAATGCTCCATTCAGAACGCTGACCGGAGAGGGGAGGGGAGGGGAAGGTGTATCTGACACAGGGGCAATGCTCTATTCAGATTGCTGACCGAGAACGGGAGTGGGGAGGGGAGGGGAAGGTGTGTCTGACACAGGGGCAAAGCTCCATTCAGAACGCTGACTGGAGAGGGCAGGGGAGGGGAAGGTGTGTCTGACACAGGGGCAATGCTGCATTCAGAACACTGACCGGAGAGGGGAGTGGAGGGGCTGGTGTGTCTGACACAGGGGGTACAGCTCCATTCAGAACGCTGACCGGAGTGCGGAGGGGAGGGGAAGGTCTGTCTGAAACAGGGGCAATGCTCCACTCAGAACATTGACCGGAGTGCGGAGGGGAGGGGAAGGTGTGTCTGACACAGGGGCAATGCTCCATTCAGAACTCTGACCGGAGAGGGGAGGGGAGGGGAAGGTGTGTCTAGACACAGGGGCAATGCTTCATTCAGAACACTGACAGGAGAGGGGAGGGGAAGGGAAGATGTATCTGACACAGGGGCAATGCTCTATTCAGATTGCTGACCGGGAACGGGAGTGGAGGGGAAGGTGTGTCTGAAACAGGGGGTACAGCTCCATTCAGAACGCTGACCGGAGTGGGGAGGGGAGGGGAAGGTGTGTCTGATACAGTGGCAATGCTCCATTCAGAACGCTGACCGGAGAGGGGATGGGAGGGGAAGGTGTGTCTGATACAGGGGCAATGCTCCATTCAGAACGCTGACCGGAGAGGGGAGGGGAGGGGAAGGTGTGTCTGACACAGGGGGTACTGCTCCATTCAGAACGCTGACTGGAGAGGGTAGGGGTGGGGAAGGTGTGTCTGACACCAGGGGTACAGCTCTATTCAGAACGCTGACCGGAGAGTGGAGGGGTGGGGAAGGTCTGTTTGACACAGGGGCAATGCTCCGTTCTGAAAGATGCCCCGAGAGGGGAGGGGAGGGGAAGGTGTGTCTAGACTCAGGGGCAATGCTCCATTCAGAACACCGACCGGAGAGGGGAGGGGAGGTGAAGCTGTATCTGACACAGGGGCAATGCTCCATTCAGAATGCTGACCAGAGAGGGGAGGTGAGGGGAAGGTGTGTCTGACACAGGGGCAAAGCTCCATTCAGAAAGCTGACTGGAGAGGGCAGGGGAGGGGAAGGTGTGTCTGACACAGGGCAATGCTCCATTCAGAAAGCTGACTGGAGAGGGCAGGGGAGGGGAAGGTGTGTCTGACACAGGGGCAATGCTCCATTCAGAACGCTGACCGGAGAGGGGAGGGGAGGGGAAGGTGTGTCTAGACACAGGGGCAATGCTTCATTCAGTACACTGACCGGAGAGGGGAGGGGAAGGGAAGATGTATCTGACACAGGGGCAATGCTCTATTCAGATTGCTGACCGAGAACGGGAGTGGAGGGGAGGGGAAAGTGTGTCTGACACCGGGGGTACAGCTCCATTCAGAACGCTGACCGGAGAGGGGAGGGGTGGGGAAGGTCTGTCTGACACAGGGGCAATGCTCCATTCAGAACGCTGACCCGAGAGGGGAGGGGAGGGAAAGGTATATCTGACACAGGGGCAATGCTCCATTCAGAACACCGACCGGAGAGGGGAGGGGAGGTGAAGCTGTATCTGACACAGGGGCAATGCTCCATTCAGATCGCTGACAGGGGACGGGAGTAGAGGGGAAGGTGTGTCTGACACAGGGGCAATGCTGCATTCAGAACACTGACCGGAGAGAGGAGTGGAGGGGCTGGTGTGTCTGACACAGGGGGTACAGCTCCATTCAGAACGCTGCCTGGAGTGGGGAGGGGAGGGTAAGGTGTGTCTGACACAGGGGCAATGCTCCATTCAGAATGCTGACCGGAGAGGGGAAGGGAGGGGAAGGTATATCTGACACAGGGGCAATGCTCCATTCAGAAAACTGACTGGAGAGGGGTGGGGTGGGGAAGGTATATCTGACACAGGTCAATGCTCCATTCAAAATACTGACTGGAGAGGGCAGGGTGGGGAAGGTGTGTCTGACACAGGTGCCCTGCTCCATTTTGAACACTGACTGGAGAGGGTGGGGAGGGGAGGGGAAGGGAAGGTCTGTCTGACACAGGAGCAATGCTCCATTCAGAACGCTGACCGGAGAGGGGAGGGGAGGGGAAGGTGTGTCTGACACAGGGGCAATGATCCATTCAGAACGCTGAACGGAGAGGGGAGGGGAGGGGAAGGTGTGGCTGACATAGGGGCAATGCTCCATTCAGAACGCTGACCGGAGAGGGGAGGGGAGGGGAAGGTATATCTGACACAGGGGCAATGCTCCATTCAGAACACTGACTGGAGAGGGGAGGGGAGGGGAAGGTGTGTCTGACACAGGGGCAATGCTCCATTCAGAACGCTGACCGGAGAGGGGAGGGGAGGGGAAGTTCTGTCTGACACAGGGGCAATGCTCCATTCAGAACGCTGACCGGAGAGGGGAGGGGAGGGGAAGGTGTGTCTGACACACGGGGGTACAGCTCCATTCAGAACGCTGACCGGAGAGGGGAGGGGTGGGGAAGGTCTGTCTGACACAGGGGCAATACTCCGTTCAGAAAGCTGCCCCGAGAGGGGAGGGGAGGGGAAGGTGTGTCTGACACAGGGGCAATGCTCCATTCAGATCGCTGTCTGGAGAGGGTGGGGAGGGGAGGGTGTGCCTGACACAGGGGGTACAGCTCCATTCAGAACGATGAGCAGAGAGGGGAAGGGAAGGGAAGCTGTGTCTGACACAGGGGCAATGCTCCATTCAGAACACTGACTGGAGAGGGGTTGGGAGGGTATGGTGTGTCTGACACAGGGGCAATGCTCCATTCAGAACACTGACTGGAGCGGGGAGGGGAGGGGAGTGTGTGCCTGACACAGGGGGTACAGCTCCATTCAGAACGATGAGCGGAGAGGGTAGGGGTGGGGAAGGTGTGTCTGACACGGGGGGGTACAGCTCCATTCAGAAAGCAGACCGGAGAGGCGAGGCGAGGGAAGGTGTGTCTTACAGAGGTGCAATGGTCCATTCAGATTGCTGACCGGAGAGGGGAGGGGAAGGGAAGGTGTGTCTGACACAGGGGCAATGCTCCATTCAGAACGCTGACCGGAGAGGGGAGGGGAGGGGAAGTTGTGTCTGACACATGGGCAATGCTCCATTCAGAACTCTGACCGGAGAGTGGAGGGGAGGGTAAGGTGTTTCTGACACAGGGGCAATGCTCCATTCAGAATGCTGACCGGAGAGGGCAGGGGAGGGGAAGGTGTGTCTGACACAGGGCAATGCTCCATTCAAAATACTGACTGGAGAGGGCAGGGTGGGGAAGGTGTGTCTGACACAGGTGCCCTGCTCCATTTTGAACACTGACCGGAGAGGGGAGGGGAGGGGAAGGGAAGGTCTGTCTGACACAGGAGCAATGCTCCATTCAGAACGCTGACCGGAGAGGGGAGGGGAGGGGAAGGTGTGTCTGACACAGGGGCAATGCTCCATTCAGAATGCTGACCGGAGAGGGGAGGGGAGGGGAAGGTGTGTCTGACACAGGGGCAATGATCCATTCAGAACGCTGAACGGAGAGGGGAGGGGAGGGGAAGGTGTGGCTGACATAGGGGCAATGCTCCATTCAGAACGCTGACCGGAGAGGGCAGGGGAGGGGAAGGTGTGTCTGACTCAGGGGCAATGCTCCATTCAGAACGCAGACCGGAGAGGGGAGCGGAGGGGAAGGTCTGTCTGACACAGGGGCAATGCACCATTCAGAACGCTGACCGGAGAGGGGAGGGGAAGGTCTGTCTGAAACAGGGGCAATGCTCCATTCAGAACACTGTCTGTGTAGGGGAGGGGTGGGGAAGGTGTGTCTGACACAAGGGCAATGCTCCATTCAGAACGCTGACTGGAGAGGGTAGGGGTGGGGAAGGTGTGTCTGACACGGGGGGTACAGCTCCATTCAGAAAGCAGACCGGAGAGGCGAGGCGAGGGAAGGTGCGTCTTACAGAGGTGCAATGGTCCATTCAGATTGCTGACCGGAGAGGGGAGGGGAAGGGAAGGTGTGTCTGACACAGGGGCAATGCTCCATTCAGAACGCTGACCGGAGAGGGGAGGGGAGGGGAAGTTGTGTCTGACACATGGGCAATGCTCCATTCAGAACGCTGACCGGAGAGGGGAGGGGAGGGGAAGGTGTGTCTGACACACGGGGGTACAGCTCCATTCTGAACGCTGACCGGAGAGGGGAGGGGAGGGGAAGGTGTGTCTGACACACGGGGGTACAGCTCCATTCTGAACGCTGACCGGAGAGGGGAGGGGAGGGGATGGTGTGTCTGACACATGGGCAATGCTCCATTCAGAAAGCTGCCCCGAGAGGGGAGGGGAGGGGAAGGTGTGTCTGACACAGGGGCAATGCTCCATTCAGATCGCTGTCTGGAGAGGGTGGGGAGGGGAGGGTGTGCCTGACACAGGGGGTACAGCTCCATTCAGAACGATGAGCAGAGAGGGGAGGGGAAGGGAAGCTGTGTCTGACACAGGGGCAATGCTCCATTCAGAACACTGACTGGAGAGGGGTTGGGAGGGTATGGTGTGTCTGACACAGGGGCAATGCTCCATTCAGAACACTGACTGGAGAGGGGAGGGGAGGGGAGGGTGTGCCTGACACAGGGGGTACAGCTCCATTCAGAACGATGAGCGGAGAGGTGAGGGGATGGGAAGCTGTGTCTGACACAGGGGCAATGCTCCATTCAGATTGTTGACCGGAGAGGGGAGCGGAGGGGAAGGTGTGTCTGACGCAGGGGCAATGCTCCATTCAGAACGCTGATTGGAGAGGGGAGTGGAGGGGAAGGTGTGTCTGACACAGGGGCAATGCTCCATTCAGAACGCTGACTGGAGAGGGCAGGGGAGGGGAAGATGTGTCTGACACAGGGGCAATGCTCCATTCAGAATGCTGACCGGAGAGGGGAGGGGAGGGGAAGTTGTGTCTGACACAGGGGCAATGATCCATTCAGAACACTGAACGGAGAGGCGAGGGGAGGGGAAGGTGTGGCTGACATAGGGGCAATGCTCCATTCAGAACGCTGACCGGAGAGGGGAGGGGAGGACAAGGTATATC
The DNA here is from genome assembly GCF_030144855.1 of Hypanus sabinus. Taxonomy (NCBI): domain Eukaryota; kingdom Metazoa; phylum Chordata; class Chondrichthyes; order Myliobatiformes; family Dasyatidae; genus Hypanus; species Hypanus sabinus. The sequence goes on from NC_082707.1 coordinate 87,752,758, forward strand.
TGACACAGGGGCAATGCTCCATTCAGAACACTGACTGGAGAGGGGAGGGGAGGGGAAGGTGTGTCTGACACAGGGGCAATGCTCCATTCAGAACGCTGACCGGAGAGGGGAGGGGAGGGGAAGGTGTGTCTGACTCAGGGGCAATGCTCCATTCAGAACGCAGACCGGAGAGGGGTGCGGAGGGGAAGGTCTGGCTGACACAGGGGCAATGCTCCATTCAGAACGCTGACCGGAGAGGGGAGGGGAGGTGAAGGTGTGTCTGACATAGGGGCAATGCACCATTTAGAACGCTGACCGGAGAGGGGAGGGGGAGGGGAAGGTCTGTCTGAAACAGGGGCAATGCTCCATTCAGAACACTGTCTGTGTAGGGGAGGGGTGGGGAAGGTGAGTCTGACACAAGGGCAATGCTCCATTCAGAACGCTGACTGGAGAGGGTAGGGGTGGGGAAGGTGTGTCTGACTCGGGGGGTACAGCTCCATTCAGAAAGCAGACCGGAGAGGCGAGGCGAGGGAAGGTGTGTCTTACAGAGGTGCAATGGTCCATTCAGATTCCTGACCGGAGAGGGGAGGGGCAGGGAAGGTGTGTCTGACACAGGGGCAATGCTCCATTCAGAACGCTGACCGGAGAGGGGAGGGGAGGGGAGGTTGTGTCTGACACATGGGCAATGCTCCATTCAGAACGCTGACCGGAGAGGGGAGGGGAGGGGAAGGTGTGTCTGACTCAGGGGCAATGCTCCATTCAGAACGCAGACCGGAGAGGTGAGCGGAGGGGAAGGTCTGTCTGACACAAGGGCAATGCTCCATTCAGAACCTTGACCAGAGAGGGGAGGGGAGGGGAAGGTATATCTGACACAGGGGCAATGCTCCATTCAGAACGCTGACTGGAGAATGGAGGGGAGGGGAAGGTGTGTCTGACACAGGTGCCCTGCTCCATTTTGAACACTGACCGGAGAGGGGAGGGGAGGGGAAGGGAAGGTCTGTCTGACACAAGGGCAATGCTCCATTCAGATCGCTGACCGGAGAGGGGAGGGGAGGGGATGGTCTGTCTGACACAGGGGCAATGCTGCATTCAGAACACTGACTGGAGAGGGGAGGGGAGGATATGTCTGACTCAGGGTCAATGCTCCATTGAGAACGCTGTTCAGAGAGGGGAGGGGAGGGGAAGGTCTGTCTGATATAGGGGCAATGCTTCATTCAGAACGCTGACTGGAGAGGGCAGGGGAGGGGAATGTCTGTCTGACACAGGGGCAATACTCCATTCAGAATGCTGACCGGATAGGGGAGAGGAGGGGAAGGTGTGTCTGACACGGGGGTACAGCTCCATTCAGAACGCTGACCGGAGAGGGGAGAGGAGGGGAAGGTGTGTCTGACACAGGGGGTACAGCTCCATTCAGAACGCTGACCGGAGAGGGGAGGGGAGGGGAAGGTGTGCCTGACACAGGGGCAATGCTCCATTCAGAACCTTGACCGGAGAGGGGAGGGGAGGGGAAGTTGTGTCTGACACATGGCAATGCTCCATTCAGAATGCTGACCGGAGAGGGGAGGGGAGGGGAAGTTGTGTCTGACACAGGGGCAATGCTCCATTCAGAACACTGACTGGAGAGGGGTTGGGAGGGTATGGTGTGTCTGACACAGGGGCAATGCTCCATTCAGAACACTGACTGGAGAGGGGAGGGGAGGGGAGGGTTTGCCTGACACAGGGGGTACAGCTCCATTCAGAACGATGAGCGGAGAGGGGAGGGGAAGGGAAGCTGTGTCTGACACAGGGGCAATGCTCCTTCCAGAGTACTGAACAGAGCGGGAGTTGAGGGGAAGATCTGTCTGACACGGGGGTACAGCTCCATTCATTACGTTGACTGGGGAGGGGAGGGGAGGGGAAGTTTCTGCCTGACACAGGGACAATACTCCATTCAGAACGCTGACCGGAGAGGGGAGGGGAGGGGAAGGGAAGGTCTGTCTGACACAGGGGCAATGCTCCATTCAGAATGCTGACCGGAGAGGGGAGGGGAGGGGAAGGGAAGGTCTGTCTGACACAGGGGCAATGCTCCATTCAGATCGCTGACCGGAGAGGGGAGGGGAGGGGATGGTGTGTCTGACACAGGGGCAAAGCTCCATTCAGAACACTGACTGGAGAGGGGAGGAGAGGGGAGGGTATGTCTGACAAAGGGGCAATGCTCCATTCAGAACGCTGACCGGAGAGGGGAGGGGAGGTGAAGGTCTGTCTGACACAGGGGCAATGCTCCATTCAGAATGCTGACCGGAGAGGGGAGGGGAGGGGAAGGTGTGTCTGACATAGGGGCAATGCTCCATTCAGAACGCTGATCGGAGAGGGGGGTGGGAGGGGAAGGTGTGTCTGACATAGGGGCAATGCTCCATTCAGTAAGCTGACCGGAGAGGGGAAGGGAGGGGAAGGTGTGTCTGACATAGGGGCAATGCTCCATTCAGTAAGCTGACCGGAGAGGGGAAGGGAGGGGAAGGTGTGTCTGACATAGGGGCAATGCTCCATTCAGAACGCTGACCCGAGAGGGGAGTGGAGGGGAAGGTATATCTTTCACAGGGGCAATGCTCCATTCAGAACGCTGACCGGAGAGGGGAGGGGAGGGGAAGGTGTGTTTGACACAGGGGCAATGCTCCATTCAGAACGCTGACCGGCGAGGGGAGGGGAGGGGAAGGTGTGTTTGACACAGGGGCAATGTTCCATTCAGAATGCTGACTGGAGAGGAGCGGAGGAGAAGGTGTGTTTGACACAGGGGCAATGTTCCATTCATTACGCTGACCGGAGAGGGGAGGGTAGGGGACGGTGTGTCTGACACAGGGGGTACAGATCCATTCGGAATGTATCTGATGGTGGCTTCCTGAGGTTTTCAAAATGTTGAAATATTACCTGTTAAATATCGAGGTTGATTTGATGTAAGTTTCAGATTCAGGTTGAAATTTGTTTTTCAAATCGAATATACATTCAAACATGGAATGAAATGTGTCCTTTCTGTTAATGAAACACACTCCCAAGGATTTTCTAGGGGCATCCGTCATTCTTGCCACACATTTCAACACCAATTTGGCATGCCCCCAAAACTCAGTAGAACAACACAGAATACACAAAATCAGAACGTAGAAAGCAAAAACACTGAAACCAGTCCCATTCCTCCCTCCCTCTTATGCATCCAGCCACCCATCCACTCATAGCTGTACAGTGTCCTCTAACACCAGGTCAGATTATCTACGGCCTCCAGCTTCCTGTGGACTTGTGGATTCGGGTTTCGATCCACACCTTCAATCAACCTTTAGTCTTCAATCTTCATTATCATCCAGGACCCGCAGATTTTGACAAATGGGGACATTGGATAAAAGCCCGAACTCCAGATCTCGAATGCCGATCTTGCTGATGACAGGATCCCAGACGTCATCTCCAGTCTGCCAGCTGACATCAAACCAAGCCCTCACCACTGGCCTTCGAAAACAGAGCACAGGCTTGGATTCTAGGATGTCGTCTATTTGCCCCAGATCCCTGTCCCTAAACCCTAACCTGATGTCCAACTCCTCCCACTGTCTCCCAAGCCATCCCTGGAAAACAAGAAAAAAAAATTTAAAACTCCAAGTCTGAGCCAAATGAGAAGGCAGCCTGGTACAATATTGAGCTCCAATACAAGGACAAGATAACCCTGTGGAGGTAACTGGCAACAAAGACAATGTTAAGCATTGTAAAAGGACAGGAAGCCATACTAATACCCTCATCAATATACCGGAGGAATAGATGGAGGGGAGTGAATTAAAGAGCACAGAAACAGGCCATTCAGCCCATGCTAAACTGTTATCTGCCTATTCCCATCACCGCACACCTGGATTATAGTCCTCCAAACCCTCCCCATCCATGTACTTATCCAAACTTTTCTTAAGTTTTGCAATCGGAACTGCATCCATCACCTCTATGGATAGCTCGTTCCACATTCACACCTCTTGAGTGAAGAAATTCCCCTTCAATAGTTTATCTTCAACCTTAACTTTGAGCTCTAGTTCTAGTTTCACCCAACCTCAGAGTAAAGACCCAGGTAGCATTTACTGTATCTAGACTCCTCAGAATCTCATATACGTACCCTCATTCTCGAATGCTCCAGGAAATGAAGACCCAATCTATTCTACTTTTCACTATAGCTCAGGTCCTCAAGTCCTGGCAAGATCCTTGTAACTTTTCATTGTACTTCTTGTCCAGGTAAAACCACTTGAAAAGCAATAATGAGATCTGCTTAACATTCTGGAAGGATGCAATTGTGTCAGTTATCAGATCTAGAAAGAGGGGCCATTGGAAATGGATTAAATGCAAGAAAATTCGAACCAAGAGAGTAGGGGCTCAGGGATTCACTTTTCAGGTTACAGGCTGAAGACCACATTCAAGATTAGACTGATGGAGGATCAGTAGATATGGGAACAATCCAGGTGGATGTGAATAGAATATTTACTTACGCAGTGATAAACAATCACATGAACTGTTTGGAATCAATTATCTTTTACAATATCAGTATGTATTTTTGATGATTGGGAACAACTCATTTAGTGTGAGTCTTAATATTAGTCAAATAAAAGCTATTAAACCAAGGTTACTTAGAGGCAGTGTTGATAAGTGTCCATGACTACTTTATGACTCAGGGAAGCAATTTGTTTCTCTTGACGTAATGACTGTAAATGACTCAAATAACACTGTAGAAATAAAAAAACATCGAGTCCCCTGGGATTTTGTTACATCAGGATGTTTAACACCATCTAGGAAGTAAAGATAGGGATCCAAGTACTTAAACTCAAATGAAAACTGTTAAACAGCATAAAAAAGTAAATTGACTAAAGGAAATTTAGAACAATGATCATAAAGTCTGAAGTATCAGTGAGGAAGAATTTCTTCCTCAATTATATACATTAAACAGGTCTTGAAGTAACACAGACCTGCTCATTTCACCTTCTGAAACCACTTCGAACAGCACTGAAATTCAGAAACAAGAGTTCAAAGATGCATTTTTTTACTCAGCACATTCTTACAGCAGTTGCCATTGAGACTGGATTCAAATGATTCTGATAAGATAGGGATGCTCAGCAGATTAGAGCAACGGAGAACAAGCAAACTAGAGAGAGCACTGAGCATCATCATCCAGTATGTGAGTCACTGCAGGTGAAGACGTGGCAGTAAACGGGGAACCAAATAAAATGATGTTCACAATAAACAACAGAATCAAAACTGTATTGCTGCAGCTTTACTCATCTCATTGCTATTTTGTGTTAAATAACAGGAGTGACTACATTGAAAAGGCCTGAGGGTTGCCGGTCTTAAACAACAACTGTGCAAATAACATAAATAGAAAGAGGAAGGAATGATCTTATTCTACAAACATTCCAAAATCAATTTTCTAATATTTTAATTATGCTAAATCTACTATTACCAACAAAGGATCCACCAAGTAGACTGAAACTTGTTGGAGGTGAGAATATTACAACTAATTAAAGTGAAGGTGCCCCATCTGTCACAAGCAAGACTCCCTGATGGACAAACATTTTGTGCCAAGATGAGGCCATCCTTAGGGTGGAGAGGCAACACCTTATATTCCATCTGGGTAGCCTCCAACCTAATGGCATGAATATTGATTTCTCCTTCCAGTGAACAAATTCTCTCCCCTTGGTCCCCACTTTGACCTTTTATCTCCTCTCACCAGCTACTGCTGCCCCCTGGGACCCTCCTCCTTCCCTTTCTCCAATGGTCCATCTCCTCTCCAGCCCTTGACCTTTCCCACCCACCTGGCTTTATCTGTCACCTTCCAGCTGGCCTCCTTCCCCTACCCCCCATCATATTATTCTGGTATCTTTCCCCTTCCTTCTCAGTCCTAAAGAAATGTTGACTCTCTACTCATAGATGCTGCCTGGTCTGCTGAGTTCCTACAGCGTTTTGTGTGTGTTTCTCCAGATTTCCAGCATCTGCTGACTTCCTTATGTTCAAAGTGAAGGCAGATCAGTTTTGGAAGGATTGGTGGATTGAGGTCATGGGTCTCCGGCACAGAGGAATTGTGGTCAAGTGTAGATCAGCCATTACATATTGAATGTTGGGAAGGTTTAAGGAGCAAAGTGGCCTTTACTGGCTCCTTTTTTTTAGTTCTTCAAACCTACCCAATCACTAGTCCTAGACAATTACAGCATGGATCAGAGACAGACTAAAACTTTCTTGATAATGTAATTTTAAAAAAATGAGCTAAAAACAACATCCGTTAGAAACAAAATTTATGTAAGTTAGAAGCTGGTTCATTAAACATTCCCAAGCCAGATTTCATAGTTAAGTTAAAGTTTTGTTTCTGAAGCATTATCTTCAACCTGAAACATTAAATGTTTTTTTTTTCCTTTCCACAGGAATTGCTTGGCCTTCTGAACGTTTCTAGTATTTTCTCCTTTTATTTTTGATTTCCAGCAGAGTGATATAAAAATTTTTTTTTTTTAAATGTCATTCATCTGATGAAGGGTTTTGGCACGAAACGTCGTCACTACCTCTTCCCATAGATGCTGTCTGGCCTGCTGAGTTCTGCCAGCATTTTGTGCTTTTTTTAATTTATTTCCAGCATCTGCAGATTCACTCGTGTTCTCATTCACAAATTTGTTTCTTCCAAGGAGACGGCCAAAGATGGACCACACCCACCACCCCAACCCCCATGTCAACTTCTTTACACTAGATTGATTTTAAAGATCAAAATAAATTTATTATCAAAGTACATGTTCTCTATGTTACCATCATCCATTTCTTGCGGGCATTTATTTACAAGATAAAAAGAAAGGCATTCAAATTTTACAAAAAGCTATATAAACAAAGACTGACATAAAACCAATGTGCAAAAGAAGACAAACTTTGCAAATAAAAAGAACAATACTGAGAACATGAGTTGTAAAGTGTCCTTGAAAAAGAGTGTGTAGTCATCGAATCCATTCAGAGTTGAGGTGAGTGAAGTTATCCACACCAGTTCAGGAGCCTGATGGTTGTATAATAACTGTCCTTGAAACTGGTAGTATGGGACCCAAGGTTTCTGTACCTCCTAGTGATAGTACTTCAGATTGCCAAAGCAAGAGGATGAAGATGTCCATAAGCTTTCCAGCCAGTCAACTTGGCTCACCTGGGAGCAAAATCTTGTTGTCAGTTACAGTGCATGGTTTTGCTTTGAGGGAGGTGTTCCACACATGTCTATATAGTCTGTGGCAACCATGGCATTTTCATTCAGGTGTCCAAATTTTAATTGATGCATTCACCCAGAAAACGTTTCTGATCGGTAACAGCTCCTGCCATTTGAAAAGCAGACCAGTGCACCAATCAGAAAATCAGCCTTGTCCAGTTCTCCAAGACTTAGTTTAAAAAAGGAATATTTTTAAGTTTTGTAAAGGATTTGGAAAGAAGAAAAGGATGCATTGAAGGGAAATGGAGCAAGAGGGAAGGCAGCAAGACCAAAGGAAATGCAGATGGGCACTAGGTAGGGAGTCTCTAGAGTTGGTACATAAGCAGTTCTCACCTTCGCTCAGTGTTTACATAACTACACTTAGACGTTTTGCTTACTTATCACAGCAAAAGAGGCTGAGAAGCTATTCAGCCCATCAGATCCTTCCGGTTCCAAGCAGAGCGATCCCACCAGATCCTCCAGCCTGCAACTCATTTACTTCCACATCCCAACATTCCCCCGATTCTTCTGCCGCTCACCTACACCTGGGAAAATTTACATGAGCCAATTAATATTCTGGAACATTTTTTTGGGATGTAGGAGGAAGATAGAGCACGTGGGATAAATAGTGCCATCACAAGGAGAAAGTACAAACTAAATATAGTTAGCAATAGAGGTCAGGATCAAACGTGGGTCTCTGGAGATCTGTGACAATAACATGAATGGCTACACACCAAACCCTGTGCGGTATGGCCTTGGGGCATGGGATTGCTGTTCATGTTTCACTTTTTCAGATACATACCATCACGCCTAGAATTGTTAATGCCTTTGTTTGTCTGTCCAGCCAATAACTCCACAGATTTTCCAGCTCCACTCTACATCAAAGAGTCTGTGAGACATCATGGGAACCATCCGCCACTCTCTAGCTCTCCCCTACCATTGCACTACCCATGTCGAAATTGCACGTATACCAAAGGTATGCACTAATATGAAAGGACTTTTGGCAATTTTGCAACTTACAACAAATAAGCATATCAGCATCAGGGACTGAAACGGAACCTTGAAAATTTAACCCTGAAGTTGAAAAAAGGGTTTCAAGCAATTTTCTGAGCTGGATTTACACTCAAATTCAAGAGGTGAACAAATAGCATCTGGTTTACTTAAGCCCATAGTAAGGCAATTTTATCTAATATTACCTCCTGTATTTTTGTACTTTTTCTTGACCAGCTTTCTCCAAATGTACCAGCTTTCCTCCATTAATCACAGATTATAATTCTCATAACCTTAAACAACTACTCCTAATCACCGACATCTGATAGAAACCTATAGTGAAATTATTTCAAAGTTAAACATGAACCCTGAGTACAGATCAAAAGCTGCAAGGGTTAGGACATGAGAAATTAACACTGGTTCATGTGATCCATCTCAACTGCTCCACTCCCATGTGTGGCCAATAGGATTACAACGTGGAGGACATCATAATTTAAACAATTATCAATCAACACATTACTTGGAAGCTCACCGAGCTTAGGGTTTAAGGAATACACCCATCTCACAAGACCATGCAAGCTGGGATAGAAATTCCAAGTTAACCCCTAGTAGGTAACCATACCTCCCACGGAAGTACCTCAGGGCTAACATATGTTAGACCCAAAATATCGATATAGCTACAAAGAAGGCAAAACAACGGCTGTATTTCATTCAGAGTTTTGATATGTCACCAAAGTGTATCCAGGACATCTTCAAAGAGTGATGCCTCAAAATGGCAGCACTCATCATTAAGGACCCTGTCACCCAGGATATCTACTGGGAACTTCACAGACTGATGCTGAGAACTGCCTGAGCTCTGCAGTTCAGGGGTCCAGGGTTCAGGTCTCGTTGGTGGCCCGGTAGCAGTCCTGGGCTGGACCCCTCATGCTTATGCTACATCTGCCCACAAAAACCTCCGGATGAGAGTGACAAGAACAAGAGTCATGGCGGCTCAGCTGTTGCCAGGATTTAACAAGGTCTGTGCCAATGGTTGGGGAAAACACGTCCTTGCGGCAAGAAATTGGCTGCTGGAAAAACCATCAATGGATGAGACCGGACAACATGGAAGTAACAGAATGCTACTTTAACAGCAACCCACATGAAAGAGGATGCATCAAGCACACATGGGGACACTGGCTACAACAAACACCGTCGTCCACATTCATGGAAAAACAACTGGTTACCCAGCAATCAAATGCTGTCAACGGAGGATTACTATGACATCTTGAGTTAGAAGAAATACAGTCACAATGCACCACAGCAACATCACTGCAAAACCCAGCTGACTGGGAAGTAAGAGTTCAAACCCCATCTCCACAACTCATAGATGGAGCATCAGCTCGTACCCAGGAAATGCAAGTTCGAACCTCACCTTGGGCTAGATTGACACTGGCTGCTGCAATCAGAGAGAAGATCGTAGCTTAAATGCTGACTGTCAATCAACAACCTAGGCTCCCCAGACTTAGCGACAAAATTCCATCGGACAGCATGCTAGAAACAGCCAATGAAGCACCACTCACAATTGCAACCTCCAGTATAATTGAGACCAATACCCTGATAAGTACATCAGCAGCTGCAGTCCTAGAAATGCTGGGCTACAAAATGAACTACAATGGAGAGTACTGTTATAAACCTCCGCCACCCACACCCACCCCCCCTCCCTGGAAATGACTGGAAGCCAAGTTGAAAACCACAAAGGTGGAGGTCACCAGACTAAGTGAGCTGCAGAAGGGTGGGGAGACCAAAGAGTTGTCTCGGCTACTAAGGAAGTACCAAGGTATGTCCATAACCGAAGCCCTGGAAACTGCCCAGCAACGGTTAACAGCTCCAGCTACCAGACCACAGAGGCCAAGCAGATAAATGCACTCTTCTCCAAAGAACCAGGAAGAGTGTTCGCACAACAACATGCCAGTACCTGAACCAACCAAAACAGCAACTGAGGAGTAGTGGAAGAGTATATGGGAGAAAGGAGCATCACACAACAGCAGTGCCCAATGGCTGAAAGACCAACAAACAAGACTCATAACAAAGAATCCTCAAAAAGGAGCAACACCATCAAACTACCAGCCTATAATAATAATAATAATAATAATAATACTTCCGTTACAGCATCAACATTTAAAAACACACATAGCAGAGCGCAGACTTAACTAAAGTACAGAATAACAATATACACTGTAAGTTACCAATGTGAAATAATTTGCAAAAATTTGCAATAATAATGTACGAAATAATAAAGCAGAGACTATTGTACTATGATGTGTGTTCTCCAGTCGCACAGAGATTAACTGTTGTCTATGCTTATTGTACTCAGTATGAAAGATTTTCTGTGACAGTCCTTGTGACAGCAGAGCTGAATGAGCCTGTTCGAAAGGGAGCTCAGCTGCTTATTCAGTAGGTCATGGAGACGATGACCTATTTTTTTAACCTAATCAACACGTACAAACAAGCTGGGGGAACTCAGCAGGTCAGGCAGCATCCGTACTTTTTAACCTGCCTGTTAACAACATGGAAGCTCCTATCAGGCATCATAGCCACCAAGCTGAAGGAGCATGTGTGTTAATTCCTGAGTCCTGCTCAGAGGGGGATTGGTAATGGAACCAGTGACTCCAAGCACCAACCACTGGTAGACAAAGCAGTCATTCAAGACTCCAAGACCAGGCAGCCCAACCTAAGCATAGCTTGGACTAACTGCTAGAAAGCATACTAGAATGCCCCACACATGGATCCTGAATTGTGTGTCTCTGTACAAGTCAACAAGACACTAATGACCTTCATTAAGAACTCAGTGGGCCGTTGGAGGACAATGCTAGAAGTTAATTCAAAGTCAATAGCACACGTGATCATCAGATGTGGAATATACCAGGGTGACGCCTTATCTCCACTGCTGTTCTGAATAGGCATGAACCCCCTCAAAGAGTGGATGTGGGCACAGGTTCAAGAGTGGAGTGACCATCAGCCACCTCCTGTACATGGATGACATTAAGCTGTATGAGACATTGACTCAATAACCTACCTGACAAGGGTGTACAGCAGAGACATCGGGATGTCATTTGGACTGGAAAAGTGCCGCTGGATGGTAGTGAAAAGGGGCAAACTTGTCAAGACTTAAGGAGTCCAGTTATCTGAAGGCCACATACCAGATGTACAGGACAGCTACAAATACCTGGGGATCCTGCAGGTGCATGGAAGCCATGATGCAATATCCAAGTACCTCTGAAGAGTGAGACAGGTCCTAAAAAGCCAGCTGAATGGGTGGGAAGAACAAGATCAGAACCGTCAACACATTCACCCTCACGGTCATCAGATACCCAGCTGCAATAGTGTGCAGACCAAGGAAAGAACTGGAAGCCGCTGACGTCAAGACCTGAAAACCACTAACAATACATGGAGTATTCCATCCAAAGTTGAGCGACTGTACACCCGCTGGAATAAAAGAGGACGGAGATTTGGAAGTGTCGAGGCCACAGTCCTGGAGGAAATGTGAAACATCCATGAGCATGTCAGGAAGATGGTCCCTAAAGATGAACTGCTAGGAAAATATCTCGGACAGCAGGCAGGGGACATGGAAATGGAAGTGGGTGCCACCACACCGGATGTACCATCCCCAGATATCAGAGGTGGCTGACAGAAAGAAGTCCTTCCAATGGCTGGAAGTGGTAGGGCTGAGGGATAGCACAGAGGCGCTGCTCGGCTGCACAAGAACAAGCGGTGAGCACAAGAGCAACAGAAGCAGGGGTCAATCACACCAGACAAGATCCAAAATACAGGGCTGTGCAAGGAATCCACTGAAACCATCCAGCACGTAGAGGCAGGGACAGCATACACTGAATAGCACATCCGAGTTGCAGGGATTGTGTACAGGAATATCTGCACTGAGCATGCATTGGAGACTCCCAAGTCCAAATGGGAAACACCCACGAAGGGAGTGGAGAATGACAGAGCGAAGATCCTGTGGGACTTCCAAATACAGACCGATAAGCAGGTGCTGACCAACCAACCACACAGAGTAACACTGGACAAGGAACAAAAGAAAGTAATAGTAACAGATGTGCCAATCCCGAATGACAGTAACATCAGGAAGAAAGAACATGAGAAGCTGGAGAAATAACAGGGCTTGAAAGAGCAGAGGGAAAGGCTAAAGCCAGAGTAATCCCAGTGGTAATAGGAGCACTTGGAGTTGTGACACCTGGCTCCAACAAATCCCAGGAACAACATCTGAGATCTCGGTCCAGAACAGCACACTACTAGGAACAGTAAGGAAAGTGCGCCAAACCCTCAAACTCCCAGGCCTCTGGCAGAGCACCCAAGATTGAGGGAAATGCACATACACATTACCCATAATGGATGAGAAAAAATGTTTATGGTTACTGTTATTCAGGTTTTTTTAATGTATTACAATGTACCGTTGCCACAAAGACAACAACTTTCACAACATATGCCAGTGATATTAAAGCGGACTCTGATTCTAATTCCTCCCAATAAGATTAATTCCCTACTCAATGAAGAGGGCCATTCATTCACAGTATCAGCTTGCTTCCTAAACTCAAAGCATGTGTAGAGTTAGGTGAGCTTTTTTGTTGCTATCTCACAGTATATCAATCCATCCCTCAGCATGCCCTGCTCTTGGCCCAACAACAAGGAACTGCTTTTTCTATCCTTTATGATTTCTTTCCCCATCCAACTTGTTTGAATGCTTGCCCTTCCCTCCTCTGCTACTGACACGGTGATACAGTATCATAAACACAGGCCCATTATAATTGGTCGTTCTGCAGAGTGCAAACTACTCAGCATTGGAGGAATCACAATCAAGCCCAATGTGAACTTGTGATCAATGATGAGTGGCCAGTGGTCAGTAGCTGATGCACTCAGCATCCTCCTTCCCGAAGCTGCAGTGATTACCGCCTAACTGCATTAGCTCTGGGTCAGAAATAATCAGGAATCCTGGTATTTGGACAACTTACACCCTGCAGTGAAAGAACATGAAATTTAATTTCTGGGCAATGGAGCAGAAGGAGTGACTTTTCAGTTGAGACAGCAAGTTCTCATTAATTTACCGGCTTTACTGTATTCTTTGTTCAACATAGCATATTGACATTTCCATTAAGTAACATGCTTCCAAAGCTGTTCATAAAGCTGAGAAGTGTAGAAGAATAATTAATCATAAAAATACCAGTAAAGACTACGCTCCTCCCATCAAACCACCATGACCTGTCAAAACTACATTCAGTAAAACAAAACTGGAATTCCTAGTAGCTGCTCTGAATGAATTACCCATTTCACGCTTTCAACGAAACATTATTGCACAAAAGCTCAGCGTCAGCAAAAACCCAGCTGACTCCAGATAACATCAAAGCAAAATGGCGCTGTGTGCTCAAGCCTGCTAGGGTTGAATCTGCTAGCTTTAGGATCATACAATCTCATTGTCTTTCTGTTTCCTATAGGAGGACGGATAAAGCAGAATAGATACAGTGTGAAAGCAGATACTCACTCGTTGTGTTTCCTGACATCTGAATAATACATTTGCTTTCTCGGCCAATTTCTCTGGAGTTGAAAGGCCGCACTCTCACCGCTACCTTCACGGAGGAACCGGCCATCTTGTTTTTGTGGAACAGTCAACAGAGAGGCTGGATTTATCTTGTGCTGTCTTGGTCAAATTATTGCCCTTGAGAGAGGAAGGGAAAGAATATGTTAAGCTTTTTAATTCCCACTGTATGTCTACATATTATGTGTCTGTCTTACAGATAAACCTGGCAGAATCCTGACATAAACATGACAAAGTCTGCAGATGCTTGAAATCCTAAGCAACACACACAAAATGCTGGAGAAACTCAGTCAGGCAGCATCTATGGAAATGAGTAAACAGTCGACATTTCGGGCCAAAACCGTTCTTCAAGGCTGAGAAAGAAGGGGGAAGATGCCAGAATAAAACAGTGGGGTGGGGTGGGAAAGAGGACAGCTGGATTGTGATAGGTGATGCCAGGTGGGTGGGGAAGGTCAAGGGCTAGAGAAGGAAGAATTTGATAGGAGAGGAGAGTGGACCATAGGAGAACGGAAGGAGAAGGTGACCCTCGGAGAAGTAATAAGCTGTTGAGAAGAAGTAAAATGTCAGAGTGCAGAATGGGGGGGGGGGGGCAGAAACCGTGATATAATCTTTTTCAACTGACCCAATGTAATTCCCTTTATTACTGCCTGGTACACAGGCCCTTGCTCAGGTTATTATTCTTCCTGAATGAGGAAGCAGTGATTGACATCAAGGTAATCCACCAGTGGGTGGGAGGCTTAGGGACAATCACCCGAGTTCATACACACTGGGTGGTCAGTTAGACTGACCACTCCACTGGCAGAGGGACTGCAGTGTGGAATAACCACTCCACTGGCAGAGGGACCACAGTGTGGACTGTCCACTCAACTGGCAGAGGGACCACAGTGTGGACTGTCCACTCAACTGGCAGAGGGACCAGTGTGGAATGACCACTCCACTGGCAGAGGGACCACAGTGTGGAATGACCACTCCACTGGCAGAGGGACCACAGTGTGGAATGACCACTCCACTGGCAGGGACAGAAATGTGGAATAACCACTCCACTGACACAGGGACTGCACTGTGGGCTGAAGACCACACAGGCTGGAAGTAGCAGTGCAAACACAACATAACACAAAGCTGGAGAAGTTCATCAGTGTGCAGGAGGAGCCTGTCAAAGGATTACAGAGAGCCTAAAATTGTGTATGCACATCAGCAAACAAACACCTTTACTGTGCAATTGAAAAAGTGAATTGTTTCATAGTAGTTTCCACATTTTGCAGCCTCTCAGGAATACTGCCTGTGAGATTCCTTTGTTGTTCCATTTACCTGGAGCTCTTTATCAGAGACAGACCACATCCAACGACAAAGAAAAAGCAGCTTGTATGGTCAGCCTTGATGATATTTTCAATATCACTGGTTTGAAAAATGGTAGTTCTTATTACCACAGAACAATCATGCTTTACTAAAGTCTTTTTCTCTAATCTTGTACCATTTGAAGGGATAACCATGAAAATAACTTATTCGTCCTCACTAGGATCTCTACATTTTGTAGCATCAAATGTGGTATCAACGACATACAGTAGGTAGGAAAAGGAAAGAGGTCCTGAAGAGAGAATAGGGAGGTAGGTGTAGGGTCCTCCAGGGTAGTAAGATTTGGATTGCTGCATGTGCCATGTAAGAATAGGAACATTTTGGCAGTTGAATCAGTTGAAGTGGTTGTAGAATTGAGGAGGGGGCAGTGTTTCAGGTTTGTGGATCACTGGGATCTCTTTGGGGAAAGGTGTGACCCATACAAAAAGGACAGGTTAAACCTGAACCTGAGGGAGGCCAATATCCTCACAAGCAAGTTTGTTAGAGCTGCTGGGGAGAGTTTATACTAATCTGACTGGGGGATGGGGACCAGAGTGATAGGACTGAGGATGGAGCAGTTGGTATACAAGTAGATGCAATGTGTAGTGACACTGTGAGGAGTAACATAATGCCAAAATCACAAAATACAGAACAAAGCAAATAGTGGAAGTTAGATGTTTCTGTAGAGCAGTTAGATATGGGCAGGTATGATGATCTGGGCATCGCTGAGTTAAGACTGAAAGTAGATCATAGTTGGGAGTTTAACATCTAACGATGCATCTTGTATTGAAAGGTTAGGTGTGTAGGCTGAAGGAGTGGGGTGGCTCTGTTGGTAAGAAATGAAATGAAATCCTTAGAAATTTGTGACGTAGGATGGGAAGATGGAGAATTCTTTTGCATAGAGATAACAAACTGCAAACCTAACGTTGTGATAGTCATGAGGAATTTCAAAATGCAGGCAGATTGGGAACATCAGGCTGGAACTAGAGCCCAACTGAGGGAATTTGTAGAATACCTATAAGATGGCATTTTAGAGCAGCTTGTTGAGCCCACTAGGGGAACAACAATCTGGACTGGGTGTTGTGAAATGACCAAGATTTGATTTGGTGATTTAAGGTAAAGGTGATTTAGGAGGGAGGCAGTGATCATAATATGATAGAATTCACCCTGCAGTTTGAGAAGGAGAATCTAAAATCGGATGTATCAATATTAATGTGGAGCAAAGGGAATTACAGAGGCATGAGAGAGGAGCTGGCCAAAGTTGATTGGAAGGGGACTCCAACAGAGATGACAGCAAAAAATTTAGAGGGTGCAGTAAAGATACACCCCAAAGATAAAGAGGTATTCTCAGTGGAGGATGTGCAGATATGGCTAATGAGGCAAGTCAAGGACAGCATAGGAGCAAAAGAGAGAATATAATTTATTAATTTAGAGATACAATGTGGAACAGGCCTTTCTGGTCCTCCCAGCCATGCCAGCCAGCAACCCTCGATAACCCCTGATTTAACCCTAACCTAATCACGGGACAATTTACAATGAAAGTTAACCTACTAACCAATACACCTTTAAACTGTGGTGGAAACTGGAGCACTGCAGAAAACCCATACATTCCGCGGGATGACATATAGACTCAGGAAGGTAGAGGCTTTTAAAAACCAACAGAAGGCAATTAAAAAAGCCATAAAGAAATTATGAAATATTAAGGGAGGCTAGCTAATAATATAAAAGACATCACAAAAAGGTTTTCTCGGATACTTAAAGAGCAAAAGAAAGACGAGAGTAGCTATCAGACTGCTGAAAAATGATGTTGGAAAAGTAGTAATGGGGGTCAAAGAAATGTAGGAAAAATTAAAAAGTATGGATACAGGTATCAATTATAGCCAATGACTAAATGACAAACTCAGCTATCTTCATCACGGATGATGACTGGTCATGTCTAGTCCAGTGGTATTTATAGCCCCATCATCCATTCCTTCCGATTGGTTCGTCCTCATCCAATTGGGTTTTTGATACCGCCTGGTAAAGAAAGCCATTGAAATAAAACTTGAGGAAAATAATTTTAACAAAGATAAAGATCTCACTCCAAGTAAGAACTGGAATTCGATTGTAAACAAAGCAGGACAGCAGAAACCTGATTGGATAAGGGCTAACTAATCAGGAAGGCCAGAATCCAGGGGTATAAATACCACTGGACAAGACATGCCCAGGCATTATTGCTGATGAGGATGACAGAATTTGTCATCCAAACGTCGGTTAAAATCGATACCTGTACCCAGCTAGAAGGCCGGGAAGAGTTTATTCCTCATATGCACTCAGAAAGCACTAGATCCTTTTTCAAAAGGAGTAAGTATTTTACATTGGTCTTCCCAATGGAAGATGCTAGCAGTTACTATTACTATGGAGAAGTTGCTTGGGAAGATGAAAAGTATGAAGGTAGATAAGTCACCTGGACCAGATGGACGACACAATCTGAAAGAGGTAGTTGAAGAGATCGTGGAGGCATTAGTAATGATCTTCCAAGAATCACTAGATTCTGGAATGGTACCAGAGGACTGGACAATTGCAAATGTCACTCCACTCGTTAAGAATGGAGGGAGGCAGAAGAAAGGAAATTATAGACCAGTTAGCCTGACTTCAGTGGCTGGAAAGATTTTGGAGTCTATTATTAAGGATGAGGTTTCAGTGTACTTGGAAGCATATAACAAAATAGGCCAAAGTCAGCACAATTTCCTAAAGGGGAAATATTGCCAGACAAATACTGTATGTTGGAATTCTTTGAGGAAATAATAGGCAGAATACACAAAGGAGAGTCAGTGGATGTTGCATATTTGGATTTTCAGAAGGCCTTTGACAAGGTGTTGCACATGAGACTACTTAACAAAATAAGAACCCATGATATTACAGGAAATGTACGAGCATGGATAGAAGATTGGCAAACTGGCAGGAGGCAAAGAATGGGAATGAATAGGCCCTTTTATGGTTGGCTGCCTGTGAGTAGAGGGGTTCATGTTGGGACCACTTCTTTTCATGTCATATCTCAATGATATTTGCAGAATGATATGAAGATAGATGAAGTGGCATGTAATGTTCAAGAAGCAGGACTCTGCAGGACTTAGATTGGAGGAATGGGCAAGGAACTGGCAGATGGAATATGGTGTAGCGTAGTGCATGGTCAAGCACTTTTGCAGATGGAATAAAGGGGTGGACTATTTTCTAAATGGTGAGGAAATTCAAAAATCAGAGGTGCAAGGGGACTTGGAAGTCCATGTGGGATTCCTTGAAGGTTAACTTCCAGGTTAAATTGAAGGTAAGGAAGGTGAATGCAATGTTCACATTCATTTTGAGAGGACTAGAATATAAAAGCAAGAAAGTAATGCTGAGACATTGGTCAGACTGCACTTGGAGGATAGTGAGCAGTTTTAGGCTCCTTATCTAAGAAAAGATGTTGGAGGGGCATTGGAGAGGGTTGGCTGGCTGGTGGCGTAGTGGCATCAGTGCCAGGCTTTGGAGCAAAGGCTCCCAAGTTCAAATCCAGCCGGCTCCCTTGCATGCTTTCCATCCGTGCTGGGTCGAGCTTCGAGCTAGCAACTCGGCCTCGTAACAACAAGAATGCCTGCTAAAAAAATGTTGTCATCCCGATGACTCCACTCAGAGTTAAGGGCTTTCTTCTTCTTCTTCATTGGAGAGGGCTCCCAGAGGAGAATGATCCCAGAAATGAAAAGGTTAACATATGAGGAGCATTTGATGGCTCTGGGCCTATACTCAGAAGAATGAGGGAGGATCTGATTGAAACCTTTCCAATATTGAAAGACCCAGATAGAGTGGATGTGGAGAGCATGTTTTCTATACTGGGGAAGTCTAGAGCCAGAAGGCACAGCCTCAGACTAGAGGTACATCCATTTAGAATAGAGATGAGGAAAATTTTCTTCAGCCAGAGGGTGGTGAATCTGTGGAATTCATTGCCACAGACAGCTATGCAAGCCAAATCATTGGGTATATTTAAGGCACAGGTTGATAGGTTCTTGATTAATCGAGGCATCAAAGGTTACGGGGAGAAGTCAGGAGAATGGGTATAATGGAATGACAGAGCAGACTTGATGAGCTAAATATCCTAATTGTGTTCTTATATTTCATAGTCTTAAACACAATCTCAGGAGTAACGATACTACTTTACTCTGAACTGAAGGTCAGTCATTCCCCAACCAAGCCTTATGATCACTTCAGAGTGCCAGGGCTGAGCTCTGTCACATCTCCAACTGTGCTGCTCTCTACTCCATTAGAAACATCACCCAAATACAAAAAGAACAGGAGACTTTGTTTATTTTTCCTTCCACCCACTGAAGCAGGTACATGAACTTGATTGCACTGTGGCTTCCTTAAAGCACAAGCATTGATAAATTGCACGCACATCCATGGGGGACCACCCTGGCAAGTACCTGTCGTAGAAGCCTCTATTGGGCACAATTATTCATCACATTTTTGCTGAACTCCAGCAGTTAATCTCCCAACTCCCCTCCTCTCGTTTGTCCAGTAGCAATTATTTCCCTAAAGCTGGAAGGGTGTTGCTGGTATTGCATTCTCTTTTGGAACTGACAACAGAGATCACATGTGGCCTGATTTTAACTATGATGCAGCTCTAAATGTGAAAGTTGGGGCATCATCCTAAATTTTCATAAACAGTGTTAAATTGACCGTCATTCCCACTTCAACACTTGTGAATCACCTTCAGCACAGAGTGAGAGAATAAGAGAAACAATTACAGTCAGAAATGATAATTGATGATGAGAGAGAATTCATAATTACACCTGGTGAAATAGAGAGGTATAGTAGAGATAAAAATAATACCGACAGTGAGTGAAGTATAACTCACGGATATGGAGAATGAGAGGAGGCATTAAGGATTAATTATTACACAGAAGGAAAGACAAACAGCAGGACACTTATCGGCAGACACTTGGCTGTGAGGACTGACCATTATTTATAGAGGGAGGGATAGAAGGACAGATGTGAGAGTATGTCAGCATTTGCCACTGGAAAGTGAGTAGGTGGCTGTGAAGAGTCAAACTGTGAGAGAAAAGCAGAATTTCCAAGTGGATGATTCCTCAAAGCCAATATATCGTTGATATCCATCACAGGATTTAACTTCTGCTCCAAATCCTTCTACTGGATTATATAAAATCGCATGCTGCTTGCAGCAAAGATTTGGACCATTCAATCTGACCATAAATGGCAGAATCTTTGTTCATTCAGTCATATAGCATGAAAGCACCCCCTCCAGCTTAAGTCACCTATACCAATTGCTTTACTCAGAAAGCCAGTCCCAGCTGCCCGCATTTGGCCTGTAGACTTCTAAGCCTTTTCCATCCATGTACATATCTAGATGGATTTTAAATTTTACTAATGTGGTCAACTCAAACACCATTCTAAATATGCACAATTCATAGCATAAACACAATGACTTGCAGTAGAAGCTTCCCCTGGTGTTCCTATTAAAACTTTCCCCTCTGATTTTAAACCTATATTGTCTTATTTACAGCACCTCCTCCACAGGAAAAAAAACTGCTTATACTTCTATCAGGAACTCCTACCTCACCAAATCTCCAATATTCTAGTGGACAAAGACCCAATCTACGTAAGTTCTCCTTGCAACATCCTGGTCTGTCTTTTCTGCACACTTTCTAGTTCAATAACGTCTTTCCTATTAACAAGGTCAGCAGAACTGTACACAATACTCCAAGTCCAGCCTCACCAACGTCTTATATAACTGCAGCCTAACTTTGCACCTCCTAAACTCAATGCTCAGACTGATGAAGGCCAGTGTGCCAAACACCTTAACAAGACTGCAGTATGTTGTGCGCAGCAGGTCTTGGGAGTGCTTTGCATGAATCGCAAAAGGTTTTCAGGTGTGAATAGGTTAGCAAGAAGGCAAATGCAATCTTAGCCTTCAATCCTAAAGGATTTGAATTTAGAGAGGATGTATTGCAACTGTACAGGGTACTGCTGAGGCTGCACCTGAGGTACTGTGTTCAGTTCTGTTTTTGATTCTTGAGGGAAGTTATACCAGCTTTGGAACTAGTTTTGCCAGGCTGTTAATAGCTTCTTCTCTCAGGCTGTGAAATTAATGAATACCCTGCCTCCACCAAGGTTGTGTCAATAGGACAGCGAGCTGTTCACTGTACTGTTTACCTGTGCTGTGCTTTACCATAAGCACTTTGAATTATATTTTGTTAGCTTACTTATAGAATAATATTTTGGTTTATGTGCTGGTGTAGTATAGGTCGGGTAGGTGAACCATGGTCTGGAGGAACATGGTTTCATTCGGCTGGTAGTACTGGATGTACAGTCAGTTGACAATAAACTTGATCTGGTACAGAGGAGGCTCGTGGGGTTGATTCCAGAGATGAGGGGGTCAGTTTATGGGGAGAGATCGAGTCATCTGAGACGAATCTTATAGAAACATAAAATTATGAAAGGGATAGATATGGTCGAGGCAGGAAAGTTGTTTCCACTGAGACTAGAACCTATGAAACATGACCTCAAGATTTGAGGGAATAGGTTTAGATGAATACAAGGAGAAACTGGTTGCCCCACAGAGAAGTAAATCTGTCCAATTCTCTATCCGGGGCTGATTAAGGGTTGTGGGGAAAAGGCAGGTAGGTGAAACTGAGTCCATGGCCAGATCAGCCATGATCTTATTAAATGGCGGAGCAGGCTTAATAGTTTAGATGGTATACTCCTGTACTTAATTCCTATATTCTTACGTTCTTATCTATCTATGCTGCTGCTTTCAGTGAACTATGCACTTGCATTCCTAAGACTCTCTGTTCAGTAACAATCCCAAGGACCATACTATTCATTATATAATTCCCACCCTAATTTGATCTCCCAAAATGCAATACCTCACACTTCATGTTCCACAGAAATAACTTCCCACCTTTCAAGTAATTTCATTAATATATCCTATTTCTTTCCCCAACATATGTCCAAAACCTTCAGGTGCAGCCATATGGTTTGTCCAATTCTCCTGTGTCCATTCATCTCACTCCGGGTATCTCCAAATTTCTAAATGGAGGCTTCTTCTCAACATTTACCAAACAAATCTTTCCTAACATTCATTATGCCGTCCCTCTGCCTTCCCTAAAGGAATCACAGTAAGCTCTCAAACTTCTTACTTTTGGTGGTGATTGTAACTTATCTATTGATGTCCAGGTTGTGACACTTGATCTGGGTGTGTCCTGGAAAAGACCAGAAAGCACAGTCTTTGTTTATGTGTTCCACTGACCACCTTCTGCTTCTGTAGTCATAATTTAAGCTTCCATCAGTAAGACCTGATGAAAGGTCTCACCCCAAAATGTTAACTGTCCATTTCCCTCCACAGATGTTACTTGTTACGGCTGTGTTCATCCAGAATTTTGTGTGTTGCTCCAGATTTCCAACATCTGCATTCCTTGTGTCCAACAGCATACGTTCCTTATCCAGTTTGTATCCAGGCTACTCCCTATACTGGTTCTGTAGGGTTAGGGATGTGATCTTTGTTCACAAAGTTGATAGTGTTCCCTCTAGAGTTCTTTATGTCTCCTAAACATTTTTGGAATCTGACTTAGTGATTCATCTCAGATATTGGAATCCTTCAGTGGGTGAAGTGTGATATGGACAGAAGAACAAGCAACAGGGCCTTTCTATCCGCTACCGGGGAATGCAGGGTCCAGCAGTTTTGGGAGTCAATTGCCAGGTGTTAAATTCAGTGTTCATATGCATGGTCAGGTCTTCTGTGCATTTGACATTGTAATGTTGCACTGTCTATTCACAGGTGAGAAAAATATTCCAGTTGTTCTTCCACTGGGCAAGGCACTTGAGGCTTATCAGGCGATTCTTGCAGGATTCACAGCTGTGGAGAAGACTTGGGATTATCAAGGAATGTTGTTTGAGTCCTTTTGCCATGGGTGTTCAGCCCTCCTAAGACAAATCTGGCACATCTGAAGTTATAATGGATCTCCCTTCTGTGTGAGGTGATTGTCAAGGTATGCAAAGTGTTCAATCTTCTCCATTTTCTCCTCATCGATAACCATCTATTTCCAGGAGTTGGTCGGCTAGAAGCTGGCAGTTAGAACCCTGCAGTTTCTTGGAAGTTGAGAGTAAATCCACACTTGAGAAAAGCAATTTAGGGACAACTGTAGTCCTCCTATAAAGATCCTCAAAATAAAGTGGAATTATTTCCAGTTAATAAAAATAAATGTTGTCCTTTCTACTGTGCACACAATTAGCATCATCAAACATCAACTGCATGCCCAATACTGCTGTCTTCACAATCTAATCAAAGAGGAAATACTCAAAGGGGTCAGAGAAAACATTGTCAGAACACCTCAGAGGGAACCTTAAGAAATCTGACATCAGAATCTGGGAGATAGATCAAAGAGCAGAGTAGCATTACAGCACTTCCTGACTGATGGCACATGCTATTTTGAAGACAACCATTCTTGCCTTAAGGCACAAAGTACAGAAAGAAAATAAACCGAGTTCTGTTCCTTCAGTTGACCATCACCGCTACAATGTATGTATCAGGTTTTTCAACAACCAACACACTCACCTATAACGTACTATCTATAGGTACTATCCAGACACTACTCAGCTGTTTCTGTGAACCAAAGTGGTCACACAGTTACACTTTGCAGATTCCATGAGTTTTGCTGAAGGCTTGATTGTCTCTGATCTTCAACCAATGGGCCTGAAAGTTCTATTGTTTAAAATGTACTTCAACCACAAAGATGTATTTGGACATCATTTCCAGTATCATTTTTCAAGCTTATCTGTCAGCGAAACACTGGCTAACAATGGGTAGTATCTATAGAAATGTCATCAGACCAGATGAATTCAGCTGATGCTGAAATCTGAGCAAGTCATTCACACAAATGTTGAAAGATAATGGGGTCAGGCCTAATCTCTGAGAGAATTTACTGTTAACCATATAAACCTGACTTACCTGTTCTCTTAAAGTCAACATAGGCCTGGCAATCAAATTGCTTCCCTTCTCTACTTAGGGGATGAAAATACAAATGGAGGTTGTCAGAGAATATTGCTGCAACCTGCAAAGTTGTTTCCAATCATTAGGCTAGTGCAGGAAACACCTATCACATTTGCTGCTATGAAGAACAAAGGACAACCCCACTCCCAACAAAGGCATAGCTTATGAATACAAAATATAAGATGAAAGTATCACATCTTTGTTCAGCCAAGCAGGGCAGATGATCTAACTCAGCTTGCTCCTGATGTCCTCACGATCGTCCAAGCCAACCTCCAGACAACCTGATTCGGTGCATGTTGAGAAATGTTTAAGAACGCTGGACAAAATCTATGCTATTAGGCAACATCCCACTTGTGACACTGAAGACCCAGACTTCAGTATTAACCATATGTCTGGCTATGAGATTCTAGTTACGTTTTGTTTTCCCATCAATGTGAAAAACTTCCCAAGGATATTCTATTCACAAAAAGCAGAAGAAATTTACTCTGGCTAATTACCAGTCTACTCCCAAACATCAGCACAATGATGAAATCTATTTTTGACAGTGCAATCAAGCAGCACTCACTCACCAATTATCTTCTCTCCAATTTCCAGTTTGAGTTTTCCAGAACCTTTCAGATCCAGATCTCATTGCAAGCTTGCCCCAATCAACAAGACTACACTCCAAAGATAGTACAGTGAATCAGACTTCCAACACAGAAAGATAGTCATAGTTTTTGATGGTCAATTATCCTATTTCCAGGACATTATTCAAAGAGTTCGTCAAGACAAGACCTAGACCCAACCATCTTTAGCTGCTTCATCAGTTATTTCCTTCCTGTTAAAGCATCTGTTTGAATGACACCCCATCCACTACCCTACACATTCATTAAAGCACCTGTTTGAATGACACCCCATCCCCTACCCTACACATTCATTCATTAAACCACCTGTGTGAATGACACCCTATCCACTACCCTACACATTCATTAAAGCACCTGTTTGAATGACACCCCATCCCCTACCCTACACATTCATTCATTAAACCACCTGTGTGAATGACACCCCATCCACTACTCTACACATTCATTCATTAAAGCACCTGTTTGAATGACACCCCATCCACTACCCTAGACATTCATTCATTAAAGCACCTGTTTGAATGACACCCCATCCACTACCCTACACATTCATTACACCAGTACAACAGACTAGACCACTCTATCAGCACATTCCAAACCCTATAATCCCTACCACTAAGAATGACAAGGGCAACAGATGCATGGGAACACCACTACTTGCATGTTACACTCCAAATAACACACCAGACTGACTTGGAAATATATCACAGATATTCTTTAGTCATTGGATTTAAACGCTGCATCTCCCTCCCCAACAGTACTATAAGAAGGTCCTTCAAAACAAGAACTACAGCAAGTCAAAAAGATGACTCACCACCACCTTCTCAACAGCTACTGGGGATGGGCAATAAATTGTGGTCTTGCCAGCAAGGCCCAAATACTGAAAAAAAAATCTATTTCAGTGGGATTTCCAGAGTTTTGTAGGATTTCAGAGAAAGAGGGCCCAGCTGAGTAGCACAGCTAATTGTCAGTGGTGATAAAAGTTATCTCAGCATCTCCATCACTGCAATCTTTGTATTCTGCAAATAATTACCAAAATTAAAGATTTATGGCATTCATCCAAGTAGGAAAATGTCAGGTGGGTACAGTGACTACGTAAAATTTCCCATTCCTTTATTGTCCATGAGCAATTACTACACAGAATGATAAACAAGAGAGATGAGTTAAAATCTAAGGGTATGATTAGA
The DNA here is from genome assembly GCF_030144855.1 of Hypanus sabinus. Lineage (NCBI taxonomy): Eukaryota > Metazoa > Chordata > Chondrichthyes > Myliobatiformes > Dasyatidae > Hypanus > Hypanus sabinus. The sequence goes on from NC_082707.1 coordinate 87,778,661, forward strand.
TATAAAGCTTATGATTCATAATCCTGCTACATACTATTATAGAATAAATATTATGTCCCAATAACCAAATGGAAAATACCCAAAAAATCAGCTGCGGAATATTATTTTCCTACAAAGCTGCATTAGTGATGTCAGAATTACGTACAAATTACAATGGTGACAGACATCTAGCACAACAACCCCCACTTGGAATGAAAAAGCAAATATCATTCACACAGGCACATACACGCAGATACAAACACAAAGCTGAGAGTTCATCTCCAAAATGAGGATATTTATACACCAAATAAAAACACAAAATGCTGGCAGAACTCAGCAGGCCAGACAGCGTCTATGGGAGGAGGCCTGCTGAGTTCTGCCAACATTTTGTGTTTTTATTTATTTCCAGCATCTGCAGATTCACTCGTGTGCATATTTATACACCATTCAGGTTGGGCTTCCTCAGCTGCTGATGCAAGTCCAGGCTCTCTTTTGGGTTACTGCCTTGCAAATCTAACTTCCCAGAGTACAACGCAATGTAAAAATGGTGGAATTATTCTTCTGCGCAAAAAAAAAACAGAAAAGACTATTCCAGAAGAGAAAATGCAGGCACTTTAGGATCAATTCAATATATTTTATGAAACGAGCTCGTTCCTGAACAGTGGGTTTTGATACGAGCAACAAAGACATGGATGCATGAGCTTTATGTCCATTCCTGGATCCATGTACATGCTCTCACTGATCTATCAACTTTTCCTGTTATAGCTGTTTTGATAAACTAATCAGGTTGAGGATGGTCACACTGATGTGCAATAAGCTCTCTATTAGCGACAGTTATGGTAATTGTTTCAGTTACACCCTAAAGCAGAGAGACTGCTTGACGATAAGCCGACCTGCCTCTGCCAACGTAAATACGCAGGTTTCAAAATGCTGAGGCAGAGGGAGGCATCCTGCATTACACAGGCAATTAGTTTTCAAAAACAATGCATAGAGGGAGAGGAGAGAGCTAAGAAGAAAGATGTCCCTTGGTGATATCCCATTAATAACAAACCTCCTTAATAACAAAAATGGATCTATATGATCTCCTAACTCTGGGAATAAAGGCAGAGCCCCATGGCTCAGGTTAGATGGAAATATGATAACTGGCTCTGGCGGCCATTTTAGATACTTGTTTTCCTTTTTTTTAAGTCACTGTTCAATGTAAAACACCACCAAGTAGAATACCTATTGACAGATAACCTTCCAAACAGCCATCTTTAATAAAAGCTCAACAAGATGTTAGGGGCAGTCTACTCAGTGTGATCTGATTCTCTGCAAGGTGAATAAACAGGGCATTAATCATGGATTTCTCAATGATGGAACAGGAATAACTGATCTGATGGGAAATGCCATTACATCACTGTAATTCATGCCCATCACATTGCAACTTTAAATACCAGCCATCTATAATATGGCTCATCATCCTTTTGGCGTGAGCATGCATCCCAGTGTAACCCTGGCTTGAGATCTGCACAGAGCCTCAAGCTGTCCGTGCCGACGGGCTCTCGCCCTCTCTCCCTCCCCGGCTGTGGCGTAGAGACGCTGAAGGAGGCGAGTTGAAGCACAATGCACCTGTTCTGGGATCAAATCAATGACAGGACAAATGCAGCCACAAGCAGACACCCATCCTTCCACATGAAGCCACGGCGCATAAACACCAGGCAACCCGAAGCATCAAATGAAGATTCAAACAGGGGCCGCACACATACAGGAGACACCCAAACACATAAGCAGAAAAGATGGTCGCGAAGAAAGAGAAAGCAAACATATCGGTAAGGAAGATGAGATATTACTCACTTCTCTGCGACTCGCCCCCACCCTACTCCCTCTCTCACTGATATGGGTGGAGACCTTGCGGGAAAATTCTCACCGCAACAAAGAGCAAGGAATCAGAAAACAGCCCGCTTGCCTCGATTGAAATAAGCAACTTGCTCCTCTCCCTTTCCCCTTCTCTTTCCCTTTCGCCGTAGAACCTCGGGATGTTCCCTGGTCCCCAGCCAGGGAGCGGGGCTGGCAGCGACAGAATAGGAAATCGGGCAGATTTAACACAAGACTGCAATGCGTCTGCCGCAGAAGGGCACCGGGACCGGCGTCTGGCGCGGCTCCTACCTGCAGTCTGGCTGGGAAGCAGCCTCACTCCATGGCCGGCTTCCCTGATGCTGATGCTGCTGCCGCCGCCGCCGCTCGCTGCCGACTGTTCCTGAAGCGGCAGCGAGCACCAAGCGATGCCTCCGACCTCACAGCTCCCTCCCCCTCCGTCCGCACTCACGTGGCTGGTTCACTGCGGCACCGGCCGCCCTCCCCCGCTCTTAATTACACCCCGGAGCACCCGAGCCACTTTATTCACAGGGTCCGGGGCTGGGAGAGCCGGAGGTTTGCCGGGGTTGGGATGGGTGGAGGATAAGCAAGACAGGAGCGGATGTGAGATGGACACTGGCTCTCCAGAAGGCGATCCGAAGTGACCAGGATAATCAGGGATGCAGAACAATATGAGAAACAGGCAGACAGACAGGAATCAGACACAAACAAGGAACGAAATCAGAAATATATAAATATTTAAAAAGGCAAGCCCATGGTAACACCAGAATAGGCCATTTGGCCCATCAGGTCTGCTCCACCATTTCATCATGGCTGATCCATTTCCCGATCTCCCACCTTCTCCCCGGGAGAAGGACTAGAGATAATCAGAAAGAGATGCAGAAAGTGAGAAGTAACAAAGGAGAAAGATGAAGATCTCAGTAGATCACGCAGTATGCATGGAGTGTTTCTGGAGCAACACTCAACCAGGCACAAACAAACTTAACTGGTATAGAGGGGAGGAACTTGAGAGCAAAGGCAGTAAGAATACAGGGGTACATGCAGCCGCCGAGACAATGAAGCTTAGTCGTCAGGATAATCATGTAGGATAGAATAGGATAAGCAGATAGGAACACTGCTTTAAACGGCATCTATGTCCATGCCTGTAACTTAACAGGTAAGGCACATAAACTGAGGCTGTAGATTTCTTCTCGTGATTGGGATATTAAGGCCATAATAGAAACGTGGCTGAGAGAAGGGCAGGACTAGCAGCTTAAAGTTCCAGGATACTGGTGGTTTGGGTGTGACAGAGAAACAGGTAAGAGTGGAGGGGTTCTGCCTTCCTGATATGGGAGGGCGTAACAGCAGTGCTTAGAGAGGTTATTTTCCTGACATCAGCTAAGGAGGCCAGTTGGCTGGAAGAAATAAGATGAGTATAGTCCCCTTAAGACTGGATTATAGACCTTCATCCCACTCCTCTCCCCACTAACAATCACGGGGAACTTGAAGAGGAGATGTAACAAGAAATTGCAAGTAGTGTGAGAATACTGGGATGCTGCTAGTGGGAGATTTAAATTTTCCCAGTGTCGACTGGACCACCCAGAGTACAAAGGGCCTGCATAGCATGGAATTTGTGCAATGCGTTCAAGATAGCTACCTCACAAAGTATATAGAGGAACCTACTCGATAGGGTTCAAGTGGTTAAGGCATTGGGCTAGTGATCTGAAAGTCGCTAGTTCGAGCCTCAGCTAAGGCAGTATGTTGTGTCCTTGAGCAAGGCTCTGCGATGACACTGTATCGGCCCATTGCCCTTTGACAACATTGGTGGCGTGGAGAGGTCATGGTCTCATACAACCCTGTCCAGGCCTGCGCCCTGGAAACTTTCCAAGGTGTCATTGAGACTAATGGATGCCTATCCTCTATAAAGACCTCTGGGTTAAGTAACTGAATAGGCAGTTGGCAGGCACATGGATCAGTGACCACAATTAGTTTTAAATAGTATGGAATAATATAGAACAAGTTAAAGTCCTGAACTAGCATTTAGCTGGGGTAACTGTGTAACTATTTAAGGAATAGTTAAAGGAAATAGTTAACAAGGGAGCAAAGTTAGCAAAGGAATAGTTGGCAAGGAAAGGCTTTCAAAAGGTCCATATCAAGAGTCCTGGGGCAGTGTGTTTCTGTTAGTGTGAACTAAGTTCAAGAAACCCTGGCTCACAAGAAACATCAAGGCTTTGGTAAGGGAAAAAAAACATGAAGTGTATATCATTTTTAGGTAGCTGGGTACAACAAATCCCCCAACAAATATAAGAGGTTTAAGAGAAAACATGGGAGAGAAGATAGGAGGGCAAAAATAGGGTATGAGGTGGATTTTTCAGGCAGAGTTAAAGATAATACCCAGAAATTCTTCAGCCATCTCCTGCAGTTCTACACAAAGGATGCCCTGATAGTTTTTAAGAGAACCTAGTCTCTTCTTAGTGACTAGAAAGAGAACTAGGTTCTTAAAGACTATCAGGGCGACCTCTACATGAACTGTCGGAGAGGGCTGAAAATTTTAACGTTTTTCTTCTCAGCATTTACTAAGGAGAATATGGATGCCAAAGAAATGAGGGTAAAGGTAGTAAAATCGTTGATCATATGCTTATTACGAGGAAGGAGGTATTTCCAGCTCTGAAGAACTTTGAGGTGGTCAAATACCCAGGGCTTGACCAAGTTCACTCTGGACCTTATGGAAGGGTAGGGAAGAAATCACTCTTTGCTTTCTGTGGGCAAGCCAGTTCTGAAACCACAAAACAGTGTCCCCTTGGATCCCATGCCTCCTTACTTTCTCAATAAGCCTTGCATGGAGTATCTTATCAAATGCCTTCCTGAAATCCATATACACTACATCTACTGCTCTACCTTCATCAAAGTGTTTAGTCACATCCTCAAAAAATTCAATCAGGCTCGTAAGGCACAACCTGCCTTTGACAAAGCCATGCTGACTACTAATCATATTATACCTCTCCAAATATTCATAAATCCTGCCTCACAAGATCTTCTCCATCAACTTACCAACCACTGAAGTAAGTCTCATTGGTCTGTAATTTCCTGGGCTCACTCTACTCCCTTTCTTGAATAATGGAACAACATCTGCAACCCTCCAATCCTTTGGAACCTCTCCTGTCATCATTGATGATGCAAAGATCATCGCCAGAAGCTCAGCAATCTCCTCCCTCGCCTCCCACAGTAGCCTGGGGTACATCTCGTCCAGTCCCAGTGACTTACCCAGCTTGATGCTTTCCAAACGGTCCAGCACATCCTCTTTCTTAATGTCTACATGCTCAAGCTGTTCAGTCCACTATAAGTCATACCTGCAATCATCAAGATCCTCTTCCATAGTGAATACTACAGTTCCATACACTGCTATCTCCTCCGGTTCCATACACACTTTTCCACTGTCACACTTGATTGGTCCTATTCTCTCACGTCTTATCCTCTTGCTCTACATATACTTGGGGGTTTTCTTAATCCTGTCTGCCAAAGCCTTCTCATGGCCCCTTCTGGCTCTCCTAATTTCATTCATAAGCTCCTTCCTGCTAGCCTTATAATGTTCTAAATCACTATCATTACCTAGTTTTTTGAACCCTTTGAACTTTTTTCTTGACTAGATTTACAACAACCTTTGTACACCATGGGTCCTGTACTCTACCATCCTTTCCCTGTCTCATTGGAATGTACCTATGCAGAGTGTCACACAAATATCCCCTGAACATTTGTCACTTTTCTTCTGTACATTTCCCTGAGGACATTTGTTTCCAATTTATGCTTCCAAGTTCTTGCCTGATAGCCTCATATTTACCCTTACCCCAATTAGACAATTTCCTAACTTGTCTGTTCCTATCCCTCTAATGCTATGGTAAAGGAGATAGAATTGTGATCACTATCTCCAAAATGCTCTCCCACTTAGAGATCTGACACCTGACCAGGTTCATTTCCCAATACCAGATCAAGTACAGCCTCTCCTCTTGTAGGCCTATCTACATATTGTATCAAGAAACTTCCTTGAACACACCCAACAAACTCCACCCAGACTAAACCTCTTCCTCTAGGGACATGCCAATTGATATTTGGGAAATTAAAATCTCCCACTACAGCAACCATATTATTATTACACCTTTCCAGAATCTGTCTCCTTACCTGCTTCTTGATGTCCTTGTTACTATTGGGTGGGCTATAAAAACACCCAATAGGGTTATTAACCCCTTCCTGTTCCTAACTTCCACCCACAGAGACTCCATAGACAATCCCTCCATGGCTTCCTCCTTTTCTGCGGCCGTGACACTGTCTCTGATCATCAGTGCCACACCCTCACCACTTTTGACTCCCTCCCTGTCCTTTCTGAAACTTCTAAAGCCTGGCACTCGAAGTAACCATTACTGCCCCTGAGCCATCCAAGTCTCTGTAATGGCTACAACATCATATCTCCAAGCACTAATCCATGCTCTAAGCTCATCTGCTTTGTTCATAATGCTCCTTGCATTAAAGTAGACACATCTCAAACCATCGGTCTGAGCGCGTCCATTCTCTATCACCTGCCTATCCTCCCTCTCACACAGTCTACAAGCTTTTTCTATTTGTGAGCTAACTGCCTCTTCCTCTGTCTCTTCAGTTTGGTTCCCACCCCCCAACAATTATAGTTTAAACTCTCCCCTGTAGCCTTAGCAAACCTCCCTGCCAGGATACTGGTCCCCCTGGGATTCAAGTGCAACCCATCCTTTTTGTACAGGTCACACCCGCCACAAAAAGGTCCCAATGATCCAGAAATCTGAATCCCTGCCCCCTGCTCCAATCTGTTAGCCATGTATTTATCCTCCACCTCACTCTATTCCTATACTCACTGTCACGTGGCACAGGCAGTAATCCCAAAATGAGTACCTTTGTGGTCCTGTATTACAACTTCCTTCCTAACACCCTATAGTCTACTTTCGCGACCTCCTCCCTATCCCTGCCTATGTCATTAGTACCAAAATGTATCACAACCTCTGGCTGTTTTCCTTCCCACTCCAGGATATCGTGGACGTGATCAGAAACATCCTGGACCCTAGCACCTGGGAGGCAAACTACCATCCGTGTTTCTTTGCTGTGTCCACAGAATCGCCTGTCTGACCCCCTTAACAATAGGATCCCCTTTCACTGCTGCCTTCCTCTTCCTTTCCCTACTCTTCTGAGCCACATGCCCAGACTCTGTGTCAGAGGCATGGCCACTGTTGCTTCCCCCAGGTAGGCCGATCTCCTCAACAGAACTCAAGCAGGAGTACTTATTGTCAAGGGGTACAGCCACATGGGTGCTCTCTAGCCTCTGACTCCTGCCCTTCCCTCTCCTGACTTCTACCCACTTATCTGTCTTCCCAGGATCTGGTGTGGGAGATGGGTCATTCTGCATGCAGGTCAGGCACCAGTGGGGTGCCTCAGAGATCTGTTCTGGAACCCCTACTTTTCATGATCTTTATAAATGACCTGGATGAGGAAGTGGAGGGATGGGTTAGCAAATCCCAACTTCAGGCATGCTAGGAGCCACACTCACATCCCCACCTACATCAATGGAGCTGTAGTGGAACATGTATCAAGCTTCAGATTCCTTGGTGTCCGCATTTCTGAGGATCTCACCTGGTCCATGAACTCCTCCATCCTGATCAAAAAGGCATAACAGCACCTTTATTTCCTGCGGAGCATCAAGAAAGCTCACCTCTGTGCCAGGATACTGATGGACTTTTACCATTGTTCCATTGAGAGCGTACTCACCAACTGCATCTCAGTGTGGGATGGCAATTGTCCTGTATCGGACCGCAAAGCACTCCAGTGTGTGGTGAAAACTGCCCAGCGGATTATCAGCACCCAATTGCTCACCATTGAGTACATCTACCATAAACGCAGCCTGGGCAAAGAGAAAAGCATTATCAAGGATGTACCTCACCCTAACCATGGACCTTTTATTGTCCTCCCATCCAGTAGGCACTACAGGAGCCTCTGCTCCCACACAAGCAGGTACAGGAAGAGCTTCTTCCCCGAGGCTGTGACCGTGCTGAACCTCACAACACAGCACTAAGCAGTATTGCACCCATATTGTACTGTCTCAGTGCTTTTATATTTGTGTGCTGTAGCACTTACTTTTTATTCGCAGTTATTTTGTAAATAATACTATTCTTTGCATTTCTGGTTAGATGCTAACTGCATTTCATTGGCTTGGTATCTGTACTTGGCTCAATGATAATAAAGTTGAATCTAATCTAATCTAAATTTGTTTATGACACAAAGGTTGGAGGTGTTGTGGATAGTGTGGAGGGCTGTCAGAGGTTACAGAAGGACATTGATAGGATACAAAATTGGGCTGAGAAGCGGCAGATGGAGTTCGACCCAGATAAGTGTGAGGTGGTTCATTTTGGTAGGTCAAATATGATGACAGAATATAGTATTAATGGTAAGACTCTTGGCAATGTGGAGGATCAAAGGAACCTTGGGGTACAAGTCCATCGGACACTCAAAGCTGCTGCGCAGGTTGATTCTGTGGTTAAGAAGGCATACGGTGCATTGTCCTTCATCAGTCGTGGGATTGAGTTTAGGAGCCGAGAGGTAACGTTGCAGCTATATAGGACCCTGGTCAGACCCCACTTGGAGTACTGTGTTCAGTTCTGGTCACTTCACTATAGGAAGGATGTGGAAACCATAGAAAGGGTGCAGAGGAGATTTACAAGGATGTTGCCTGGATTGGGGAGCATGCCTTATGAGAGTAGGTTGAGTGAATTAGGCCTTTTTTCCTTGGAGCGAAGGAGGATGAGAGGTGACCTGATAGAGGTGTATAAGATGATGAGAGGCATTGATTGTGTGGATAGTCAGAGGCTTTTTCCCAGGGCTGAAATGGATAGCACAAGAGGGCACAGCTTGGAAGTAGGTAGAGAGGAGATGTCAGGGGTAAATTTCTTACGCAGAGAGTGGTGAGTGTGTGGAATGAGCTGACGACAGTGGTGGTGGAGGCGGATACAATAGGGTCTTTTAAGAGACTACTGGACAGGTACATGGAGCTCAGAAAAATAGAGGGCTATGGGTAACCTAGGTAATTTCTAAAGTAAGGACATGTTTGGCACAGCTTTGTGGGCTGAAGGGCCTGTATTGTGCTGTAGGTTTTCTATGTTTCTAAATCACAGAGGCCCTTGTAGAGATATACGCTTTGTCATTAGCCGCTGGCAAAATTGTAAAAGATTGGAGGGTAGCTAATGTTGTTTTGTTGTCAGGACCTGACAAGGTGTTTCCTCAGCCCCTGCGGGAGGCAAGTGCAGAAATTACCAGGGCCCTAGCAGAGATATTTAAAACATCCTTAGCAACAGGTGAGGTACCAGAGGATTGGAAGACAGCCAAAGTTGTTCTGCTGTTCAAGAAAGGTTCTAAATATAAATCAGGAAATTATAGGCTGGTGAGCCTGTCATCAAAAGTGGGTAAGTTATTGGAAGTTCTTTGAAGAGACCAGATATATAAGCATTTGGATAGACATGGAATGACTAAAGATAGTCAGCATAGCTTGTCTAACCAATTTAATAAAGCTTTTTTAGGATGTCACCGCGAAAGCTGATGAAGGCAATATAATGAATGTTGTCTACATGAATGTTAGCAAGGCCTTTGACAAGGTCCTTAACAGGAAGCTGGTCAAGAATATTCAGTTCCTTGGCATTCAAGGTAAGATAGTAAATTGGATTTGTGGGAAAAGAGTGGTAGTAGAGGGTTGCCTCTCTGACTGGAGGCTTGTGATTAGTGGAGTGTCACAGCGATCAGTGCTGGGTCCTTTGTTATTTCTCATCGAGATGATCTGGAGGATAATGTGTTTAACTGGATCAACAAATTTGCGGACGACACCAAGATTGTACTGGACAGCGAGGAAGACTATCGTGGCTTGCAGTGGGATTTGGACCAGCCGGAAAAATGGCCGATGGTATTTAATGTAGACAAGTGTGAGGTGTTGCAGTTCGATAGGACCAACCAGACTAGATCTTACACAGTGAATGGTAGGGCACTGAGGCACACTGTAAAGCAAAGTGATCTGGGAATACAGGTTCATAATTCATTGAAAGTGTCATCACAGGTCGATCGGGCTGTAAAGAAAGCTTTTGGAAAATTGTCCTTCATAAATCAAAGTATTAACTACAAGAGATAGGATGTTATGCTGAAGTAATACAAGACATTAGCGAGGCTTAATTTGGAGTATTGTGTGCAGTTTTGGTCACCTATCTACAGGAAAGATGTTACATAAGGTTGAAAGAGTACAGAGGAAATTTACAAAGATATTGCTGGTGTTGTAATGTGAGTGTTATTAAAAGTAAGTTAATACTAATCAGGAAGCTGTTGATAGCAAGAGGCAGGTTCCAGGGTTGGTGGGGTTTTTACTTCCTTTCTTTTTACTCCCAGTATGCATTGTTGTCCACCCATGCTGCATGAGGTACCTGGAAGCCTCCCTATTGTAAATATCATTTGCCATCCCAGATAAAGATGCTCTTTTGGCCGTAACATTGTAAAGTGGTCATTTGTAAAGTAGAAGTTACCACATATTTTTGGCGACGAGGTGAACGGGTTCTGTGGACGGGTCGGCCCATTCCGGTCCGGAGCTGTGAGCACACGAGGAGCCTCATGTTCAGATGGCTACGTTCGGGTCTATCGGAGAGTTTGCAGAGCAAACCGAGGAGTGGCCAGAGTATGAGGAAAGCTTGGGACAGTTTTTCTGTGCTAATGGAATTACTGAGGAGGCTAAAAAGCGCTCTATTCTCCTGAGTGTGTGTGCGGCAAAGACTTACAAGTTGATAAGGAACTTAGCCGCACCGCAGAAACCGGGAGAAATTCCATAAGACGAACTGGTCAAGCTCGTGGGGAACCACCACAATCTGAAGCTTTCGGTGATAGTCCAACGGTTCAAGTTTCACAGCCATGTCCGGAAGCCAAGCCAGTCTGTGGGTAATTTTGTGGCCGAGCTTCGGCAGCTGTCGGAGCATTGCGATTTCGGAGCCGTGTCGGATGACATGCTCCGTGATAGATTATTATGCAGCATTAATAATGACGCCACTTATTGGGGGAAGCTCCACCGTTGGCTTTCAAGAAAGCCCTAGAGATTGCCCAAGGCATGGAGGTGGCTGCTGATAATGCCAAGGATATCCAGAAAGGGTTTGGGGGGTCGCTGTGGACGGCAGTGCTCCAAGTCAGAAGGGAGACCGGTAAACAGGCAAAGTGGGTGGAATGTTTTTGGTCTGGAGGGACATACTATGCAAATGTTTGTAAATTCAAAGATACTGTCTGCCATGCTTGTAGCAAAAAGGGACATTTAGCTAAAGTGCAGGAGCATAAAGGGTAAGGTTAAGCCTGGGCAGGGGAAGCTCAACAGACTCAGGCAGCCACACACCACCTAGGGGAAGCAGACGAAGAGGCGTCATGTGCCCACAACATGTTTGGGCTGGAAACAGACGAGGGACCACCTGAACCCTATTATGCCACAGTCACTGTCAAGGGAAAGGACATTAAGTTCAAGATTGATTTAGGGGCTACTGCATCGGTCATTAGTGAAGAGACCTACAGGAGGACATGGGGATCCAACCTGCCTCCCATCAGACTATCTAAACTCCAACTCAGGACCTGTACGGGCAGCCCATACCTCATTTAGGAATGTTATATCTGGATATTTCGGCTGGGGTCCAGAAAGCTGAAGCCGGGCTGGTGATAGCTAAGGGCAGTGGGCCCAGTCTTCTGGGCTGTGATTGGCTTAGCAAAATCCGGCTCAACTGGCATGAAATTAAGTATGCAAACACGACGGAGGACGTTTTGCAGCGGTATGGTGACATTTTCAGGGATGAGCTGGGCACACTGAAGGGCGTGACCATGAAAATCCATGTCGACCCTAAGGCCACACCAAGTTTTTTTAAGCCCAGGTCGGTGCCCTATGCCATGAAAGGCAAAGTCAAGGGGGAGCTGGAATGTTTACAGGGGCTGGGCAACATTGAGCCGCTCCAGTTTTCAAGGTGGGCGGCTCCTTTTGTTCCAGTTTTGAAGGCAGATAAAACAGTGAGGATATGTAAGGACTACAAGCTTACGGTGAATCAGATCTCTAAGCTGGAGGAGTACCCATTGCCATGGATGGATGGCCTGTTTGCGACCCTGTCAAGGGGTAAGCTGTTCACAAAGCTGGACATGAGCCATACCTACCAATAGCTGCTGCTCGACGAGGATTCAAAGGAGTACGTCACCATCTATACGCACAAGGGATTATTCAGATACAGTCGCTTGGTGCTGGAGTGGCATCTAGCCCTGCCATTTTCCAAAGGACAATGGACTCTTTGCTGCAGGGGTTTCTGCATGTAGCAGTGTATCTTGATGATATTTTGATCATGGAAGCCATGGAGGGGGAGCATCTGGCTAACTTAGAACAGGTGCTCTCAGATGCAGGGCCAAACCTTCAAGAGGTCCATTAAAGCGATGGACAAGGAGGACACTTCTCTGCAGTACAAGGTAGACAACTTCATTTTTGGATATTGGAACTCTGTTCATGCGATGACAAAATCATCAAGAAACCAGATCTATGGAGAGAGGTACAGGACAAACAGTTCAACAGCTTGTCAAGTGAATTAGCAAGGAGCTTCGAGGCTGGACAGGAAGACCTAGTGCGTGGTTACTGGGAAGAAAAGTGGATGCCAGGTAGGATAGCTACAAGAACTGGACTGATGGGACAAATGGCCTAATTCTGCTCCAACATCTTATAGACATAGAATGTACAAAAAGTTTGAAGTACATTTATTATCAAAGTATGTACAAATTATACAACCTTGAAATGTGTCTCTTTTTAGGCAGCCACAAAATATGAAACCTGAAATAATCCACTTAAAAAGACCAACAGATCAAAGAAAAGCACGGAACGTGTAAACACTAAATGCAAGCAACAGCATCTGGAACAAGAGTGAGTCCACAGGCACGAAGCACAGAGCAGCCAGAGCAGGCCCACCCCTCAGTCTCAGATCACCACACAATGGAGCAAAGCGTCGTGGAGCTTGCAGACATGAAGCCTGGAACAGCAGAGGCCCTTCAATCCACGATGTTGTGCCAACCTTTTAACCTTCTCTAAGAGCAATCTAACCCTTCCCTCCCACAAAAGCCACTATTTTTCTTTTCATCGATGTGCCTATGTAAGAGTCTTTTCAATGCCCCTAATGTATCTACCCTGGCAGCACGTTCCAGAGACTCTCTGCAGAATTATTACTTTTCTCATTTCTTTTTGTAGTTTAATTTTCTATGCTTTATGTATTTTATATAGTCCTCTATTATTGTGTAATTCTTCAAGTAAATGCAGCTGACAATGGACACTTTGCTGCAGGGGATTCCTCATGTAGCAGCGTATCTTGATGATATTTTGATTACGGAAGCCACGGAGAGGGAGCATCTGGCTAACTTAAAACAGGTGATGAAGAGACTCTGAGATGCAGGAGTGCAGTCGAAACACAGAAAATGTGTCTTCCTGGCTCCATGTGTGACCTACCTGGGACACAAGATTACAACTGAGGGGCTTTGCCCAGTGGAAGAAAAAGTGAGAGCTATTAAGGAGGCCCCAAGCCCCAGGAGCATCACTGAACTCAGATCGTTTTGGGGCATGGTGAATTATTATGGCAAGTTTATTCTGGACCTCGCAAAGGTTTTGGCCCCACTGTATAAGCTGCTTCACAATGACACTAAGTGGTGGTGGGGTGAAGAGCAGGAGGAAGCTTTCAAGGAAGTGAAAGAACTCCTGCACTCAGTGAAGCTGCTCGTTCACTATGACCCAGACAAGGAGATCACCCTTTTTTGTGATGCTTCGTCCAATGGAGTCGGGGCAGTTCTCTCACACGTAATGGAGGACCGTTCAGAGAAGCCTATTGGTTTTGATTCACATACCCTGACGGCTGCTGAGAAGGGATATTCACAGCTAGACAAAGAAGGTCTGGCCATTGTTTTTGCAGTCAAATGTTTTCATCACTACCTCTATGGACATGCATTCACAATTTATATGGACCATAAACCACTGATGAGCCTTTTTAGTGAGACCAGATGCATCCCATCACTAGCCTCAGCCAGGATACAGCGTTGGGCTCTCACATTGTCAGTCTACCAGTATATTATCATGTACAGAGCAGGTGGGGATAATGCAAACGCTAATGATCTGAGTCAACTACCTTTACCTGAGATGCATGAGGAGTAGGGACATTATGTTGCACTTACATAAGTCTTTGGTCAGGCTGAACTTGGGGTATTTGGTCTCCCTGTTATAGGAAGACCCCTGTTACTACGTATGTGCCTCCAGGGACTGTGTTTTCATTGGAGAGGCTGACAGAGACACCTGTAGAGGCAACCCAGATCAAGCAATGGACGGAGAGGGACACAGTCCTATCTCAAGTCAAGACTTTCCTTTTACAAGGTTGGCCCAGAGTTGAGGAAGGAGAGGAACTGAGGCCTTATGCCAAAAGCAAGACAGAACTGAGTCTGCAGGTTGGCTGCATTTTCTGGCTGGTGAGGTGTATTCATAATAAGAAGCAGAGGCAGATGGTTGAAAGGTGACACTCTTGGCTGGAGATCTGTGACTAGTGGGGTATCCCAGGAGTCAGTGGTGGGACCTCTGTTATTCATTATTTGTCAGTGATTTGGATATGATTGTCAATGGCATGATTCACAACTTTGCTAATCATACTAAATTAGTGTGTCTTGTTGGGAGTGCAACAGGTTAAAATGGAATGCAGAAATCTTGATCATTTAGGGAGATGGTCTGAGGAAAGGCAAATGGATTTCAACGTGGATAAATGTGAGCTGGTGTATTTTAGACATTCAAACCAGGGCTTATGTAGTAAATGGCAGTATACTGAAACAGAGAGACTCAAATTTCAAAGTTCAAAAGCTCAAAGTAAATTTATTATCAAAGTGCTACTCTGAGATCCATTATCTTGCAGGCATTCACAGTAGAACAAAGAAATACAATAGAATTAATGAAAATCTACACACCAAGACTGACAGGTAACCAATGCACAAAAGATGACAAACTGTGTAAATGCAAATAAATAATACTGAGAACTTGATTTGTAAAGTCCTTGAAAATGAGTCCACAAGTTGTGTTCAGTATTGTGGTGAGTGAAGTTATCCACACTAGTTCAGGAACCTGATGGTTAAAGGGCAATATCAGTTCCTGAACCTGGTGGTGTGGGACCTAAGGCTTCTGTATCTCCTTACCTGGGAGGACAAGTTCACAGTTCACTGAAAGTGGCCATGCAAGTAGACAAAGTAGTAAAGAAGGTGTTTAGCATTCTGGCCTGCATCGATCAGGGTATCGAGTTTAGGAGTAGGGACATTATGTTGCTGTTACATAAGTCTTTGGTCAGGCTGAACTTGGGGCATTTGATCTCCCTGTTACGGGAAAGATTGTCAAGCTGCGGAGTTTACAGAAGAGAATTACGAGGGTCCTACCTGGACTAGAGAGTCGGAGTTATAGGGAGAGGAGATCTTTATTCCTTAGAGCATTGTTATAAAATCATGAGAAACATGGATAAAGTGGATGGTCATAGTCTGTTCACCAGGATTAGAGAGGCTATAAGTAGAGGGCACAGATGCAGGATAAGAGCGGAGAGTTTTGCAAGAGACCTGAGTACACAGTGGGAATTGTACCTGTCTCTACTACTCCCTCTGGCATCTCATTTCAGGCACTCACTACCCACTGTGCACTCAAGTCTCTTTTAAAACTCTCCTATTCAGTCAAACTGGTCTATGCTGACCACAGCATCCTCACTTCTAGTCCCAGTTGCCTGCTTTTGGCCCATGACCCTCCAAAACCCTCCCCTCCATGTACCTATACAAATGCTTCTTAAGTGTTGCAATTGTATCTGTCTCAACTACTTTCTCTGGCAGTGAGCACCTAGAAACAGGCCCTTCAGCCCTACCAGTCCATGCTAACCACAGCATCCTCCCTGTTCTGGCTAAATATGTTTGCACATGTTGGGTCTATGCTTATTGGTGAAATATACAGGAAAGCAAGGTGGTCTTAAACTCTAAGGGAAATTGTCATGATAGGCGCTGAGAAGATGTGAGATATCTACAATTAGGCAGCATAGTTTCCACTTAAGTTGAAGATGAGGTGATGCTTCTTCATTCAGAGTTTCCCGAATCTTTAGAAATCTCTACCCTACAGAAGTACAAATGCAAAGTCAATGAAACAGATACATTTTTGATCTACAGAAGAATCAAGAGTTATGGGGTACAGGCAGAAATGTTGAGCTGAGGCAAAGATCTTTTAGAAGAGTAGAAAAATCAGAAAGGCTCTGTGGTTTTACCATAATCTCATTTCTTTTGTTCCTGCACAGATTAGGCAATGTTGGAACGGCTGGGTTCTTCCTTTCCTGAAAAGGCAAGGTTATACCAACTATGTGTGGGAGCAATCTGACTAATCCCACTCCCTCAAACTCTCACCATCAAAATGCAGGTTCTCTCTTTGCAGGTATTTATCCACCTCCCTTTTTGAATTTGCCTGTACTGCAAGTCTTTCAGTAAAATCTCACAGTGCAAACTCCTCTGTTCGAAGGGGAATAACATCCTTTCTGGTCCATGCATGGTCCCTTGTCCCTGAAATCATCTTGGTAAATTTTTCCGAAACCCTCTGGAAAGGCTTTGCACCTTTCTATTATTTATACTGGGGGGTAAGTCTGGTGCCTTATAAAGGTTTTATCACCTTATACTTCTGTACAACGCCTTAAGACATCCTTATACTCACCACTGGGGAACACTTCAAACCTTTAAGAATCCATGGTCTCTCATAGTTTCTTAGTCATCATCCCAGCTTGCTCCATCACTTTCTACCAATTACACAAAAAGAATTAGAACAGGAACAGGCCTGAGAATCTGGCAAGGCCCAAATTTAAATATCCTCCCCTTTATCTTGTAACTATGTCCGCACATTAAAGACTCCCCCAAAAGTAGAAAAATCTTGACATCTTCTCTGTCATGTCCCCTTTGGATCTTGCATGTTTAAGTAAGATCATCTCTCATTCCTCTTAACTCCAAAGAATTCAGTAAGTGAGAATTATAAAAACAGTGGATACTGGAAATGTTAAATAAAACAGAAAATGCTAGAATCTCTCAGCAGTTCAGGCAGCGTCTGTGGAAAGAGAAACATTATCAGAAACATTTCCACCCCCTTCCCTAATTTTTCCTGTTCCCCAAATCTAACCAGCAATTTCTGTTTTCATTTCACTTTCCACTGCCACTCATAAAAGGACAACCACCTCAGCCAGAAATTAGCCAAGTGAATCTCCTTTGGCCATAAAGTTGAAAGTCAAGTTTATTACTATATGTTTATTGTCACAAGTACGTGGAAGCGCAGGTGAAATGAAAACTGATTTGCCACAGCATCACAGGCACATCCGGTAGCACTGGAGACACAGCATACTGTTACTATACTGAGGTGGTGATTACAGTTGTTCAGCTTGGTTCAAGAATCGAATGGTTGAAGTGAAATCACAGTTCTTGAACCTGATAGTATGGGACTTTAGGCTTCTGTACCGTCTACCTGATGGTAGCTGTGAGGAGATGGCATGGCCTGGACTGGGGGGATCTCTGATGATAGATGTTGCCTTTTTGAGCAGTGCCTAATGTAGATACTACCAGTGGTGGCGAGGAATGTGCCCATGATGTATTGGGTTGACTCCACTTCTCTCCGGAGCTCTCATGTTCCCATGCATTTGAATTGCCATACTGGACACAAGCAGACAGGACATTTTCAACGGTACATCTGCAGAAGTTTGTCAGATTGTTCAGCAGCATGCTGAACCTCCTTTACCTTCTAATTAGAGACATTAGCATGACTTCCATATGATTAGATCTCTGTGCTGGGTTCATGGCTGACCATCCAATATGTCAACTCCCATGAACTTAAAGCTGCTGACCACCTTCACTTTTGATCCTCTAATGTAGACTGGCACACGTCTGTCCTCCTTCCCCTTGCTGAATTCAACAATCCGTTCCGTTCTGTAGTTTTACTAACATCGACGGAGAGGAAATTCTTGCAGAACCACTCAGCCATGTGTTCTGTCAAATCCCTTTATACTGACTTATTACCACCTGGGATCTGTCCAAGAGCAGTGGAGTCATTGGTGAATTTATATATGTCAGTGGAGCTGTGCTTAGCCACAGAATCATGTGCATATACAGAATAGAACAGGTGGCTAAGCATACAGCTCGAGGTGTACCTGTACTGATGCTCAGTGAAGAGGAGGTGTTGTTACCAATCCTCACTGACTCAGGTATGCCAATAATAAAGTGAAGGATCCAGTTGCAAAGACATGTACAGGGTCCCAGGTCTTAAAGTTTGCTGATGCCTGGGAATCATTGTGTCAAACTCCGGGCTGTAGTCAATGGACAACGGTCTTACAGATGTGTAACTGTTGTCTGGATGGTCCAAAGAAGAGTGACAAGCCAGAAATAGTGCAACGTTGAATCTGCTGTTGACTTGTTGTAGCGGTAGGGAAATTGAAGCAGATCATTTACGAGGCAGCAGTTAATTCATGCCCAAACAACATCACAAAGTATTTCATTATAGATGATATAGGTGCTACTGGACAGTAGTCGTTGATGCAGGTCACTAGATGACTCTTGAGCACCGGTACACTGGATGCATTTCAAAACCAGGCGAGAACTTCGGACTACAGAAGTGACAGGTTGAATATGTCTGTGAATAGTCAAGCCAGATGGTCCACACAGATCTTTGGTGCTCCGTCAGAGATGTCATCTGGACCAGGTGACACTTTTCTTGGATTCACCCACTTGAAGGATGCCCAGGCATCAGCCTCAGAGATTGAGACGAGAGTCTCTGGGGATGTGGGGGCTCGTGTATGTGTATCAGTTCTCCCTATCAAGGGATGCCTACAAGGTATTTAGCTCATCCAGGAGGGATGGGTCAATGCAATCTAATGTTTCTCTTTTGCCTTGTAGAAAGTAATATTGTGCAGGCCCTGCTATAGCTGTCGAGTATCTGACAGTGATTTTATTTCAGTTTAATATTTGCACGTTCTTTGCACGTTCATTCATCTTTCAGAGCTCATACCTGGATTTCTTAAATGAGTCTGGGTTGTCACTCCTAAATGGTACAGATTTAGCCCTCAGTAGATTATGAATTATCTGGTTCGTCCAGTGCTTCTGGTTGGGGAAGAGTCAATGTTTCTGTGGGTACAAACTTGTCCATGCAGAACCTTGTGAAGCCATTGATGGCTGTGACATATTTAAAAATATCCCTGATGAACATGGCAGAGTTTATCATCGAAACATTGGCTATAATTAATATCTGTACCCGGCTGGAAGCCCGAGAAGAGTTTATTCATATGACATATTAATTAACATCCGCTGATGAATCACTGGACATGGTTCATTCCACCAACTGTGTCAGCTCCTCTACAGAGACTTCAAGCCAGGCTCCCTCCATGAAGTGACAGGTGTCAGGGTACACCAATTTGTTCTTGTTCATTATGGCACAGTTTCTCAGGTGTAGCTTGATGTCTGTCTGAGTGAGGTGCAGATCTATTCAAGGCAAATCCATTCAAGATGATAGCAGAGAACTTTCTTTGTAGGTAGAACAGTGCCCACTTGTTTCAGTTCAGGGGAGAACAAATGGGACAGGACCAACACATCCATGCATCATAACGAGGTTATCATAAACGGGGCACTGCTGTCCAGTCCATGCAATGAATCAAAAAACCCTTGGGCTGGAGCAATGTGACAGGTGAGCCATGTCTCTGTGAAACAGAGGACACCGAGACCGTCATATCCCCTTAATAAGACAATCTTGCTCCCAAGTCTTTGGTCTTGTTCTCCAGTGTTGGTATATTGGCTAGAAGATGCTTGGAAGGTGGGGCTGCGGGAGTCCTAAGCCCCTACACTTCAATTTTATCTAAATTCCCTTCCAGCCACCATGTATTCTGGCAAAATACTCTCCTCTTTAATGTAAACAAGTGCTGTTCATCTAATGCCAGTTTATCGTTCATTAACAAAGTCTATCAAAACTGTGCATAGTTCTCTAGGTGTGTCCTTCCAAATAGCAAGAATACTTCCCTATTTCTAAGCTCAAACACCCTTCCAATAAAGGCCAAAATGTTATCATAGACTCCAGTGTCGAGTGGCATTAAACTAACAGGCCTACAGTTTGCTTTTTCTTTGTTTTACTTCTGGCCTTCCATTACGCTGGTACCCATCTGGAACTCAGTAAGCTTTTGTCAACAGATTTTTCAAAGTGTGATTTTTATAGCCACTTTCTTAAAAGCTCTCACACATATATTCCACCAGATTTTTGTTTTGTATCTCTTAGATTTCCCTCTGGTTTATATTGCCGCCTCTTACTGTTCCTACTACAATGTGATTTATTGAAGATAATTACATGTCTCTGCATTGAATTTCATCTGCTATGCTATCTATCTGCCCATTTCACTATCAGTTCACTTAGTTCCAAGTACTGTGCCATCTGCAAACTGGCAAACCCAAATCCAAATGAATAAAAAACAAAGCAAGTGTTCTCATCTGTGACAACCAGAAAATATCATTAGCGAAAACTCAACCTTTCACTAATACTCTGTTTTCTTCTGTGGCTAATAAACCTTCAATCCTGAAGACAACCTGATTATGTGGCTTCTTTTGGAAGTCCATGTCTCTGCATAGACTGCATTTTTATTTTTGACTCTTTGTTACTTCATGTCAAAACTCAATCAAGTTTGTTAGATATGATACAAACATTTTTAATCTCTCCCTCTCCTAGAGTAGAGTGTCCTCTTGCTTCAAATTATCTGCCATTGTCCCCGCACCAAAAAAGACCAAGGTAACACACCTGAACGACTGGCATCCTGTCGCACTCACCTCAATAATAAGCAAATGCTTTGAGAGCCTGGTCAAGGACTACGTCTTCAGCATGCTAACACCCAAACTGGACCCCCTATAATTCGCCTACCAACACAATCGATCAACAGGTGATTTATATAGCCACTGCTCTACATACCATCCTTACACATGTGGAGAAGGATGCTTACATGAGAATGCTGTTTTGGCACTACAGTTCCATAACTCTATCCAGGCTCAACAAGAAACTTAAAGACCTTGGCCTTGACCCTGCCTTGTGCAGCTGCATCCTGGACTTCCTGTCAGATCGCTGGCAGGTGTTAATAGTGGGCTCCCTCACCTCCACCCCTCTGACTCTCAAAACGGGAGCCCTTCATAGCTGTGTACTGTCCCCTTCTTTACTTTCTATATACCCATGACTGTGTTGCCACCCACAGCTCTAATTGCAAATTAAATTTTTCAATGACACCACATTGATTGGCTTAATCTCAAACAATAATGAGGTGACATACAGAGAAGAAGTCATCTATCTAACACAATGGTGTCAAGAAAACAACCTCTCCCTCAGTGTCACAAGAACAAAGGAGCTGGTTGTGGATTACAGGAAGAATGAAGACTGGCTAACCCCTATTGGCATCAATGGATCTGGGGCTGAGAGAGTGAACAGCTTTAGGTTCTTCAGCGTCCACATCACTGAGGACCACACGTGATCTGTACACACCAACTGTGTGGTGAAAAGGGAACATAGGCATAGGCATCCGTTAGTCTTGTGAGAACATGGATAAGCGCCTTGGAAGGTTTTCCAGGATTCAGACCTGGGCAGGGTTGTATGGGAGACCAGCAGTTGCCTATGCTGCAAGCCTTCCCCTCTCCACACCACCGATGTTGTCCAAGGGAAGGGCACTAGGACCCAAGCAGCTTGGCATTGGTGTCGTCACAGAGCAATGTGTTATTAAGTGCCTTGCTCAAGGACACAACACGCCTCCTCAGCTGAGGCTCGAACCAGATCACTGGACTGATGCCTTATCCACTAGGCCACGTGCCAACAGAAAAAAAGGCACAACAGCCCCTCTTTCACCTTAGGCAGTTGAGGAAGTTTGGTATGGGCCCCAAAATCCCAAGAACTTTCTGCAGGGGCACAATTGAGAGCATCCTGTCTGGCTGCATACCACCCTAAATCATTGGATTCTGCAGAGTGCGGTGCAGATAGCTCAGCGCATCTGTAGTTGTGAACTTCCCATGATTCAGGACATTTACAAGGACAGGTGTTTAAAAAGGGCCCATGGATCATTGGAGACCCAAGTCACCCCAAGCACAATCTGTTCCAGCTGCTACCAACCGGGAAATGGTACCACACTATAAAAGCCAGGACCAACAGGCTCCGGCACAGCTTCTTCCACCAGGCCATCAGACTGATCAACTCACAGTGATCAGACTGTATTTCTATGTAACATTGACTGTTCTACTTATTATAAATTACTATGATTGCACATTGCACATTTAGACAGAGATGTATCATCAAGATCTTTACTCTTAATGTATGAGAAGGACGTAAGAAACAAAGTCAATTCAATCCAATTTGATTTTAACAAATCCATGGTGCCTTTCTCTAATCAATGCACATTGGACCAGATGATTGCAAGTCCCATCTCAGTTTTTTGCTTCTGAATGTTATCCCACTACTGAAGTATAACTGATTGGTTATTTATTGGTTTATCCATTTCTTTTGAACATATGCATTTTCCCATTCCTCAGGTACCATTCCTGAATCCACAGCATCCCTGGATAGATCAGATTTTCTATTTAAGGGCAATTAAGCATTTAATAACATAATCACATCATTTACCTCTCATATTTGAAGGTTGGAAATAGTTTTCATTACCAATAAAATTCTTCTGGTGAAAGACCACATACAAGCATTTAACAATGCTAGGCAAAGTTGAACAAAATTAATTTTATTTAGAGAAACTATTTCTAGTGTATCCACTACCTTAACAGTACTGCGGAAGTTTTGATGTATGCAGTTTCAACACCTTAGCCAACAGCCATGGAGGTAACAGAACCATGAATTCAGCACTGGTAATCAGAAAATGGGTTATATATGATGATAATTTCTTGTTGTGAAACCATCTTGGGGGAATACATTGAGAGATAGGTTTGCATATGCAATATGTGGCAAATGCATCCAGCATTATCTTTGACCTGGGCCTGTTGAATAAAAACAACAGCCAACAATGGCAGAGATTTCTGTTGTTGGCCAATCTCAGACATAAAGACGGCCTATAGTCAAAAAGCAGCATTCAAGGCTTCAACACCATGTAACCACAAGTTTTACAGATCTGTGTTACCATTGTAAAGGGTTCATTGCCACATATTTTTGTTTAAAGCACAGGTTCCTAACCTATTATATGCCATGAACCAATACCATTAAGCAAGCGGTCTATTGACACCAGGTTGGGAACCCCTGCTTTAAAGGGTCCAAATGCTACTTGTTGTGTATTTGATCTTTCAATAATATTTGAGTAACCTGTTACATATATTGGTTGATTAAGTATCATTGTTCATTTAAATAATTAATTATATATTATATGTAAAAAATACATTTTACACAGCCTAGCATTGCCTAGCATTGTTAAATTCTTCCATGTGGTCATTCACCAGAAGAATTTTATTGGTAATGAAAACTATTTCCAACCTTCAAATATGAGAGGTAAATGATGTGTCTATGTTATTAATACATTAATCGCATCACACTACCATATGCATGCCTCGCTTAAAGTAAGCTTAGACTGCAGCCATTTTTTTTGGATTCCCATGAGTTTCTTTGAATTAGTTCAATGTTTTGAAGTTACAAAACATAACATTGGCGACGAGGTTTTTTAAAACGAACTGGAGACGGCTACGGACTTGTTAAATGCAGCAAGATGTTTGAAATTTTTTTAAAACTGCTTAGCGCAGCACAGCATGTGGAAAGGCAGTCTTTGGAAGGGAAGGGGCAATCAAGTTTTTTTAAAGGCAGTAAATGGAAGAGTTCAGGGTTCATAAACTGTTTACTAATATACTAATACTAATTATTTGAAAAAATTGGAAATGGCTGGTTACATCAGAAAGACTGAAGAGCTTAATTACACAAAGGGCTATTGGCTTATGTATACTGGGTGATCGGAACAGTATTTTGAAGCAAATGAAATAACCAACGAGAAACGATTACCAATTTTGCTAAGTGCATTAGGTTTAAAGGTAGATAATTTGCTTTGAAGTTTGACTGCTCCCATCAAACCTGCAGAAAGGAACTTCTCTGATATTATGAATCTAATTCAGGAACACTTAGAACCAAAGCCATTGTTAATTGCAGAACGCTTTAGGTTTCATAAGTGGAATTACAAAGAAGGGAAGTCCATTTCACCATAAATGGCTGAATTAAAGAGATTGTCAGAGCATCGTACATTGTCATTGTAATAGGCTTAATGATACACTACACTGAGAGATTGTTTAGCTTGTGGAATCTTTAAAAAAAACTGAAAAATGGCTCGTAACTGAAGCACGGCTTACATTTCAAAGAGAATGGAAATTATTATTTCAATGGAATCCACAGACAGAGACACGATTGAGTTGCAGTCAGGAATGAAAGTGACTGTAAACAAAATTGCAGCATCCAAACAGTCAAGTTGCGGTTTCAAAAAGAACACTAACCTGCATGCTGTTGATGAAAAGTATGATAATGATGAGAGTGACTCAGAATTGTGTAGGCTTGAGATTTACAGTGTGAAAATTAGCAATAGACAAGCAATATGGCTTATGCCAGAAGTGAACGGTATATTAATTAAAATAGAGTAGAACACTGGCTCCGCTGTTTCAGTCATTCCACAAAATAATTTTGAACGGTATTTCAAAAATACCAAACTGAAATCTGCAGATATCCAATTAAGAATTTGTACTGGAGAAAAGATAATTCCTGTTGGAATGACATCCGGAACAGTGAAATACAACAGCCAACAAGTCACAATGAGCTTGTATATGTTAAAAAAACAGAAGGACCATATTTGTGGGGGAATGATTGGCAAAGACAACTGCATCTTGATTGGAGATCCATCCAGAATTTGAATGTCACAACCCCTGCAATGATGCCATATGAAAGCAAATTAAGAAAGATACTGGATGATGCCACAACTGTTTCCATGCTGAACACCATGAAAGATTGCCCAACAGAGGAAAACAGGTGTTGATGCCAACTTCTGTGCCCCTGGTTGGAAAGCATATTGGGCCAAGGAAAGATCATGCTGCTCAGAGAAAACATGAATGTGACAAAAGCAGTGGTCCGACTGCAACAGTTTTTGTAGGCAGCGTATCAGATAAAGTTTCTGATATGTTAATCAGGCAATTACTTACAAAATATGCCATGATTTTAAGCTGGAAGTGAATTCAACAAGCTTCAAGAAAGTTGGTGAATATAAAGAACCAGAATCTTCTCTGTGTGCATTAAGGTTATTGCATGAATTTCAAATGGCCTTTGGAAAAGTAGATGCAAAGACCAAAGCCCAGCTGAATGAATGGGAGTGAAAAAAGAAAGGAGTCAATGGAGAAATGAAAACAGAGGATTCATCAGATGATGTTGTTGATGCAGAAACTAAGAGCAGAATTCAGATTGTAAAGGGAGCAATATAAGGATTAATAAGAGAATAATCCTGTGAACTAAATGGACCTTCCCAATATCAACATGTAGACTAGAAGAAGAGTAAGGAGGGAAGAGTTGGAGATAAAGAAAGTGAACAAGAGAGAGAAAGGCATGAAAAAGAGAAGAAACGTGAGAAAAAAAAAGAAAGGGATTGAAGAAGATCCAGAAAAAAGGAAAGAAGAAGAAAGGTGTCCAGAGCAATCAGAACCATTTCCTGTGACACGAGTCCTTGATGAGAATGGTTTGGACACAAAGGCTGGGGTATCCAAAACAAGGATCAAATCATGGTATCAAACTGGATCTGAGCATAAAACAAACTCTAGATGATATCTCTGGTAACCTTATGATTGAGTACCAAACCTCAGTTCAGGAGTTCCATTATTGGCACCCAAAACATGATTACCAATTGTCAGGACCATTCTGAACCCTTAAAGTGGCTATGCCAACTATCCGTACTCCGGCGAGTTAGAGCGTCTATATCTCAGAAGCTGTCATGTTTGGGAGCTTCTCGTACAGTTCCAGAGTCAACTCCTTCAACCACCGCAGAAGAGGCCCCAGAACCTGAAATTGTTTCACACCCACAAGTTTCACCTGCCAAGCAGGGTGATCCCTCCTGTCAGGAAAAACATTATCCCACATGAGTAAGGAATCCTCTACAGCAATTAAATCTTTAAGCCTGAATGGGACAATTTAAAATTTATTATGCTATGGATGACAATATGGTAGTTGAATTATATAATATGCTGTGTATGTAGTTGAGATGCAATCTGGATTGAGTCGGAGTTCATAGTTACAGGTATGCAGGGAGGAGAGTTGTGTATTTGATATGTCAATATTTGTGTAATTTGGTATGTACGTATTCATTGATTAAGCATTCTCGTTAGTTTAATTAATTAATTTTAGGGTATATGTAAAAAAAAATACATAATCACATACGTTATCACGCTGCCACATGATACGTGTGCGCCTCGCTTAAAGTAAACTCAAACTACTCCCATATTTTTTGGACATCCATGAGTTTTTTTGAATTAGTTTAATGTCTTGAAATTTAAAAACATAACACTACTCAAACCAGAAGAAAGGGCATAACAAGAGGGTAGAATGCTGCAATGGGGGCATTTCTCTCATTGAAAGCCATAGAGAGGAGCATGGTCAATCACTAACCTTACTTTGAAGATGTGGGGACTAATGCATTCTATGGTATAACTTCATAGCTTAGTGATCTATGTCACTGGCTAAGTCAATAGCCAGGACTTAGATCATCTGGTCATAGAGATATATAGCCTAGAAACAGGCCCTTCTGGCCAACTGATGAAATTTCCTACCTGAGCTAGTCCCATTTGCCCGTATTTATTCTATATCTCTCTTAGCCTCTCCTATCCATGTACCTATCCAAATGCCTTTTTAAATATTGTACTTGCTTCCATCTGTACCCTTTCCAATGGTAGCTTACTGCACATATCCATCACCCTCTGTGTGAAAAAAACCTTCCTTTCATTTTTCCCCTCTCACCTTAAGTTCATGTCTTGTAGTTTCAGACTCCCTACCCTAGGAAAAAGACTGTGATCATTCACCTTATCTATGTCCCTCATGATTTTATAAACATCTGTAAAGTCATCCCTTAGACTCCTAAGCTTCAGGGAGAAGTGCCCATTCTATCCAGCCTCTTCTTATAACTCAACCCTCCCGTTCCAGTAAAATCTTGTCAATCCTTGCCATACCCTTGCCAACTTAACGATATCCTTCATAAGACGATCAGAACTGAGTGTGTGTCCTCACCCATGTTTGAACAGATGTAACATGATGTTCTAATTCTTGCACTCAATGCCCTGATTGCTAAATCTGAAAGTACTCCATCACTCTCTGACTTCTACCACCAAACGAATTATCAGTCAGCTTGTGATCTAACCTTTCAGACCAGCCTACTAGGTGAGACCTTGTCAAAGGCCTTGCTAAGGTCCAGATAGACATTATTTACTGCTCTGACTTGTGATTCCTCTTGGTCAGCTCTTCAAAAACATACTGAAATTTGTAAGACATGATTTCCCACATAAAAAGCAGGCTGACTACCCCAAATCAGTCCTTGCCTTTCCAAATTCCGGTAGATGCTGACTCTCAAAATTTCATCGAGGAACTTTCCTAGTGTTGATGTTAGAACCACCAGCCTGTTGTTCCCTGGCTTGTCCCAGCAGCTCTTCTTAAATGAAGACACAACATTAGCTACACCGCATCTTCTAGGACAATACGTGGCAAATGATGGTACACCTATCTTTGCCAGGGTCTTTGCAATTTCTTCCCTAGCTTGCCAGAATGTCCCAGGATACACCTGGTTACACCTCTATCCAACTTTGTGCTCTTAAAGTCTACCAGCACATCCTCTTTTTCAAAGTGGATATGTTTCAAGATAATCAGTATTTCCGTCTCCGAGTTCCCTAGCTTCCATGACTTTGACTTCCATGACTTCCCATGAATTTCGCGACAGATGCCAGAGATATTAAATCTGATTCTGATCCCAGCTGCCTATATCTGATTTATCGAAGCCAACAGATGTGCAGAATTAGAAGAAACGAGAAGAAAACGGAAAGAGAGGCAGCAATAACCAAAGCCCGATCTGCCATCTGGAACTACCTGTCCTGAATGCAGAAGAACTTTCAAAGCCAAGATTGGACTCATAAGCCACTTGAGAGCCCATAAATAGATCAACAGAATGAAGACTATCATACTCGATCTCGAGGGATAACCACAACAACCTGATTTATGCCACCTATTTTCTGACCTACTGTCAATAGTTGCAAAACCAGCAATAATAGGGAAGGATTGGTTAACCATAAATTGAATAGATGGAAGTATTCACCACATGGTAAATCACACTCTCTATCATGAATCTTCAAATATAAGCAGTGAGAACATAATTTTCATCCTATAGATTGTAGATGGTGTTCTCAGAGACAGCAAAAAAGATTGGCCAAGTGACTCTGCATCATGCTCTCCTGAAGCAAGAGGATGAAAACACTTGAGGGATGACCAATGTTCAGATGAAAAGATGAAGTCATTCAAGAATAGCACACACAAATTGCTGGAGGAACACAGCAGCTCAGGCAGCATCTATGGAAAGAATAAATGGCAGAGAATGTTCATCAGGACTGGAAAGGAAGGGAGAGGAAGCCAGAAGAAGGAGATTTCAGGGAAGGGAAGAAGTACAGCTAGAAGGTAATGGGAGTAAGTGACAAGCTATCACCTTCTAGCTTGTACACCTTCCTCTCCCCCTACTTCTTGTTCTGGCTTCTTCCCCCTTCCTTTCCAGTCCTGATGAAGGGCAGTCTGAAACACTGACTGTTTACTCATTACCATAGGAGCTGCCTGGTCTGTTGAGTTCCTCCAGCATTTTTTGTGTGTTGCTCGTGATTTCCAGCGTCTGCTGAATCTCTTGTGATTAGTCATTCTGGCATGAAAGGTTTCAATTATCAGACCCATCTTGTTTAAAGTGAGGAAATCAAATTGTTATCCCAAATGTTTTTAAATATATATAATAAATGAACTACAACAGGGCATAACATCAATGTTAATAAACAATGAGAAGTGTTTCAAAGAAACCATGTTACTGTGTACAATTTGCCACCTGTGCAATGCAGTACAACCCAAGGAAGACATGGAAATGTTCAACTTGACCAGTCCATGCGTTAATGCTGACTTTTGTTAAAAGAGGAAGCCATAACTGCCCATGTCTCATCAATGCAGATATTAAATGTACTGAAGTCAAGATGTGTGTGTTCATGTACAGTCAGGAAGGCCATTGAGGTGGACATCTACAGTGCCCAACAACTCACTTTGCATTTGGTTGAATGCCAAATGCGGAATAGTTGGGCTAATTATTCATTGATTCCTTCTCCTATACCTGACTCCAGTGCAGCAGCAGAGAGATGGGTAAAATTAATTAAAGGCAGCCTTTAAAAAAAAACAAGTGTTGCAAGATTCTTCAAGCTTCAGAATGAATTATCAGTTAGGTAATTTCTAGTTAAAGTATCACAGTGTTTCACATGCTGCCAGAGGATTCACCCCAGCAAGCTGTCTACGCCTTGCTGCCTTCACAAATGATTGAGTTTAGAGGACAGAAGCAGGTTAAATTAAAATGCAGAGAAACGTAATTCAGTCCAACTACAAAAGTTGTACTATTGAACCCAGTATCAATGAGATACAAATGGTGGTCTTGAGGCTTGTCTGCGGCTTGAAGTAGAACTTGCTATTCATTGGAAATAAGATCAGAAGTGTTCATGCTGATTAAATCATCATAACAATGGACGTATTCAATGACACTAATGGGATGTGTGATGGCAAATCCTTTTCTGAAGTAGATATAGAATTAATTCTATTAACAAGCTACAGATTAGCTGTGAATTTATCCAAGAGGCAACAGATTATCCAGTTCCAAACATCTGGAGCAATGTCAAAGACTACTACACAGCTACTGATCTAAAAATGACTAAGGAAGTTAGTTAAACTAAATCTGTAGTGGGTATAGACCTAAGTGACAAGTGTCCGCAACTGACCTTAGTTAGAAAATAATAAAGTAAGATCCTGGTGTCATTAATTTGTAGTTTCAACCTACAGGACCAGCACTTCAAGAATAGTTCAAGATCTCCTTCAAATACTTTGCAATTAGTTAGATGTCCCTGAGAGCAATTTCAGTCTCAGGGTGAGGTCCTATCACCTGATCCACCATTAGATGAATTGATGACTATTTAAAATTTATGAACCATGGTTCTAATTCACCCCAGATGGAAACATCTTTTCCACAGTTACTTGAGAAAAAGCTTTCACCTAAGGAGCCACAAATAATAAACTACAGGCACAAACATGGCAAAATCTAGACATCAACTTTACAACCATAAACTCACACAAGTCCATTATCTTGATTTCAGTATTCAAAATGATGAGAAAATGAACAACCAGAAACAAAATTTTAGAGAAAAACTATAAAAGTAATCTACCACATGTAGTGTTTTTGGTTTTTGAGCATAGATTTTGTTTGACCAGTGTAAAGATTAATTAATTAATTGATATATAATGTGGAGTTGGCCCTTTTGGCCCTTCAAACTGTGCTGTACAACAATCCCCCAATTTAATTACAGTACTATTTACAATGACAAATTAACCTACCAAGTGGTAGGTCTTTGGACTGTGAAAGGAAACTGGAACACCCGGAGGAAACACACACGGTCACAGAGAGAATGTACAAACTCCTTACGGGCTTTGATGGGAACTGAACCCTGGTTCGCTGGTACTGTAAAGCATTGTGCTAACCACTATGCTATCATGCTGCCCCTAATGAAAGTAAATGCTGTCTGAACATGTTGACAGGAGCATCCAGCAGGACAGAGTCACTTGGAGAATGAAGTCAGTAGATATCAAGGATA
This sequence comes from Hypanus sabinus, assembly GCF_030144855.1. Classification (NCBI taxonomy): domain Eukaryota; kingdom Metazoa; phylum Chordata; class Chondrichthyes; order Myliobatiformes; family Dasyatidae; genus Hypanus; species Hypanus sabinus. The sequence continues at coordinate 87,809,450 of NC_082707.1, forward strand.
TTAAATGGAAGGAAGTATAAAAGGAAACTTTAGGTTAAAAGGAAGTATATGGTGGTAATATGAGGAGCTAAATCATAATGGATTTTGGATGTAGTGCCCAGAGACACAAGAAGAAACTTGGTCTGAATATAAATGACAAGATAAGACAAGTACCATCAAATTTTGAGCTCAAATTCTAAAGAGCCAAACAAAATTTTACAAAGAGAGTTCAGTTTGCATTGGAAATAATATGACCAATTAATCAAGATGGATAAATCATTGCATCTTGGAAGTTGAAACAGGAGTTATGTGTTTTCCAAATAGCAGTACAGAATATGAAAGGAAGGAAATAAATTATCCCAACAATCTAGGCAGTTCGGCTTTATGAACTAAGTGCACAAACCACAAAACACTCATTAAGAATTAATCATTCAAATTCACACTAATCTGTCAAAAGCACTACTCAACTAACATTGACAAGTTCAACCAACTATGTAAAGAGGCAAAGGTTATGATTTACAATTGCATTTAATATAAAAACAACTTTAATATAGTCAGTGTTTGCCTGGTCCCAAGTACAGCAATGACTAAGAATCCTGGCAAGCAAGACAAATTAATTAATCTGAGTGGCTCAAATTGTAAAGTTTGTTAGCCCAGGATTGAATTGGCTGGACGCTGTGGATTAGTCACTTTACTCAAAATGCATGCATCCATTACTTAATCATTCCAGGAAAATTCAGCATTTCCTGCCTCTCAACAACATTCTAGATATGTATGTTCTCTGCCTCTGTCTCTCCTTGTATAATCACCTTTCTCCATCTCAATCACATACTGCATTCTCAGAACAATCAGCATTCATAGAATCATAAAAATATAATGACCAAGAGAATGATATTATTCAGCCAAATGTGTCCATGTTACCCATTATCAACCTGCAGGCTATGTCTTTTCAAGTGTTCATCCACATATTTTATTTTTAACTGACCAAGTTCAACTTTACCACTCTTTCAGGCACTATGTTCACTCAAAGCATTTTTTGTACAATACCCTCTAAAAACCAATCACCACAAGTTAAGTCCCTTTGCTATTCATCTTGTCTAGGAAAGGTATTTTCACTCTATTTATTAATAAAAACAGAAAATGCTGAGATGCTCAGCAAGCCAGGCAGCATCTGTGGAGAGAGAAACAGAGATATTGCTTCAGTTTGATTGCCTTCCAACAGAAATGTTGCTTTTAGTTTTACATTTTATTTCTCTTGTTCAGGCTTCTCACAACTGATATATAACATAACTACATTTCCCTTCAGCCTCCTTTGTTTCAAATAAAACAATTCTAGTCAAGCCAATCTTTCCTCATAAATAATTCTCCAGTCATGGTAACGTTCTTGTAAATCTCCTTTGCACTCCCTTCAGTGATATTGTATCCTATGCTACCACCATGACTCCTCAGAGCTTTCTAAATTCACTGGATGATTAGGTGAATTCATGTCAGTATCCTCTCTCGGGATATTAACTGCAGCATGATGGAGGCTCTAATCAATCTCTGAGGTGTTACTTTAGACGGGCCACATCATTTGTATGCCCAACTCTAGACTCTCACTATTCTATTCCGAGCTCTCACAAGAGCCGAGGTTATCAGGCAGACAGAAGTTTCAAAGATGTGCCATGAAGAAATGCAACATCCCCAAGACACTTGAAATCTCTGGCAGGTGAAGAAATACTGGTGGTAGTATTGTGAATGTTGAGGTTATGCATTGGGATACACAGAAGTCCTATATAAGCAGTGGAAGGAGAATCCACCCACTGTTTCAGCCACCTCCTGCCCCATCTGTGGAAAAGTTTGTAGTTCATATATTGCCCTCATTTCACCTCAGAATCCATAAAACTGCAGTGAAAATAAGTCATTCTCATTTTTGAAGGACTGTTCTCTCTTTCTCGGTATCCTGCTATTCTGTCGTGTTTACCTTGCTTTTGGGCCACTTCCAAGAACAAACAATATTTTGTGCCTCAGTCCCACATTCAAGGAACATACTATGTTGCCAGTGGTAATTTCACTTTATACACCAAAGCAATCCCCAAGATGTACTTTCCAAAAGAAACAATATTCTCCACATTTCAGTAATATTCCAAAGAATAAGGATACTTCAATACTACTGAAGGGTCTTCGACTTGAATCCTGTTTCTCTCTCCATAGATGCTGCCTGACATGTTGAGTGTTTTCAGCATGTTGCATTTTTGTTTCAGATTTTCAGCACTGGCAGTTCATTAGATTTTCCCAATTAGATTGAACAAGACTATAGAACATTGCAGCACAGTTCAGGGCTTTCAGCACACAATGTTGTGTCGAACCTTTAACCTAAGATCAATCTAACTCTTCCCTCCTACATAGCCTTCCATTTTCTATCATTCATGTGCCTATCAAGGAGTTTCTTAAATGTTTTTAATGTATTTGCCTCTACTGATACCCTGACACATTCCACACACCCATCACTTTCTGTGTAGAAAAACCTACCGCTGACATCCCTCTTATACGTTCCTTCAACGACCTTAGTCCCCTTGTATTAGCTAATCCTGCATTGGGAAAAAAGTATCTAGCCAACCTCTCCATCTATGGGTCTTATTACCATTTCTCATTCTCCTTTGCTCCAAAGAGAAAAGTCCTAACTCACTCAAACTATTCTCTTAAGACATACTCTCTAATCCAGGCAGCATCCTGATAAATGCCCTTTGTACCCTCTATAAAGCTTTCACATCCTTCCCATAGTAACACACACAAAATGCTGATGGAACACAGCAGGCCAAGCAGCATCTTTAAGGAGAAGCACTGTTGAAGTTTCGGTCCGAGACCCTTTGTCAGGACTAACTGAAAGGAAAGGTAGGAAGAGATTTGAAAGTAGTGGGGGGAGGAGGAAATGCAAAATGATAGGAGAAGACCAGAGGGGGTGGGATGAAGCTAAGAGCTAGAAAGGTGTGGCCTTTTATATATTGGTGAGACCCGACGCAGACTGGGAGACCGTTTTGCTGAACACCTACGCTCGGTCCACCAGAAAAAGCAGGATCTCCCAGTGGCCACACATTTTAATTCCATGTCCCATTCCCATTCTGATATTCATCCATGGCCTCTATTGTCAAAATGAACCCAAACTCAGGTTGGAGGAACAACACCTTATATACCAGCTGGGTAGCCTCCAACCTGATGGCATGAACATTGACTTCTCTAACGTCCGTTAATGCCTCTCCTCCCCTTCTTACCCCATCCCTGACATATTTAGTTGTTTGCTTGTTCTCCATATCCCTGTGGTGCTTTGCCCCCTCCTTACTTTCTCCTGTGGCCTCCCATCCCATGATCCTTTCCCTTCTCCAGCTCAGTATCACTTTCACCAATCACATTTCCAGCTCTTAGCTTCATCCCACCCCCTCCGGTTTTCTTCTATCATTTCACATTTCCCCCTCCCCCCACCACTACTTTCAAATCTCTTACTATCTTTCCTTTCAGTTAGTCCTGATGAAGGGTGTCGGCCCGAAACGTAGGCAATGCTTCTCCTTATAGATGCTGCCTGACCTGCTGCATACCACCATCATTTTGTTTGTGTTGTGGTTTGAATTTCCAGCATCTGCAGATTTCCTCGTGTTTACATCCTTCCTATAATGAGGTCACCAGAACTGAACACAATATTCCAAATGTGGTCTAACCAGGGTTTTATAGAGCTGAAATGTTACCTCATGGCTCTTGACTCAGTTCCTCAAATAATGAAGGCCAACACGCCATACACCTTCCTAACCACCCTATCAACTTGCATGGCAACTTTGGGGAATCTATGGAGGAAGACCCCAAGATTCCTCTCAAACAACACACACAAAATGCTGGTGGAACACAGCAGGCCAGTCAGTATCTATAGGGAGAAGCACTGTCGACGTTTCGGGCCAAGACCCTTCGTCAGGACTAAACGTCGATAGTGCTTCTCCCTATAGATGCTGCTGAAAAACTTATATTTATAAGCTTTTCCACAACTTCAGGTTGTTCCAAAGGGCACAGAGTTAGTAAACCATTTTAGAATCCCTGTTGTAGTGCAGGCTCAGAGAGAAATCTTCACCTTAACCAGGACAGCATTCCTCCCTCAAACTGTGCCATGAAATCTGATTGACTATCATTTGAAATTACTGCCACTTGTGGAGTTTTGCTGACACAGCTCCTTATTGTGTGGGCACCGTGGCAGTGTAGCGGTTAGCACGATGCTATTACAGTTCGGGGCTTCAGAGTTCGGAGTTCAATTTTGATGTCACATGTACATCCTCCCCGTGGAATGTGTGGGATTTCGCTGGGTGTTCCAATTGCTTCCCATGGTCCGAAGACATAGCATTTAGTAGACTAATGGGTCATTGTGAATTGCCCCGTAATTATACTATGGTTAAATTGGAGTTTGCTAGGCAGCACAGCCAGATGAGCCTATTCCACACTTTATCTCAATAAATAATAATACTGATAAAGTTAACACAGTGAAATGCACTGACTTATAGGGTATAAAACAAACAGGAGGAAAGTAGAGAAAAGTAAGTGGAAAAGTAGGAAAGACACATAAGGGCAGAAGAGACCACCAGGAGGAAATGAGTACAAAGAATAGAGAAACAGTTATCCAAAATTAATTCAAGGCCTACAGTGGCCACCAGTCCTGAAGGGACTCATCTACCAAAGGACACCAGATCCTTCCTCTTGAGGGGCTCAAGGGCATACACCTAGTTTCAATTACCACTGCCTGAGTTAGCCATGAACCCACTGTGTGAAGGTAAGAGCATTACTGATCAGCACTAGCTATCAAAGACAAGCAAGCCCTGTCATAAGTGTTGGGCCACAGGCTTCCCCCTATGATTGAGACTGAGCTTGAGTGGTGCATCAGTGAGTGTGATAACGGTGCATGGCATTTATTAAAGGTATAGTTCCCTGGGCATGCTCCCACTGATGCTTCAAGGTGTAGGAGAGTGGTGACATCAGAGTGGCAGTGGCACCAGACTTGAATATTTAAAGTCTTCAATACAAAGATATCTCATTTCTGAGATGAGTTCGGGCATTCTTCCAAAACAGCAGAGGACAAATGCCACTGAATACATGAAGGGTGTTCAAAGGTGCAATCAGTATTATTATCAGCCCAAGAGAAGGAAGCAGAACAGTGCTTCCTCCCTGGTGGGCAGGGTCAATGTGGGAGATACAGATGTGACAGAGAATTTACATTCAAGGTTGTCTACTTTAAGCTTTTACTTTTATCCATTTACACTGTGTCCGGTGCCAGCATTCAAAAACTCATCCTGCTGAATCATCAAAATGCTGAATTGATATGCTGAGTCATGTGGCCTGAGTCATGAGTCATGACGACCGATGACAATGTGACCAGCACGTAGACTGATAACAGAGGAGCTGAGTTGCCACTCATGCTGCCCTGGCTGCTGTATGCCAACGTACAGGAGTCTTATGCAGCAGGAAAGGAACAATTATTCTAGCTGGTTCATTTCATAATTAATGTATTAATGACTGGGAAACAACCTTGATGCTTTTCCCCCAAAGGCTGTAATGGCCAATCCATTGCACCTTCCAGAGCTTTTTTAAAGCTCAGACACTGAACACAGTGATGAGGTCAGTAGAGGCTGCAGGATGCAGAGTCCCAGATTAGAAAGGGGAACATCTTTCTAGATGCCCCCATGCAGACACCTCTATGACAAGAGTATAGTCATTTCTCAGTTTATAAAAACTGAGATGCTCCTGAACAACATTTTGTTATGAAAAATGATTGGCAAAACATATTATGAATATTTTGATACAAGGCTCTCCTTTGAGCAGAGAATAAATGCTGCATTTTAGAACAAGTAAATTCCAGAGATGAGTATTCCAAAGAGTCTATGTACAAACAGAGTGTCATAAATCAAATAATTACTACAGAAACTTGACTAAAGGCCAGAACTGGTCAGAAAACGGATGCCTTCAGGGTCAAGTGTATTGGAATTATTGGTATAAAGTCAGGCTCATTGTAGATGGGACAGGCATTCAGCTTAGGCACATCACAGCCCCGTTTCACAAGCTTGGTGTTGCAGAATATTCTCAGCTATTTGCATTCCCTTTCAGCCTCTCCAATTTTCAACAAAATCAAAGTGTAGCCATGGACATCTGCACGGGGTCCAGCTATGCCTGCCTTTACTTTGGCCATGTGGAACAGTCCAGGCTCCAAACCTGACCATGTAATACTCCCCAACTCTTTCTATGCCACATTGACAACTGCATTTGTGATGCTTCATGCACCCATGCTAAGGTTGTCAATTTCATCAACTTTACCTCCAACTTCCACTCTGCCCTTAAATTCACTTGGTCCATTTCTAACACCTCTCTCCCCTTTCTCATTCTCTTTATTTCCATCTCTGGAGACAACCTGTCCACCAATATCTTCTGTAAACCTCCCATGGCTTTCTAGACTATTCCTCTTCCCACCCTATAACAATGCCATTCCCTTTTCCTTTGTCTCTGTCACATCAATAGGATGAGCCTTTCCTATTCTGAACATGGACAATTGGGCGCAAGGTGAGGAGTAGTTAGTGCAATGCAATTATAGCTCGAAGCATCAGAGTTCAGAGTTCAATTCTGATGAAAGGAGTCTGCGTGTCCTTCCCATGGACTCTGTTGGTTTTCTCTGGGTCCTTAAGTTTCCCCTCACAGTCCCAAGATGTAGTGGTCAGTAGGTTAACTGGTCATTGCAAATTTTCCCATGATTAAACTAGGGATAAATCAGAGGATGCTGGGTGGTGCAGTTTGAAGGACAGGAAGTATCTCTAAATAAAATAAATAAAAACATCAGAAACGTCCTCCTTCAAAGAATGGGGTCTCTCTTCCTCTACCATTGATGCTGCCTCATCTGCATGTCCTCCAGTACCTGAACATCTGCCCTCAATCTATCTTCCCACCACTTTGGTAGGAATTGCGTTCCTCTTATCCTCACCTACCACCCCATGAGGTTCTGTATCCAGCACATTACTCTCCATAACTTCAGCCGGAGACCCTACCCTACCAGCAAAAACATCTTTATTTCCTCTCTACTTGCCACATCCCGCGGGGGTCACTCCCTCTGACATTCTCTTGACTATTTGTCCCTCACCACTAAACCCCTTCTGGTACTTATCCCTGCAAGTGGAAAACGTGCTAAACCTGCCTATTCACCTCCTCCCTCACCTCCATTTAGGACTGCAAACAGTCCTTCCAGGTGAGACAACACTTTATCTGCAAACCTGTTGCGGTCATCTCCTGTATCTGGTGGTCTTAATGCAGCTTCTCTGCATTGGTGAGACCCAGCATAAGTTGGGGGACCATTTTGGTGAGCACCTTCACTCCATCTACAAAAAGCAGTGTTTCCCAGTGGCCGATGATTTTAATTCCAATCCCCATTCTGACTTTTCAGTCCATGGCTTCCTCTACTGGCATGATGAATCTAGTCTCAGGTTGGAGGAGCAACACATCATTTTCATTCTGGGTAGCCTCCAATCTGATGCCACGAAGATCAATTTCTCTAAGCTCCGGTAATTTTTCTCCCTTTCCTCTTCACTCTTCTTCATTTTCCCACTCTGGCTCCTCGCTTGCTCTTCTTTTTTCTTTATCTGCCTACCACATCCTCCTTCCCTTTCTCCCATGGTCCATTTTTTCCTCACGTCACCTCACAGTGTCTTACTTTATCCCCTCTTCCCCCACATACCTGGCTTCACTTATCATCTTCTAACTTGTATTCCTTTCCCTCCTCCTACCTTATTGGCTTCTTCCTCCTTCCTTTCCAGTCCTGAAGAAGGGTCTCGGTGCAAAACATCAATGGATTATTCATTTCCATAAATGCTGCTAGACATTTTGAGTTTCTCCAGCATACTGTGTGTGTGCTCTCTTGTGCTTGTGCAGCTAATTGCATGATAAGTTGTAGCGTTCATGATGCAGCAGCTGATTTGGTTAGATCACATTCCAGCAGAAGTTAATTGGGGTCAGGGGTACCAGCACCTTTGAGCTGTGGCCATCTGGCTTCCCCTTAAAACACGTACATGGTGAGCAGATGGTGCCTGACTGTGGGCTTTTGTCCGCTCTGAAAGCAAATAAGCATCATCCCTTCAGGCTCAAATCACTGCTCATATTAATTATATGTAATAGAATTACAACAGAACAGAAAAATAGAGCAGGAAGACATCGTGTTCTTTACACACTGCTCCAAGTCAATGAAGCAGCAAGATACTTTGGCAGTTATTTTTAGTTGTTTTATATTGAGTCCCTAACTGCTGAAATACTGAATAAGCCATGACTTTTAGCTACCTCGCTGGGAACACGAATAATCGTAAGAAAACCTTGCAGTGAGCTTATTCTTTCCTCTGCCTCCAGAGTCAGCTTTCATCACAGTCAGGAAGCATTTCCTATTATTTCCCGCTTGTTTCAGCTTTCATGGATATCCTCATGCAAGCAATCATACTTTCACATAGTCCTCCCAACAAGTGCAAAATGTGCTGCACAGAATTATTCAATACTGAGGCACGAAAGATGACAGGGAAATAAACCATGCTTAAAGAACTCAGAATCGAATATTAAAGATCTTTGAGCCACAGAGCCAGTGGCATACTATAAGCCCTTTGGCCCACCTTGAACCTAATGGTTATCAAGCATCCATTTATACTCATCCCGTTTACCAGGATTCATTTCATAGATTTTTATGCTTTGGCAATTTAAGTGTTCTTCAGGCCATTTGACCCATTGAGTCTGATCCACCAGTTCATCATGGCTGATCCATTTCCCTCTCAGTCCCAATCTTCCGCCTTCTCCCCATATCCCATCATGCCCTAATTAATCAAGAATCTATCGACCTCTGCCTTAAATATACCCAATGATATGGCTTCTACAGCAATTGTGGCAATGAATTCCAGACATTGATCACTCTCTGGCAAAAAAAATCTTCCACATCTCCATTCTAACTGGTCATCCCCATTTCTGAGGTTGTGTCCTCTGGTCTTGGAATTCCCCACCATTGGAAACATAGATTCTATTGAGCCCTTTCAACATTCAATACATTTCAATGAGATCCCTTCTCGTTCTTCTGAATTCCATTGAGTACAGGCCCAAAGCTATCAAGTACTCCTCATACGATAAGCCTTTCAATCCCGGAATCAATTTTGAGAACCTCCTTTGAACCATCTCCAATGTCAGCACATCCTTTCTAGATAAGGGGCCCAGAACTGTTCATAATACTTCAAGTGAGGTCTCATCAGTACCTGATAAAGCCTCAACATTAAACCTTTGCTTTTATATTCTAGTCCTCTCAAAATGAATGCTAACATTGCATTTGCCTTCCTCACCACAGACTCAACCTGCAAACTAATCTTTCAGGAATGCTGCACAAGGACACCCAAGTCTCTTTGCACCTCAGATTTTTGAATTTTCTCTCCATTTAGAAAATAGTCTATGATTTTATTTCTTCTACCAAAATGCAAGACTATACACTTTATCCCATTTGCTATTTCTTTGCCCATTCTCCTAATCTGTCTCAGTCCTTCTGCAGCCTCCCTGATTCCTCAGTACTCCCTCCACTTATCTCTGTATTGTCCGTAAACTTAGCCACAAAACCAATAATTCTGCCATTCAACTCATTGACATATAATATAAAAAGAAACAGTCCCAACACAGACCCCTGTGGAACACCTCTAGTCACCAGTAACCAACCAGAAAAGGTTCCCTTTATTCCCACTCTTTACTTCCTGGTAATCAGCCAATGCTAGTATGTTTTCTGTAATGCCATGGTCTCTTGTTAAATCCCTTCCCACCGATCTCCCTCTTGGCACTTATCCTAAGCGGAACAAATGCTACCTCTGCCCTTACACTTCCTCCCTCACCACCATTCAGGGCCCCAGACAACCCTTCCAGGTGACGCGACACTTCACCTGCGAGTCCGCTGGAGTGGTATACTGCGTCCGGTGCTCCCAGTGCGGCCTTCTATATATTGGTGAGACCCGACGCAGACTGGGAAACCACTTCGCTGAACACCTACGCTCGGTCCGCCAGAGAAAGCAGGATATTCCAGTGGCTACACATTTTAATTCCACGTCCCATTCCCATTCTCATATGTCTATCCATGGCCTCCTCTACTGTCAAGATGAAGCCACACTCAGGTCGGAGGAACAACACCTTATATACCGGCTAGGTAGCCTCCAACCTGATGGCATGAACATTGACTTCTCTAACTTCCGTTAATGCCCCTCCTCCCCTTCTCACCCCATCCCTGACATATTTAGTTGTTTGTTTTTTTCTCTCTCTCTCTGCCCATCACTCTGCCTGTTCTCCATCTCCCTCTGGTGCTCCACCCCTTTCTTTCTCCCGAGGCCTCCCATCCCATGATCCTTTCCCTTCTCCAGCTCTGTATCACTTTCACTAATCACCTTTCCAGCTCTTAGCTTCATCCCACCCCCTCTGGTCTTCTCCTATCATTTCGCATTTTCCCCTCCCCCCACTACTTTCAAATCTCTTACTACCTTTCCCTTCAGTTAGTCCTGAAAAAAGGGTCTTGGCCCGAAATGTCGACAGTGCTTCTCCTTATAGATGCTGCCTGACCTGCTGTGTTCCACCAGCATTTTGTGTGTGTTGTTTGAATTTCCAGTATCTGCAGATTTCCTCATGTTTGCTCATGTTAAACAGTCTCAGGTTTGGCACCTTGTCAAAGGCCTTCTGAAAATCCAAGTACACAACTTCCACTGATTCTCCTTTGTCTATTCTGCCTGCTATTTCTTCAAAGAATTCTAATAGATTTGTCAGGCAAGATTTTCCCTTGAGGAAATCATGCTGACTTTGGCCTATTTTATCATGTGCCTCCAAGTACCCTGAGATCTCATCCTTAGTAATCAACTTCAACATCTTCCTAACTACTGAGGTCAGACTAACAGGCCTATAGTTTCCTTTCTTCTTCCTCTCTCCCCTCTTGAAGAATTGAGTGACATTTGCAATGTTCCAGTCTTCTGGAACCATCCAGCAGACTTTGATTCTTGAAGGATCATTACTCCTTGATCAGGCAGTCCATTCCAGATTATAACCACTCTCTGGGTGAAAGACACTTCCTTCCATCTCTTCTAAATGTCTTACTCCTCACATTAAATACATGCCCACTGGTGTTGCACATCTTGGTGTCAGAGTGTCTTAAAGGAGAAAAGAGAGATTAGCTGAGAGATCTAAGAGAGGAATCAAGACAATGGATCAGATAGTCACCAGTGGTGGGATGAAGAAAATCAGGATGAGCAAAAGGTTAAAATCTGAGATATCCAGGAAATTTGGAAGGATTTAGAACTGGAGGAGATCACAGAGATTGGGAGGGATGCAGCCAGAGGAGATTTAAGTCTAAAGGCTTAAGCAAAAGACATAATTGACTGTGCTTCCCAAGTGACCACTTCCCCACCCTCATTGCTACTCACTCTAGTCCACCTCAGAGCATGCACATGAACAGCATACAGATTCTGACCCAGTTAACTTTGAGTACACTTAATCTTGGAATATGTATTATTATTCTAACAGAGTATTGGGCAGCAGGAGTGAGATTTGACAAAAAGCAGGTTGAGGCAGTCAGAACATTTTGTGCACCTCAGATTGATAGAAGCCACTGGATCGTGCATACAGGAGTGAAATTTGATAAAAGAGAGCATTTGGGACATTCTGCATGCCACGGATTGCGGGGCAATCAGGCACCTGGCAAAGGCCAATAAGAAGAAGTTAGGTTTAAGCGGAACAGCCATTATGTGAGTGGGCCATTCTTAGAGTGGAGAATTGAGGCATTGGCTAATAGAGACTTCGGTGAGAAGAGACAGAGGCTGTAGGTAGATCACAGGTAACTTTCTTCCTTCCATTCTTTCTCCCTCCCTCCCTTCTTCCTTCCCTCCCTTCCACCCTCCCTCCCTTCCTTCTATGTTTCACAGTTAGAACAGTGGCAATTCCAGGCAGGATAGTGGAATGTTCCTCTTCCAGGATGTGGGAAGGCAGGACGGCCTCCAGTGTCCCTGACGACTACACCTGCAGCTTCTGACAGACCACTTTAAGGAACTGGAGCTGGAACTGGATTAACTCCAGATAATTCGGGAGGTTTAGGGATTCACTGACAGGCAATACAGGAGGTGCAGGACGCAGGTAACGGGGTGACCATCAGGAAGGGGAAAGGGAATGGGCAGTTAATACAAGGTACCTCTGTGGCCTTTCCCTTCAATAACAGGTATACACTTTAGATCAGGGGTGGGCAAACTTTTTGACTTGTGGGCCACAAAGGGTTCTAAAATTTGACAGAGGGGGGTTGGACCAGGAGCAGATGGACGGAGTGTTTTGGTAATACACCTCATAAGAGAAAATAAAATATCATGGGAAATGTAGAAAACATGTGCTTTAATTTCAATTGAAAATGAACAAATGGATTACAACAAAATATCTGTCTTTGAAGTCCCATGGTATTTAGCTATTTATTGAAATGACTTTTAAAACACTGAAAATTAAATGAATAAAATACAGCTTTTTTTAATAGTAACAGTTATTATTTTAAAGCACTGAAAATTCTGTTATCCTTCAAGATATTATCATCATCACTCTCTTCCTGCCTGTCTTTATTTCAAAAACAGTAGGAGATGCAGGTCTACTTGTCCTGCTCCTTCTTATTCAATTGTCCCCTGTGCCAAAACACAACAACGACCAGCACAAGGACAGAACAGTGACAGCGCGCCAGTATGCGGAGCGCGTTATTTGATCTGGAGCACATTTTTTATTTTGAGAACGTACATGCACCTGCGCACTACTCATGTCCATCACTTAACAGAAATGACATGTAACATGTAAGGCTTATTGAAAAAAAATATTTTCAAATGCATTTTTTACATAACACGACGAAGAAACTTATTTTTAATTTCAGTGGGAACAGTGTTGTTGGTCTCCCTTTTTAGCCAGCACATCAAAGTCTGGATTTAGTTTTGTTGTGGCGATTCTCAGGATGGATCTGAGGTGTTGGTCAGTTAACTTGGATCTGTGGCTGGCTTTGTTGATGTTCATGACGCTGAACACCTGTTCATACAAATAGGTCGAGCCGAACAAAGAGTAAAGCGCAAATGTGGAGTAATACGCTACACCTCAACAAAGGTCAATGTGTAGCGATGTGCTACATGCTTCGCTAAAATTACGACACGGAGTCAGTAACTGCAGTTGAAGAAAAAAACTTTATTTGAAATCCCCAGCCTCACTTTTAAGCCTCCCTCAACCTGCCCCCCCCCCCCCCCGTAGCGCAGAGACTCCAAAGCTCTGTGCTCGCAAATCCCGCAGGCTATCTCCCTTAGCCGGAACGCTGGCTAATTGTGAGCCGGTTCGGATGTGCCAGGAAATGGGTCACCACAAATGTATACAGAGTGCGTCATCTATTGGGTAAACGCCAGAAGTGCGGGGAAAAAACGTTAACAAGGTTTATTAATATAATTTCATCAAGTTCTGCGGGCCGGATTAAAAAGCTTAATGGGCCGCATATGGCCCCCGGGCCGTAGTTTGCCCATGCCTGCTTTAGATACTGTTGAAGGGGTTGAACTAGCAGACAAAAGCTACAGCTGTCAGGTTTTTGGCACTGAGTATGGCTCTGTTGCTCAGAACTGAAGTGGGGTGATGAGGTGAGCTGTAATAATAGCGGATTCAATGGTTAAAGAAACAGGCAGGAGGTTCTGTGGTGAAGAACAAGATTCCTGGATGATATGTTAACTCCTGGGTGCCAAGGTCAGGGATATATTGGTTCGAGTCGTTCCTAAGTGGGAGGGTGAGCAGCAGAAATTGTGCTCCAAGTTGGTACCAATAACATGGGTAGGAAGGGTGGCAAATTCCTGCGAAGTGAGATCAGGGTGTTAGGTGCTAAGCTACAGGACAGGACCTCCAGGGTGGTTTTGGATCTGGTGATTCCCAAACCACAGGTTCTTTCAGGAGTCCAAGAATAAGTTGAAAACTTGCTGCATCACAATTATTGAAAGGTTAAAACAATGAACCAGGCACAGAGCACATAGTAATTGTTTTGCTACTAGGAGAGGAGCAGAATCTAATGGACAAAGAGCCAAGAACTAAGATGGCGATTTTGTAGAAACAGATCCTTTTATACCAAAAATGAAAGGTGACAAAATATTATATAATTGTTATATAATTTTGCCACCAGTAGGTGGAATTTGACACCACATATTGTGAAAAATGCAAGTCAAAAATATGTTATATAATAGTGAAGCTACAAATTCAAATTCACTCTTGCCAAAACTCATTAATTCAAGTAAATCTTACTAAAACATAGAGAACAACAGATTCCAATAATCCCCTCTTTGATTATAAATCACACATTTAGGATCATTTGGTCTGAAAATTCAGGGACAAAATAACTTTGAAGTATCTACACTACAGAATAATCAGAATCAGCTTCAGTTGTATAATATCTAAGAACATATGCAAGTTCTTCAAAGCATTTGTAGCATTACATCATGACTGGACATTTCCAGCACACTTATATGAGCTTGGATTATTCTGGCAATGTTTGTCTCCAAACAAGCACAAAAATAAAGATCATGATTATACATATTAATATGAATATTATGGCTTTTAATCCAGCTTCTGAGACTGAAATTAATCCAATTAAAGAAATCACATCCATTGGTTTGATGAAGCTGAGCAACTTCTTTACAAATGCAATCAGCTGAATTAGTTACGTCTTTGGAGTTGTCAGGTATGTGGGTGCAACATTCTTTAACTATAACTGCATATGTTCCACTACCCCCCCACCCCCCAACTGCTGTCATATGGTTCTGAAGAACCGTTTTGCACGTGGCAATCATTTCTGTTGTTACCTTGTTCAAGGCATCAGCAATGTTAGTTCTCAAAGTATGCTGATCAAATTCACATAAGTGGCTCAGTCTGAGATGATATGTGTGGGCTATGACCACTTTGTACTCAGGTCTCTTGTCAGACTGATGCACCACAGGTAGAGTCCCTACATTGCCATTGCTGAAATGTTTAATGAAAAGGGAACATACATTCACTGGCTCTGCAGGAATGCCTGGCATTAGTGAATAGTTTGAAGTGTGTGGTATATATTGATGTACCTGACAATCTGAATAATTAACAACATCTGTATATTAGTGTATACCCATAAATATACATTATGAGCCATTTCAGATGGCACATCATGAGTAGGAGAAATAGGTAAATATAAGAACAGCAAACATAAAATCCATAATGTCCAATAATTATCAACTTTCTCAAAGTCTTCTCGCATTTCTGGTCTTAATCTGGTGTTACTTTAGTTGACTTGCAGTGGCTGGTGTGAATCCATCTACTCCTTCCGTGCACATTGACTGCCAAATTGGTAATAAACAGCACTTGCTAAGGACATTCCCGCCGAGCTCCCAGGGATTGCTGATGCGGTTTCTTGACCAGGACCCACTTGCCAGGAATCAGGGTGCACCCTCCTTCTGGTGGGCCACTCCAAGCAGCAGAATCCTGTTGAGAAGCAGACTAAACTGTTTGGGTTAATCTCGCACAATAATCAACTAAACTTTCTGCCATAATGAGTATATCAGCCTCTCTGAGATCAAGGGCTCCTGGCAGTGACTCTGGATGATGTGGATAATAAAAAGACCATTCAATGGGCATAATCCTTGACAAACATATCCAGTTAGATGTGTTCCTTGGTCAGAGTCAATGTGACATGGAAAGCCCCTTCTAGGGATATAGTCCTTAATCAGAGTTTCTGCTGTCTGTGTTGCAGTAGCTTTTCTTGTTGGGATAGTTTACACCCTTTCTTGAAAATGTGTCTACAATTATTAGGACATCTGAATATCCTTGGCACTTTGCTAAAGTAATATAGTCCACCTGAAGATGTAAAAATGTGCCAGGCAGGGCAGGAGAACTTAGTTGAGGTAGTTCTGTTGATCTCGTGTTTGTTTTCTGGCATGTCGTGCATCTCTTACCTGCTTGTTGAGCTTGCATCCTGAACTTTGGATTCCACCACCACTGAGATAATCTGTCAATCATCTTTTGCACACCCATGTATCCTAGGGAGTGCATCTGCTGCACCAGATAAGGAGGCAGTTCAGTTGGGGCCACTTGTCTATGTATGACTAGTGTCATATCTCCATACTCCACCATCATTTAACAACCCGCCCTTTTCCAACCAGGATCACTTCTCTTGGTCTAAGCATTGATTTTGTATTTCTTGAATATCTTGTATGTTCATCTGTGATTCAGAGTTCAACTTAGTTTCCATAGTTTCAGTAATCAGGTTTTCTTCCATTTTCTTTATTCTTTCCCATGCTGCCTTTTTTTTGCAGTTTCATCTGTGAATGCGTTCCCATGCCTTTCCATTGTGATCATTTTGCAGTGACCTTAAGACCATAAGACATAGGAGGAGAATTAGGCCATTTGGCCCATCGAGTCTGCTCTGCCATTCAATCATGGCTGATCTTCTTTTTCCCCTCCTTAGCTCCACTCCCTCGCCTTCTGCCTATAATATTTGATGCTGTATCCAATCAAGAACCTATCAAGCTCTGCCTTTAATATACCCAATGACCTGGCCTCTACAGCTACCTGTGGTAACAAATACCACAAATTCACCACCCTCTGGCTAAAGAAATTTCTCTGCATCTCTATTTTAAATGGATGTCCCTCTATTCAGAGGCTGTGCCCTCTTTCCCTAGACTCTCCCACCATGGGAAACATCCTTTCCGCATCTACTCTAAGCCTTTCAACATTCAAAAGGTTTCAGTGAGATCAGCCCTCATCCTTCTAAATTCCAGTGAGTACAGACCCAGAGCTATCAAAAGTTTTTCATATGATAACCCTTTCATTCCGGAATCATCCTTGTGAACCTCCTCCGAAATCTCTCCAATGCCAGCATTTCTTTTTTTTAGATGAAGAGCCCCAGTACTCAAAGTGAGTCCTCAATAGTGCCTTATAAAGCCCCAGCATCACATTCCTGCTGTTGTATTCAAGACCTCTTGAAATGAATGCTAACACTGCATTTGCCTTCCTCGTCACCGACTCTACCTGCAAATTAATCTTTTGGTTGTTCTGCACAAGGGCTCCCAAGTCCCTTTGCATCTCAGATATTTGGGTTTTCTCTCCATTTAGAAAATAATCTTCACATTTATTTCTTCTACTAAAGTGCATGACCATGCATTTTCCAACATTGTATTTCATTTGCCATCTCCTTGCCCATTCTCCTAATCTATGTCCTTCTGCTGCTACCTGCTTCCTCAACATTACCTGCTCCTCCACCAATCTTTGTATCATCTACAAACTTGGCAAAAAAAGCATATATTCCATTGTCTAAATCATTGATATACAGTGTAAAAAGAAGTGATCCTAACACTGATCCCTGCGGAACAAAACTAGTCACTGATAGCCAACCAGAAAAGGATCCTTTTATTCCATTCGCTGCCTCCTACCAATCAGCCAATGCTTTAACCATGCCTGTAACTTTCCTGTAATACCATGGGTCCTAACTTGGTCAGCAGCCTCATGTGTGGCACCTTGTCAAAGGCCTTCTGAAAGTCCAAATATACAACATCCGCTGCATCCCCTTTATCTATTCTACATGTAATCTCCACAAAGAATTCCAACAGGTTTGTCAGGCAAGATTTTTCCATAAGGAAACCATGCTGACCTTGTCCTAACTTGTCCTGTGTCACCAAGTACTCCGTAACCTCATCCTTAACAATTGACTCCAACATCTTCCTAACCACTGAGGTCAGTCTAAGTGGTCTATAATTTCCTTTTTGCTGCCTTTCTCCTTCCTTAAAGAGTGCAGTGACATTTCCACCATGCCAGAGTCCAATGATTTTTGAAAGACCAATACTAATACCTCCACACTCTCTACCACTACCTCTTTCAAAACACTAGGGTTCAGTTTATCTGATCCAGGTGACTTACGTACCCTTACGTCTTTCAACTTTTTGAGCGGCTTCTCCCTTGTAATATTAACTACACTCACTGCTCTTCCCTCACACTCTTCAACATCCGGCACACTGCTGGTGTCAACCTGTGGGGGGTTGAGCAATTTCAGTGTATGAATCGCATATGCTCTGTTGTAGTTGCAGGGACCCAGAAATGATCAAAGTTGCTGGACTGTTACAGGTGGCTTTGCTGATGTAACAGTCTTTGCACGATCTTCAGTGATTTCTTGTTTGCCACATTGGAAATTTTCTGTCCTAAGTAAGTCACTTTTTCTTCTTGCAGTTGTGCCTTGACCAAATTTACTTAGTGTGCCTTGAAGGCTAGACCGATTTGCTAGACCAAAGACCGATGCAAGATACTCATTTAGTTCATCTGTCATTTCCTTGCCCCCTCTTATTAATTCTTTAGTCTCATTTTCTAGCGGTCCTATATCCACTCTCATCTCTCTTTTATTTTTTACGTACTTGAAAAAGCTCTTACTATCCACATTGACATTGTTTGCTAGTTTGCTTTTGTACTTTTTTTCCCTCCTGATGATTATTTTAGTTGCTCTCTATAGGTTTTTAAAAGCTTCCCAATCCTCTGTCTTCCCACTAATTTTTGCTTTGTTGTATGTCCTCTCTTTTGCTTTTACATTGGCTGTGATTTCCCTTGTCAGCCACAGTTATACTATTTTGTCATCTGAGTGTTTCTTGTTTTTGGAATACATCTGTCCTGCACCTTCCTTATATTTCCCAGAAACTCAGGCCATTGCTGCTCTGCTGTCATCTCTGCCTGCAGCTCCTTCCAATTTACTTTACTTTCTCTCATACCGTTGTAATTTCCTTTACTCCACTCAAATACTACTATGTCAGACTTTACTTTCTCCCTGTCAAATTTCAATACTGCAACTTCTGATGATAGTTGTATGACTTCCATGAGTTCTTGTACTAGTTCGGCATTCTTGATTGGAGTTCCCCTGGCTGTAAGACATCTGCTTTGTCTCCATAAGTTTCCACAGTCATGAATGTTTCCAAAAGCATATTGAGAATCAATATAGATGTTGGCTGATCTTCCTTCTTCTACCTCACAGGCTTCAATCAATACTTCCAGTTCTACTTGTTGTTAAGAGGAAATGGGAGCCATGTTTCCTGAGGTCATTACTTCATTTTCTGTGACAACAGCCCAACCAGTAATTTGGATTCCTCCCTCAATGGTTGTGGAGCTATCAGTGTACAGGATCAGATCTGGGTTCAATAAAAGCACTTCTTTATGGTAAATTGCCTCTTCTTGGCATGTTGTTCTTGCACAATGATCATCATGGTCTTCCATGTCCATTGACAACAGTGTATGTAGCTGGATTCACTGGTCTTGCTTGTTGAATGATGATATTAGGTGCCGCAAGAAGAGAGGACCACTTGGACCACCGAGCAGCTGATATCTAAGAGGCCCTGTGCATGGTCAGTGAGTGTGCACTGAATGTAGACATTGAACATTTGAAGTCTGATCCAGCACAGTGTTAGAAACAGCCATGACTACTAGTTAGGTTACTTGCACTGCTCATAGACATGAACCCTATCGTAATGTTGTCCAATTTGGCAGAATACTAACCAACAGGATGTTGTTAGTCTCCATGATCTTGAGTTTAAAATGCTGTCATGTAGCCACAGTTCTCATAGATATACAGGGTAAATGTATCAGAGATTCCCAATGCAGGTGCAGTACTTAGCATCGCCTTTAAAGTTTGAAAAGCTTCCACTTGTTCTTCATTAAGAGTCACAGGATCATCGGAGTGCTTGCTGCCATTTAGCAGACCTGTGGGTGGGGTTGAGCAATTTCAGTGTATGAATCACATATGCTCTGTTGTAGTTGCAGGGACCCAGAAATGATCAAAATGGCTTTGCTGATGTAACAGTCTTTGCACGATCTTCAGTGATTTCTTGTTTGCCACGGGAAATTTTCTGTCCTAAGTAAGTCACTTTTTCTTCTTGCATTTGTGCCTTGACCAAATTTACTTTGTGTCCCTTGAAGGCTAGATAGTCAAGCAAATAAAGTACAATACATCACGTTCTTGCTGACCTGCAGCCTCAGAGGCAATCAAGATATCATCCCCATATTGTATGATAGTCAAGTCAGTGCCTGGAAAGTCCCTTAGATGTTTTCTGGAGGATATGTGATGGACCAAAGGACTACTGTGAAGTCCCTGCAGTAGCCTTGTCCACTGATATTGTTGACCATCAAATGTGAAAGCCATCCACAGTTGACATTCAGCTGTCAGTGGTACCGACCAGAGCCACTGGCCATATCAACAACTGTGAACCAGTTCAGCGTGTTGAAGATAGTTGATAATCTGCCACCAAAGTGGTAAATTTGTCAGCACATTGATTGGCAATCCTGTAATCTACAGTCGGTCTGTAAGAGCCATCCACCTCTTCGACAGGCCAGACTGGACTGCTTGACAGACTCTGTCTCGACAAGAATCCTTCACTCCTCCAGCTGGTTGACAATAGATACAATACCTTCTACAGATGTTCTGCTTAGAGGATATTGCTTCCCAGTAAACTTAACAGGATCCATTTACAGCAGGCCATGATCATTTTTATCTTGTGACCATATAGGATGACTGGTCAATTCAGAATTTACCAATTGCATGGGATTCCAGATAATTTTACCCTCAGCCAATTCAAGAGTGGAGTTTAAAGTAAATAGGACCTCTATTCCAAGAGGAGTTTGGAAGATGATCCCATCCAGTAATCCATTTCTCATAGGTGAAGACTAAATTGTACTTCAACTGGTCTGCTTTAGATTAGCTCAATTCTCTGTCTTTCAGATCAATGTGAATATTTATGGTTACTGGTCAATTGTATTTTGCATATTTGGGTAATAGCCTTGGTTATGCATATTAGTTCTGCTCTTGTACCCAGTAAGAATTCAGCACATTCATTTACATGTAAATGAACACATTCCTGTGAATTCCAGTTCCACTTGTTCTGTTGGTTAGCAGGTGTATACAATTGGTTCATCTGTAATGATCTTATTCGGACTTCAATATCTCGCTCCACTTGTTTGGCTGTTTGCACTGGATCACAGTAGGAAACAGCAATTTCACTCCAATTTGCTTTTGTTAGTCTCGCCATTTTGACAACATCTGGT
This sequence comes from Hypanus sabinus, assembly GCF_030144855.1. Taxonomy (NCBI): domain Eukaryota; kingdom Metazoa; phylum Chordata; class Chondrichthyes; order Myliobatiformes; family Dasyatidae; genus Hypanus; species Hypanus sabinus. Next base: position 87,830,534 of record NC_082707.1, read on the forward strand.
TTCAAGCCATCCATGTATGCTGACTTGAGGGAGTCATATGTGGATTCTTGTTCATTATCTTCAGTTATTCCTTGAACTCCTGAGTAGCTGTCCTATAGCGATCTTCATTTTCAGAAACATCCTCTGAAGTCTTTTGTTTGTGAACAACTGCTTTCCTTCAATCAACCTGTGTTGGGGCTTGTTCTTCCAACCATTTCTTAATTGCATCCCAACCACCTGGTAAATTACCTTTGTCCTCTCCTATACCACCCTCAACTTGACATGTTAACTGTCTTAGTTGCTGAGAAGACAGCATGGTAGCCAAATTTTGGATGCCATCATACAGATGCAATTTGTATATATTCTTTATTTATTGAAGTTCAGTCCGAGTCTTTAAGCTTCCTTTTTTAAATGTGGAATTTCTTTGAACCATTTGTCAATTTTTCCTGGGTCTGGCAGTTGATGGTAAACCTCCCGCCTCTTTTCATAATCTCCATTTTAATTCCTGGATGCTTTCACTCCCTTAGTTTTTATTGGGGCAAGTCATGACATGGCTGCTAGACCAATTACTTCACCTTTGTCATCATCGCTGGAGTCACCCAGAGTCTCTGTTGAGTCAGTGTTTTATCCATTTTGCTGTTCCTTGGAGTTCCAAGGTAGCGCTGTTTCTGGGGACTATTCAGTGTTCACAGCATTCCAACACAAGTAATGTCACTGTTAATACCACCCACTGGGTTGGCAGAACTGCCCACCAAAGGTCCTTGCTGTGCACTTCAACATTCTTCCAGTCTGTTCTGTAACTCAGAACAGTGCGCCTCGATATGGTGACATCCATCCTGCTGTTTTCTCACTCATTCAGTTAACAAGGAGATTCATTCATTAGACTTTTTACTGTTTCTATCATGCCATTCCTTCAGCATGTTACACATTTCTTCCTTTTCCCCCAATTGATTACCTCAATTATTAACTTGCTCAGTCAATTTACTATGTACTTGCTTTAGTTAACACACTTGATATTCTAACTCGGCATGTTCACATTTAAAGTTATTTATTTGACTTTCGAGCTTGCCACATTCACACTTTCTTAGCTCTAATAATCATTATTCAAAGATCAAAGGTTAATTTTACTATCAATGGTCAAAGGTCGAAGGTTTATTTTATTATCAATGGTGAAATGTCAAAGGTTCATTTTATCATTAATGTGTAGAGGCAGTGTACAACTCTGAGATTCTCCAGAGAGCCATGAAACAAAGAAAGCCGTGGAAATCAAAAAGGGACAGCAAGCCTACCCCTGAGAGACAGCAACATGATCATCAACCCCCCAAACCCCCTTTGCCTACACAAAGAACAAGAAAGAAAGGGCAACAGCACAGAATACAAAAACCATAAGCCTCAAAAAGTCCATAGTCCATAGTCCAAATTCATTAATGCAGCACCTCAGTAACAGATACAATAAGGTCTTATAAGAGACTTTTGGATAGGTACATGGAGTTTCGAAAAATAGAGGGATAAGGGGAACTCTAGGTAATTTCTAAAATAAGTACATGTTCAGCACAGCATCGTGGGCCAAAGGGCCTGTATTGTGCTGTAGGTTTTTTTATATTCTATGGTAATAGTGAGCCTGACATCAATAGAGTGCAAGTGAATGGAAAGTGTTTTAAGGGACTGGATAGCTAAGCATTTGTTTAGACTGGAACTGATTAGGGATACTCAATATGTCTTTGTGTGTGGTAGGCCGTGTCTAATCAATTTTATAGAGGGTTTTTTTGAGAAAGTTACCAGGAAATTTGATGAAGGAAAGGCAGTGGATGTTGTCTACAGTATGTTGTCTTCAGTATGCCTTTGACAGGGTCCCGCATTGGAGTGTGGCCAAAAGGGTTTAGCTGTTTGGCATTCAGGATGAGGTAGTAAATGATATTGGACCAGGGTAGAACTTACACGGTGCGCAGCAGGGCACTGCAGAGCATGGTAGAATAGAGGGATTTGGGAATGCAGATGCATTATTCCCTGACAGTGGTGTCACAGGTAGATAGGGGTCAAAAAGACAGCTTCTGGCACATTGGCCTTCATAAATCAAAGTATTGAGTACAGGAGTTGAGCTGTCATGTGCTGCAGGGATCAGCTGAAGTTGTATAAGGCTGAATTTGTAGCGTTGTGTGCAGTTCTGCTCACATATCTACGGGAAGGATATCAATAAGATTGGAAGAGTACTGAGGAAATTTACAAGGACGAGGATATGAGTCATAGGGAAAGGTTGGAAATATTAGCACTTTATTCCTTGCTGTGTAGGAGAATGAGGGGATATCAAATGAAGGGATGAGGTATGCTAAGTTAAGAAGGTTCAAGATAATAAGCAGACTTTTTCCACTGAGGGTGGGTGAGACTAGAACTAGAACTTGAGGTCACAGGTGAAAAGTGAAATGTTTAAGGGGAAAATGTTTCACTCAGAGGGTGGTGAGAGTGTGGAACAAGCTGCCAGTGGAAGTGGGAATGATATCAGCATTTCAGAGAAATTCGGATAGGAACATGGATGGGAGGGGTATGGAGGGGTATGGTCCAGGTGCGGGTTGATGGAACTTGGCAGAGTAATAGTTTGGCATGGACTAGATGGGCTGAAGGGCCTTTTCCATGCTGTAGAGTTCTATGATGATGACTCTATGAAAAGTAGCTAATAGAAAGGATTGTGAGCTTTACTACATCCAGCCATATTAAAGACTGAAAGGGCAATAAAGTGGCCTACACCAGAGAGGAGTGTAGCTGAGGGAAAACCTCTGAGGTCAGCCGAGCATTGGGCAGGTAGAATCTCTAGAGCGTGAATGCCAGTCATCCAAACAGTGCTAGCCGCGCACTTGAAAATACAGATTAACTTTAAGGTCAGGCCAGAGAAGAGACTTGTCAAACCTTTGCCGTGCAAAATTAAGCTCCACTCAAAAACCAATGGAAATTAAAAAGCTAAGGAGAGACTTGATATGCTTATTAGATAATGATTGGTCTGGGTGGAATGTATAGCATATGTGAAGGGGCAAGAAATAAATGTTTTAGATATAACATGTTGTGTTATAAGATATAGGATCAGATGGGAACAGAATGAACCCTTTCAGCCTATCAAGTCTGCTCTGCCATTCGACCACAACTGATTTATTTTCCCTCTAAACTCCATTCTCCTGTCTTCTCTCCATAACTGTGGTGAACTACATATACCTGTCTGGACACGCCCCCTGCTGACTGCTCCTGTGGCTCCTTCCACAGACCCCTGTATACAGGCGATTGAGGTCTGAGCCCGGCCTCTCTGTCTCCAGGATGTAGTATGGTGGTCAACCACTGCTTGTTCATTCTTCCAGTCAATAAAAGCCAATATCTCGCCTTTACGTCTCAGAGAGAGTTATTGATGGTGCATCAATAACCTTTAGCACCCTTACTAATTAAGAACATATCAAACTCCACTTTAAATGTACACAATGACTTGGCCTCCACAGTCATCTGTGGCAATGAATAACACAGATTCACCACTTTTTGGGTTAAGATATTCCTCCTCATCTCTATTATAAAGGGGTGTCCTTCCATTCCGAGGCTGTGTCCTTTGGTCCTGTATTCTCCCATTATTGGAAACATCCTTTCCATGTCTACTCTATCTAGGCCTTTCAATAGTCAATAGCTTTTATTGAGATTTCCCTCTCATTCTTTTAAACTCCAGTGAGTACAGGATAGCTCAGAGCCATCAAAACGCTCCTCATACATCAAGCCCTCATTCGCAGAATCATTCTTGTTAGCCTCCCCGATGATGATGATGATGACGTCAACTCAGGCCTGAGAGGCCAGTGTTGGGCATTTTCATGCCATACAAGGCACGGAACGAAAGACTGTGGGCGCGCCACTCCTCACACAGGCATTTCGCAGTATTTTTCTTTATTTTACGAGGTCGTGTTGCGAGCTCAACACTCAACCCGGCACGGATGAAAAGCGTACTCGGGAATGACCCGACTGAATTGGAACCCAGGAACCTCCATTCTGGAGTCTGGCGCTGATGTCACTGTGTCACCAGCCTCACCTGGACCCCCATTAATGCCACCACATCCTTCCTCAGAGGAGCCCAAAACTGCTCTCAAAATGCAAAATGTGGTCTGGCTAATGTTTTATAAATCCTCAGCATTACATTGCTTCTTTTGTATTCTAGCGCTCTGGAAATCAATGCTAACATTTGGTTAAGATGGCGCCTGTATACAACACTCCTTCAGCCGGCATCTTCTGGATAGATCATGAAACCATATATTTCACTTCTGTTATGAGTGTTACATTTGTTTTCCATCTTGCCTGTGATTCTGGAATTGTTGGAGCCTGTGATTTGCAGTTTAGAGATTGTTTGGGTGTTTCAATGCTCTGCAGTCTCTGAGAGGATTCTGGGTGGCAGAGGCAGTGTGAGAGAACCTCATGGTGAGAAGGCTGCGGTACGGGTGCAAGCTTACTCCATTTCACTGATTAAAGCCTTCATTGTTTGCTAATCAAAGCAACGAGGGAGAATGAAACATCAAGGGAAATGTGGAAGATGAGTGCCAGTTGCCTGCCTTTTGATCGCTGGTAGGATCACTTCGCTGCAGAGAGGGAAAGGTCTGTGCTGGACCTGGGGAATGTTATCCAGGTTTTCTGCATTTTGGATAATGACTTGGACTACAGGCTTTTTTTGCAGTCTTATAGTTTTTTTTATATGAGGTATTTTTTGCCCGATCTTTCATTTTTTTTTGTGTGTGGGAAGGAGAATTTAGCCATTGATATGTCTATTCCATTTTTGTATGGGGGGGGTGGGATTTGGGGGTTAATGATCATTCGGCATTCTTTTCTGTCTTGATTTGTGGCTATCTGGAGAAGAAGAATTTCAGAGTTGTATACTTTGATAATAAAATGAACCTTTGAACTGTGAACATTGCATTAGCCTTTGTTATGTAATGTTCTGGTTAAGATTTTCACTGCTATGCTGTGGAGTAGTTTATATTAGCAGTTTCCTGTAAAGGCAGTGTGCTATGCTGGAAAGCACATTTTTGCTTTGGCTAAAATAAGGAGCCATGTTGTCCACCATAGGAATGTGAGTCAGTCAATCAGGATTGTGGTATGGGAGAGAAGGTGCTAGAGAGCTGTGGGGGAGAGTTTTCTGAAGGGCAGTAGTCTAGTCTGGGGTCTTTTGGCGGAACCTGTGGAGCGGAACAGAAGTGTACATGCCACAGAATGCCTTTGGAAGGACAGCCCATGTTGCAAGAAGCGTTTTATGAAGATGAAGGGCTCCAAGGAGAAAGGGCAATAATCCTGAGAGTGAGAGTCAGATGGCTTGAGATGGTCTTTGAGGTAAGTCTGGAATGTGGTGGCTTCTTTCAGACAGACCGTGGGTCCAACACATGAGTAAGAGATACACCCCTGAATGCTGAGTAAGAGATATACCCCTGAATGCTCCAGTAAGAGCTCCAATGGTCATGTGCACATTGTACTGGTTTAATTGTAATGGGCCCTTTTCTTTTGTTTTTTCCTTTTAACTGATAAAGCTAAAATTGGCAAATATACTTTCTTTATAATTTTTTGCTGACTGATAATTGTGTAGGGGCAGTATTTGCACACTCTCACACACTCTTATATTATTATTATAAGAGAAAATTTGCAGATTTTGGAAATCTAAGCAACACACACAAAGTGCTGGAGGAACTCAGCAAGCCAGGCAGCAGCTATGGAGAAAAGTACAGTCAACATTTTGGATCAAGACCCCTCAGTAGGACTGGTGAATGGACTTGGCCTGAAACGTCAACTGTACTCTTTTTTAATCTTATTATTATCTCTACTTTGTCTTATTATCCTCAATTTGTATGTGGCTCATTTAGAAATCCTGAGACTCTTACCTTTTTGGCTCTGCTTTTTTAATTTAGGCCCTAGCTACTCATAGAGTGTACAGTATTGCAGAGAAAGGTGGAAGTAAAAGTATTATTGTAGAGGTAAGGCAGTGAAATTTTATATGTGCAGTGTAATGGCACCATATGTACTGTATATGCCTCTCTTATGAACTGATAAATGATGGTTTATTGGTGGGTAAAGTGGCATTTTTGCCTTTATTAGTCGGGGCATTGAGTTGAAAGATTCAGGAAACTATGTTGCCGCTGTAACGCTCTCACCAGAGCTCATATACAAACTCAACTCCTTAGCTGACTCTGCTAAGAGTCACTGAACTTAGCAGTGAGAAGGGCATCTTTCATAAACAATAAACGTCCAGGGTCAGTATGATTTGGGGTTCAACCAAACAGGAACATTGGAAATTTTGATTTAAGGAACCTCAATTTGAGTGAATGCTGTGTAAATACTGCCCATACAGAATTACCAGTCATCAAGAAATGACATTATAAACCAGCATGAAATTATAAAGAATGTATATTTATCAATGTCAGCTTTATCAAACAGATATTAAGAGAAACAAAAAAAGTAAAATGGCCCATTATAGTTAGACCAGTCAAAATGTGCACATAACATTGGAGCTCATACTGGGGTCAACAGAGGTGTATATCTTTACTCATGTGCTGGACCCACGGCCTATGTGAAAGCACCTGCCACATTCCCAACTTCCCTCGAAGACCATCTTGAACAAACTGGCTCCCTCTCAGAGGTATTGGCCCTTCCTCCTTGGAGCCATTCATCTGCACAAAGCATTTCTTGCAACAGGGACTCTCCTCCCAATGGCATTCTGTGGCATCTTCTACAGCTCCAGACCAAAAGACCCCAAACCAGACTATTGCCCATCACAAATCTCTCTCCACCCCCCTCTCTCTAGAACCTTCTCCCAATCCCACCATCCTGATTGGCTGACGCAACATTCCTAAGTTCTACAACATGGCTTCTTATCTTTAGCCGAAACCAAAACATTGTACAGCAGGACATACTGCTTTTGCAGAAAACTGCTAAAATTAAGTACATACAGCATAACAGTAGAAATCTTAACCAGGATGTTACACACAGCTTTATAAAATTTTAGTTGGCTGCATCTGAAGTATTGCTGGAAGTTCTAACTTCTCCATTATAGGAAGGATGTCAAGGCTTTGGAGAGGGTACCGAAAAGTTTTACCAGGATGTAGTCTGACTTAGAGGACACGTAATGTTACAAGAGGTTGGACAAACTTGGGTTGCCTTTTCTGGAGTGCTGGAGGCTGAGGGGAGGCCTGATAGAGGTTTATAAGGTTATGAGAGGCTTAGGCATAGAAAGACAATATCTTTTCCCAAGGGTTGAAATGTCTAATACAAGAGGGCATGTATTGAATGTAAGAGGGGTTAATTTCAAAGAAGATGAGAGGGGCTAGTTGCTTACTCAGAGAGTAGAAGGTGCCTGAAATACACTGCCTGGGGTGGTGGGAGAGGTAGAGATGTTTAGATAGGCATATCAATGTGAAGAAAATGGAAGGATATGGACATTATGTAGGCAGAAAAGATTAATTTAGTTAAAATCTTATTATTGAGTTAACTGGTTCATCACAATATTGTGGCTGAAGGGCCTGTTCTTGACCTGGACTGTTTTAGGTTCTATATCTTCTAAATACTGTTTTCCCTGTCACTCATTCTATAAATATTATCGATTTGGTAGAGTATACTAAAGCTTGACTGACCAGCACATTTACCTCACCAGCACTTCCCATTCCCCATGGATGCCCGATAGTAAAGCCTTCACCATATTAAATCTGTGCTGTCTGATTACTGACTCTTCTATTGGGAATTTCTCATTTACTCTCTTCTGCGTCCGTCATGACTTTGCTGCATTAAATCTTCCCTTCTCCGCCTTAATAAAAGGAACTCTGGCTTCTACATCATTCAATTAACTGATGTCCCTTACCTCTGGCTCTTTTCCTTATTTCCTTCCTGTTATAATCTAATTAATGTACTCCTGGTTCATGCTATTTTATTTAATTATGTGTGGACAGTATGTTCTCTGTGTACACTCAGTGCAGAATCATCACTGAAATTGCCATATTTTCCTTGATCCTCGGGAGTCTTGCTAAAATATGGTGACTAGAAATGTATATAATAGGGGAGCTTACCCAGTAATTAATAAAGGTTCAGCAGAACTTTCCTGCTTTTGTATTCTCTGGGATATGAATTATGCATTAAAATCAGAAAGAATAAAGTCAGTAAAATTAAAATAGGGTCTAAAATAAAAGCATCAAATGCTGAAAATAAACAGCAAACACGAGGAAATCTGCAGATGCTGGAAATTCAAACAACAACACACACAAAATGCTGGTAGAGCACAGCAGGCCAGGCAGCATCTGAAAATGCTGAAAATGCTCAAAATGCTCAGTATCTCTGGGAGGAGAAACAGTTCCAGTGAGGGATCCTAGACCTGAAACTTGATCTGGTTCACTTTCCACAGATGCTGCTTTACCTGTGAGTGTTTCAAACATTTTCAGTTTTTAGTTCAGATTTCCAGCATTTCCAAGTACAAATAGACTATACAATCTTGAGATTCATCTCCTAACAGAAAGCCAAGAAAGAAAGAAGCCCAAAAGAACCCATTAAAAAAAAGGCCATCATTCACCCAATGCGCAGAGAGAAAAATATCAAGCCTACAATGAACATGAGCAAATAGCGTTGTGAGCTGAAATCCACAAAGACAGTCCTGGCCACAGACTCTTAGTTCAATGTAGAGCCGAACCATCCCATCCCTTGCCCTGACCTTTTCAATCTGGTTCAAAAAATTCTGCTGAATTTTTTTACTTTAATGAGAAAGTCTGCAGTGCTGTGTTAAAATGGATATGTATATCCCTCTGAGGCTGTTTAAAAGGCTGCAAAAAGGGCATGACATTGCACAATTGCTGACAATTTCTTACCATTAATGAGCATAGTGGATGCAGAAGTCCAAATACAGAAACGGCAAAGAGCTTTCAAGTAAATCTCCCTCCTCATTCTTTGTGAATCACCAAAATATAAAGGTACACAGGGGTCACTAGCAGATAACGTCACCTCCAATTTGAATATTGTCCGAAGCTGCAGTGTAATCTCACTATCAATCACCAAGAGTAGTAATAAAACAAATTAGGTTTTTGGTCTTGATACTGTTTAATATTATTGTTCAAAGGTGACAATCAAATAGAAATTGTCCTAGAATTCCTCTACAGTTCGAAAGGCTATAACTTGGTCAAATACATATAGATCACAGAAATTAAACAGCACAAAAGGAAGAATCACCAAGGTGTTTAGATATTTAACCTATAACAAGAGTTTCTTTCTCTACGATGCTTTTAGCGTAGGACTTCCAAACTCCCATTACCTCTTAGCTGAAAATATTTTACTTCAACACTCCTCCTTTCCTTTCACCAATCCCAAGTATTTTCCTGCAAATCCACTCATCCATCCAAGTTATTAATCTCTGTCAAGCAAAACAAATCCTTCCACTCAACCTATCTAGGCTTCCCACTTTTTTATATTCCACAATCAAACTCACATCAGTCTCATCTGCTCCTGTCTCAGCAATGAACATAAAAAAAAGACCTATGCTGAAAACTTAAGTTACAAAAAAAAAGAAATTGCTGGAAGTACTCTGCAAATCAGGCAGCATGTGTTTCGTGATCCCTTTATCAGAACTGCTTCGTCTATCTTTGTAACTGAACTTCTTCAACCCTGAAAATGAGTCCCTTGAACTCTGTCAAATGTTACTGTAGCCTTCCGGTTATTCACCAACCAGAACTGTACATGGTAATCCAGTTTCGATCTAACTAGTTAGTGCTTTTGCGCTCTGCTCTGATCTCCTTGCTATGCCTTAGCCAATGGTGGCCGATATTCTGACTACCTTCTTAACTACCTGTCTTAAGGAATCTGTAGACATGCATTCTGGGTCCTTTATTCCCCTGTACTTTTCAGAATCCTACCTTCGATTACCTTACCTTGTTTGCCCTTCCCAGCTTCTTTCCTCAAACATCACCAGATTGAATTCCACTGTTTGCCTTGTCCGTTGACGCCTACAGCTTTCAAACAAGGTTCAGTCTAAGGAGTTAGTGTGCAAAGTTAAAGCACATGGATACAGGCAATGTATTATTATGAACGAGAGCGAACTAGCACAGAGAAAACAAAGAGTAAAAGTAAGTTAGTCTTTCTGGACCAGTGGCAGGAATGCAGCTATTGACAAGATAGACGAATGATTTAAATGAAGGAACTAAATGCAAATATCCAAGTTTGTAGAAGGCACAGAGCTGTGTGGGAAAAATGAGGAGAATGCAGAAAATTTTAAAGTGACCGGGAGTGGGCAAATGCATGTGAAAGTGTAAGGTTATCCACTCTGATGATGATATCAAAGTGTCAGATCATTACCAGAATAGAGAGAGATTAGAAAGTGGGTGATGCAGTGTGGTCTGCATGTCCTTGTGCACTAACTGATGATAGTAAGTTTTCAGGTGCAAGTGGTTAAGAAGGAAAATAGTATACGGCCTTTATAGTGAGAGGTATTGAGTTCTGAACCAGGCAGTGCGTTTGATTGCAGCGGCATCTACGGGGTCAACAAAAGGTGCTATTATCCTTTTTTAAAAACATATTTTTATGATCACAAGATCCTGCTTGATATTAGGAACAAAGTACTGCAGGTCTACCCCATCAGCAAGTTGCTCGTTGGCAGTGAAAATGAAGGAGCAGCACATTGTGCAGCTGCCTGCATTGAAGGTGTGCAGACTAATAGTGGGTGACCATCTTGGCCGCTTTTCTTGTGATCACAAGTCCCTTTTGGACATTGTTAGCGTGGAATGAAGCAAGTTTGATTCACTGGTTATATTTGTCCACAAGGGTGGACAACGAGGGAGCTGTGTGGCCTTGGTCATAGCAAGGACTAGGCCTCAAGCTGCTGTGTCACCTGTTTACAACCGCTGGGAGAGGGGCGTCAAAGCTCCACTGGGTCAGTGTGGCATGGCACCCAGTCTGCAGTTGGTGCTGTCCCCCAGTATTTGCTCGAGAGAAGACAAGTTGTATTGTGGTCGACTGCACATTTCTGCAGAATTCATGGCTCGGGTTTGGGGTTTTATTTGAGTGGCTGTATCTTACTGATATTTTGCATGTGCTTGCTATATCGTATGTGCTTTGTGCTCTGTGACTGTTGGTACTGTGTTTTTCACCTGGGCCACCGAGTAATGCTGCCTCATTTAGCTGGTTTCACGGGTGTTCATGTATGGTTGAATGACAATTAAACTTGGAATTGAATTGACTTACTGCTGAGTCCACACTTTGAGTACTGTGTAAAATTCTGGTCTCTTTACTTGTAGAAATATGTTTTTGCTTGGGTAAGAGGGCAGCAAAGGGCCACCAGATTGATTCCTGAGATGGCAGGACTGACATCTGAAAAGAGAATGGGACAAATAGGCTTATATTCAGTAGAATTTCAAGTGGAGCATAAAATCCTATGAGAATGGAGAAACTAGATGAACAAAAGATATTCTGAAATGACAGCAAAATCCAGAACCAGGGATTATAAACTAATGATACAGAAAAGCCAACTAGGTCTGTAACAAGGAGAAATCTCTTCAGCAAATGAACAGTGGATTCACGGCATTCTCTAACACAGAAGGCAACTTGAGACCAAACCATAAAAAGATATTCAAAGAAGAGTTATGTTCAGTACTGATGTCTAAAGAGCTCAAGGCTTATGGTGTGAAAGGAGGACTAGGACTGGACTTTGAACAAATATCTTGCAGCAGAGCAGACTCAAAAGGCTGGCCTACTTCTACTCCTATCCTTTATATCTCTGTTTCTTCCACACTGTGAATTGCGGAACTAATACTTATGTCATCTGTAAATTTTGTAATATTGCTTCCTAAATTTACCTGAATTATTGATAAATACTACAGAAAATGTTGTGACTGAGCTCTGCAAACAAATACTTACCTTCACTGGGATGGCATAACTCTCATTTTGTCTTGCAAAAATCGATGTGAATGAAATGACACGAAATCTGCCATCTACATCAATCTCTTCCTTACTGATGTCTATAATATTGTCTTCTATTGTGGAAACCAACACAAATTTAATTCAGAATCATGCCATGTTTTCTATGTTTAAGTAAAAGCTATCTTTTTAGTTCTTTATGTGCCGTAATCTTTCTTTGACATCCTCTGTAACTTTATAAAACATGGTCGGGTTTACCACCCATCAAGGGCAACTAGGGATGGGCAATAAATGCAGGCTTGGCTGGTGATGCCCACATCCCATAACTGAATAAATTAAAAAAAAATCTCCTTGAACAAATTTGCTAATCTTTTTTCAGTCATGCTCTTTGACTTCCTAATTTTCCTTTTAATTTCACTCTTGTACTGAGCTTCCAGTTTCTGGAATGACCTTCCCTTTTTTCTATCCTTTTGCCCTGTCTGCTCCTCAGCATCTGATTTGGGACGTCCACCCTTCAGCCCGAATGGAGCATATTTGATATGAACCTTTATGATCTCCTTTGTCAACACCTCCCACTGCAGAACATAATTTTCTATCAAGTAAGCTGGTCTCAGTGAACTTTCAACCTGGTAAAATGATTCAACCTAGGAAACCGCCAGTAAACTGATCACTCTTCTTTGTTTCTCAATTTAATCCCAACTTGCTATCCTTTATTTGGTTCTCATTCCCCCCCCCCCCCCCCCATACCTGCCATTCAATTAGTATTGCAGTTTTTACCCCTTTTATTTTGCTCCGAAACCTTTCATCAGGAACATTCAGCTGTCATTTCAGTCCTTTCATGTATTCAAATACATCTGAAATTATAGTTTTAGAATGTAAATTTTTCCACCTCATCTGACATTCTCATGATTTGAAGCTTAAAAAATACAGCAGCAATTCCAGTGGAAAAAACTCCCTCAGTGTGATAAAACAAAAGACTTAGTAGAGTCAATTATTGGCATTCCCAGAGCACCAGGGCTAACTCCATCTATTCCAATGATGGAACCTCAAACAATATAGCATATTCACTCAGTACTCTATTGGAGTACTAACCTGTACTTTTGTGTGCTCATGTCTAGTGAGTCAACCTTCTGACCAATGGGCAAGAGAACTACCAGAGGAGTGGCAATATAGTGACCTCAGTACACCAAAAAGCTCCTCATCTAGCAGATGAAATATTGATAGTCCACATGAAAAGTACATGGTGAAGGAACTAGAGAGGTATAAAGGAATGTCTGACTCATTCGACTCTTCATGAATCCATGTTCTCAGTCCTCAGTTATTTGTGCAGAGTTCCTTGTACCAGTAACAGTGGTGTTAACTGTTCAGGCTAACAAAATGGCTTCTCTGTAATGCTGTAATGGGTTCCTGTGTCTGGAATGTTTGGAATGTTAGCTCAGATAAGGGGAAAAATAACCAATGGAGAATTTTTATGCTATCTTGTCTGTGTAAGCTGAGCGAGAGTTCACGGTCTTTTTCGGGAGGAGAACGAGGAGGACGGACATGTGTGGAGTGGGCAGCGGTTCCAGAGCGACAGATACTGGATGTCGGCGGTTCAGACGGTGGCTGAAGGCTCAGAAGGACGTTGTGGAAGGGAACCGGAGGCGTGAGCTCCAAAGTGTTAAAATATGAGCACAAACTGACAAACTGATTATTACTTTGGTGCCTTTAGGTTATCTGTTTCTACTAACCCATCACTAAGAAATCACCATAACGTTGCAATTATTTACTCACCTTTGGGTATTGTCTGTTATTTGTATTGTGAGTGTGTACTGGGGTGTATTACACCATACTTACACCGAAGTATTGCACCACTGGCAGGGCGATGGCGGTTTACCCTAGGCAAATGGGGGTCATCTGGGGGCACAGAGGCTACATTTGTCTCCAAAGAAAGACCCAGTAATGTCCCTGCAATAGGTAATCCATCTGATTAGGTTCCAAGCCATACTGAGAATTTCCTCAGTGCAGCAACCACCCCTTTCCCATATCTTTTCAGGAAATTGAGACAATGAGATTTCAACAGAGTTTTCGAGGGATAATCTTACAAGAAATTTCCATACTGTTCCTTAATTTTGGGCATCCATTATCTGTAATGTACATGTTGCATACTTCCCACAGCTATCAATCAGATTCTAATTTGAAGTGAAGCCATAGATATGCATTTTTTAAAGTCAAAGTAAATTTATTACTAAAGTACATATATGTCAACATATACACACTACTTTGAAATACAGTTTCTTGCAGGAAGATAAATACAATTTATGAAAAATCTATGCCAAAACAAAGATGGACAAACAACAAATGTGCAAGAGACAAATTGTGCAAATATAAATAAATAGATAGATAGATACATAAATAAACAAACAAAGAGCATGAGTCGTAGAGTTATTGGAAGTGATTCTGTAGGCTGTGGAATCACTTATGATTTGAGGTGAGGACATGTTTTCCATGCAGGTTCAGGAACCCAGTGGTTTTAGGGTAATAACTGTTCCTGAATGTGGTGGTGTGGTTCCTTATGCTGTTGTACTTCTTGCTTGATGGTAGTTGTGAGAAGAGACCGTTGTCTGATAGTGGGGTCCTTGACGATGGATGCCACTTCTTTTGTGGCAGCATTCCTTGTAACTGTGCTCTGCCTGTGATGGACTATGCTGTATCCACCATTTTCTGTAGACTTTCCTGTTCCCAAGCATTGTTGTTTCCATACCAGGCCGTGATGCACCCAGTCAGGATACTCTTCACTGTGCCTCTATAGAAGTTTGTCAAGTTTTAGATGACATGCCGAATCTACGCAAACCTCTGAGAAAGTAGAGGTGCTGTCATGCCTTCTTTGTGATGACACTTGCATGCTGGTCCCACAACTGATAATGCCAAGGAACCTATAGTTACTGACCCTCTCCACTTACAGTCCCTAATGAGCACTGGCCTCTTCCGCCTGTAGTTGATCATCAGCACTTTGGTTTTGCTGACGTTGAGAAAGAGATTGTTGTTGTGGCACCATTCAACCAGATTTTCAAACTCCCTTGTATATGCCGATTCATCACTACTTTTGATTCAACCAACAACAGTGGTGTCATCAGCAAACTTAATAAGGCATTGGAGCTGACAGTCATAGGTATAAAGCATGCAGAGCAGGGGACTAAGCACACAGCCTATGGTGCATCTGTGCTGATAGTGAAACGTGGAGGAGATGTTGTTGCCGATCCATACTAACTGGAGTTTGCAAGCAAGGAAATTGAGGATTCAGTTGCACATGGAGGTATCAAGGCCTAAGTCTTGGAGCTTAATGATTATCTTCAAGGAGATGATTGTATTGAATGCTGAGCTGTAGTCAATAAAGAGCATCCTGAGGTGCGCATCTTCACTGTCCAGATATTCCAGTGCTGAGTGAAGATCCAATAAAATGGCATCTGCTTTTGACCCATTGTGACGTGAAGCACGTTGGAGCAGATCCAGGTCACTCCCCTGACAGGAGCTGATATGCTTTATACCCAACCTCTTAAAACACTTCATCACAGTGCAAGTAAGCAGTACTGAATGTCCATCACTGAGACAGGTTACCACATTCTTCTTGAGTGTTAATATGATTGAAACCTGTTTGAAGCAGGTGGGTATCTCAGATTACCACAGTGAGATGTTGAAGATACCCGTAAATTCTCAAGCCAGTTGATTAGCACCGGTCTTCATTACTTAGTTAGTCATCCCATCTGGGCCAAATGCTTTCCATGGATTCACCTTCCTGAAGGATGCGTTCACATAAGCCTCAGAGACTGAAACCTCAGGGTTGTCAGAAGCTGTGGGGATTGTGATGGTGCCCCCATGTTCCGTCGGTCAAAGCTAGCAAACTTTTTGAGCTCACCCGGCTGCGAAGCGCTTGGCTTTGATTTGTAGGAGGTGACGGCACTGAAGTCCCACCACACCTGCGGAGCATCATTCTGTGATTCAAATTTGGCCCAGAATCGCCACTTCATGTGTGAGATGGCTTTCTGGAGAACATGCCTAGACCTCTTGTACTTTCCTGGGTCGCCAGTCTTGAGTGCCACCAGTCTAGCCTTCAGCAGATTGCAAATCTCCTGGTTCATCCAGGGCTTCTATTTGGTGAAAACTCTGAGTGACTTCGTGGGTACACATTTACCTACCAGTGTCTTTATGAAGTCTTTGACTATCGTGGTGTATTTGTTCTGATCCTCTGAGTCCATTGACTGAATGCATTTATCTTTGAACAAACATTTGTAGCTCCTCATTTACATTCCAGATTGAAACTCACTGTAGAAGTTTTAACCAGTTCAGCTCCTTGCATTATTTGCCAGCAATTAAAAAAACTGCATATGTTTATGTGGAGTAATTGACCAGGAACACCTCATTGCATAATTGTTAGACATGTATAGTGGACAGATTGTTATCAGTGGTTGTGGTAAATAAATTTTACAGAAGAAATAAGTCAGCCCATCTTCTAATAACAAAAGGAAATTTAATGTCTGCTGTAAGAGATAGAAAATTGCTCAAATCCAGCACCATTTAGGAACCTTCCTTGACATATCCTTTAAACTCTTTCTCTAGGGTGAACAATTTCTGTTATTCTTCTCCCCCGGACAAGATTCCAGTTTAGTAATCAACTATACTTGAAAACTGGTGACATTTTGAGCTGTGAATGAGTGAAGATAGACCAGAAGAAGAGAATTCTGTACTTCTGCGATCACCATTACCAAGACGGTCTACCTTTCACACCAGTTTTTGTTTAATTAGTTGAACTTGAATTCTCTGGCTGCAGTAATGGGATTTAAATTCACATGTCGGGATCAGTGATGCAGAACTCTGGAAGTCAAATAACTTACGCAATGTGCCACTAGTCATAGAAAAGTTCCAGGCAGGTGAGTGATGTCCTAGAAGGACCGATTAATTAGTGCTGATTTCTCAAAAGATAGGATTCTGTTAGACGCTGACAAAGCACTTATTGAGAGATTTCTCCCCTGGCTGCACAGTCTTAAACTGGGAGGCATTGTCATTGGGTAAGGACCAATCCACTGAGATAAGGTCTGGAGAAATTCTTTCATTGTGAATCTCTCTCCCGGTGGCTTAATAGATGAAGACAGAAATTGATAGCCATTTAGATAATATATGAATCGTGCAAGAAATAATTAGGCCTAAGTGAGTAAACTCAGATTTCCCTTTATTGTACTTCATCCGTTAGTTTCTTGCCCACTCACTTTACCCGCTTCCAGGCTCCTTGACCCGTCCCTTTGAATAATGGACTCACCTTCTGCTTCCCTTTTGTTACTTTATTGCAAAGTACTTGTAGGGACCAAGGGTGGGAATTAAGTATTTCAGATGTATCAATGATAGCAGTGGGGAAAAAGATTTACTTTGGTAATAAAGGAAAAGGTGAAGACCACAAAGGGACTGGAATGTAGTTGAGGGAAATATGACAGAATTGATTTGGTCTGCAGATTCTGGAAATCCAAAGCAACGCTGGAGGAGCTCAGCAGGTTAGGCAGCATCCATAGACAAGAATAAACAGTCAATGTTTTGAGCCGAGAAGGTCACAGCCTGAAACATCGACTGTTTAGTCATTTCCATAGATGCTGCCTGACCTGCTGAGTTCGTCCAGTGTTCTGTGTGTGTTGCATGAGACATAAAATATATTTTGTATTAGTATATAGGTTCAGTCTATGTATGTGTATTAGAATATAGGCCTCATCACAGTGAACATGAAGTCAGACAGAGCATAGACCAGGAAATCAGTGGTGTGCGTAGCAAGGGTTTTCATGGGGGGTTTAGCCTTTGTATGGACTGAATAATCTGAACCTGTAGTATTAGTGTGATGTATATACAGGGAAAGATATAAAAGATAGCATTTCGGACCAGTATGTTAAAACATCTAGGAACCAATTGTTTTGGGTTTCATGTTGTGTAGTGCAAATTCACAAACTTGCAATAAAAGTCTTCTGAGGAAGAATGTACATCATATAGGGGGATTTTATATTTTATCTAAATGCAATGTGAGTAAAACCTCAGTGAAAACAAAATGAATTATGTAGTGTAAGGGGCAGGTTAGCCAACACATACTGAAAGCTTAAAAAACTGATGATAAATTAACAATACCAAGCATTTAAAGAAATAACTCAAAACAAATAGATGACTGAGGAAAAAAATGGTTCTATTATGGCTAATAAGAGTCAAAATAACATTAGATTGGATGATTAATATGATTCCAAGTATGGTAGAAAGCTTGAGGAATGGGAAGGATTTAGATTTTGGAAAAGGATGAGCAAGAATGAGTGTAGAAACAGAATATTAAAGCTTCTCTAACAGGAAAGATTGGCAAAAGAGCCAGGAGAAATCGTGATTGTAAATATGAAATGGCAGAGTTGTAAACCAAATATCAATGCAGTGGAGGGCAAAGTAGCAGAAAATGCGGTGGAACTAAGGGTGTGGTAACAATGATGAGTTCTGTAATTAGTGTCTATATAGAATCATTTTCAGAGAATATATTGGGACAACAAGAGACAATTTCTTTGGAAATGAAGACTTGCATCAATCCCAATGTTTTAGAAGCATCTTCAATTGAGATAACATACACATTGGTTCTGAAATTTTCCTGCTCCATTTAAATTTTAGAAATTCTTTCTGGATTGAAAGGAAACAAGTGTTTCCACACAGTTGAAGAAGGAGGAAGGGGGAAAAAACAACAGTGCTTGAGTGGAGTTAGTCTGTCATGGAAATTACAAATATTTTGTTAGACCAGAAGACCATAAGACATAGGGGCAGAATTAAGCCATTCAGCTCATTGAATCTGCTCTGCAATTCCATGAAGGCTGATTTATTATCCCTCTTAACCCCATTCTCCTGCCTTCTCCCATAACCTTTGACACCTTGATTAATCAAGAACCTATGAACTTCTGCCTTAAATGTACACAAATAGCTCAGCCTGTCCAGTCGTCTGTAGCAATGAATTTCAGAGGTTCGCCACCCTCTAGATCATAGGTGTCAAACTCAAGGCCCGCGGGCCATATCCGGCCCGCCAGATCATTTTAGATAGATCTATTATTTTAATTATTAATGGCCCGGCGATATGAAGCCTACGATTGTAAGTTAATACCAATCATAAAAATAATGCTTGCTCAGCAGTCTTCTTCATAAGAAACGGAATTTGTGAAGTGAAACACTTTGTAGTTATAGCAGAGACTGAGACACATGAGAACAGGCTGAAAAAACAGAGGCAATGAAAGCTGCGTTCGCACGCGCCTGACCGATCCGGCCCGCATGAAGCTGCATTTTGCCCAATCCGGCCCGTGACCTAAAATGAGTTTGACACCCCTGCTCTAGATAAAGAAATTTTTTCTCATCTCTATTCTAAATGTATGCCCCTCTATTCTGAAGCTGTGCCCTCTGGTTCTAGACTCCCCCAGTATAGGAAACATCCTCTCCACATCCATTCTCTCTAGACCTTTAAAAATTCAATAGGTTTCAATGAGATCCCCCCTCCCCCATTCTTCTAAACTCCAGGGAGTACAGGCTCAGAACCATCAAACGCTCCTCATACATTAACCCTTTCATTTCTGGGATCATTCTTGAGAACCTCCTCAGGATCCTCTGCAATGCCCTCCAATAAGGAGCCTAACACTGCTTACAATATTCCAAGTGTACTCTCAGCAACACGTTACAACAAGCTGGAGGAACTCAGCGGGTCAGGCAGCATCTATGGAAACGAGCAGTCAACGTTTTGGGCCGAGAATCTTTGTCAGGACTGAAGAGGGAGGGGGAATGAGCCCTATAAAGAAGGTGGGGGGAGGGTGGAAGGTGCCAGGTGAAAAAACCAGTCAGAGGAAAGATCAAGGGGTGGGGGAGGGGAAACATGGAGGGGATAGGCAGGAGAGGTGAAGAAGGAATGTAAGGGGAAAGCACTATGGGTAGTAGAAGAAGGTGGAATCATGAGAGAGGTGATAAGCAGCTGGAAGGGGAGGCAGATGGGGGAAGGGAGGAGGAGCAAATTACTGGAAGTTGGAGAATTCAATGCTCATGCCAAGGGGCTGAAGACTACCCAGATGGTATATGAGGTGTTGCTCCTCCAACCTGAGTTTGGCCTCATCATGGCAGTAGAGGAGGCCGTGTATGGACATACCCAAATGGGAATGTGAAGCAGAGTTGAAGTGGGTGGCAACCGGGAGATCCTGTCTGTTGTGGCGGATGGAGCGGAGGTGCTCGACGAAGCGGTCCCCCAATCTGTGTCGGGTCTCGCTGATGTAGAGGAGGCTGCACCGGGAGCACAGGATGCAATAGATGACCCCAACAGATTCACAAGTGAAATGTTGCTTCACCTGGAAGGACTGTTTGGGACCCTGAATGGTGGTAAGAGAGGAGGTGTAGGGACAGATGTAGCACTTACACTTGCAGGAATAAATGCCAGGTGGGAGATCTGTGGGGAGAAACGTGTGGACCAGGGAGTCGTGGATGGAACGATCCCTGTGAAAAGCGGAGAGGGAAAGATGTGCTTAGTGGTGGGGTCCTGTTGAAGGTGGCGGAAGTTGCGGAGGATAATATGCTGGATCCGGAGGCTGGTGGGGTGGTAGGTGAGGACAAGGGGGACACAGTCCCTGTTGTGGTGACAGGAGGATGGGGTGAGGGTTGAAGTGCGGAAAATGGAGGAGATGCGGGTGAGGGCATCATTGATGATGGCAGAAGGGAAACCATGATCCTTAAAGAAAGAGTACATTTGAGATGTCCTGGAAGCCTCATCCTGGAAGCAGATGCAGTGGAGATGGAGGAACTGGGAATAGGGAATAGCATTTTTGCATTTGGCTGGGTGGGAAGAGGCATAGTCGAGATAGTTATGAGACTCAGTGGGTTTATAGAAGATATCCTTCCAGGTGAGGCAGCACTTCACTTGTGAGTCTGTTGGGATCATCTATTGCATCCGGTGCAGCCTCCTCTACATCAGCGAGACCCAACACAGATTGGGGGACCGCTTCGTCGATCACCTCCGCTCTGTCCGCAACATCAGACACGATCTCCCAGTTGCCACCCACTTACACTCTGCTTCACACTCCCATTCGGATATGTCCATACACGGCCTCCTCTACTGCCATGATGAGGCCAAACTCAAGTTCGAGGAGTAAAACCTCATATGCCATCTGGGTAGTCTTCAGCCCTTTGGCATTAGCATTGAATTCTCCAACTTCTGGTAATTCCCTGCTCCTCCTTTCCCCCATCTGCCTCCTCTTCCAGCTGCTTATCACCTCTCTCATGATTCCACCTTCTTCTACTACCCATAGTGCTTTCCCCTTACATTCCTTCTTCACCTCTCCTGCCTATCCCCTCTCTGCTTCCCCTCCCCCAACCCCTTGATTTTTCCTCTGACTGGTTTTTCACCTGGCACCGTCCATCCTCCCCCCACCTTCTTTATAGAGACCCTGCCCCCTCCCTCTTCAGTCCTGACGAAGGGTCTCAGCCTGAAACATTGACTGCTCATTTCCACGGATGCTGCCTGACCTGCTGAGTGTTGTACGTGCTGCTTTGATCCCAGCATCGGCAGCGTACTTTGTGTGTCCAAGTGTACTCTGACCAGTGCCTTATAAAGACTCAGCATTGCATCCTTGCTTTTATATTCTAGTCCTCTTGAAGTAAATGCTAACATTGCATTCGCCTTTCTTACCAGTGACTCAACTTGCAAATTAACCTTTAAGGAATCCTGCATGAGGACTTCCATGTCCCTTTGTACCTCTGATATTTAAAATTTAGAAAATAGTCCACACTTTTATTCCTTATGCTAAAGTGCACAAACATACACATCCCTACCTTATATTCCATCTGCTACTTTCTTGCCCAATCCCCCAATCTATCTACAAACCCCATTTCCAGAAATGTTGGGATATTTTCCAAAATGCAATAAAAACAAAAATCTATGATATGTTAATTCACGTGAACCTTTATTTAACTGACAAAAGTACAAAGAAAAAATTTTCAATAGTTTTACTGACCAACTTTATTGTATTTTGTAAATATACACACATTTAGAATTTGATGGCTGCAACACACTCAACAAAAGTTGGGACAGAGGCACGATTACCATTGTGTTACATCACCTTTCCTTTTAATAACACTTTTTAATCATTTTGGAACTGAGGATACTAATTGTAGTAGATCTGCAATTGGAAATTTTGTCCATTCTTGCTTGATATAAGACGTCAGCTGCTCAACAGTCCGTGGTCTCCGTTGTCTGATTCTCCTCTTCATGATGCGCCATACATTTTCAATAGGAGATAGATCTGGACTGGCAGCAGGCCAGTCAAGCACACACACTCTGTGTTTACAAAACCACGCTGTTGTAGCCCGTGCAGAATGTGGTCTGGCATTGTCCTGCTGAAATAAGCATGGACGTCCCGGAAAGAGATGTCGCCTTGATGGCAAGATATGTCTCTCTAAAATCCTAATATACACCTCAGAGTCAATGGTACCTTCACATACATGCCGTGGGCTCTGATGCATCCCCATACCATCACAGATGCTGGCTTTTGCACCTTTCGCTGATAACAATCAGGATGGTCGTTTTCATCTTTGGCACGGAGAACTAGACGCCCGTTTTTTCCGAAAACTAGCTGAAAAGTGGACTCATCTGACCACAGCACACAGTTCCACAGTCTTTTGGTCCATCTGAGATGAGCTCGGACCCAGAGAACTCACTGGTGTTTCTGCATAGAGTTGATGTATGACTTCCTCCTTGCGTAATACAGTTTTAAGTTGCATTTCTGGATGCAGCGACGGACTGTGTTAAGTGATAATGTTTTTCCGAAGTACTTCCGAGCCCAGGTGGCTATAATTGTCACAGTAGCATGACGGTTTCTTAGGCAGTGCCGCCTGAGGGTTCAAAGATCATGCGCATTCAACAGTGGTTTCCGACCTTGCCCTTTACGCACTGAGATGTCTCTGAATTCTCTGAATCTTTTCACAATATTATGTACTGTAGATGTTGAAAGACCTAAATTCTCTGCAATCTTGCATTGGGAAATGTTCCTTTTGAACTGACTAACAATTCTCTCACAAATTTTGGCACAAGGGGGTGAGCCACGACCCATCCTTGCTTGCAAAGACTGAGCCTTTGATGGACGCTACTTTTATACCCAGTCATGATACCTCACCTGCTACCAATTAGCCTGCTTAATGTGGAGTCTTCCAAACTGGTGTTACTTGAATATTCTGTGCACTTTTCAATCTTATTTTAACTCTGTCCCAACTTTTGTTGAGTGTGTTGCAGCCATCAAATTCTAAATGTGTGCATATTTACAAAATACAATTAAGTTGGTCAGTAAAACTATTGAAATTTTTTTCTTTATACTTTTGTCAGTTAAATAAGGGTTCACGTGAATTAACATATCACAGATTTTTGTTTTTATTGCATTTTGGAAAATATCCCAACTTTTCTGGAAGGTTTGTAAATCTTTCTGTAGACACTTTGCTTCTTCAACACTACCTACCCTTCCACCTATATTTGTATCCTCCACAAACTTGGCCAGAAATCCATAATTCTCTTCATCCAAATCATTGATATATACAGCAATGAGAAAAGAAGCGGTCCCAACCCCTGCAGAGTACCATAGGTGAACAACAAACCATCAGAAAAGGCCCCCTTTATTCCTACTCTTTGCCTCCTGTCAGTCAGCCAATCTTCTCTCCATCCTAGTACATTTCTTGGGATACCAAGGGCTTTTATCTTGTTTAGCAGCCTCATGTGTGGCACGTTGTCAAAGGTGTTATGGAAATCCAAATAAACAACATCAACTGATGCATTGTTGAGCTTTCTTAGTTGAGTAGAATATTGTGGGACTACGAAAGGTTGTGCACACTCAGGAGTTTGAATCTGCCCATAGTTTCCAGTGCTGAGCAGCCAATGCAAAGAGGGCTGTGACTTCTCCTGACATTGATAACCATTTCCTTTGTCTTGTTGACATAGATAAAGAAGTTATTTAACCCTAGCCTAATCACAATGACGAATTAACTGACTAACCAGTACGCCTTTGGACTGAAGGGGGGAAACCGGAGCACACAGAGAAACCCATACTGCATTGACCTCATCTGCATTGTTGGTGTGGCCAGACAATCTGGAAGTGCCAACAGGAAACTGAATACCACATCTATGTTCCTGCAGCAATTGGTTAACGGTGCCAAACTGTGGACCGGCAGACAGAACAATGTAGTAAGCACCTAGTTGAGAACAGATGGTACAGCCTTGCCCCTGACTGATTTCCCAATTATGTTGCTGATACTCAATGTCACATAGAGTTGGAGAAGGTATGGAGTCAGAGATAGATACAGCCTTGACCCATCAAGCCCACACCAACCATCAACTACCAATCTCTACTAACCCGACATTATTCCAATGTCTTATTCACCTACTTACCAGGGGTAATTCACAGCAACGAATTAACTTACTTGTCAACCCATTTCTGGAAAGTGGAAAACACTGTGGAAACCCATGGGAGTGCGTGCAATCTTCACACAGATAGCACCAGAGTTCAGGATTGAACCTGGGTCTCTGGCACTGTGAGGGACAGTTCTACCAGCTGCACCACTGTCCTGCCCCTCTTCTGTAACCACTGCTTTCTGCTGGCTGCCTGCTTCCTGCAGGAACACCAGAGGTAAGGCAGGGGATATAGGAGCCATGCGTGAAACCAGTGGCTGCAGAAAATGGTGAGGAGCAGCAAAGAGATTATGCAGATTGGAAAAACCAAGAAATCCCTCTTTCTCTAACAAACTAATGGTAAGCTGTCAAGGTAAATATTAAAAGTGTTCTCTTGGTAAGAGGGCCAGTCAGAAATGCACCAGCTCTAGAAAGCCACATAAAACCTGCTGCAATGGGTGGGGGGGGGGGGGGGGGGAGTCACAAGCTTTTCAACACCTACATGGAGGCACCATCAGGGGACATTGAACCCTGAAGCTCCATCACTTTGCCCGTCCGCAGTGTATTTCCACTGATCGAAGAAGACTGCCTTTAAGTTGTCCAGGCCAGTTTTCAACAGGGTTCTTCACTTATGAAACTGGCACCTTGAAGTCACTAAGCAGCATAGCTGTCACTGGCTGCACACTACAATTTTACTAATTAGCAGGAAGCAGGACATTGCCATGCAAACGAAGAATACAAATTTATTTCACTTCACAATCCCTACGTATGTTTTGGGAGCTTTCATATTAAATGGTTCCTGGTAAAGGGTCCTGGCCTGAAATGTTGACCTTTCTGCGGAGTTCCTCCAGTGTTTTGTGTATGTTATTCCAGATGTCCAGCATCTGTAGTTTCTCTGGAGTTTTCAAAGTTAACCTCCTGAAGTTTCATTTGACAATAGAATAATTTCTCTGGGAAATATTGAAGACTTGAGATCTCTTTGTTATTCCTTCATTTCTGGGGCTTTTATAAGTTACAATTAGCAGAAGGAAGCCATGATAGAGAACTTTTGAGTGCTTGCTTCTCTTTATCAATCCAGCAGCAAATCAGAAATAGTAAGGAAAAGTTTTTATTTATATCTTTTGTAAAAATATCTTTTTACGGACATTTACACTACACACTGGCTCCGCAAAGCAAACAGCATTATGAAGAACCCCACATGCCCCTCATACAAACTCTTGTCCCTCCTGCCATCTGGGAAAAGGCACCGAAGCATTCGGGCTTTCACAACCAGACTATGTAACAGTTTCTTCCCCCAAGCTATCAGACTCCTCAATACCCAGAGCCTGGACTGACACTATACTACCCTATTGTCTTGTTTATTATTTATTGTAATGCCTGCACTGTTTTGTGCACTTTATGCAGTCCTGAGTAGGTCTGTAGTCTAGTGTAGATTTTTTCTGTGTTGTTTTTTACATAGTTCAGTCTAGTTTTGTACTGTGTCATGTAACACCATGGTCCTGAAAAACGTCGTCTCATTTTTACTATGCACTGTACCAGCAGTTATGGTCTAAATGGCAATAAAAGTGACTTGACTTGACTTGTATACCTTTCTTATCCTGAAAATGTTCTGCAGCAGTTTACAGTCAATAAAGTATTATTGCTATGCATGTCAAGTGGTATTGTGATGATGACATGCCCGGGGAATGGATGATTGAGAAACTTCCTTTTGCTAGAACACTGAGGAAGAGACTGTCACCACACGTGCACAGTGAGAAGGAAACACCTATCTTACAAAAATCCCACTGTTCAGAAGTAATTTCTGGAATGTGCCAATGCCATCTGCTGGATCTATCATGGGAGAACCTGTGCTTTGCACTGTGTGACCAGATTAGTCATATTAGTAGCTAGTAGGTGAGATGTACCATGGATTGTAATATAAGCTGCCTTCATTCTAACATTTCGTGTCAGAGGAATGCCTGTGTATGTAAACTTCCAGGTTTTTCAAGAGGCGTTTGCCTAGAAATTCGTCCCTCGCTGGCATGGCAAAAAAAAACTTAAAGCTGTGGGCTGCGGCTGTGAAGTCTATTCCATTGATTTCAGAGTTCCATCTTCAATGCTATTCAGGAGGGATTGATTATTGATTGTGAATTTTTGTTGCATCCTTATCTCGCACACTGCTCCAGGAATACAGCTTGGGCAGATATCTTGATCTACCTGAGGTTCTTCTTGTCCCTGACGCACACAGTACTCTTCAGTAACAACAATGATGTTCATACACCTGTTACAAATCCCATGTCTTGTCTGATATCTTCTTATGAATCATTCCTCTTTCATCCTGCTTCAATACTAGATTCTGAACCATGGCTCATCAGAGAATAGGGACTCTGTCCTGTTTGGTTTAATAATTATCCTAGGCTGTTTTGGCATGTTGTTACCTAAATACATGGTTGATAATCATTGATTTTATGTTGGTCTGCCATCAATTGTGCCTTTATGTTTAGTTAATGATTGATTTAGTTGGCTTAGATGCAGGAATATTTAGTCACATGATCACTGGATGCAAAAGAGTTGGGGAGGCTTTTATTCCGAAATGGAAGTAGGCTCACAAGTGTCAGTGGTGAGAAGCAGGAATGTTGTTTTGGATTCATGGACTGGCCCAGCTGATATTGTCATAGAAGGGGAAAAGATTGTGGGTATTTACTCTGAGGAAATCACAGCTCCTCAACACCAGAGTCAACAGGTGAGTCTTGCATCAACTTTGCAGATTTGACATTAACAATTTGGAAGTAACACATTCCCACTGGTAGTTTTCATATTTGCACTCGATATCGTCATTTGAACCTCCTACAGGTTTGCCTAACCGGTTCAAATGGGAAAATCTAGTGGAAATGCAAAAAACTTAACTGGTTCACTAATACCCTTCTGGGCTCCCTGCTTTGCCTCACTGTTGGTTTTTCTCTCACACTACAGCACATTTTAACCGTGGACTGCTTCAGTATAAGAATCCCTATTGCTTAATTCAGTATGTAAACTCTTTGGGTGTATTTACATAACCCTACACCACCTCCAGTGGATGGAAATGATGTGTAACTCGGAAGTGATGTGAAATTGCATGGGAGGAGCTGTGAAGCTATGCCACTTGGAAGGGAGTGATCATTGGATGAGTAATCAGAGTCAATTGGTCCAGGAGAAACAATCCCAAGGAAGGAAACACTTAATAGGCTTCTTCTACCCTGATCCAACTTGCCATCAGCTTTTTCTAGTCCTGGTAGTGCAGTTCTTCTCTATGATCGTGGGAAATAAATCTAACTCATGCTGATCAAGTCAAGTCACTTTTTATTGTCATTTCAGCCATAACTGCTGGTACAGTACACAGTAAAAATGAGACGTTTTTCAGAACCATGGTGCTACACGAAACAATACAAAAACTACAATGAACTACGTAAAACAACACAAAAACTACACTAGACTACAAACCTACCCAGGACTGCGTAAAGTGCACAAAACAGTGCAGGCACTACAATAAGTATAAACAAGACAATAAGTTGGGCAGTAAGTTGGTGTCAGCCCAAACTCTGGGTATTGATCATGTTATCATGTTATCAGGCATTAAAATCATTCAGGCAGTATTTTATCCATCAAGGGGAGCAACTTTAAAGCAAGGTGGTAAAGTTTAAAGGAAGTGCATGTAGGTGCCTGGGAAGTCCTGCCAGGATGATAGTGGAAGCAGAAGTGATAATGGTAATCAATGAGCTTTTTAATAGACACATCAATATATAGGGAATGGGGCAATATGGAGCACAAATGGGCAGAAGGGTGAAGAACTGTATCTATTCACTTTGTAAATGTTCAGCTCCTTATTTCGAGACTGTGGTTCCTGCACTTGGGTACTCCAGTGAGAGGAATGTCAAACTTACATCAATCATGCTAAGTTTATCACTCACTCTCTTTCTATCTCTTTTTCTCTCTCAAATCTTTTTAGAATAAGGTCTGACTTTCCATTTGACTTCTCATTGCTTCATGTTGATAAATGCTTAAGTGCTAAAAATGTCTTACCCAAGGATGATTAAGACCCTGGTTACCAATCAAACTGCTTCCTATGGCTTATTAAAGAAACTGAAACCATTTTGCTGGTTCACACATCAATTTGCTAACAATGACCAATTAAAAAAGGGTGAAGAAATTATTAGTGTGGATTACTAATGTGATCACATAATTGTTCAGCTTTCTCTTTTGGAAACTGACTTCCTACGTCACTTTGAGAAGAGATAACCCTGAACGTCTTGAAAGGAGGCAGGAAAGGGATAGGCAAGTAAAGTCCATGGTAGATTATGTGATTTTCTGCAGTCATCAACAGCACCTGAGATAAACTAAGCATGGGAATTGCAAGCAAAGGAAGAGGAAGAGGAATAAAGAATGGTCATGAGTTTTTGGTAGATGATTCGCACCTGGGAGCTCAATCTAAACTATTCAAATGTTTTAGAGAAATATCTCATTAGACTTTGCTGCACTGCCACCTTCCACAACACTATCCATACAACCCAGTGATGATCAGAATATAAAATATATACAAATCCGGCATTTATTTATGCTGATCAATCTTGATTTGTAGCCAAAACAATGATTATTTGATGCAATAAACAGCTTTTACAAATAATTACAATATTAACCCTGATGCTTACCCTTAATGCTCATCCGAAAGTAGTCTTTCCCTTACACTGAATGTAATCCACATGGCAGTGGCTTGCAAGGCAGATGGTAGGTCAAACCTGAGGCTTCCTACCATCAAGAAAGACTGCCTCAAACTGTACCAGTACAGCATTGGTTGATGTGTTTGGTCAACCTGGTAAACTGATGGCTCAGCAAGCAGAAGGCCAAGGCCTGCTTGACTCTGGTCCATGATTCCAGTAACTCCATTGCAGGGCACCTGTTCCACCAATCACTGATCAGATGGAAAGCAGGGTGCTGGCAGTTGAGTATTCATAAAATTCCTTAATTGAGGAGTCCAGAGTATTGCAGCTACTACTTGGGAGCTCTTCCAACTTCATTGCTGTACTTTGTCATTCTACAGCAGGATATGGGTCTGACGGAGACTGTTCTGACCTTAGTGGAAGTATTAACCTTAATCAGCTGGCTTCGCATGACTTCACAGGTGCAGTTGGGCAGCTCATTCTCTCCGTTCCAGAGATGATGGAATCCAAACACTAAGACAAGCAAAGGTCAGGCTTGAGCTTCCAATCCCTCCACAATCCAAGTGCTTTCCGTTGACTCTGCATTGCACCAAGCACCTGCCTTT
Organism: Hypanus sabinus; assembly: GCF_030144855.1. NCBI lineage: Eukaryota > Metazoa > Chordata > Chondrichthyes > Myliobatiformes > Dasyatidae > Hypanus > Hypanus sabinus. The sequence goes on from NC_082707.1 coordinate 87,860,095, forward strand.
TCCAATACTCTGAACAGAAAGACCAACACCTGAAACATTAGATCTGTTTCTCACTCCACTGATATTGCCTGAGCAGCTGAGTGCTTCCAGCACTTTCTGCTTTTATTTTAGGTTTCTAACATCTGGAGTATTTATTTTATTTCAGTCTTTTTCTAAGGTCTAGCTCTACAAGATCTACATTTGGCTCTGCCAGAGAAGAATGACGATGTGACATCTTTGTCATTTGAAGTATGCAGGCCTCTCATTCACATGTTCTACCAGTCTATTCTATGTGGTGGTTTGCTGATTAGAAAGGCTGGCTCTGTTATAGGAGCCAAACTGGACACACTGGAGGCCGTGGTGGAACAAAGGACTCTATGGAAAAACCTGGCAATTCTGGACAATGTTTCTCACCCTCTGCATGCCACCTTGGCTAAACAGAGGAGCACTTTTGGTAATAGATTAAGACAACTGTGCTGCTCCAAAGAGCGATATGAGGTCATTCTTACCCTTGGTCTTCAGGCTTTATAATGTAGCCGAGGAAGTGATGACCCCTTGCTGTTATACTGTTTGAGGTAGCTTTTTTTTTCTTTCTTATTTCTCTTCTAATATCTGTATATCTGTGCACTTGTAATGTGACTGTGACACTGTAATTTCCTTTGGGATCAATAAAGTATCTATTTCCCAGTAGGGGGCAGAAGAGGTACATTTTCCAACTCTCCACATACCCTGTGCATAGTAAAGGCCAATTTATACCCTACGCCGTAGCCTGACGCGCACCTCCCCAAAAGTGTAACCACGAGTCACAGCGACGCAGACCGCAACAACTGTGATTGGTCCGCTAGGTAACATCACATTTCCTCCTATGCATTTGCAGTTGCTTCTGAACGATGAACCAAATCATCAAATATATCTGCCGACATCCGACAATATTTGAAATGCATTTCCTCGTTCACATCTCTCAGTGGCCGGACAAGCTCAGAAAATTCACTCTCCTTCTGCCTCAATCCATTCAAAGATCATACACACCATCTCCTTCGACGTCTTCTCTCTTTTCTGCTTTGCAGTAATTTCAAAACAAGTAACCCTTGTTTGACATTTATTAGCTCTAACTCCAATATGATGCGCTCAGTTTCAGTCACCATTGTTTGAAGTGCTCGAAGAAACTCAACACAGTGGCATAGAAACCCCACCACCAACTAGCATTTTGGCGGTGAATTGCAGAGTGACGCAGCCACATCAATGTACAAGCATAAACGGTCACAATGGCGTAGGCCACTTACGTAGGCTACAGCGTAGAGCCTACACAGAAGTATAGGTCAGCCTTAACTTTCTTTTTCCTTCTTCTCTTTACCTGCCTCCACCTCTGATAGCCCTCTGACATCTCCAACTGCTTTTGGGTCTATAACAGCTGTAACTTGACAAGAATACTATGACAACCTCTGCATTTACATGCAAAATATTTTAATTTTACTACACAATTTGTGAGTCAGTGAATTCACCTTAGGTTTCTCAGTGGTATTTTTAATTGAGTTAATTATTATCTCACCTCTCAAAATGGTGTTCCAATATCATTTCAACAACTCAAGCTGACCTTCATGCAGTCACTTTAATATAATAAATATTCCAAAACCTTCTACAATAGCATCAGCTTAACATCAATAAAAAAGAAGTCAAGGGACTACTTGCCATTCCTCATTGGTAGTTCATAGGTGAAGAGAGTTAGCAACTTCAACTCCCTCAGATAGGCAGTATCCATCATTAAGGATCCCATCACCCAGGACATGTCCTAAACACCTTGCTACCATCAGGAAGGAGGTACAGGATCCTGAAGGCACACATTCAATGATTCAGGAACAGCTTTTTTCCCTCTGCCATCCAATTTCTTTTTACAATATTTTTATTCAGAAGAAAAAACAAGATTTACAGAATGCAACATATAGATACATCTCAACATAAATCGTGTACATTCATATATTGTAATAAAATTGATCAAAATGTTATAGCATAACAGATAAAGGTATACCACTCTGTAATCAAAAATTTAAAGATAGGTCATACATCATAAAATAAATTTTTTATATTAAAAAGTCAACCCCCTTCCAACTACCAAAGAAAAAAGCTGATGGATGATAATGGATAAGCAGAAAAACAAAACATATTTGCTTAAGAAGAGAAGATAGAAATATACATAAAGGTCTGTGCACTGTTAAGCTTTATAAATTGGAAAAGTAATTTAGGAAAGGTCCCCAGATATCATAAAAAGATTGTTTTGAATTTGAGACTGAGCATTGGATCTTTTCTAAATTTAAATAAAACATAATATCACGTAGCCATTGAAGATGTGTAGGAGGAGGGGTAGACTCCTTCCATTTAAGCAAGATTGCTCTCCTTGTTAAAAGAGAGGTAAAAACTAAAACCTGTAGGTTAGGAGTATTTAAAGTTATATCTTCATTTGCAATACTACCAAACAAGGCAGTAAGGGGATTTGGTTCAAATTGGACCCTAAAAAATTGTGAGATGGTATGAAAAACTTCCCACCAAAACTTTTCAATTTTAGGGCAAAACCAAAACATATGAATTAAAGAGGCATCAGCAGAGTTGCATTTATTACAAAGTGGGGAAACATTCAGATAAAAACTGGACAGTTTCTGTTTAGAAATGTAAGCCATCCAATTTCTGAATGGACATTAAACTCATGAACACTATCTCACTACATTTTTATTTCTATTTTTGTACTATTTATTAATTTAACTATTATATAGATGTACTTACTGTAATTCATAGTTTTTTTCTATTATTATTGTACTGCTGCTGCAAAAGCAACACATTTCACGATACAACACACACAAAATGCTGGAGGAACCCAGCAGGCCAGGCAGCATCAACAGAAAGGAATACAGTCGACGGTTCGGGCTGAATCCTTTCACTCATCCTGATGAAATGTCTTGGCCTGAGACATCAACTGTACTCTTTTCCATAGATGCTGCCTGGCCTGCTGAGTTCCTCCAGCATTTTGTGTGTCTTGCTCAGATTTCCAGCATCTGCAGATATTATCGGTTGAAATTTCACAATATAAGCTGGTGATATTAAATCTAATTCTGATTCTGAAGTAATTTGAGAAATAGGAAGAGTGATGAGCCATTTGAGCCTACGGGCTGGTTCCATTCTTTGTCAAGACTGTGGCTGATCTACTATTTCCCTGCATGACTCCTGTATCCATCTGTTCCCTCAGTCACAGGGTCATAAAACACAGAACAGTTCTTTGGTGCACCATTTGCTGATTTAATAGGTTCCTTTAAGAGACTCTTAGATAGGTACATGGAGCTAGTAAAATAGAGGGTTATGCGATAGGGAAATTCTCGGCAGTTTCTAGAGTAGGTACATGGTCAGCACAATATTGTGGGTCAAAGGGCCTGAAATGTGCTGTAGCTTTCTATGAATCTATGAAAGAGCTGGAATGGCAGGGATTTAGAGAGAGAATCCCACAGTCTGCATAGATATTGCAACAGATATAGCTTAACCGAATGAAGTCCGTATTTGCTAAGTTAGTTAATTTATTCCCAGTGATTGTCCAGTTTACAGATCAAGTGAACAAATCTTTCTTTCTTTCTTTCTTCTCTCTCTCTCTCTCTCTCTCTCTCTCTCTCTTTCTTTCTTTCTTTCTTTCTTTCTTTCTTTCTTTCTTTCTTTCTTTCTTTCTTTCTTTCTTTCTTTCTTTCTTTCTTTCTTTCTTTCTTTCTTTCTTTCTTTCTTTCTTTCTCTCTCTTTTTATTAATTTTCAGATATAGGCATAATAACAATAGTAATACAGAGAGATTGGGAATCCATAGTTAGTAAACAGTATATACAAGTGTAAGCTATAGATAACACAAATGTATTAAGCCTCCCAAACTCTTGATGTAGCTAGTATGATGGAAACAATATGTCAAAAAGAAAACCCCAAATTAGAAATCAAAATAAAAACTAAACTGAGCAAACCTAAACTAAACAAAGCTGGACTATTATATTACAACAGATATAATCAATAATGTCAATAACTCTGCTCCTCTATCCAAATATTTAAGGATAATGAAAAGGATTTGTAAAAGTTCAAATTACATCATCTGAACGTGTTGAATAAATGGTCTCCAAATTTCTTTGAATTTAACCAAAGGGTCAAAAATGACACTTCTGATTTTTTTCTAAATTTAGACAAGATATAGTTTGGGAAAACCATTGGAATGAGGTAGGAGGATTAATCTCTTTCCAATTCAATAAAATGGATCTTCTGGCCATTAATGTAACAAATGCAATCATCCGACGAGCTGAAGAGGATAAATAACTATTTTCCATCATTGTTAAGCCAAAAATTGCAGTAATAGGATGAAGATGTAAATCAATATTCAAAACAGTTGAAATAATATCAAACATATCTTTCCAATATTTCTCCAAATAAGGACAAGACCGAAACATATGAGTCAAAGAGGCTACTTCTGAATGACATCTATCAAAGTTAGGATTTATGTGGGAGTAAAAACGAGCGAGCTTGTCTTTAGCCATGTGGGCCCTATGCAGCACCTTGAATTGTATCAGCATATGTTTAGCACATAATGAGGAAGAGTTAACTAATTGAAAAACTTTCTCCCATTTCTCTGTAGGTAAGGAAAGTTGAAGTTCTTTTTCCCATTCATTCTTAAGTTTATCTGATATACCTGGCTGTATTTTCATAATCATATCATAAATAGTTGTTATTAAACCCTTCTGATAACGGTTTAAACCTAAAAAATTTTCTGTGATTTCTGTGAACTTCAAATGGAGCATATTAACCTCTTTGATTGAAAATCAATAAGGTAAAACTAGGACCCAGTTTTATTTTCATGGTGATAAATCTGGTAAATTACTGGCGGATCAATTGAAAATTGCTTCGGCCAAATGCCAGATTACCAAGATTCGAGATGGTACCCTGACAGTTGATCATGATGAGATAAATAAATCTTTTCAAGAATTTTACAATTCTTTACATCAATCAGAATCCCCTGATGACCCTACTATAATGCACACATTTATAAGGAAACTGTATATTCCGAAATTATCTTCCAATGAATGTTTAACATCAGTTGCAAATATTATGGAAAAAGAAATAAAAGAAGCTGAATTCGATGAATTCAGATAAAGCACCTGGTCTGGACGGTTACATAGTAGAATTGTTAAAATCCTTTTCTAATATACTCTCTCCTTGGTTATGTAAAATTTTTAAGAAAGTATTAACCATAGGTAAACTACTGCAGACTTTTTACAAAGCCTCTATTTCCCTAATCCATAAAAAAGATAAAGACCCTGTTGCATGTGCGTCATATAGCCCCATATCCTTGCTGAATGTGGACTTTAAGGTTTTTTCTAAAATTTTGGCAACCAGATTGGATAACATATTACCTCAAATTACCTCTGTTGACAAGACTGGATTGATTAAAAATCGTTATTCATCTTTTGATATTAGGAAATTAATTAATATAGTTTACTCCTTCACCTAGAATTCTAGAGTGTGTCATCTCACTGGACACCGAGAAAGCATTTGATAGAGTTGAATGTCCATATTTACTTAGTATGCTTGAGAATTTTAATTTTGGTCCGAAATCTATATCTTGGATTAAATTGATAAACTATACCTCTTTGTCTTCGGTATTTACCAATAATCAAAGATCTCCATTTTTTCAGTTGTTTCGTGGTACTAGGCAAGGTTGTCCTCTTAGACCTTTACTATTTGATATTGCTTTGGAACCTTTAGCTATTGCAATTCGTGATTCACCCAACAGTTTTGGTATTACCCGTGGGAATGGGACATATAAGTTATCACTATATGCAGATGATTTGTTGCTATATATTTCCAATTCTGATAAATCCATTTGTGCAGATTTATCTCTCCTTGCTCAGTCTAGTAGCTTTTTTTGGCTACAAACTGAATCTTAATAAGAGTAAACTATTTCCATTAAACATGCAAATTTCAATTTATAAACATTTACCATTTAAATTGGGCACAGACAATTTTACTTATTTGGGTGTTAAGATTACTAAGAAGCATAAGGATTTATTCAAGGTTAATTTTTTACCTTTAGTTGATCAGGTTAAGCAATTGTTTACTAAATGGTCCCCATTGTCTTTATCACTGATTGGTCGAATCAATGCTATTAAGATGATCATTTTATATTTATTTCAAGCACTACCAATTTTTATTTCTAAATCCTTTTCAATATCATTGACTCTAAAATTTCTTCATATATTTGGCAGAATAAAAATCCTAGGTTAAGTAAGTAATATTTACAGAAGTCTAAAAAGGACTTTGGTTTGGTACTGCCAAATTTAAGATTTTACTATTGGGTAATTAATATTAGATATTTAATATTTTGGCCACAGGCTTGGATGTAATTCAAAGTCCACAAAGGGTAAACCTGGAATAGAAATCTGTACAATGTTCTCACTGGTTTCTATCTTAGGGACCTCGCTTCCCTTTACCCTTTCAGGTCAACGGGTGGGAAAAAGACAGCTTCCCCATCAGGTCTGGAGTCAGGCAGGGCTGCCCTCTCTCCCCTGTCTTGTTCGTGTGCTGCATAGAACCCTTTGCCGAAGCCATCAGGATGGATGAGGGCGTAAGAGGGGTGACACTGCCAGGCAGCAGAGGGACACAAGTCAAAACCTCCCTGTACATGGACGACGTCACCGTCTTCTGCTCCGATCCGAGGTCAGTTCGCAGGCTGCTCAGCATCTGCAAACAGTTCGAGCAGGCGTCGGGGGCCAGGGTCAACCGCACGAAGAGTGAAGCAATGCTCTTCGGCAACTGGCCCGACCGATCCAGCGTCCCCTTCACCATCAGGGCTGATCACCCGAGGGCGTTGGGGATCTGGTTCGGAGGGGCCGAGGCATGCAACAAGAACTGGCAGGAGCAGACTGCCAAGGTCAAAAAGAAACTGGGACTGTGGGGAGGGCCTCCCTATCGATAGCGGGCAAGAACCTGGTCATCAGGTGTGAGGTGCTCTCAGGGCTGCCGTACTTGGCGCAGGTGTGGCCAGTCCCCCGCTCCTTCAGCTCGGAAATCACCCGAGCCGTCTTCAGATTCATCTGGAAATCCAAGATGGAGCGGGTTAGACAGACCACCGTGCACAAGTCCCTGGACAACGGGGGCAAAAACATCCCCAATGTCGCCCTCACCCTGATGGCCAGCTTCGTGTGTGGCTGCATCAGGTTGTGTGTGGATCCCAAGTATGTGGGCACCAAGTACCATTATGTGCCCAGATTCTACCTGTCGCCCTGGCTACGAAGGATGGGTCTGGCCCCTTTCCCGCGCAACACCCCAGTCAGCTGGTCGTTGCCACCATACCTGTCCTTCGTAGAGAAGTTCTTTCAGGTCAACGCCTTTGACCACAGGGCCATCAGGCAGTGGTCAGCACATAAGGTCCTGCAGGCACTGCAGGAGAAGGACGAGATGGACGATGGACTCAGTGGGGTGGTTCCCCGAGCAGACTGTCCAGTTCATCTGGCAAAATGCCTCATCGCCAGACCTCACCAACAGGCACCAAGACCTTGCCTGGCTGGCAGTGAAAGGGGCCCTCCCAGTCCGATCCCTGGACGTGGCCTGGAACTGCCCCACACCAGCACGAGCCCCGCACAGCCATCGGGAAACCCCGAGGGGGCAGCACTGCCCGAGACCTCCAGCAGAATCCCTCCATCGTCACGTCTCTGGGTGGACCATTTGGGTGAAGAGCAAGTCTTACGCGGACTGCGTGGTGGAGAGCATCAGATGCCGGGCCTTGGTGGACACGGGGTCAACCATCACCATCATCCATCTAGGTTTCCTCCCCAACACGGACCAGCCATCCCAGCCTGGGTGGACAACGTTGGCCGTCCAGCTGGCGACGGTCACCGGTGACTGTGCGGCGATGAGAGGGAAGAGGAGGCTGTGCATCGCGGTGGGAAGAAACACGGTGGAGCACGAGGTGTGGCTCGCCGACATCCGAGAGTCCTGTATCCGTGGCCTGGACCTGCGGTCCTGCCGGGGCCCGTGTGGATGCGTCGGGGGCAACACACACTCTACCTCGGTGCCGAAGCCTTGGCTCTCCGTCAGGGCAGCTCCAGGAAGCGGCCCTAGCAGGGACAACAATCACCACCGGTTTCACAGCAGCCCTGGGCAGCACAGTACACCCCACTGCAGCCCAATGCAGCTTGGCAGAACCAGGGGCAAGCGGTGGTGCGATGGCGCTTCAGGTGGCAACCGACACAGTGACCAGGGAGGCAGAGGCCTCCGCCTAGGATCCAAACACCAAAGCTTCATACTCCCAGTGGGGAACGCTGGTGGTGCACGACAGGTTGCTGTTCTGGTGGTGGCCATTTTCCAGACAGACAGCTCCTGCAGCCGAGTTCCACATCACACTGCTGCGGTCAGTGCACGGGCTGGCAGGGTGGGGGCCGGCCATTTTGTTGTCACAAAAGTGTTGGGTACTCTGCGCTAGTTCTCCTATTGGCCTGGGTACGGGCTGGACGTGGCGCTGTTTGTGCATTGCTGAGGCACTTTCAGAAGGTGCAGGGCCACCAGTCCAGGGTGCCAATGCAGCAAAACCCTGGTGGGGGCCCCAGTGTGGGTTTACTGCTCTGAGCTTGGAAGCCACTGGAAGGGGCCAGGGGAGGTGCTTGACTGCATCTCCGATGCCATGTACTGGGGAGAGGTTGTCTGAGCTGTGGAGAGCAGTTGTGCTGCGCTGGGACCAGCTGGCACCATATCCATATTGGTTTGTTCCCAGTTCCGACCCAGCAAGGCTGACGGAAGGTAGTGACACCCCAGGTCCTGCCTCTTGCCTCACCAAGCAGTGTCTCCTCTGGGGTGGTGGGGGGGTTCTACGTACACTCCTTAGCGGCCTAGGCAGTGGCGCCAGCCACCACAGGGACTTACGGACTTTGCTGTGAACTCTGGGATTGCTGGGGCCGGCTGACCCTTCAGCTGGGAGGGGGCGGCGGTGTGGTTGACAGCTCACCCTAACGGCCAGCGCTATTTATTGCTCTTGTGTGAGATGTTCAGATTCACTTGTTACACTTTAGCTTGGTTCATATAGTTATTCAAGTGTGTGTCTGTAGGTCACCCTGGCTGTAACCAGGTGGTGTGATAATTAGCTCCCCCAGTCTGTATGTGACTGGGTGGGTTCTCACCGAGCAATGGCGCTCTAACTGATATTGGGCCTGTCGCAATAAAACCTGCTCTTCTCTCCTGTCATCACGGACCAAATGCTCACCACAGTATTTAGTTGAATTTCTTGTTTTGGGGACCACCAGTAAGTTGCCATCTGTATCGGAATAAACTTTGAGAGCTATAGTCAAACATGGCAGAAGCACATTATATTAGCAAGATTAAAATTGAAGTATTCCTTATATAGTTACTAGCCTTAACAATGCAATAAAAAGATATTGTTCCATGATCTATTACTAGCTACAGTGGAACAATTAAAGCTCTAGATGTTTATTGCCTCGTTAATTTTTTTGTTATCCAGGGAGGTAAGAGCTTTCTACCACATTAAATACTTCCATGCAGCTGCAGCATGGGTTACTCCTAAAGTAACGTTCTTCTCTATACTGACTGAAGTGCTAATTGTGCAACCTAGTCAACTGGCTATGATGTCATATCAATTGTCCTATCTGGTCAACTGGCTTTGACCTCATATTAATTGTCCAATCTAGTCAATTGGCTATGATGTCATATTAATCGTCCAACTGGTCACCTGGCTTTGACATCATATTAATTGTCCAATCTAGTCAATTGGCTATGACCTCATGGTGAATAGCACTGACCCAATTCTAAATCAAACCCAGCGTCACAAACTAATGAACGCACAATGGCCTCTATCCAAGATCAGTTTACTTTCACATACACCAGAGTGGAATGAAATTCCTTTCCCACCTGAAATTCACAGAGTAAACACAATAAACAACAGTAAGTACAGTGTCAAAACAACAGGATGGTGTAAGCTGAAGTTGTGAAAAGAAATACTTAAGTGCCAATAATGGAAGAGGTGGAATTATGGTTTTGAGAACGTGACCGCACCAATAAGAAAGGGGTGTACAAGAGCTGATGGGCTCAGAAGTCTGAAAGCAACGGGGAAGAAGCTGTTCTTGAGTCTGGTTGTCCAGAGTTTCATGTTGGTTCACCTTCTCCTCGAAGGTAGAAAAGGGAAAAGGGAATGGGTAGGGTAGCAAGGCTTTTTTGCCAGTACTACTAGCCTTCATGATGCAACACATTATGGAGATGGGCTGGAAGGAAGGAAATGATGAACTTGTGAGGCATTGGGCTGTATGTACCACTCTCTATAAGAGAGCAGCTCCCTTATCAGGATGATTTCTATAACCCATCCGCAGAAGTTCATGTGAGGCATTGCCGACAACCCAAATCTTCAGAAAGTACATACACCATTATGAATGTTGACGATAAAGGTGGAGAAAGGTTAATACCAGTTCTAACCGAACGAGGTCTGCCAGTCAGAAAGTCTGGAAGTCATTTAAATATAGGGACCCCCAAGGCCAAGTTCCAAGAGATTTGTGATGATCTTATTAGGTATTATGGTGTTAAAGGCTGAGTTTTAATCAGTGAATAACATCCTAATACCGTCAATGTGATCCAGAGGGCGATGGCATCCCTGTTGATCTATTTTCCTGTACACAAATTACAGGGGGGCTGGATTGTCTGGAAGGGTCCTGCTGACAAGGGTCATTACCATTCCCTTGAAGCCTAATGTTAAACTTACTGAGACATGGCACCTTACTCTTCTTGGGAAATGGGACAATTCTCTTTCCTTGAAGCAGATGGGAACAATCAATTATTGAAGTGAGAAGATGACAATGGTAATGAAGACAGAGGCCATTTAATTGGGACATTGTTTCAGAACTCGTCCAGGGACTCCATCAGGCTGGTTGCTTTCCAGTGGCAAACGACTAATTTCCAAGAGCTTGCTTTTGTTAAAGCTGACCTGACTCCTGCCACTGAGATGTATGGGAAAGCTAGCGGGGGATTGGAGATGGATTTAAGTGTAATTTTTTTTTGCCTGCTTGAAAAGGGCGTAGGTTTTGTGCTCATCCTGCCATCCTGGTGCCTCTCTGAAGGAGAGTTTCAAATATTGCAAAATGTTTGTTGCTATAATGATATAGAAATACAGAGATGATTTCTTCCCATCAACGTGTGCTGGATCGTCCAGGTCCCACAGACTAAAGTGAAGAGTGCACAATGCTTTTATCCCAAGCTTAACCTTGTCTGAACACTTCCAAAGCATCCAACAAGTGTGGTGCTTTTCAAAATGCTTTCTTTGGGTTGAGGTGAGCCAGCGATTAATAACTAATTTTATAATTCCTTAGTGCTGTTTGCCAGGTCCGATCCCTGTTAATTATTGTCTCATTGTAGATCCTAGATGTTGGGGACCTGGTGGTGATGCCCGGTGTGGTGGATAGCCATGTCCACATCAACGAACCTGGACGTACGGATTGGGAAGGTTATTGGACAGCAACGAGGGCAGCAGCAGCCGGAGGGATAACAACTCTCATTGACATGCCACTGTAAGGAGCTGAGACATTCTGATTTGCTTAAAATAACAATATCCCAAGCTTAGAATATCAAATTTGTCCATCATCCCCACAGTTTGTGGTTGTGTTGAATATATACACGACTACCTGAGCCCACAATGTGTTAGATTGCACGAGTTCTAATAGTTGTTACTATTAACCTAGATCCTAATCATTGAAAACTACCCAAGTCACATAGTTTGTTACTGTGTTAGAACCCACGTTGTAAGTTACTGTGGTAGACAGAGTAGAGTGGGCCCTTCTGCCCCTTCAGGCTGCAACGTCCAGCAACGCTTGATTTCACCTTACCCTCATCACAGGACAGCCTACAATGACCAACTAACCTACCATCTGGTACATCCTTGGACTGAGGGTGGAAACTCATGCAGTCACAGGGAGAAGCTACAAATTCCTTACAGTTTGCGGCGGCAGGAGTTGAACCCAGGTCGTCTATACTCTAGAGCGTTGTGCTAACCACTACGTCGCCCCAGAAAGCCAACAGTGTGTTGCTGCAATGTTCAGGTCCTTGTCACCTTGCATCCTGTTCAGCATCTGCTCTCTAGTGCGTTATATTTATGTCCGAACCTCTGCAATTTCTTAACACTGGCAGATAAATCTTAATGTTTATAATTATATATATATGTACTTAGCTGTATGAAATCAAGGCTTTCAAATTAGATCATATTTTTCACAAAGCTCTCTCTGGGAGGAGCTTAATTCTTCTCAACCCACCTTCACTCCTGGCCAGCTGAGCTGATGCAGTCAGTGGCAGGAGATGAGATGCTGGTGAAAATGCTGTGCCGATGCTGCCACCTGCTGGCCTCATAGAGTCATTGAGAGACAGAGCGCAGAAACGTCCCTTCTGCCCAACCACTGATTACACACTATCTCATTGTTCATTTTCCCCACAATCCCGCCTGGAGCTCCTAACACAGAACCACCTTCATCATGAGCATGACAGTGGGAGAATGTATCCACTAATGGATGATTGGGTTCTAATTATTAAACGCTGACCTGTTTGTAGTTCCTGCATCCTTGAGAGTATATATTAATAGTTACCATGCTACTTTCCCTGTGTCTCTGATCAGCTCAACATTGGCCACACCTTGGCTAATGAATACATTATTGTGAAGACATTATTGTAAACTATAGGTTCTATAACCAATTGAGAGCTAAGGCTCATAATCATCCTAACAGGCACCTGCTAGTCTTCTCCTCCCTATTCTTCTGTACATTTTCTCTCAATACCCCTCGCCAAGCTTGAGCTTGGCTCCTTGCAGTAAAGGAAGTTACAGAGGGCTCGCAGGTTTATCTTGGCAACCCTTAACACAGGCGGCCCAACTCTGTTGCCATGAGAGATGAGACTCTGGTGATGGGCAAGAACTTTGGTGGAGCTGTAGTAGTGAAATCATCAATAGCAATATCCTGCTACAAGGAATGGATTTGCATTGTATTCTCACAAAGCCCAGAATTAGATTCCTAATAACCTGCTAGAGGATGGGCTGCCGAGAACTTCACTTTCTCCAAACAGCCTTGCACTGTAACAGGCTGAGCTTGCGTCGTAAATCCGGGAACCGCTTCATCGAGCATCCATCTGCCAAAAGTGGAACTTCCCAGTGGACAAACATTTCAATCCCAATTCCCATTCCCATTCTGACACGTTGGTCCACGGTTCCTCTCGTGTCAAGATGAAGCCACCCTCAGGGTGAAGGAGAAATATCTGTCTGGGTAGTCTCCAACCTGATGGTGTGTACACCGATTTCTCCTTCCAGTTAAAAAATTCCCTCCCCCTCCCCTCCCCTCTTCTTCTATTCCCTATTCTGGGCTCTTGCCTCTTAGCTGTCTATCACCTTCCCTTGGGTCCCCTCCTCCTTCTCTTTCTCCCACGGTCCACTCTCCTCTCCTATCAGATCCCTTTCATCACCAGCCCCTTACTCTTCCCACCTACCTGGTTGTTATGTTTGTTCTTTAACAAAGACAAACTTACGTGGGTAAAAAAGCTAACACATATATTCACAGAACACAACAGTCATGAGGGCTTCTAGTTCCACACCCCAGTGTGTGCTCCCAGTTCCGGCTCCAGCGTTGCACACTGGGAACTGAAGCTCATTATGTACACACCTAATAACAGACCAGCTGCACCTGTCTCTTTCTAGCTATCCTTCTTCCCCTGCCCCACCTTTTTACTCTGGAGTCTTCTCTCTTCCTTTCCAGTCCTGAGGAAAGGTCTCGGCCCGAAATGTTTGCTCAATTCCATAGATGCTGCTTGACCTGCTGGGTTCCACCAGCATTTTGTGTGTGTTGCTTTTGGATTTCCAGCATCGGCAGAACTTCTTGTGTTTATAGTGATGTGACTGCTGCTGTACAGGTATCTCAGTAAAGCAGGCTGCATTTCCGTGTTAGTGAAAGTGCCCCCCCCCCACCACCCCAGCACCTTGTAATGCCTGTGTACGTTTACAGCTCAGTTGTTCACGGTCCTTGACGTGTCATCTTGTTCTGGATTTCTCATCAGCTTTTACCCCATGTGAAGAACAGTTGAACGGTAGGTCAGAGCTCCAGTTGATTGTCATTAGGCACTTGTGCATAATGTCAGCAGGGAATGAGCCTAAAGATGCAGCTGCAGGGATAGGAGATTTGTTGACCCTGAGGGGGAGATTCTTGAACTTTTTAAAACAGTGTATCTGGGTCATGGGTACAACACTCCTCCACAGCCATCACATGCCACTGATGTATCTTGAAGTACTGATTGGGATCCTGGTGGAGTGAAAGTCATCTCCCATATCTAATGTATCTTGCACTGTAACATCCAGAATACAAGGGCTCTGCCATGTCCTTGTCCATCTTTTATAAAGTTGCGGAATGGGTTCCATTGCTTGATGACAATGAGCAGCACCTAAAAGTGATACAGTGATAGCTTCACACAGTGAACTGCAGCTCGCAAAGGTCTGAAATTACATCAGATGAGCAAGCATTCTGATTGAGTCGCCTGGGACTGTACTCGCTGGAATTCCGAAGAATGAGAGGAGATCTTATGGAAACATATAAAATAATGAAAGGGATAGATAAGATAGAGGGAGAAAATTTGTTTCCACTGGTAGGTGAGAATAGAACTAAGGACATAGCCTTGAGATTCAGGGGAGTATATTTAGGATGGAGAATGGTGAATCTGTGGATTTCTCTGCCCAATGAAGCAGTGGAGGCCTCCTCAGTAAATATATTTAAGACAAAGTTGGATAGATTTTTGCATAGAAGGCGAATTAAGGGTTATGGGGAAAAGGCAGGTAGGTGGAGATGAGTCCATGGTCAGCTCAGCCATGATCTTATTGAATGGTGGAGCAGGCTCTATGGGCCAGATGGCCGACTCTTGCTCCTGTTTCTTGTGTTCTTATATTAACACGTGAAATGGCAAGGCTGGTACTGGGTGGACAAAGTTGAGTGAAAAGATGATGGCACAAATTTCACCCAAATGATCTGGGTCAAAGTAGAAATGAATTTTCAATTTTGTTGCAGTCGGATATCTCGCTGGAAGTAGTTCAGCATTCCTGGATTGCTGAATTCACAGGTGGATCAAACTAAGTAAGAAAGGCAGATCCCCCTCTCTGAAGCAAGCAAGCCCATAAACCAGCCGGGCAATTTTGACGATCCAGTGTTTTATTCTCCCTGCTATCACTGCTAACTTCATAATCCAAAATTTATTTTGTAAACCGAATTCTGATGTGCAAGTTACCATGGTGAGCCTTGACCGCTTAGCTTGGATTGGAGTGAAGTTTACTGAAGTACTAGGATATTAACATGGTACACTGATTAGCTTCTCCAATGGGTAATTATGTGTAATGTTTTATTGTCATGTGTACCATGTAATGTAATGTTCTATCCTTGTGCTTTCATGTTGTGAGCAGGAACAGCATTCCTCTAACAACTACACTAGAACATCTCCAGACTAAACTCCATGCTGCCAGAGACAAGTGTTTTGTCGATACTGGATTCTGGGGAGGTGTTGTCCCAGGCAATCAGGTGAACTCACCAAAATGATTCTATGTTCATTGTTAACTGAGCTGTCTCATTTTTCCCTTGATTGTCAACGTGTCACACAGTTAGGAAGTGGCGGGTCAGCAGGGTGGAACTTAACAGCACCACAGGACAGATTCCTTTCTGAATTGTAACATGTTAATTTGTGTCGTTAGGTGTATTGAGAAACATGGTAATGAAGTACAACACAAGGTGGTCAGCCCATTGGAGACCTATCAACACCGAAGTAGCAAAACTTCTTTCCACAGCGGGGATATTACAGCATGGAGGTGCAGATCATAGAAGCACTCAGCACGTGCTTGGCACATGGCACATCTGATATTTACCTTTCCAAACCTCCAGCTGTTCAAATGTTGACTTGCTGCTCTTCCGGCCACTTCTCTAATCAGGACTCCTTAAGAAAGACAGTCTGAAGAGGAGTGGTGGTCGGTGGGAGATAGGTGGATGGAAGAGGGGGCTCTAGTGTCCAAGGAAAACATTACCCATTTCCAGAACTTCTGGGTGAAATGTTTTAATCCTGTTCTAATTCAGTGCTCACCACCAGTGAGAAACCTGACAACATGCCAGTCGATGTTTCAGGCTCTTTTGCCTTCAGGCAAGTCAACTGAATCATTCTAGGGTGTGTTACGTACCCCGTAACTGGGTATCTAACCAGCAGAGGAAGAAGAATCCACTGGAGTCTGCTGGTACCAAACTAAAGGTGTTTATTAATAAAAATAAGCAAAATCCATATCAATAATGCAAATATACATATAAAACAAGTTAGCAGTAATAAACTTAAAAGTGTAGGAATAATAATAATCAATAATAAACAAGCTTTATCGATGTCTAGGGGTAAATAAATTGTCATAGAAAAGTATAAAGTTCAATTCAGTTCATGAGTGCTGATGGTTGTTGTATTGTAATCGTTGGAGAGAGAGACAGAGAGAGAGGGAGCGAGCGAGATGTAACAGCTACAGTCAGGCAAATCTTCCTTTGCTTCCTTAATCCGTTGTATCGCTGTGGTCATTCAGTTATGACCCCTCTGGTCTTCAGCCAGACCATTCTTCTGTGGTGGACTCGTCACTCTGGCATGAGTGGACACACACACAAGCCCCCATCGGCCCTGCTGTAACACTGATAGCCTTACTGACTGACCTCCTGGTTCGGTCTTCGAAGCCCCCACCTTTCTTGTGGATTCCAACACTCAGTCAGTGTCCATTGGCATGTCTGGAAGGTGTCTCTCCAGACCTGTCTTTTTATCCCTACTCACGGGGTCTCAGCTATCCATCAACTCTGAATGACTGTGTCCATCAAATCAGGCCACTCCTTCAGTCCACTGAGGAATGTTTATGAGTAAACTATTGTCCTTGCAGTGAAACAGTAAATAATTCAAAAAGGAGTCACAATACGGTTAATCAGCCAACTCCCTCTCTCTTATCTGTCACAGATGTTCTTGCCTGTTTTTCGTCTCTTTCTCATGGTCAGCATAGCAACAGTAATAGTTCGAGTTTTTCGGGGAGGGGATGGTTAACTCTTGTCCATCAGGTCTGTTCATCACCCATAACAGGTGCAAAATCAATAAAATAGTGCAAAAGAAGAAATGGACAGGGATACATAGAACCAGAGTTTAAACAGAGCTGTGCTGATGAACCACTTCCAAGAGCACTGATTCCCACTGTTAAACTATCCATTTGCTTCTCAGTATGCACTACGACCTATGATTGAAGCTGGCGTCCCAGGATTCAAGTGCTTCCTCATTCACAGTGGAGTGGACGAATTTCCTCACGTTAACGAAGAGGATCTGAGAACATCACTTGCTCAAATGCAGGGTACAGACCGAGTACTACTGGTAAATACATAATCTCTCAACCGCTCCATCTCAACCTCTTGAGATAGGTAATGGTAGAGCTGAATGCACTGTAGACTCACACTACATGTCAGAAAAGGTTCTGCCCATGACAAAACTGAAGGCTGGACTCATGCATAAATACAAAGATAGAAATACATACACAGTTATCAGAAATACACAGCTTCAATCTCAAATACAGGGTTTTATTTGAGCACCTTTTAACCAGATACAGTAGATTGAAAGACAGCAATCTGTATACAGGTGTACCACTGGTAAATGAGCAGTGTGGCATACAGTCCTTCATACAGAGTACCACTGGACTGAGAGACAGTGTACATGGGACTAGTGGATACATAGAGTGAAACAGTATCTGCCACATTTAAGAATCCTCTGTATAGACAGATACAGTGTGAAGTAAAGTTCCTGTGGATAATGTGTCACAGAGCCAGTCCCGCGAATTCAACACCCACCGAGTTCAGGTTACTCTCAGTGCTATCGGCCAACACAGTGGCTATAATTATCAGCTCACGTTGCCACAGCCTGTGACTCTCCCCATCACCTTAACAATCATTAATCTCTGCAGGTAGTTACTGTATTCTGAATCACGTTCCTGTAATACTGACTGCAGTAAAGGTTCTTTGTGCCGATATATGAAAAATTCGGTAATAATCCGAGTTTGGGTCTGTAGGGTCTCCACCTGAAATGCTGACAATTCCTCTCCCCCACCCCACACCCCACACCCCACAGGTGCTGCTTGGCTTGCTGAGTTGCTCTAGCCGTTGGTTTATTGCTGCAGGTTCCAGCATCTGCAGTCTGTGATGGCTAGCGTACTTCTGCCTGGGTGAGAGGCTCGTGGGCTCAAGCTGCAGGGATCTGAGTCGACATTCAAGTCCAATGAATATTCAGGCTCTGCAGTTTGGCTGAGAGAAGAAAAAAATACATTTTGTATGCTCGGCCAAACATCATTTCCTCAACTGAAATCACTGCCATCTCGGGGGGTCTAATGCCTGAAGTGAATTCTAGATCTCTCCATACAAGTTGCTGCAGTCCCAACGTATTGTAGAAAGTGTTACACACTGGCGATAGCGGCTAGGCATTCACCATGGACACACTTCCTGTCTTCCCAACCTCATCGACTTACTCAATGCAAACTAATATTTAACTCTCAAATTGAAACAAAGCACTGTGGCACAGTTACTAAAGACTCTGCCTCACAGCTGCAGGAGCCCATGTTCAATCTGGAGCTGTCTGCATGAAGTTTGTACGTGCTCCTGGTGACCATGTGTCTCTCCCCTGGGTGCTCCAGTTTCCTCCCACATCCCAACCACGTGCAGCTGGTAGGTTAGTCAGCTCCTGTAATGTGCCCCTAGCATATTGGTGTGTGGTAGAGGGTGGGAGAGTTGATGGGAACGTGGGGAGAAGTACAAGGAATTCAGGTAACTGGATGACTTTTAGTCAACACAGACTCAGTCCACACAAAGACCTTTACTTTACTAAGAGCCCTGTGGGTGTACCTACACCTCAGGGACTGCAGCGGTTCAAGATGGCAGCTCATCACCACCTTCTCAAGGGCAACTAGGGATGGGCAATAAATGCTGGCTTAGCTGTCGATGCCCACATCCTGTAAATGAATAAATAAAAAATATGATTCTATTACTTCATGAAGAGTATTCTAAAAGTCACATTCTTGTTATCTTCCACCCAAGATCTAACAAGGATTTTACCAATGCTGCAACTTGGGACTTTTTACTGAGAAAATATATTAGTAGCTTTCTGTATCCAGTTCTTACTGGGACAGAATTCAATGTTCAAAGTAAATTTATTATCAAAGTACGTACCATATATACCTTGAGATACATTTCTGTGCAGACAGTTACCAAAAAATAAAGAAATACAATAGAATTCATGAAAAAAGTACAAATTACAAAAACTGACAAAGGTGAAGTAAACAGATAAGGAAGCATTTCAAAGGCTGAAATAATGGACAGTATTTATTTGTTTAATCAGTTCCATGCAGAAAAAGAAATGAAGAATGTGAAACCTCCTGTGAACAGTAAGTATAACGAGATGTAGGAACGTTGAAGATTGGCCATGAGAAGATGAAGTTGTTAAAAATAACAAGGGTTTGACTTGCATTAATATGGTAATATTTAAAGAGGGATATCTTAAATCAGTTAGCTCTAAATCCACAAGTACTGGTTTGACAATGCAGAAGCCACTTTTACCCCTGAATTAAATAACAGGTTTCAGCTCAAAATTTAGTTTGGAGTACATGATCTATGATGATAGTTCACAAAGGTATGAGAGGGAGGCACACAATGCAAAGTGTCCTCAATTTGATTACATGCCGAAAGAGTTCACTTCTGTCCTCCCGCTGTTAAAGAAACTGAACAAACATTCTTCTCAGTGTCCTGACCAATGCCTACCTCTCTTTTAAACTAACATTTCTTTTGATGCTGTGTGCGAAATGTCTTTCCAAAGACTACAAGGAAGATTTGCATTAAGTTAATTTCTTTCTTGACCTTAAAGCATCCAAAAATAAAACTCCCATGGATACATCAACCCTGTGGCAGACATTTTACATGCAACAACCTCTCAAAAACTGAGAGTTATTTGTCTTTGGGGTTTTGCTTCTGAAATAATTATGCCAACATCCAGAAACACAGGGGGAAAAGGACCATGAGTTCCATATGAGATGCTTCCCCTCCCCAGACAATGCACAGCACATCACAGCACATTATATATCAATACGAATACATATAATAGCATGAACTTTGTATAATGTCATCAAGATAAGCATGCATTATTGATGTAAACACGGACACGAAAAGGCAAAGAAAATTCTCTATAATACTTCTGATTTTATAGTCATCCAATTCTGCAGAGCTCCATTTTTGTAATGCTCCCATGGATACACTGATCATTCATATCACTTGGTATTTTCTTATGAATTGAGCAATTATTTAGGTGATAAAGATTAATTCTGAATTTTTAATTATTTTCTTAAATAGAGTGTTCTGAAAGATGTTTACAAATTACATGTACATTTTTTTTTCCACCACGGAATCTCCAAAGGCACAATATCTGTGTCAATGCCTCTCTATAACATTAGCTTTCTTGCTGCTTTATAGTGTTCTTTAATTCTTGATCTCTGGCTCCATCTGCATCCCTCCTTTTGCCTGTCCATCGCTTCCAATTCTCTTTATGGCCTTAGCTTTCTCATTTCATCTATCACTCTCCATATCACTGCCTGCTTCTTGCTCTCTATCTCTCCCCACAGATCACCACCTCTCCCCGTGCCTCTCTCTCCTGGATCTCCCTTGTTTTTTCACATGAATCTCAAATCACCATCTTTGTTCCTTTGTCTACTGTTTTCTTCTCAATCACCACGGATTAAGGAATGAAACCACAGTAAAGCGACCCTAGGAATATGTGATCAGAGCACAGTAACAAATGTAAAGTTCAGTTTAATAACACATCAGGATCTAAAACAGGCGTCATGAATTTAAATAGGGGTAATTATTATGGTAGGTTGAATTTAATGATTTCCAATCTATAGTTTTCGTTTAGGAGTCCAAGAAAGAGTTGAAAATGTGTTGCTTCACAATCTTTATTGAAAATGCAAATAAAGAAACGGGCACAGAATACATAAACTAAAGAACAAAGACAACTAAGACTGAAGATGATGATTTTTGCAGAAACAGACACTTTTATACCAAGTAAGGAAAATTCCTAAGATAAGTGAGCCTACCACAAGTACACACAGGGATAATATGTTTAACACTCAGCTAATGAAAAAAAGAGGATAAACCGTCAAGTAACTGTTATACCATTTCGCCACCAGTAGGTGGAGTCCAGCACCATATATTGTGAAAAATGCAAGCTAGGAATACAAGTTATAGGTTAGTAAAACTACAATTTCTGTCTTCCTAAAAACTCATTAATCTTGTTAGTACTTTATTAAAACAGAAAGAACAACCAATTCCAACAGGTAAAAAGGCAAAATATTTAAAGTGGACTGGGACAATATATTGAAGAGCAAGACAGCAGATCACCGGATACAGATATTTATGTCATAAATCTTTTACCAGTGTGTAAGGTTATATAAGAAACGTTTGCAGCTAAATAAGGATGTTACAGATTGTATTGGATTGAAAATGCATCAGATGTTGCAAAGACTAATAGTGAGCAGAGAATTGGGAACTTTTTGGGAATAAGAAAATGATGAATAAAATATAATAAAAGGAAAGATAACCATATGAGAGTAAACAAGAAAATAATACAAAGTGGGAACCTCCACTGGGAGATGAAAAGGATGATGAAACTGGGGATTCAACAATGGGACATAGAGATTCTAAATAATTACATAGATCATTCTTCACTGTAGAAGACACCGGAAACATTCCAAATGTAATAGAGATTCAAGAACTTTAAAACAATGTCTATCATTATAAGCCAAACTAGTGGACTAAAGATGAACAAATCTCCTGGACTTGAAGACTTACTGGCTTCATCCTAGGATCTGAAAGGAACTGGCTGCAGAACTGATCAAACATGTTTGTTGGAACCTGCAAAGATTCCTAGGATTCTGGAGAGATCCCAGAGGAATGGAATATTGAAAATTTGATGCTGGTATTCAAGAAAAAAAGGGAAGCTATTGGCTAATTATCCTCACATTTGTTACTGAGAAAATGCTGGAATCAGTTTTATAAAAATTACAAGACAATCAATAAAATAGCAAAATTCCTAATTGACATGTTTACCGCAGAAAACTGTAAATGGGCATTCTACAGAAAGCATTCTATAAGGTGCCCTATTAAAGCTAATCGAACAAGAGCAGTAGGAGTTCAGAGGTAATAGTTTGACATAGATAGGGGAGTGCCCATTCATTGAACATGGAAAGTCAGGATAAATAGTTCATATTTTGGATTTTGTATCTGTAACTAGTCAGATACCACAGTGACTGGTATTGGAGCTTCACCTGTTTGCAGTTTGTATCAATGATTTGGATAAAGGGCCGGATGCCCTGCAGCCTGATTTTGTTAGTGATACAAAGGACAGATGGTTAGTAGGTTATGAAGAAGATGCAAGGAATCTGTAAAGGTTACATAAATGGGCAAATATTGGCAGATGAAGTATAATGTGGCAAAATGTCAGCTTGGCATGTAGGCCACAGCAAATAATTTGAAAGGTTAATGAAATATTGGTCTTTATTGCAATGAGATATATTAAAGACTATACCTGGAGTTTTGCATAGAATTTAGGTTTGAGGACATACTTGTATTAGAGGCAGTGCAGAGAGGTTGAGGAGGTTGGGCCTTTACTAATTAATACTTTAACGAATGAGAGATGATATTAAAACAGTAAAAATTCTGAGCAAGTTTAGAAGATGCTTCCTCACATGCAGATATCTGTGTCCAGGAGACATAGTTTCAGAATACTTGGTCCCTTTTAAGATGGATGTGAAGAGGATTTTTTTTTCCGATTGAGACTCTGAGCCGTGAAGGTGAAATCACTCCATACATTAACTGATAGATGATCTGCAAGGACATCAGAGGATATGGCAGAACTGGTGTTAAGGTCATGATTGGATCAGTCATGATCATTGAACGCGAGAGTGGGGTCAAAGGCCAACTAGACTACTTCTGCTCATTCCTTATGACTGCTTCTCTTTCCCCTCAGTGTCTCTGCTTCTCTCCCCCCATTTCTCCCCTTATCACTGCCTCTCCCATGTCTCTCTCCTTATCACCAATCTTCTCTTTGCTCATCTCTCACAAGGTATCACTGGGCCTCTCTTTCTAAGTGTTTCTGCCTCACTGTATTGGTCATTTGGGCCATACCTCTGTACCTAATCGGTCTTTTCTTGTGCTATCTGTGACTCCATGCCGATCCTGCAGACCCTCGTGAATACGCAACATTTTTGGCCACCCGGCCTGATGACATGGAAGTGGAAGCAATTCGAACAGTGATAAAACTTTGTCTCCAGTACAGGTAAGGAACTGGTGTGCAGAAACCCAGGTATCAACACCATAGCAAAAGACAACCTACTGAAGTACTCAGCACAAAAGGAACAGAGATGGTACACTGCATGTCAGCTACACACTCACCAAGATCTATACATTTCATCAACAGGATGACATGGAAATAACCTTCTCTATTCCTCCACTGTCAAATGCACCTTTGCAAAGGCTCATGCACTTTCCAGCTCTGGATTTGAGATCTGCAAGGACAGTCAGCTTGGCACCAGTTGGAACTTGGGTGCAAAAGTAATCAAAGTTGCAACAGAACTGCTCTTTGATTGCACCTGTTGCTCCCAAGTTCAGGGCATGTACATAGCATGCTGATTCCAAAGTAGGGTACGTCAAATGGTCGTGAGGTATCTTGTGCACACCAGAACGAAAGGCACTGTGCCTCTTTTAGTTTGCCCTTGCAGGAGGCATACCACCTCATTTCTTGAGCTGGCTGTCTTGGTGACAGCTACGTCTCACACGGGTCAGTGTGTCCACAAAGTGATTTGGTTCCTGGACGATGAGAGTGCTGCAGTTCAGGTCAGTCACTGTTAGGATTGCCGATGGGGGTCTTGGTATCTCAGGTCCCAAAGTTCATTTTGAGAAGAAAATGAGTCCTTGTCTTGATCTGAGGTGGGGTGCCCTTTGTACACCAGCTGATAAACTGGTCAGAGACATGCACTCACAATCTCCTCCTTTTCCCTCCTTACCTGCTTCTTCTCAGCTCAAAACTCCTCCCTCTAAGGCACTCCCTTCCCCAGCTGCCCTGACTTCCTCTCTAATTCCTGCCTTTCCTTTCCTGATTTCCCTTCTGATTTGACAGTGTGAGGCTGCATCCTCACTCATGGATGGTTCCCTGTCCACTATCTGTCCTCACATCACTATCCTTCCAACCCGAGTTCCAGAAGTTGTGCTGCTAAGACCTAGTCTGCAAATAATTCAGCTACCTATTCAAAGCTGCCTGGACTTAATTGGCCCCTAGTGGGCTGCAAATCTGATGCTGAGTCCTGGCGCATTCACACGAGCAAGCTGAACTCCTTCTCTGAGCTATGGACCACATGCTAAATATCTGACAGTACAGGGCCCTTCACAAACTAGGAAAATGGTGTATACGTCTCTGTTTTGTTTATTTCATTAACAGATAATTGTTTTCAAAAGTTATCCTTGCTCTCTGCTCTTTTCTTTCTTTCTTTTTCAATCTTTTTATTAAATTTCATATATAAAAAAAAACAACACAAAATAATGAATAGATTACAGATTCAATAAACTTGAGATTACATTAGTAATAGGATAATAATATCCTATTAAAACATCCATCAACAAAAGGTACATAAATCAATCAAGTCTATATAAATATATATGAAAAACAAAAATAATCGTCGAAAAAAGAAGGAAAAAAAAAATGAAATTATATATGAGAAAAAATATATATTGAAAAAAAATACTAAACTAAAACTAACATGGGCAATAATAGCACTTTATAAATATATAAAGGTGTCAAGAAAAGAACTCCAGAACTCCATACCTGAGTAGAGAAAAGGATCTGAAATAAGGATCTGAAATAAGCCAAATTAATTCATATGAAAGTGTCGAATAAATGGTCCCCAGGTTTCTTCAAATTTAATTGAAGAATCAAAGATAGTGCTTCTGATTTTTTCCAAACTCAGATAAGAAATAGTTTGGGAGAACCACTGAAATGTAGTAGGAGGATTTACTTCTTTCCAGTTTTGTAATATAGACCTTCTGGCAATTAATGTTACAAAGGCAATCATTCGTCTGATTGAAGGGGAAAGCTGATTGCCATCTTCATTTGGTATACCGAAAATTGCAGTAATAAAATGGGGTTGTAAATCGATATTCCATACTGAGGAAATGACATCAAAAATGTCCTTCCAATAGTTATGTAAAGTGGGACATGTCCAAAACATGTGAGTCAATGAAGCCACTTCTAAGTGACATCTGTCACATTGAGGATTAATATGCGAATAAAATCGGGCAAGTTTATCTTTAGACATATAAGCTCTATGTACAATTTTAAATTGTATTAAAGCATGTTTAGCACAAATAGAGGAGGAATTAACCATTTGTAAAATTTTTTCCCATTTATCTGTTGATATATTACATCGAAGTTCTTTTTCCCATTCTTGTCTAATTCTATCCGATATTTCTGGCTGTATCTTCATAATCATGTTATAAATAAAAGCTACTAATCCCTTCTGACAAGGATTAAAAGTAAAAATCAAATCTGAAAAATCCGATGGAGTTGAGTTAGGAAAAGATGGAAGAATTTTATGTAAGAAATTTCTAATTTGTAAGTATCTAAAAAAATTAGATTTAGGTAATTCAAATTTGTTGGATAGTTGATCAAAAGACATCAAAGTACCTTCAAAAAAAAGATCACGAAAACATTTTATACCTTTCCTTTTCCATATACTAAAAGCTTGATCTGTCAATGAAGGTTTAAAAAAAAAATTACATAAAATAGGGCTGTCCAGAGCAAAGTTTTTCAGATTAAAGAATTTGCGAAATTGAAACCAAATTCGTAGTGTATGTTTAACAACAGGGTTAGATATCTGTTTATTGAATTTGGCTAAATCAATAGGAAGAAAAGAACCAAGAACGGAAAATATAGAATATCCCTTAACCTCACTACATTCCAAATTTACCCACTGTGGGCACACAGGTGAATCCAAATCTAGTTTCCAGTACATTAGGTTACGAATATTATTCGCCCAACAATAAAATCTAAAGTTAGGTAAAGCTAGACCACCATCTTTTTTAGACTTTTGTAATTGCCTTTTGCTTAACCTAGGATTTTTATTTTGCCACACAAATGAGGAAATTTTTGAATCAATATTATCAAAAAAAGATTTAGGAATAAAAATTGGTAAAGCTTGGAATAAATATAAAAATTTCGGTAAAATCATCATTTTAATAGCATTAATCCGACCAACTAATGATAAAAATAAGGGAGAACATCTAGTAGTAAGTTGCTGAATTTGATGAAGCATAGGTAAAAAATTCAGTCCAAATAAATCTTTATATTTCTTGGTGATTTTTATACCTAAATAGATAAAGTTATCAGTAACAACTTTAAATGGCATCCTATCACTCAATAAAGTTTGCGCGTTTAAAGGGAATAACTCACTCTTATCTAAGTTTAACTTATAACCAGAAAAGCTACCAAATTGAGCCAACAAGGATAAAATAGCAGGAATAGACCTACTAGGATTAGAAATATATAACAACAAATCATCAGCATAAAGCGATAATTTGTATAACTTCTCATTACGGGTAATACCAAAAATATTAGGAGACTCACGAATAGCAATAGCTAAAGGTTCTAATGCAATATTAAATAATAAAGGACTTAAAGGACAACCTTGTCTCGTACCACGAGATAATTGAAAAAAAGAGGATCTATAATTATTTGTAAGAACAGAAGCAACAGGTTTATAATATATTAATCTAATCCATGATATAAAATTAGGACTAAAATTAAAGTTTCTCAATGCATTAAATAAATATGTCCATTCAACTCTATCAAAGGCTTTTTCAGCATCTAATGAGATAACACATTCTGGGGTTGTAGGTGATGAAGTATAAATTATGTTAATCAATTTTCTAATATTAAAAAAGGAATATCGATTCCTAATAAAACCAGTTTGATCTTCTGAAATAATCTGTGGTAATACCTTTTCTAATCTAATGGCTAAAATTTTTGTAAGAATCTTAGAGTCTACATTTAATAATGATATAGGGCGATAAGATGCACATAAGGTAGGATCTTTATCTTTTTTAAGAATTAAAGAGATAGTAGCTTCATAAAACGATTGAGGTAGTCTCTTCTTAACAAACGCATCATTAAAGATTTCACATAGCCAAGGAGAAAGCAATAAAGAAAAAGTTTTAAAAAATTCTACAATAAAACCATCCGGACCAGGAGCTTTCCCTGAATTCATTGATGAGATAGCCTCTCTTATTTCATCCATAGAAATAGGAGCATCAAGCAAGCTACAATCTTCATCTATCAGTTTAGGAATATTCAAATTATTAAAAAAATTATCCATCGTAAACCGGTCACCGTCAAATTCTGATTGATATAAAGATTTATAAAAATCTTGAAAAGTGTTATTGATTTCTTTATAATCAGTAGTTAAATTACCGTCTTGTTTACGAATTTTAATAATTTGTCGCTTAGTCGAAATAGCTTTTAATTGATTAGCTAACAATTTACCAGTTCGATCACTATGAATATAAAATTGAGCCCTAGTCTTAATTAATTGATTCTCAATTGAAGAAGATAATAATAAACTATGTTCCATTTGAAGCTCAACTCTCTTCTTATAAAGTTCTTTGGTAGGAGTAACGGAATAAATCTTATCAATTTCTTTAATTTTATCCACCAATAAAGCTATATCTGAATATCTTTGTTTTCTTTTACCAGCGGAATATGAAATAATTTGTCCACGAATAAAAGCCTTGAAAGAGTCCCAAAGTATTCCTTTATCAATCTCTGCTCTTTTCTGTCTCAGGGTTCGTTGTCATATTGTCCATCTTTCTACTGCGAAAGCTCTACCCCTCATAGATGAAGCTCGCAAAGCAGGAGCTTTGCTGACCATTGAAACCACACCACATTATCTCTTGCTGTCTGCTGAAGACATACCAGATGGAGCCACACACTTCAAATGCTGCCCTCCAATTCGGACAAAAAACAATCAAGTATGGATTTTTTATTTTATTAATGCTTGGATTTTTTATTTTATTAAGGATAAGACCATAAAACACAGGAACAGAATTAGGCCACTCCGCCCATCAAGTCAATCATGGCCGCTTTATTTACTTCTCAAGCCCATTATCTTGCCTTCTCCACATAACTTCTGACACCCTTCACTAATCAAGAACCTATCAAGTTCTGCTTCAAATAGACCCAATGACTTGGCCTCCACAGCCATCTGTGGCAATGAATTCCACAGATTCACCACCTCCTAGCTGAAGAAATTCCTCCTCATCTCTGTTCTAAATGGATGTCCTTTTATTCTGAGGCTGTGAACTCTGGCCCTACACTTTCCCACTACTGGAAACATCCTCTTCACGTCCAGGATGTTTTCAATAGTGGGAGAGTGTAGGACCAGAGGCCTTTCACTATTCAGTAAGTTTTAATGAGATTACCCTCTCATTCTTCTATTCTCTGATGAGTACAGGCACAGATCCTTCAAACACTCCTCATCTTCCAGGATCATTCTCTTAAACCTTCTCTGGACCCTCTCCAATGCTAGCATATCCTTTCTTAGATATGGAGCCCAAAATTGCTCACAATGCTCCAAATGTGATCTGACGAATGCCTTAAAAAGTCTCTGCTTTAAATCTTTGCTTTTATATTCCAGTCCACTCGAAATGAATGCTAACATTGCAATTGCCTTTCTTACTACAGGCTCAAATTGCAAGTTAACCTTAATGGTCTCTTGCATGAGTATGCTGAAGACTCCTAGCACCTTTGATTTCTGAATTTGTTCCTCATTTAGAAAACAGTCCTCCCTTTTCTTCCTTCTACTGAAGAGCATGACCATTTTCTTCCCTACACTGTATTCCATCTGCTACCTCTTTGCCTATTTTCCTAATCTGTCCAAGTCCTTCTGCAGACTCCCTGCTTTCTCAGCATTACCTGCTTGTCCACCTATCTCTGTGTCATCCATAAACCTGAGCGCAAAGCCATCGATTCCATCATCCATATCATGAAATGTCGTGCATCCAACTCCAACACTTGTGGAACACTACTAGCACAGCCAGCCAACTAGAAAGGCTGCTTGTATTCCCACTCTTTCCCTCTACCAGACAACCTGTCTTCAGCCTATGCCAGTATCTTTCTTGTAATACCATGGGCCCTTAACTTGTTTAGCAGCCTCAAGTGTGTCACTTTGTCAAAGGCCTTCTAAAAATCCAGTTAAACAAAACATGGACTGCCACTTACTTCCTTGAAGTGTCCTCGAAGAAATTGATCTAATTACAGTTGTCCTTCCAGTACAAAGATGGTAGGTGTGAAAAATGTGACATCTACAACAGGGGTTCCAAACCTGGGGTCCACAGACCCCTCAGTTAACAGTAGGAGTCCATGGCACACAAAAAAAGTTGGAAATCCCTGATCTAAAGGTTGTCCAGACTGCAAAGCTCCCCTCTCCTATATAAGTTTAAACTCAAGTTTAATTGTCATTCAGCCATACACGAACACCCATAAATACAGCCAAATGAAACAGAGTTAGTTCGTGGTCAAGGTGCAAAACACAGTTACAAAAGTCACACACAGCATGAGGGACATATAGCACATATAAAATGGAAAATAGCAGGCACATATGAAATATCAGTAATATGCAGTCACACAAAAAAATATAGTCCAAGACCCTGAGTCATTGAATGTTGCAGAAATCTGCAATCAAACACAATATGACGTCTTCTGGCAGCACCAGCTTCAGCTTGGTTGCTGTGCCATGACACAGCCATCGGAGGGCATCGACTCTGTCGCATCTCTCTCGACGACTGTAAGCAGGGGACACTGCAGCTTGAGGTTTAGTCCTCACTACGACTGAGGCTACACCGCTCCCCTGCCCACCACCCCACCAATAAATCAGTGAATTGGACTTGCAGCTCTTCAAATTGACAATATCTAACAGAGTCTTGCAATCATAAAAAATACGTTTAACACATTTGGTTGACCCTGTAGAAGCTGCTGTGATCAAATGTGCCACCATTTTAATGGAAATCCAAGGCCCTGACGAGTTTCTGTTTTAGACTTACTAATTTTCTGATCTGCTGTAAATTGTTTCTCTCTGTCCCCATGCCCCCCCCCCCCATTGGACTGTAACTTTAAACTTTTTCATCTTCTAATTTCTTTCCTTAAGTTTAACTATTTCTCACTCTCCATAGCCTGCTGAGTATTCTTTAATTAAACACTTGTTGTTTCCCCATGTGCAAAAGTCTGTATTGGAGAACAGAGTAATGGTGCTGTCAGTTAATCACTACCTGTGCCCACACAGGAACAACTGTGGTCTGCACTGAAAGCTGGAAAGATTGATATGGTGGTCTCTGATCATTCTCCATGCACTACTGATCTCAAACTACTCAGATCTGGAAACTTCCTCAAGGCCTGGGGAGGGATTTCTTCTCTGCAGTTTGGTGAGTTAGACTGTAACCTGAGAAAACTGTCAGCAGATTGACTACTTAACTAAAGTGATGTCAGGTTGTGACAGTTGGGAGCACTTTTACCCCATTCCGAAAACATGGTGCAGAGAGACGGGTTCAGGTGAAATGTTATTACCAGTTTTCCCCTGTCAATGTCAGCTACAGAGCAGATTCTGGGGTGTGGGTGCTTTATCCATTACTTTTCTCTCAATCCAAAACATCAAATAGATTAACTCATTTTTTTAATTGTCTTTTCATGTTTATTGAGAGCAGCAACAAAGAATTTTCAAAATTAGTTTATAGGTTATGAAGAACTTGACCAGGTAGTAGACATTTTTCAATGGAGGTTCTGACAGATAATATTGCAGCACATACATCAATAATTAACCATGAACAGAATGTCCCTAGTTAATGTTATGTCATTTACTGTCAACAGATATACGTAGTATTCAGCATCTCCCAGTTCATTTGGAGGATCTAAGTGACTGCAAAATGAAATACAATAGTGTCCATCCATTATACCATGCCTTGAAAAGGGATCCAGCCCCACAACTGTTTCCTCATTTTACTATTTCATTTTCTAAATTTAAAATATATTGACGTAGGATTTTTGAACTAATCTACAAAACATGTGTATCATATCAAATTAAAAGAAAATTTCCAAAACCTGTCAACAATTTACAAAAAATTAAAAACCAAAATTGTGAGGTTGAAAAAGTATCCGTCCCTTTTGTAATTACTACGTTAACTTTCCTCAGGTGCAATATACTATTACCTTGCCAATTCCCCCAGTTTGCTGATATAGAAAATTGGAGGAATTCATAAGAACAAATATCCCTTCTCTGAAAGATCCAACAGTATGGTAGATTTTCAGCAGACCAAACCAAAATGAAGACAAAGAGCATTCAAGGCAAGTCAGGGAAATGATATTAGAGAAACACAAACCTGGGGGAGGGAACAAGACCATCTCAAAGGCACTGAATCTGCCTTGAAGCTCTGTGCAGTGTATCGTGAAAAGGTGGAAAAGAATGAAACTACAGCCAAGCTGCTTTGTTCAGGCCGACCCTCTAAACTTAGTCACTGGAGAAGGAAGGCACTGGCAAAAGAGGCCACAGTGACAGCATCAGTCACTCTGAGTGAACTGCCGAAGTCAGCGGCTGCAACAACAGGTGGCTCCACAATCTCTAAAGACTTGCACAAAAAGATATTGTTGAAGAGTGACAAGAAAGAAACCCTGGCTTTAAAAAATGCATATCCTTGCCTGTGAAGATTTGCAAATCATCATTTAAAAGATACTGTAAAGGTATGAAAAAAGGTTTTGTGGTTGGATGAGACGAAAGTGAAATTTTTTGGCAACACGAGGTTGCAGGTGTGGCATGATCTGTACAGTATGGTGGAGATAGCACTGTGCTGTGGGGATGCTTTTCAAAGCTCTAAGTAAATTTATTATCGAAGTACAGATTGTTACCATATACAGCCCTGATATTAGTTTTGTTGTGGGCGTACTCAGTAAATCTATAGAATAATAAATATAACAGAATCAACTTAGGCATTCAACCAGAGTGCACAAGGCAACAAACTGTGCAAATACAGAAAGAAATTAATAATAATCATAAATAAATAAGCAATAAATATCAAGAACATGGGATGAAGAGTCCTTGAAAGTGAGTCCATAGGCTGTGGGAACATTTCAATAAAGGGGAAGTGAATTTGAGTGAAGTTATCCCCTTTTGTTCAAGAGCTTAATGGTTGAGGGATAGTAACAGTTCCTGAATGTAGTGGTGCGAATGCTGAGACTCCTGTACCTTCTTCCTGATGCAGCAAGAAGACAGCATGTCCTGGGGATGGCGGTCCCAATGATGGATGCTGATTTCCTGTGACAGTGTTCCACGTAGATGTGCTCAATGGTTGGGGGGGTTCTTTACCCATGATGGGCTGGGCTTTATCTACTACTTTTCATAGGATTTTCCATTCAATGGCATTGGTGTTTCCATACTAGGCTGTGATGTAGCCAGTCAATATACTCTCTGCCGCACATCTGTGGAAGTTTGTCGAAGTTTTAGTTGTCAAGCTAAATCTCTACAAATTCTGAAGGAAGCACAGGTGTTTTCTTTGTAATTGCATTTGGGTGCTGGGCCCAAATCAGATGCTTGGGAATAACAACAGCGAAGAATTTAAAATTCCTGATGCTCTCCACCTCTGATCCTCCAATGAAGACTGACTCATGGACCTCTGGTTTCCTTCTCCTGAAGTCAATAATCAGCTCCTTGGTCTTACTGACGTCAACTGTTGTTATGTAGATTTTTAATCTCCCTTCTATGCTGATTGATCTATCACCATCTTTGTTCTGGCCTATGGCAGCAAACCTGAATGTGGCACTTGACTGTGCTTAGCCACATCGACGTAAGTGTAAGGCGAGTAGAGCAGGGACTAAGCATGATGGTGTTGAAAGGTGAGCTGCAGTCGCTAAAGAGCATCCTTATGCTCCTTATCCATCTTCACTGTTCAGGTGTTCTAGAGTTGACTGAAGAGCCAATGCAATGGCAACTGTTGTGGACCTGCTACTCCAGTGGTCAAATTGGATGTCCTGGAGTGGCCCAGTCAACCTTAACCCAATTGAACATCTCTTGTAAGATCTTGAGATTGCTCTGCACTGCTGCTCCCTAATGAACCTGGCACAGCTTGAGCAATTTTGCAAGGAGGAATGGGAAATCTTCCTCCTATCACATTCTGCAGAGTCAATAGAGACTTATCCAAAAAGGTTACTGGCTGTAATATTTGCAAAAGGTGGTTCAACTAAGTACAGAGGAAAGGGGGATGAATACTTTTTAACTGCTGATATTTCAATTTTGGCATTTTTAGTTTTTCATGCTTTTCATAGTTTTTTGGACTTTACTGGGAATAAAAGGGGCATGTGACTGATTCACAAATAAAAATT
The DNA here is from genome assembly GCF_030144855.1 of Hypanus sabinus. Lineage (NCBI taxonomy): Eukaryota > Metazoa > Chordata > Chondrichthyes > Myliobatiformes > Dasyatidae > Hypanus > Hypanus sabinus. Next base: position 87,893,624 of record NC_082707.1, read on the forward strand.
CTCAGTTAATTTGATCAAAAATTCCTGGCCGTAATACTCACTTATCCTAACAAGGGGTTGGGGGCTGAATACTTTTGCAAGGCGCTATTTTCTCACATCATTGCCCAAGTCAAAGGGACCTCTAGCAAAAGCACATCACGAAACATGCTGACATCTGGATTCTAACATTTCTCACCAGTTAAGTATTTGAAAGCTGTCCAGGATTCCTCAGATTCACTCATTTTTTCTATCCATCATCATTCTCTGTTAAAAGGCCTTCCCCTGTTCTGGACTTCTGCACAGCAGCGTGGCTTCACCATACAGGACACAGTGAACCTGATGTGTAAAAATACAGCGAGGTTATGTGGCATGGAGAGCAGGAAGGGCTCTCTTGTCACCGGTAAGGATGCTGACATGGTAATATGGGATCCTGACAGGGAGTTTGAGGTAAGTTACAAACCATTATCAGCTTTACCACAGGATTTCCCGTATCTAAGTGCAAGCTCAGTAAACTGCTGTTGTTGCTTGCAGGTGACAGAAAGCTTAATTCATCATAAAAATAAAGTAAGTATTTTAACTAATCAGTTTGGCCTCCAGCTTCAACTGGAGTACATAACAGAATTAATCTATATCGTAACTGTGGCCTGGGTAGTGTTTCTGCCTGACATATGACGGGTGATTGATAGGTTTGTGGCCCAAGTTAGAAGAAGTCAATTTTAGAAAACCTGGCACATTTATTTTTCCTACATTTACACACTTAATCCAGCGGTTGTGGAGCATACGGATCCTTCTTTGTAGAAGTCGGCATCTTGGACCTTCAGAAGTGGTCGACAGCAGGGGTGATTGATAAGTTTGTGGCCTAGGGTAGAAGGAGATAAGTTATACAGCTCTTGTTACATGCACATGCAGTTCAACTCTTTGAGTGATTATGCAGAAAGTCTGAAGTTAATCTCCTCCACCTTAGGCCACGAACTTATGGAGGTCCAAGACGCCGACTTCTACAAAGGGACCATTATGCTCCACAACCGCTGAACTAAGTGTGTCAATGTAGGAAAAAAATGTGCTAGGTTTTCTAAAATTGACTCCTTCTACCTTAGGCCATGAACTTATCAATCACCCCTCATAGTGAGTTGTTCCTAATTATCAAGTCAATCTGAGTATTGGCAGAACTAACTACAAGACAGACAGCTCAAAACAATGACTGAAATGGCTTATGTGGCTGTGAACACATGGGATTGATGTCACAGCACCTGAATAGTGCCAAAACATCAAGATGCAGTAAAACTCCTATAACAAAACTCAGGAAATTGGAGGTACCAGATTGGATCATTTTCTGAGCTTCTGGAATACTCCGACTAATGTAACTTTTTAAAGAAAATGTCACATTGTCATTTAATGTTTCTGGGGAGCCAACTGACTTAACAAGGAGCAGGGGAAGTGGGGCTTCAGGGAGTTTAAAAGTAATAAGGCAATGTGGTTAAGTGAGTTTAGATGCAGAGTGGAAATGAGGCTTCAATGAGATGAAAGTGTGTGTGGAAATGGGGTTCCCATGAGCCAGATGCTGAACCATTTGTGCTTTCGAACAACAGGATGGTATATTTTGATTATTCTATTTTGAAACCCATTTCATAGCCATGACCCAACTGTACGGCCAAGCAGACACAAGGATTGAGCGACCTGCTCTTACTTTTATGTTACATGTCATTGCTTCTGCAAGGATACATTTCTAAGAATTGAATAGAAAGATATACACGCAGGCTAACCACACAAAGCAAGGAACACAGTGTTATATCTTCCCCTTCAGAATCTGCTCCCAATTAGACAGGTTTTTCACCTTGGAGACTCACACCCATGGATATGTAAATAGTTTAATATAAATGAACAAACATGGTGAACCATATCCCAACTCCCATCCTACCCCAAATAACTGATCCTACCTTTTCTCTACTACATCAACAAAACACACCAAGGGACTTTACTTATAATGTAAAACCTTCTCCTTTCACCCATTGCTTCTGTATTTGGGAGGGGAGAGTGGGTGGAAGGTGGTTTAAATGAAATTGATAAAGACTGAGGTAGGCTATACAGTTCATTCTGCTGCACTGTACACTAAGATCCATGTCAAGACCACTTTAAATCTGTTAAGAATGCAAAAACCTATCAATCATTTTTTCTGATATCCTTGACAACTTAATATCTGTGTAACACCCTGGGAAAGGTTTTGCTGCTAACGTCATTGTCTCTCTGTAGCTCTTTGTGCAATACACCGTTTGAAGAGTTCCTTAAGATTCCTAATCTCTTAAATGAAGCTCTTCATCTCATTACTAAACTTTCTTTTCCTCTCTGCACTTGGGTGGCAACCATGCCACTTCTTTAGCATTTGTCTGTTTTTTATGAGGCTGAGTTGCTAGCTGAATGGTCAACCCAGCATGGATGGAAAGCGTGTAAGAGGTCATCTGCATTCAAAACCAGGATCACTCACTCCAAATCTGGTATGGATGCGACTACTCCACCAGCTGGCCTCACTCCTCATCCTTGAGGATACAACTCCTACTTCCAGCTTCTGCAGGTCAAAGAACCCTCCTCTCAGTGCTATGCACACCACACAACACTATACATTCCAGTTATCTTAGTCTGGTCACTTCAAGTTTGAAATAGAAAGAAATTCAAGTTGGCTGCATTATAATTCCTTCCCATCAGATACTTCTCAAATACAATGACTTGATAATTAAAAATACGGAATTATATTTCCCTTCCAGCTGACTCCATATCTTGGACGCCAACTGAAAGGAGAGGTCTTTGCTACCATTGTCCGTGGAAAGATAGTATATCTGCAAGGAAAATTTTCCAACAAACCTCTTGGAAAATGCATCTTGTCCAATAATATTCAATGAACTCGATTAATATTCATTTTACAACCAACCCCAATTAATGAGGATCAACCTATTCCATTTCTCCGTCCACTTTTTCCAAGCAAACATCTTGGAGGAAGATCCTGAATAGAAGTCTCGGCCCGAAACGTCAACTGTTTGTTCATTTCCATAGACGCTGAGGTGCTGTGTGTGTTGATTTTTATCTTAGAATATTTGTTGTTGGTTGTAATGGACAACAGTTTAAGATCTTTACAGGATCTCCAAAAAAGATCACCACCTCTACAAAAAATGCGCATTATATAGGAACATTTCAAAAATGTGGCATGTGAAATCCTACTGGCCCTACTGCCTGTCTCATTTCATTTCATTTTTCAATCCTTTTATTGATTTTCGAATAAAGAATATACAAATCAGAGGAGGAGTTTAGCAAACAGATAATATAAGAGACATATAAACAGCGATTAAAAAAGAACAGAAAGTATATATTGTCAAGATCAGATAGGTAAAATGTTACGCTGTTATAATTACAATATAGTAAAAAAAAACTCCAACTCCTCATAGCAATCATAAAAAAAAGATTGGAAACTTTATTTGATAAAGGGAAAAAAACCACTAACTAAACTAAAACAAAAAAAAGGAGAAAAGTAAAGAAAGGAAAAGAAAGATTGGGCAGTCCAGTTGAGGATAAAATTAGAAAAAAGAGAAATAGAAAAAGAAACACCCTTCCAGTCATCTCTGAATCTTCACGGATCAGGATTTTCCCCAAAGAGAGTAAAGAAGAATAAATAAAATCATGTGAAAATATTGAATAAAGGGTCGCCAGACTTGTTCAAAATTAAAGGATGTATCAAATGTCCGGCTTCTTATTTTCTCCAAGCTTAAACATGATATAATAGAGGAGAGCCAATAGAAAACCGTAGGCAGATTAGAATCTTTCCAGTATAACAAGATAGCTCACCTAGCCAGTAAAGTTGAAAAAGCTCTCACATGTTCAGCGGAAGCAGATACTTTGCTTGCTTCATCTGGAATAATCCCAAAAAATGCTGTAAGTGAATTGGGTTGAACATCCACATCTATAACTTTAGATAACATTCCAAACACATCCCTCCAAAAATTGTTTAAGCTTACACATGACCAGAAAATATGAGTTAGAGTAGCCACTTCTGTGTTACATCTGTCACAAATAGGGTTTATATTAGGAAAAATATGCACCAATTTATGTGTACTATCTTAAACTGAATTAAGGTATGGCAATCACAGATAAATGAATTATTGACTAGATAATAAATTTTACTTCATTGATTATCTGAAAGTGAATGTTGAAGTTCTACTTCCCAGATACATTGAACCCTATCATTAGGTGACATGCGAGCATTCATTAACTGTTTATAAATGATAGCTATTAATCGTTTTTGAAAAGGTTTAAGCTGAGAAATAGCATAAGCCAAATTTAAAGAACAGGTCAAGGGATAATTCAATAAAAAAATCACGTAAAAAATTCCTAACCTGTAAGTATCTGAAAAAATGTGTGTTAGAGATATCATATTTATCCATTAACTGCAAAAAGGACATTAAACAGTCCTGCAAAAACAGATCTAAAAAAGTTTTTATTCCCTTAATTTTCCATGTTAAAAAAGCCTTTTCCAAAGTTAATGGTTTAAAAAAGAAATTAGAATAAATATTACTAGAAAGTAGAAAATCATTTAATTCAAAAAATCTACGAAACTCAAACCAAATTTTTAAAGTACGTTTAACAATTGGGTTGAGAGCTTGTCTACCTATTCTGGAGAGCAAAAATGGAAGGGGAGCTGCTAATAAAGAATCTAACGAAAACCCCGTTACTGAGTTTTCCTCCAACTGTAACCATGAAGGGCGATCTTGATCATCTACATCATAAATCCAAAAAGTAATATAATGAATATTAATTGCCCAACAATAAAATCTAAAGTTTGGTAAGGCCAGTCCTCCATCTTTTTTTGGTTTTTGCAATAGAAGTTTATTCACTCTAGAGCTTTTATTATTCCAAACATAAGACAAAATCAGAGAGGTTTTTTTCTTGATTGGGCAGTTCTTTTGATGGATTTCTCTTTCGTAAGTGCGTCTCTCCTTCTGGTTGTACCGGCGCCTTTTGGTTTAATCTGTACTTGAGTAACATTTCTTTTATATAATGTTAAATTCAATTTTAAACATGGATGTTAATAAAATTAATATAATATCTTGGAATTGGAATGGTGTTAATCACCCCATTAAGTGTAAAAAGATTTTAAAGAAATTAAAAACACTTAATGCAGGTATTATTTTTGCACAAGAAAATCATATACAAAAACAGGATGAGGACATGTTTTTATGTTTTTGGAAAGGACCTCAGTTCCACTTGCTGTCTAATTGTAAAATTAGAGGTGTTTCTATACTTCTTATCCCCAAAATACCTTTTGTACACTTTAATACTACTACTGATTCGATTGGAAGATATTTAATTGTTACTGGTTTATTATGTGAGCAAAAGGTAGCTCTGGTGTGTGTATACGCACCTAATGTAGATAATTCTGAATTTTTTAAGAAACTTTTTTCTGAGTTACCAAATCTCAATGAATATAAGCTGATCATGGGTGGTGACTTTAACTGTTGCTTAAATCCGGCGATTGACAGGTCATCAACCAATTTGTCGCTCCCTAGTAAACCGGCAGCTTGTATTAACTCATTTTATTAGAATATGGCCTCGTCAATATTTGGAGATATAAACACCCCAATGATAAAGATTTCTCATTTTTCGCACATGTTCATCACAAGTATTCTCGAATTGATTACTTTTTTTTAGATACACGTCTATCAAACTCCGTTGTTGAATGTGCATATGATATCATTGCACCCTCAGATCACGCGCCTTTAAAGTTAACCCTTAAGCTTTAGGATAGATTTTTGAAAATGTCACAGTGGAGACTGAATCCCATATTGTTACAGTATCCAGCTTTTGTTAATTTTATTAAGGAGCAAATTTCTATATTTTTTGAATTTAATACAACTGAAGGAATGTCAAATCTGGTTATATGGGACACCTTGAAATCTTTTCTTAGGGGACAGATAATCTCATATTCAGCAGCTTTGAGAAAGAAAACTAAAGCAGAATTGTCAGTGCTTATTAATAAAACTAAACAGATAGATAAAGCCTATTCAGTTAAGCCTACTGAAGACCTATATAAAGAAAGGGTCGAACTTCAATCACAGTATGATTTGCTTCTGACCTTTCCCACTGAACAGCAAATTTTTAAATCTAAAAGTTTATTTTATATACATGGGGGAAAATCTGCTAAGCTTGTAGTGGGTCATTTAAAGGCTGGGATGGTCAGAAGACAGATTTTAAAAATTTGTCGACCAGATAGAACAGAAACTTTAGATCCTTATGAAATTAATAAGATATTTATGGACCTATTCTAATCTTTATAAATCTGAATTCTCTGATAGCACTATTATTATGAATAGATTTTTGCAAAGGTTAAACATAACTCAAATTTCGATTCAAGATTTTGATATGTTAGATGCACCTATTAAACAAGAGGAGATAGCCAAGGCTATATCCTCTATGCAATTAGGTAAAGCTCCGGGACCTGATGGTTATACGGTAGAATTTTACAAGACTTTTCATGAAATGCTTATACCACATCTTCATCAAACGTTTACTGATTCTATATCCTCTGGGAACCTTCCAATAAAAGGAAAAGAACCACTGGAATGTGTATCCTATAGACCTATTTCTTTATTGAATGTAGATTTTAAAATCCTCTCTAAGATTTTAGCTAATAGGCTTGAGAATGTCTTGCCTAATGTTATCTCAAACGATCAAACAGGATTTATCAAAAATAGGCACTCACATTTTAATATTTAAAGATTATTAAATATCATTTTTTCCCCCTCAGCCAAAGAATCTGAATGTATTGTATCTTTGGATGCAGAGAAAGCTTTTGATAGGGTGGAGTGGCCTTATCTATTCCAGGTTTTGAAGAGGTTCAATTTTGGTCCAGGATTTATTTCCTGGATTAAATTGATTTATCAGGCCCCGGTAGCTGCGGTTATAACTAGTAATCAAAAGTCTTCTTATTTTAGATTATATAGTGAAACACGTCAGGGTTGTCCTCTCAGTCCTTTATTATTTAATTTGGCTTTAGAACCACTTGCTATTGCTCTTAGGGATTCTAATTCTGTGCAGGGTATTAAGAGAGGGGATAAATTACAGAAGGTTTTGTTATATGTGGATAATTTATTAGTTTACATTTCAAATCCTAGGAAATCTATTCCTTTTATGTTATCTATATTTACCAAATTTGGTCTTTTTTCCTGGATATAAACTTAATTTACATAAAAGTGAATTATTTACTATTAATTATTCTGATTATCATGATCAAATATCTTTTAATACTGCCAAAAACCATTTCACTTACCTTAGTATCAAAATTACTAAAAATTTTAAGGAGCTATATAGGTACAATTTCTCCCCTTTAGTTGAATATACTAAACAAGCACTTTCTAAATAGTCACCTATGTCAATGTCATTGATAGGTCGAATAAATGCTATAAAATGGTTATTTTACCAAAATTTTTATGTATATTTCAGGCCTGTTTTGTTCCAAAACTATTTTTTGATAAAATAGATTCTCTGCCTGTCTCACAACTATCATGTCTTATGCACCGTAATATGTACACGATTAATCCACATAATCCAAATCTTAATTCTCCTTACATACTTGAACATACCACTGAGCTTCACTTTAGTTTGGATTAATATACAGAATAAACTTCTTTCCAGCCAATTAATCTTAAATTTGCTTGAAAAATTTTAGTGAATTAGCACTTAATCTAGAAGACAGGGATCCACTACTTGTAGGGGATCAAGTGTTGATAGTTATATTGTGAAACAAAATCTTAATTTGGTAATTGTTTGTGCTTTCTGGCAACAACTCACACTGAACGTGAACCAGGTGAAATAGCCCTTGCCAGTCTTAATAAACGAACTATACCAAGTTGCAACAATTTCTACGACATGCTAGTCAAGTTCAAGTGCAAAGTTGAGTACAGCCTAAAACTATATGCAGAGTTACAAGGAACACAGTTAAGTGTACTGGTGGAAATCAACCAGTCACCCATTTACACTCAGTGGCCACTTTATTAAGTAGACTTCTTCAGCTTTCATCTTGTTTTTTTAGAGAGAACAATGATGGGAATTAAGTATTTCAGATGTGTAAATGATAGAGGTAGGGAAAGAAAGTTACCTTGATAATAAAGGAAAAGGTGAAGAATGCAAAGGGAATGGACGGTAGTTTAGAGAATCAAGACATACAGTCAGTGGCCTCTTTATAAGGCACACCTTGACACTTGCTCATTAATTCAAATACTTATCCAGCTAAACATTTGGCAGCAAATTAGTGTGTTAAAGCAAGCAGATATAGTCACAAGGATCAGTTCTTGTTTAGACCAAGCATCAGAATGGGGATGAAATGTGATTGTTTGATTGTTGTTGCCAGATGATGTGTTTGAATATCTCAGAAACTATTAACCTCATGGGATTTTCATGCACAATAGTCCCTTGAGTTTATATATCAGAGGAGAATGGCCTTATTGGTTCAAGCTGATAGGAAGCTGATGGTAACTCAATTAACCACGTGTTACACTGGTATGCAGAATGCACAACAAGTTGAACCTTGAAATGGGTAGGCTACAGAAGCAAAAAACAACATGTTGGCCATGAAGAAATTAAAATATGTTGCACAGAGTGGGCAAACCCAAACACAGTACACTGGCACAGAGATAGAGTTAGGATGCAGACGAGGGCATGAGCATGGCTGGAGCTGAACGGCCAACAGGAGGGTGAACGGAAAAGCAGGGGGCAGGCAAAACTTAATTTGAAACAGGGCATTGCTGGAGCCAAACAGCAAACAAGAGACAGGCAGCAGGCAACACTAATCTTGGCATGGAGCGTTGCTGGGGTTAACCAGCGAACAGGAAAGGCAAGCGTCCGTTAATGGACGGGACCGTGACAAAATATGGAAGAAAATACCCAACTAGAATAAGTCAAGGACAGTGGAAGCAGACAAACTAACTGCCTTTGTTCTTTCCATGTAGTTGAGGGAATGGAGGCTGCTATTTTGTGAAGCTGCTCTGTAATCTCCACTTTGTGAGCAGTCTAGTGAACTGGTTTTGCTCAGGAAAAGTGGTACCAAACTGCTTTAAAGTGTATACACTGATGCTCCTGGTAATCTGTTGAACTAGAGATCACCTCCAAATAGGAAGTTATTTGTGAGGTGTTCTTTTGTAACATGCCAGTTTATAAATAGGAGTGGCTGCATCTGACCAGAGTAACCCCAGCCCTGGTAACCCCAGAGTAACCCTGGTCTTATCTGATTCTGAACAAAGAGGCATTAATACAAGTTGTTACTTGTGAGAAGGACAATAAAATGACCCTGCCCTGGAACAGAGCCAGTGAAATACTGACATACATTAGCCAGATAGGCCTGAGCCAACGAGATTGAAACACAACATTTGAACTGATAAGGAAAGAGTATAAAAATGAGGGGCTTTGAATGCAAAACAGCAAGAACTCTGAATACTATCTATCATAAAGACGCCCGATCCAGGGACTGGGAGAAGAAGGATCAAACACTTGACCAACGAGAGATCCCCTATTTCAGTGTCATAAATTGGAGAAGCGATCTGAATGAGTATTGGTACAGAGAAAACAGTAGAATTCATAGTTTAAGTTGTTGGCCTGGGTTCAACGTGGATATTTGTGCAGAGACAATAAAGTGCAAACTTTGATTTATTAAGATCTGCAGCATGAATTGCCCAACTTAAGTCAGTTGATGATAGGTCAACAGAATTTGCTGGCCCTGCGTGGGCTTGAAAAGAAGAGAAGTCTGGAACCCCGTTACAAGTTGAATCAGCCACTAGGTTAGGGTATTAAAATAGGGAAAGAAAAGGCCAAAGAGAAACCAGAAGGCTCAGTGGACTGGAGAGATTATGTTCATAAATATATATAATGAAAACAACCTGACTGAGGAGTGGCTAGGAAAGGTGGAGGGTCCGGGACCCTTAGGGATGCATTTGTTACTATGTTTGGATATGGCCCAAGTGTTGAATGAGAGACACTGAAGCAGGTCGATTGTTCACAGACTTTAATGCGAACAGAGTTAGAGGGAAAAAGAAAAAAAATGCAAAGCCAAACAGAGCCGTTAACTAAATCTCTCTAATGGAAAATGAAGCCTGCACAGCGGCTGAAAGGAATAACTAAATATAAAACGCAGAGTCAGTTGACTCGGCAGTCCAATTTCTCAGGCAAGGCTGAATGCAAGCAGGCAGCAAAGCATTGCTGTGCTTTGCTCAAGTCTTGACAAGCACTACGACGAATAGAATGGAGTTAAATACCATCATAATTAAATAATACTTAGCTGACACATATGTATTCACAAATGCAATTGCTGTATTTGCTGCGCTGCCAAATCTGTGATTGTGATAGGGCCCCTCTCCCTAGGTGCCACAGACCTGTGTCTGATGGTGGTCCCAGATGAATGACTTGTCCAAGATGTCCTTCGCCGGGATCCAAGTACGTTCTGGAATATATCTTTCCCAGTCCAGAAGGTATTGGAACTTACAACACACCCGGCGAGATGTCAGGAGGTGTCGCACTGTATACAGTGGAGACAGTGTGAGAGGGAGGATAGGCAGCTGATAGAAAAGGGATGTGCTCAGACCAATGGTTTGATCTGTGTCTATTTTAATGCAAGGAGTATTATAAACAAAACGGATGAGCTTAGAGCATAGATCAGCACTTGGAGCTATGATGATGTGGCCATTACCGAGACTTGGATGGTGCAGGGGCAGGAATGGCTACTTCAAGTGCCAGGATTTAGATGTTTCAGAAAGGACAGGGAGGGAGGCAAAATAGGTGGGGGCATGGCACTGTTGATCAGAGATAGTGTCACGGCTGCAGAAAAGGAGTAAGTCAAGGAGGGGTTGTCTACGGAGTCACTGTGGGTGGAAGTTAGGAATAGGAAAGTATCAATAACTCCACTAGGTGATTTTTATAGACCACCCAATAGTTACAGGGACATCGAGGAGCAGATAGGGAGACAGATTCTAGAAAAGAGTAATAATAACATGGTTGTTGTGGTGAGAGATTTTAATTTCCCAAGTATTGATTGGCATCTCCCTAGAGCAAAGGGTTTAGATGGTGTGGAGTTTGTTACGTGTGTTCTGGAAGGTTTCTTGACACAATACGTAGATAAGCCTACAAGAGGAGAGGCTGTACTTGATCTGGTATTGGGAAATGTACTTGGTCGGGTGTCAGGTCGCTCAGTGGGAGAGCATTTTGGAGATAGTGATCACAATTCTATCTCCTTTACCAGAGCATTGGAGAGTGATAGGAACAGACAAGTTAGGGAAACATTTAATTGGAGTAAGAGGAAATATGAGGCTATCAGGCAAGAATTTGGAAGCATAAATTGGAAACAGATGTTCTCAGGGAAACGTACGGAAGAAATATGGCAAATGTTCAGGGGATATTTGCATGGAGTTCTGCGTAGATACGTTCCAATAAGATAGGGAAAGGATGGTAGGGTATAGGAACTGTGGTGTACAAAGGCTGTTGTAAATCTAGGGAAGAAGAAAAGAAGAGCTTACAAAAGGTTCAAGAAACTAGGTAATGATAGAGATCTAGAAGATTATAAGGCTAGCAGGAAGGAGCTTAAGAATGAAATTAGGAGTCAGAAAGGGCCATGAGAAGGCCTTGGTGGACAGGATTAGGGAAAACCCCAAGGCATTCTACAAGCCTGTGAAGAGCAAGAGGATAAGTCATGAGAGAATAGGACCAATCAAGTGTGACAGTGGAAAAGTGTTTATGGAACCGGAAGTGATTGCAGAGGTACTTAATGAATACTTTGCTTCAGTATTCACTATGGAAAAGGATCTTGGAAATTGTAGGGATGACTTGCAGCAGACTGAAAAGCTGAGGATGTAGATATTAAGAATGAAGATGTGCTGGAGCTATTGGATAAGTCACTGGGACTGGATGAGATGTACCCCAGGCTACTGTGGAGGCGAGAGAGGAGATTGCTGAGACTCTGGCGATGATCTTTGCTTCACCAATGGGGACGGGAGAGGTTCCGGAGGATTGGAGGGTTGTGCATGTTGTTCCCTTGTTCAAGAAAGGGAGTAGAGATAGCCTAACAAATTGTAGACCAGTGAGTCTTACTTCACTGGTTGGTAAGTTGATGGAAAAGATCCCGAGAGGCAGGATTTATGAACATTTGGAGAGGTATAATATGATTAGAAATAGTCAGCATGGCTTTGTGAAAGGCAGGTCATGCCTTATGAGCCTGATTGAATTTTTTGAGGATGTGACTAAACACATTGATAAAGCTAGAGCAGTAGATGTAGTGTATATGGATTTCACGAAGGCATTTGACAAGGTACCCCATGCAAAGCTTATTGAGAAAGTAAGGAGGCATGGGACCCAAGGGGACATTGCTTTGTGGATCCAGAACTAGCTTGCCCACAGAAGGTGAAGAATGGTTGTAGATGGGTCATATTCTGCCTGGAGGTTGGTGACCAGCGGTGTGCCTCAGGGATCTCTTCTGTGATCCTTACTCTTTGTGATTTTTATAAATGGCCTGGATGAGGAAGTGGAGGATGGGTTAGTAAATTTGCATATGACACAAGGTTGGGACTGTTGTGGATAGTGTGGAGGGCATTGATAAAATGCAAAACTGGGCTGAGAAGTGGCAGATGGAGTTCAACCCAGACAAGGGTGAGGTGGTTCATTTTGGTAGGTCAAATTTGATGGCAGAATATAGCATTAATGGTAAGACTCTTGACAGTGTGGAGGATCAGAGGGATCTTGGGGTCCGAGTCCACAAGACACTCAAAGCTGTTGCACAGGTTGACTCTGTGGTTAAAAAGGCATACGTTGCATTGGCCTTCATCAATCATGGGGATGTACTTAAGAGCTGAGAGGTAATGTACAGCTATAGAGGACCCTGATCAGACCCCACTTGGAGTACTGTGCTCATTTCTGGTCACCTCACTACAGGAAGGATGTGGAAACCATGGAAAGGGTGCAGTGGAGATTTACAAGGATGTTGCCTGGATTGGGGAGCATGCCTTATGAGAATCGGTTGAGTGAACTCGGCCATTTCTCCTTGTAGCGAAGGAGGATGAGAGGTGACCTGATACAGGTGTACAAGATGATGAGAGGCATTGATCGTGTAGATAGTCAGATGCTTTTTCCCAGGGCAGAAGTGGCTAGCATGAGAGGGCATAGTTTTAAGATGCTTGAAAGTAGGAACAGAGGAGATGTCAGGGATAAGTTTTTTACGCAGAGAGCGGTGAGTGTGTGGAATGGGCTGCCAGCAATGACGGTGGAGGCAGATACGATAGGATCTTTTAAGAGACTGCTGCACAGGTACATGAAGCTTAGAAAATTGAGGGCTATGGGTAAGCCTATGTAATTTCTAAGGTAGGGACGTGTTCAACACAGCTTTGTGGGCCAAAGGACCTGTATTGTGCTGCAGGTCTTCTATGTTTCTAGGTACAGACCAGGGAACTATCTACCAGGCAGGGAGGAGGAAGAGATGTGGTGACTGGGAGAGGTAGTAACCAGCTTGAGTACTGGGTGCATCTTCATTCACTCTGGTAGGCACAATCTATAGGAGACCCTGTTGACAGCCTTTTCCACTACAAATGATCCCATGAGCGCGGTACCAGGTAGACCTCCTCCCCGGATCGAATGGCATCACCTGACGGCACAGCCACTCAGCCTGCCGGGAATGTTGTTTCTGGACGCACAGTAGAGAAGCCCTGGTTCGTCTCCAGGTGAGCTTGGAATGCTGGATCAGCTGTTCAGCAGCAGGAACTCCTACATCAAGCTCTGATTTGGGAAGAATGGCGGCTGTCATCCTTTTGGCATTCAAAGGGATTCATACCCATGGGGGACGACTGGAGGTTATTGTGGGCAATCTCTGCCAAAGCCAGTTGGGAGCTCTAGGACGTGGGGTTGGAAGAGGCAAGGTAGTGCAGGGTTGTCTCCAAAGCCTGGTTCACTCTTTCAGTCTGGCCATTGGATTGCAGGTGAAAACCAGATGAGAAGCTGGCTGTGGCTCCTACAAGAGGGCAGAGAAAGCAGGAAGTGAGCTGCGGTCCACCATCAGACACTATATCTGCGGGAAGCCTGGAGGCTGGACACATGTTGAACCAGGAGTGTGGCAGTCTCACGTGCTGATGGGTGCTTGGGGAGGGCAATAAAGTGGGCAGCCTTGGAAATTGGATCCACAACAACCAAAACGGTAGTGTTTCCATTTGACATGAGCAGACCAGTGATGAAATCTACTGAGAGGCAGGACCAGGTATGGTGGGACACAGGCAGTGGATGTAACAGACCCGCAGGATGCTGGTGTGATGTCTTGTTTCCAGCGCAGGTGGAACTGGGAGATACAAGGTCGTGGACACCCTGGCAGATTGATGGCCACCAAAACTGTCTCTTTATAAACTCCTGGGTCCAGTCAGATGGGAGGAGTGACCCTATTCCAACACTTCGGGACAAATAGACGGTTAGGAGGTCCCCACCTGGGCCTGGGCCCAATTGTTGGGCGGCCCTCACCTCTGCCTTTAAGCCCCAGATCACTGGAGCAGCAATACACAAGCCAGGAGGAATGGGCTCTGAATCAGCATTGTCCCGTTGAACTGCCGGGAGAGAGTGTTGGCCTTTGTATTCTTGCGCCGGGACGATAACTGAGGACGAAATTGAACCATGTGAAGAGAGCCCATCGGGCTTGACGAGTCTCTTAGCATCCTGAATATAGGAGAGGGCTTTGTGATCTGTCCAGACCGAAAATGGATGCTCTACCCCCTCCAGCCAGTGTTGCCATTCCTCCAGGGGCTCCCTGACAGGCAGATGCCCCCGGTTCCCAACATTGTAATTCCTTTTGGCCGGAGTCAAAAGATGGGAAAGAAAGGCACGAGGGTGCAGCCAGCTATCTGCAGACGAGTGCCGATTGAGGACAGCTCCAATGCCTACATCGGATGCATCCACCTCGACAATGACTGGCTGAGATGGGTCTGGGTGTTGCAGCAACGGGGCAGTGGTGAAACATCGCTTTTGCTCGGAAAATGCTTGGTCAGCACAGTCCATCCAGTGGAATCCTGCCAAGGTCTTCTTGGTGAGAGCATTAACTGGAGCCGTGATGGAGCCGAAATTCTGGATGAAGCGGCAATAAAAGTTTGCAAACCCTATGAAACGCCATACCCGTTTGACTGTAGACAGCTTAGGCCTCTCTGCAATTACTGAACTTCACTATGGTCAGTTTGAACACTGGATGGGGTAAGTATATATCCCAAAAACGAGACCTGGTCTTCATGGAACTCACATTTATCAGGCTTGGCATACAGGTTATTCTCAAGAAGCCATCTGAGTACTCTCTGGACATGCTGGACATGCTCCTGATGAGAGCGGGAACAGGTAAGGATGTCATCTAAATACACAAACACAAACTGGTTCAAACACAAACGTGTCCCTGAGCACATCATTAACCAAGGCCTGGAATACAGCGGGGCATTGGCCAGACCAAAAGGCATCACCAGGTACTCATAGCAGCCATTAGAGGTGTTCAAAGCGATCTTGCACTCATTTCCTTTGCTTATGCAAATCAGATTGTAAGCATTGCACAAATCAATTTTGGAAAATATGGTTGCTAACTGGAGATGTTCAAACACAGACACCAACAAGGGAAGAGGGTAGCCATTCTTCACAGTGATGCTGTTCAGGAGCTGTTAATCAATGCAGGGACGGAGCTTGCCATCTTTCTTGCTCACAAAAAAGAAGCCTGCTCCTGCCGACGAGGTTGATGGACGGATAACCCCCATGGCCAATGCCTCCTTGATGTATTCCTTCATGGCCACCATTTCAGGATGAGAAAGGGAAAACAGCCCACCCCAGGGAGGACTAGTGCCGGGTAGGAGGTCTATGGCACAGTCATATGGCCGGTGTGGGTGGTGGGTTATGTCAGGGTAACCGGGGAGACCAAGTACGAGTGGCATTTCAGATGAATCAACCAGAGAGAAAATCTTCACTCTGGTTGCCTTTGAGCACAAGTTGGAAGGGTTAGGTGGAAAGGTGGATCAGGCCGGTGCTCAGAAGTTGACAGTCCAGTGCCTTGACTTTGATCTTTTCTCTTAATTCCTGAGCCGGAACTCCCCATCTTTCAGCTGGAGATGAGCATGAGATTACCAGCTGCACTAGAGTCGATAAACACCTTACGTTCATGGGCCTGAGACCCCCACGACAAGGAAGCTGCGAGCATTACATACTGAGGGGAAGCTGACTGGAGAGAGAACCGACCCATCAGGATTCTCCTCCCTGCTAAGGCGTATTCTCTTTCACTGGATGCTTGGAACATGCTGCCCGGAAGTGTCCTGGATCACCATAACAGAGACAGGAACCTATTCTCCTGCATCGCTCTGAGACAGGCGCATGTACCCCACTTGCATAGGTCCCTCTGTGGACTGCATGTTGGGTGGTAAGGAAGGGAGAGATGGCAAGGAAAGATGGTGATAAGATGGCGTGTAGGAAGTTTGAAACATTCTTTCCCTGCGCCACTCAGCTATCCGGTCGTCAACTCAAATAGCCAGATTAATGAGATCATCCAAACTATCCTGCTCGTCCCGGACAACGATCTCATGCTGGACCCCTGCATTCAGTCCATGCTGGAAGACAGTGATGAGAGATTTCTCACTCCAATCCATCTCTACTGCAAAGCATGTGGAATTTGACTACATAGGCTTTCATAGTTCCTCTGCCTTGACGCAGGTCTAGGAGTCAGTTGGCAGCCTCCTGACCCCGTACTGGAAGGTCAAAAACCCTCCCCAACTCAGCCATAAAATGTTGGAACGACTGCACGATATCCTTGCTCCCACAGAGTGTTGAATAGGCTGAGCGGAAGACTATCTAGAAGATTGACCATGTACACCAGTTTTCGCACGTCATCACCAAAATGACCAGCCTGGGCTTGGAATGTGAGCTCGCGTTGGGTAATAAAGTACTTGCAACCAGTGGGATCACCAGAATATCTGCCCAATGGTGGAATACGCGGTTCCTGTATGGATGCAGGAGTCTGAAGGCAGGAGTCTGTCCTGGTCTAGGCACTGGAGCGGAAGCATTAGTAGCAGAGATTGTTGAGGCAGCAACAAAGGAGGACCTGTGAGAAGCTGGGAGTGGGACTGAGGCAGCCAGAGGCTGATGAATTGCATTTGCGAGAATGTTAATGGCTGTCAGCTGATGCTGACTGTCCACAGTGAGCTTGTGGATGGCGGTCGTGAGACCAGAAATTGCACACACTCGAGTCCAATTGTCTGTAGTGAACTGTTCAACTGTTGTGGCTAAGGTTCCTCCAGAAGAGACTGGGCTTGTCTGCATGAGATTATCTGCCTTGTTGTTTCCATAACTTCACTCAGAACAGATTCCATTGCCTGAAACTTTTCCCCTACCTGACCAATGAATCTCAGGGCCGAGGACACCTCCCTCTCTCTGTTGGGTCTATCTTTGTGTGCAGGCCCAAGTGCAGAGTGAGAGACATTGAAATAGGTCGATAGTTTACAGACTTTAATGCCAACAGAGTCAGAGGGAAAAAGAAAATGCAAGACCAAACAGGGCCATTAATTAAAACTCTTAAATGGAAAATGAAGCCTGCACTGCTGCAGACAAGAATAACTAAATATAAAATGACTATCGTTAGTCTTCAGAGTCAGTGACTCGACAGTCCAATTTCTCAGGCAAGGCCAAATGCAAGCAGGCAGCGAAACATTGCTGTGCTTTGCTCAAGTCTCCACAAGCACTACAACAATCAGAATGGAGTTCAGTACCATCATATTCACAAACACAATTGCTGTATTTGCTGCGCTGCTGAATCGGGGTCTGTGACAGCATTGTAGAAAGCAGTTAGTGAAAAAAGTCAAAAAAATTGCAAGGTACGATAACAGCTGTTGCAATGCTGATGCTGGAAGATACAATTGAAATGAAGAGAGACAAAACAGAAACTGGCAAATGACTTGTCTAAGTGCAGAGAAGAGTTAGTGAGAGAGAGAGAGAGAGAGAGAAAGAGAGAAGAAAGAAAATTAAATTCTGAGGAAACAGGGTCAGGTGAATTTGATACACATGAATCAGTTTCAGGCTCAGTGTGAATGCATGAAAAGAGAAAAGGAGAAAAGTGAAGAAGAGTGCAGAAAGGTAAATACGGAGGTAGAGAAATGGAAAAATCAGTGTCAGGATTTCTGGATATACAGAAACCAGCAGCTGAGAAGAAAGACAGTGCTGATCACACCAAGTGTTTAAAATAGAGAGCGAATCTGCAGTCAGCTCTCAGCTCAGAGAAGAGATATGTGTATCTGGGGCACGGACTGATAATGATGGTGTCTATATTAGAAGCTGCCGGGATGAACTGAAGTAACCCAGTGGAGGCTTCGCACAAGTGCAGACAACGGAAAGTGAAACATTGCATTTGTGATGAGGCTGTGGCTGGTTTTCTCATGTGGTTAGGGTCCCATTTATGGGGAGAATATGACTCAAAAGCTGATTAGTAATTGGCAAAGGACCTTAGGCGCAGTACTGAGGAGAACCGGAGAGTGTGTGACATTTTTGTTTCCATGCCACACTTTTTGAGGAATCGGTTCTCAGAAAGCTGATACAAGTATTGGAAAGGGAAGTAAGGGTAAAAAGAACTAAGGAAGATAAGGTGAAACAGAGTTCAGAAATGGCCCCTATATGTGCAGTGGCAAAATGAAAGGTGACTGTGTGTCTAATAGGGTATGCTGCCACCGTGCTTAGCAGTGCCATCTATAAAAGGAATGGTTGGCAACGGGGTTGGAATGCCTATATTCCTCACATTATAAATGACACTCCAATATTACTGAAATATTGATTACACTCCAGTATCCACTACATTTTATCCATTGCCATTGTTTACTCATCTGTAGTAATGAATTCAATGGATGGAGCACAACGCCAGGTTTGGCAGGAACCTGTTATAGTAATGGACAAATCTTAAAAAGGACCTCAACTATGACACATCCATTTTCTCAGCACACTTGTGTAAATCTTGTGCATCAATGGTATGACCACAGTAAGTGATGCTTGGCTTAAAGAATTCACACTTGTCACATCATGCTTTGAGCCCCCCATCTTCTACTGTTTTTAATAGTGGCTGAGGATTGTGGAGATAGTCCTTGTCATCCTCACTGGTAACAATGATGTCATCCAGGTAACACGGAGTGCCTTGCAACACCCGGTCCATGGCTTTCTGCCAGAGTGCACATGCAGATTCTACTCCATAGATAAGCCTATTATAGCGATATAGCCATTTGTGACTGCTTATGGTGAAAAACACTTTGGACTCTTCTTCCATCTCTATCTGTAGGTATGCCTCATCTAAGTCCACTTTGCTGCAATGTTTCCCTCTGTTGTGACTGTGAACAAAATCACCAGAGTGACACTGAATCTAGCGGATATATAAATCTGATAGACCCATTCTTCTTAGCCACTGGGATTACTGGCATTGCCCATAAGTTCCACTCAACCTGGTAACAAAATTCCTTCATCCTCCATGTGATCTAGCTCACTGGCTACTTTATCACAGGTGGCACAAGGAACCGGATGGGCTTTGTAAACCTTGGGTATGGCATTTTCATTTTACACTTTTATCCTTGATAAGTTTGAGTTTTCCAATGCTGGCCCTCCTGTTTATACCACATACAGTCCAAGCCCAGTTTGTCTTGTCAGTTGTTGTATTTCACCATTATGACTGCCATTCCCAGAGGTGTTATCTTTCCTTCAGTATAGGGTCTTAGTTGAATATCTGCAGGCTTCATTTCAGTATAATTTAAACTCTTTTAGTAGAATGACTGAAACATCCGAGCCAGAGTCCAATTCCATTTTAATTAATTTGCCATTCACTTCTGGTGTAAGCCATGTTGTTTGTGTCTTGCTAGTTTTCACATTGTAAGTCTCAAGGTTAATCAGTCCTGAATTACTCTCATCATTATCAGGTTTTTCATCAACAGTATGCAGATTAGTGCTTTTTTAGAAACTGCAACTTGACATTTTATCTTTTTCTGATCCCCGTGCAGTCCACTTACTTTTATCTGTTCAGCACACTCTTTGCATGAGTCCTACATTGTTTCATTTTCTGCAAGCTTTGTCTTTAAATCTGCATTGGTCTGGTATATGTGAGCCCCTGCCACAACAGTAACAAAATTTGTTTGGCCAGGCTGATTTCTGTTTGGACTCTGCAGTTATGCTTATGCATTCTTTCATTCCTGACTGGGCATCTCTATTATGTATATTCCTGCTGTTTCCATTGATACAGCTATTTCAACTGCTCTTTTAAATGTAGGTTGTGCTTCAGTTAGGAGCAACTTTTTTAATGCTTTCTTATAAGATTTCACAAAATAAACAATCTCTCTATGTGAAGCCCATCACTGAACTGACAATGCACAGAAAACTTCTTCACTTCAGCCATGTAGGCTAAAATAGACCACTTTCCTGTTGACTCACTTATAAAACCTAAAATGTTCAGCAATCAACAATGGTTTTGGTTTTAAATGTTCCTGCATTAGATTCATAACAACAGCAAAGCTCATTTCAGCTAATTTGGTTGGAGCAGTTAAACCTCTAAGCAAACAGTATGCTATTCCACCTCTTGCACTCAATTTTCATCAGTTGTTTCATTTTCTTCAAAATACTGCTCAATTTGTTCAGTATACATCATCCTATTATCTGTTGTGCAATCAAATCCATCTATCTTTCCAATGTAGCCAGCCAATTTTGCTTATTAAAAAAGGTAATTATTATCACTTGGTACTCACTGCTTATGAGCCCATGTCCATACACACTATTGTGACATGAACAATATCACTGAGAGACACTGAAGCTAGTGGATATAGAAATGTTTTATTCAGAAACAATGAGTAACAGGCTTCATACTGAGACACTTCTAGAAGAAGAGGCCTGCTCGACTCAACATTGCATGACACTTTAATATGCTAAAGATCAAAGGTAACAGCAGGACAATTTTATAATTACAATGTACACTATCTACAATGCTTCCTTTGAATTACATATAGTTTTCAAACACCTCCTTCTTTGCACCCACACTCTAGACACCCAAAATAAATGTTAATTCCCACTGACTCTGGGCTGTATTCATGCACTTGCTGTTGTCTGCAGTCAAATGGAAGGTCATTATTCAGAGCTGCATTTTAAATTCAATCTACAATCCACATTCAGGTCTCAAGACTGGCTGCTGTTACTATGTACTTGCTATGTATCATAAGACCAGAAAACACCCTAAAACTCATTGCTCGCTAATTTTGCCCATTTACTGCTTTTTAAAAAAAATTCAAACATCTCTCTCTCTTCCGAAGAAAAATGTGCTACACTTCAACTAGTTGGTAGTCAGTCTCAGGTTCATTTTAAAACATCTTTGTTACCACTGTTATTGTTGTAACTCCAGAAAATAATTGTAAGAAAAACACAGCAGTCAGGAAACTTGTCTACTTAAGATTCTCTTTCTCTTATTTTTTATTAAGATACTTTACTCACATTTGACGTGGTGGCATACAGGCATATGCTATTCACGTACTTCTTGCATGTAATTCATAATGAATAATGTAAACAAAGAATGCTTAATCAAATGATATATTTACACCATTACTTAAATATTACTGAAATATTAAATACACAACAGTATTCACTATCACTATATTTTGTAGGTTTTTCCGTACAAGGGCATTGGTGTTTCCATACCAGGCCATGATGCAACTTATCAATATACTCTCCACCACATATCTAAGTTTGTCAAAGTTTTAGGTGACATACATATCTTGACAAACTTTCAACAGAGGCACTGCTGTGCTTTCTTCGTAATGGCACTTGCATGCTGGACTTTACATCATGAAGTTATCTTACATTTCAGTATAAAATTATATATATTTTATCATGAAAAAGGATCTAGTACTTTCCCAGCATATATGATGAATAATCCCTTCTTGGGTTTCCTGCCAGGTACAGGTCTGATTTTAATCGATCGATGTTTTGATGACAAACCCTGCTGACTTCAACAGGGATAATGCCTGGGCATGTCTAGTCCAGTGGTATTTATACCCCCGTCAGCCATCTTTCCTGATTGGTTAGTCCTCATTCAATCAGTTTTCCACTGGGAATAAATACCACTGGACTAGACATACCGTGGCATTACCCCTGATGAAGACAGCAGTGCTTGTCATCAAAACCTCTGTTAAAGTTGATACTTGTAGGTGGCTGGAAGCCTGAGAAGAGTTTATATATTTTATATTTCTTTTATATATTTCAGCCAGTTATATTATTTTTAAATGTCAATGTTTGATATTACTTTTTATCTGTTTTACAGTCCTTGATATTTTGTTAATGCTTTTATCAATATTGGGCACCATGGTTAGTACAAGACTATTACAGCTTAAGCCGTTCCGGAGCTCAGAGTTCAATTTCAGTACCATGGAATACATGGATATTCCCCAGGTGCTGTGGTTTCCTCCCACAGTCCAAAGACACACTGGGCAGGTTAATAGGTCATTGTAAATTGTCCTGTGATTCTGTTAGGGTTAATCGGGTTTGTCATGAGTTGCTGGGGCGTCATGGTTCAGAAAGCTGAAAGGGCCTACTCTATGCTTTATCGCTAAATAAAAATAAATAAAATACTTGATGAAGACATGAACACTGCTGTTCCTTTTGTACTTCATTCATTCAGACATATAAACACTAGTGATATAGTGGCCATCCACACTCTTCCACAAAGAGGAGCGATACTGGCCATGAAGCAATTAAAATATGAAAGAATTCATCTAACTCGAACGAGTCTGACAGTAGAAGTGGTCAAACTGACTGTGCTTGCTCTTGTCATATGGTTGAAGAAATGGAGGCTGCCATTTTGTGAAGCTGCACTGTAACCTCCACTTTGTGAACTGGTTTTGCTTAGGAATAGCTGTTATCAAAGTGCTCTGAAGTGTCACAATGATGCCCCAGATAACCTGTTGAACTAGAGATTATTTCCAAAATAAAAGTCATTTGTGAGATGTTCCTGGGATCAACATAGTTACATTAACATTTGCACAGAAGCAATAAAGTGCAAGCATTGATTAATTAAGAGTTGTGTAGGGAATTGCTAACTTAGATCAGTTGACGATAGATCTACACAGACAAGGTGCCACTCCTCTATCTAATAAAGCAGCCACAGGGTGTAGCTCTTTCATAAATATAATTAATTAATAAAAACACATTTTAATGCCACCACCTAGTGGAGAAACTGTGCTGTTAAAGGATAAGCCCTGATACTAAAAGCACAATATTGACAAAAGAAAATGTGACGTTTCTTTGAGAAGACAGAAGTTTTTATCAACTCTACTTAAGAGCAATTCATTCAAGCTTATCTGCAGAAACAGCTTAATATCTATCTTTGATGTCTCATGGTGGATGGGGGTCTGTTGGAGACCCTGACCTGGAGCTACACTCAGACTTTGTTTTTTTTTTGCGGTGGTGGGACCCACTTCCGGGGGTCTCACGACCAACCATTTCACCAACTCTCAAGGATGTGGCCTAGAATAGCATGCCATTATTAGAGGGAGAGACAGCCTTGTGGTATGTCGAATCGTTGGGTGAACGATTAGTTTTTGTTTTACTGCAGATTATGGTCTTTCCTGGGTGCTTTGCTATTGCTTGCTTGGTGGGTGGAGGGTGCTGATGCTTTTTTTTGTGTAAGTGGGTGGGGGAGGGTTGTTGTTTTACTGCTGCCTGTGCATGGGAGGTGAGGAGTGGGGGGGCTTTGGGGTTCTAATGTTTTTACTGTCATTCATTCCTTGGGGCCCTCTTCTGATTTTATGGATGTTTGTGAAGAACAAAACTTGCAGGATGTAATTTCAGGATGCAACTGTATCCAGTTGCAAGACGGAGTCAAGATGGCTGGAGATAAGTCGGGATGCAGTGGATGGCCAGCAGTGTCCTGTGTCTCACTGTGCCCTGATTGTGCTCCGCAACTCTTTGCTGGGTCTGCCTTTCTACTCATTGGACCGCCAAGTGGTGGTCTCCTCCGCGTAGTCCGCCAAATTCAGTCTTCGCATGCGTAGGTAGACAAGCCCTAACTCACAGAGGGTTTGAAGCCCATCAGCTACCCTCACCAGGACGAAGGGTCTCGGCCCGAAACATTGACAGTGCTTCTCCTTATAGATGCTGCCTGGCCTGCTGTGTTCCACCAGCATTTTGTGTGTGTTAGCAGACGAGGGCCAGCTTACAGAATGTGGTGGTGGGTACACCTTCTTCTGGAGCGGTCGCAGCAGCACTGAACGATGAGAGGCTGGTGTTGGATTTGACATCCGATCCCACCTCGCTCGTAAACTTGCCAAGCTTCCAGAGGGCATCAACGATTGCCTGATGACACTTCGGCTCCCACTTGGCAATAAGAGGAGAGCAACACTGATCAGCGCATATGCCCCAAAAATGACCAACCCAGATGACATCAAAGATAAGTTCTATGAAGAACTTGACATCCTCATGGCAGCAGTCCCACAGTCAGAAAAGCTTATTGTCCTCGGGGACTTTAACGCCAGAGTGGGGACAGATTACCAGACCTGGGAAGGGATTCTTGGAAGACATGGTATTGGCATGTGTAACAGCAATGGCCTGCTGCTCCTCAAGACATGCGCTACGCATGACCTTGTCATCAGCAACACCTTATTCCGCTTCCCTACCCGTAAGAAGACATCTTGGATGCATCCACACTCTAGGCACTGGCATCTGATTGACTATGTCATCACCAGAAAGAGGGACTGGCAAGATGTGAGAGTGACAAAGGCCATGTGTGGTGCCGACTGCTGGACGGATCATCGACTCATAGTGTCCAAGTTTAAACTTTGCATCCTGCCTGTGAGAAGACCCCAAGGTCAGAAGACTGCAAAGAGGCTCAATGTCTCCAAGCTGAAGAGCAGCGTAGTTGCAGAAGAATTTTGTGAAGACCTAGATAGCAGGCTGCTTGACACACCCCAGGATGACCACACCAGTATTGAAGAGCAGTGGACGGCTTTCAGAGATGCAGTCTACTCTACTGCTCTTGAACACCTTGGACCAGCAATCTGTAGACATCAAGACTGGTTCATTGAGAACGACGAAGAGATACAGGTACTGTTGTCAGAGAAACACCAACTGTTCAGAGCGTACCAGAACGATCCCACATCACAAGCAAAGATAGATGCCTTCGCTAGTGCAAGATGGAAAGTGCAGAAGAAACTCCGTGAGATGCAGGATGTCTGGTTCAGCAATAAGGCCGATGAGATCCAGGGCTACGCAGACAGTTACACCACCATGCATTTCTATGACGCTTTGAAAGCTATGTATGGACCTCATTCCTCTGGCTCCTCCCCCCTCCTCAGTGTAGATGGGACTTGGCTGCTGACAGAGAAAAAGCAGATTTTGGAGAGATGGGCTGAACACTTCAACCAGGTCCTCAACCACCCTGCTGAAATCAATGAGGAGGCCATTGCTTGCCTACCTCAGGTGGAGATCAACCTGGACCCTGACAACCTCCCCACAGAAGAAGAAGTCAGAAGAGCCATCAGGCAACTTTCTTGTAGCAAGGCACCAGGATCAGATGCAATCCCTGCTGAAGTCTACAAAGCAGGAGGCCCATTCATGATGCAGAAGCTGACTGAGCTCTTCCAGTCTATGTGGAACGAAGGAAAGGTCCCGCAACAATTGAAAGATGCCAGCATAGTCCACATCTACAAGAGGAAAGGCAACCGCCCGTCTTGTGACAATCACCAGGGCATCTCCCTCCTGTCCATAGCTGGGAAGATCTTGGCTCGCGTCCTGCTTAACCGCCTTCTCCAACACCTTGAGCAAAGTCTCCTCTCAGAAAGCCAGTACGGCTTCCGTGCAGAACGTGGAACTGTCAACATGATATTTGCTGCACACCAACTCCAAGAAAAATGTCAAGAGCAATACAGCGACCTCTTTATGACCTTCATTGATCTGATCAAGGCATTTGATACGGTCAGCAGAGATGGCTTATGGAAGATAATGGAGAAGTTTGGCTGCCCTAGCAGGTTCATCACGATTGTTCGGCAGTTCCATGATGGCATGATGGTGAAAGTTTTGAATGATGGAGATGAGTCAGAAACCTTCCCAGCGACGAACGGTGTGAAGCAAGGACTCGTTCTTGCCCCTACACTCTTTAGCATGGTCTCCTCTGCTATGCTGAATGATGCCTTCCGCGATCACCAATATGGTATACACATCAGATACAGGACTGGCGGTGGGCTATTCAACCTCTGGCGTCTACTGGCTGTTACAAAGGTAAAGGAGAGCGGCGTCGTCAGGGACCTCTTATTCGCTGATGATTGCGCCCTCAACGCCAGCACAGAGCAGAAGATGCAGCGAGAAATGGACTGCTTCTCACGAGCCTGTGACAACTTTGGACTTACAATCAGCACCAAAAAGACCGAAGTTATGTATCAGCCCGCACCTGGAAAGCCCTACCAGGAACCACACATCACAGTAAAGGGGCAGAAGCTACTGGCAGTCGATAGCTTTACTTATCTGGGCAGTACTCTATATCACAAACGGTGAACATAGATGCAGAGATCAGCAGCAGAATTGCCAAAGCCAGTGCCGCCTTTGGGAGACTCCGTGAGAATGTATGGGAGCGGAGAGGACTCAGCCTTACCACCAAACTGAAGGTCTACCGAACAGTGGTTCTCACCGCCCTCCTCTTTGCCAGCGAGACCTGGACTGTCTACAGCAGACACGCTAAACAGCTCAACCACTTCCAATTGAGCTGCCTCCGCAGACTTGTCCACGTACGATGGCAGGACAAAGTCCCAGACACGGAGGTCCTGGAGCGGGCTAGCACCCACAGCATCTACACCCTCCTACAGAAAGCCCAAGCCAGATAGGCTGGCCATGTCGTCAGGATGTCTGACAGTCAACTACCGAAACAGCTGCTGCATGGAGAGCTGAGCCAGGGGAAGCGCTCAGTTGAAGGGAAGAAGAAACGTTTCAAAGACTGCCTCAAAGATGTCAACATCAATCCCAGTAGCTGGGAATCGCTTGCTCTGGACCGCCCAACCTGTTGGAGCAGGACCACTAAAGGAGCGTATGCAGCAGAAATCAGGAGCACTGTAGAGGCTCGGAGGAAACGCACCGCGTGCAAGGCTCAAGCTACCTCCACTTCCACTGCAGCACCTATCCTCATGTGTCCCACATGTGGGCAAGCTTTCAGGGCCCAGATTGGCCTCACCAGTCACCTCCGGACCCACAGTCACAAACCCTCCACCTGACAGAAGTCGTGGTCGTCTTCGACTCCGAAGGACCAACAACAACAGTCTTTCCTGCTGTATTCTGTTCAGGGGGAGTGGTACTACAAAAAAAGAAGCTGGTAATTATTCCAAGAAAGTGATTTTTGGAGGTGATATTTCTTTAACTCCAATTCTCCTGGAGGACAAATTCCAGTTCGTATGATAAGAACGGATAGTCAAAAGAGCACAGATCTAGAAATCAGTGTGCCACTGAAAAAATACCACAAAACTTCTAAGAGAGAAATTTATTGATGGCCAGTGCAATTAATGGCTTTATAAACTATAGCAAGGTCACAAGGTCAGTTTCAGACCCAATCAACATGCAGGTGAACCCCAACTGTAAAATATTACTTTCATGAGTTACTGCTGAAACAGCATTTCAGTCAGCACACTATAAACCCTGCCAATTGCTATCTTGAACATCACGGTAGTAAAAGACCTGCAAGCTGAATCTGAAACAGCTGAAAGATGACTGAAGGGAGGTGTAGAAGATCACATTGCTATATATTACCTATTCAATGTCTGCTGTAAGTTTCCATTGCTCAATGATACATTGCAAAATCTGCAGTCGAAAAGTAAGCCAGAGTGAATAAACGCAACAGGGAGGGAAATGTAATGCTGACCAGAATGAAATACTTTGAGCACCAAGCATCATGAAGTCAGAAGTTCATGTTGATTTCATAAGTTAAAGTCACTGAAAATGGATCCACCTGCATTATTAAAGTGATGACTTTTAGATGCAAAGTTAGAGTAAAATAACCAACAGCAAGGTGCCATTTAGTTTAGTCTTCCATCTCGGAAAGAAAAATGGAGCCCTGAGTAATGTCAAAAACTTCTCATGCTAAACAGATTGTTACAACCACATATACTACCTCCAATTTTGGCCTGCAAGTTCAAGGATGCTCTGATTTGAGAGGTGAGAGGTCCATTTTTAGATACATAAATTCAAAACATTGCAAATATTTATTTGACATGATGATAAAAATCCAGTATTTATTGGACAATGATTCTTTTGATTTAATGTCAAGACACAACTGCAATTCTCTTTTGTCAAAATTTAAATCAATTCATGAATAGGATATTATGATAATGAACTGATGGGGTGGGCTTATCAGAATACATTCTGAGAGGGGAAAGGAAATAGTGCACTACAATAGTCAGAACAGTCACCATCACAATCAGCCAGGCATTGAGGTTATCAGTCTAATGAACATATGGAAGACAAATGCATGAAAATACAGACACACTGACATTACAGATAAATAGGTTCAATAACACTCCCCAGATGTTCATCAATAAATATTTATGATGCAGAACTAAAACTGTACAAACTGCAATGTGCAATTATTCAGCATTTGGTTTCATTTCACTTCCTCTGTTCAAGAGTAACCTTGGATGTGGAAAAAAAATAATTTTAAAAAGTCTCTTTAATAATTACAGTCCCTCAAGGACCAGCATAGCTTGGAATGTGATCTCTTCAATACAAATACGGCTGCTTGGTGCAGAGCATGTCTGGTGCAGCTTATGAGAGAAATCAGCTTGTAAAAAATGGTGCATCCCATTCAGTTACAACTTGAATTCTGCACACATCTTCTGTTGATCACTTTCTAGGGAAATATTTTGCAAGAAATCCTGCAGATAAGTCTCTGAAGGGAGTGTCTGAATCAGACTTCATCTTAGGAATCCGGCACAGTGCGCGAACACTGGGAGCACGCAGCAGCAAATTCTGTCCAAGGCCCACACAGCTGGATGTCAGCCAATAGAGAGCCATTGACTGTAAGGGAGATAGATAATAAGCACACTTAAAGTCAACATCACACCTCCTTTCTCATTTCTCTTCCCCTTTCCCCAACCATGCCATGCACAAAGAATGGTGTTTTTGGTTTGAAACCCCAGCAACAGCCTGTATTTTTAACTCTAGGAAGCATATGGATTCAACTAAACATGATCCTGTGGCGACCCACTTTCTGTTAAGGCGAACCGGCTCACAAATAGCCAGCATGCAGGGGGAGATGTTGGTAATGCACCCCTGACGTCATTTCCGCCCGGAGAGGGCGGGTGCTAGGGATTAAATGCCAGCGCCGCGAAGTTTGAATAAACTAGTTTCGAAATGACTTACCGACTGCGTGTCGTTATTTCAGCGCTGTGTGTAGCACATCGCTACAATTCCAAACAAAATATAAAACATATGATGTATGAAAGTATTTAAGAGCTGCATCTCCCTGATTACACAGAACACAGAGGCTCTCAACTTGCCACAGCCCTGCACCTACAATATACTCTCAGTGCAGTGGCCTCTTTATTAGGTGTGCAAATATTTAATCAGCCACAAAATGATGGATGAACTCAGCAAGTCAGGCAGCATCTAATGTAGGGTATAATCAGTTGACATTTCCGGCCAAGACCCTTCATCCTGACTGGAAAGGAAGAAGCCAGAATAAGAACGGGGGGGGGGGGGGGGGGGCAGAGGGGAGGAGAACAAGCTAGAAGGTGATCCGTGAAACCAAGTGGGTTGGGAGGGGGGATGAAGTGAGAAACTGACATGTAGTGATAAGTGGAAAAGGTAAAGGGCTTAAGATGGTGGTTCAAGCTGACAGGAAGATGACTAATTCAAATTGCCAGGTGTTACAACAGTGGTGTGCAGAGAAGCATCTCTGCAAACCACGTTGGAACCTTGAAAGGGAAGAGTACCGCAGCAGAAAGCCACGAACATACACTCAGTGGCCTAATGAAGTGGACGAACATGGAATAGACCCTTCTGGCCCTTTCAGCCATGCCTCCCACCCCCACAACCCGATTTAACCCTAGCCAAACATAGGACAATTTACAATGACCAATTTATGCAGGCCTCTCCTTCGCACGTTCCACCAGTCTATTGTCACCTGTACTATCTCCTATGTGGTGGTGTGCTGGGCCAATGGCATCAACACAAGTGATAACCAACATGCTCAATAAACTGATTAGAAAGGCTGGCTCTGTTATAGGAGTCAAACTGGACATAGTGGAGGTTGTGGTAGAACAAAGAACCCTCTGGAAAGTCCTGGCTAGTCTAGACAATGTTTCTCAACTCCTGCATGGCACCTTGGCTGAACAGAGGAGCACTTTCAGTAATAGACTAAGACAACTGTGCTGCTTCAAAGAACACTACATGACATCATTCTTACCCTCAGCAGGCTCTATAATGAGTCAACCTACAGCTGGGGAAGTGATCTTGTAACCTTTGACTTGTAAATCTTGTACAACTCATTTTTAAGGTAACTTATTTTTATTCCTTCTTGCTTCTCTTCTAATATATGTATATCTGTGCACTTATAATGCTACTGTGACACTGTAATTTCCTTTGGGATCAACATCTAGGATCTAGTATCTGGTCTTTGGACTGTGGGAAGAAACCCAAACAGTCATGGGAAGAATGTACAAATTCGTTAGAGAGCTATGGTAATTGAACCCACGTCGCTGGTACATTAAAGCATCATGCCCACCACTACGCTACCATGCTACCTGGTTATATCATTATTAAAGCTTTTCTGATAAAAGTGAGATAAAGAGTGAGAGAAATAACAAGCAAGATAGTGGTAGTCTTCATGATGAAATGACTGTACAAAAAGTCCCAGGGAATTCTGTAGCATGAGTGTTATTTGTCATGTTAGTCAACATATAGATCATTCTAATCAGAATTAGCAGAAACCAGAAGATAAACAACAATAGCTGACTTGCCCTATGTGCAAGCATAAGAGCAGCAAACACTTACCGAGGGGACTGCTGCAGCAATTGGAACCATCAGCACTGAAAATCCACGGATCATGTAGGTGACGTATTTCTGAAATTTTGACAATTCAATTTTCCGGAGAGCAAAAATCTGTACTTGAACATTGGGTATAAAGACATCATTAAGGTTCTGAAGCAGAAGAGCCAGGGGTGTACTTTCAAAGATATGATTAAAACCATTTTTTATCACAAAAAATTAGCACATGCTCTTAAATTTTAGAGGTTTAACCTGTGTAACCATTTACTTAAGACTATCTTATGGTAGTAGGTGACATAAATTGAAATTACATCTGACAGAATAAGCATTAGAACAAGTATTATTATGATGTAGGAAACTATGTTTAAGAACAGAGAGATTATTAGATCACAAAGCATTGAAAACTTACTTGGCTTACTAAAATGATTTGTTCATACATTATAAGCTCACAAAATAATCATAATCCTCAGTATTGATCAAACAATCCCCAAGTTTTTAAGTAAGACAATTCATGTATCTAAAATGGATGAGTTCAGTTGTACACTGTGTCCAGTTCTGGTCCCCTGCTATAGGAAGGATGTACAGAGTACAGAAAGAGTACAGAGGAGATTTACCAGGATGCTGCCTGGTTTAGAGAGTATGCATTATGATCAGAGATTAAGGGAGCTAGGGCTTTACTCTCTGGAGAGAGGGAGGATGAGAGGAGATATGATAGAGGTATACAAGATATTAAGAAGAACAGATAAGAGTGGACAGCTAGCGCCTCTTCCCCAGGGCACCACTGCCCAATACAAGAGAACATGGCTTTAAGGTAAGGGGTGAGAAGTTCAAGGGGGATATTAGAGTAAGGTTTTTTACTCAGAGAGTCGTTAGTGCGTGGAACGCACTACTTGAGTCTGTGGTGGAAGCAGATACACTAGTGAAATTTAAGAGACTACTAGACAGGTATATGGAGGAATTTAAGGTGGGGGGGATATATGGGAGGCAGGGTTTAAGGGTCGGCACAACATTGTGGGCCGAAGGGCCTGTACTGTGCTGTACCATTCTATGTTCTATGTACACAAAGAATGACCCTGAACAATAGGATACATTTCATGCATTTTTTTAATATGTTAAACTAATACCCCATCTGCCTTTTCAGGTGGATGTAAAACTTCCAGTAGCACATGAAATTCAACACTATATTCTGCCCAAGATTTATACCCTAACCAGCATTACTGAAAGTGATGGTTGGCTATGGGCACAATAAAATAGATAATATTCCACAATTCTGAAATATATAATTGAGCATAAAATATTTAAGACATCCTGAATCATGGAAAGCACCATAACCTGATCTTAATCTTATTTTCAACTATTGGTATTGGGATCTGAACAGTGATGCTGTTCTTACATCTTTATTCAAAAATGCACATATTAAATTCTAGTGCCTTTCACAACTTCTATGAATATTTGACTAAAGTTAAGGTTGTACAATAATTAATCATGCAAATATAAATAAAAACTGTAATGGGTTTTATATCCCTTCTCACTTTTAAGAACTCTTCATCTCATGTACTTGATAATTATTTATTTTCCCTTTTGCACTTGCATAGTTTGTTGTCTTTTGTAATTAGTTGTTTGTCTGCCCTGTTGGGTGTGGTCTTTCATTGATTCAATTATGGTTCTTGGATTTACTTAGCATGCCCACAAATAAAAAACAAATCTCAGGCTTGTTTATGGTGGTAATAAATTTATTTTGAACTTTGAACAAAGGCTATATGTTGTAAAAGATATAAAGCATAATTAATAGGCTTTTCTTGAATGATAGCAAATTAAATCAGCTTATTATTATCAGATGTATTGAGGTACACTGTCTTCCATACCATCCATACAGATGAATTCACTACAACGGTGCATTGAGGTTGCAAAAGGTTAAACAATAATGGAGTGCAGGATAGTGTTATAGTACAGAGAAAGTGCTGTTAGACAGTAAAATTCCAATAAGTTAGGTTGTATGGTCAGGAGTCCATCTTATCTTACTCAGATAATATTCAATCACAGAGAGATAGAGGCTGTACTTGAGCCTGGTGGTATGTGCTTTCAGGCTTTTGTATCTCCTGCCCAATAGGAAAGGTGAGAAGAGGGAATGTGGTTGGGATCTTTGATTATGTTGGCTGCTGTAATGAGGCAGTGAGAAATGTACACAAGGAGGATGATGTGCTGAGCTATGTCCACAACTCGGCAGCTTCTTGCACTCATGGGCAGAGCCATTGCCACACCAGGCCATGGTGCAACAACAAAAATAGTGAGGGGCAAAGAGGATATGTCAAATTTCTTTTGCCTCATGAGGCACTGGAGAGTTTTCTTCGCTGAGGCAGCAACATGGTTGGATCAGAACAGGTTACTGGTGATGTCATTGCTAGAATTTGATCTCTCAACTCTTTAGACCTCAGCATTAATGAAATAAAGATGAACACGTGCACCACCCACCCCCCCTTCTTGAAGTCAATGACCAGCTCTTTTGCTTTGTTAATATTAAGGGAAAGGTTGTGATAACATCATGTCACTTCACTCTTTATCGCCTTCTTGTCCTGCTGACTCATCATTATTTGAGATACAGCGCACTAGGTACTAGTTGTCCTGTTAATAGCACATTTATTTACTTCACAAAATCCTTCACAATATCTGCACTTGGATCATTTATGCAGAATATATGAAGTACATGATGCCAGATCTTCACTTTAGTTTATTCAACAAGAGTGGAGGTCCATTAAACAATACATCCTGCAAAAGCTTACTTAAGTACAGGTTGCAAATTTTTGAAACCACACTTGACTTCCCCATCAACTCCTAAAGGTCTTGCTCACAAGCCTTTCAGTTCAGAGGTTCATTTTTAAAATGACTGCATGAGAAATTGAAAACATGCAATTTTTTTCATTCAAAGCATGCTTAAAATCTAGTGAGTCTGTGGAGAAGTGATTTGCATACACCTGTGCCCATTTACATCATCAAAGAAAATTCATGTAAAAGGGTAGCAATATACAGTACAAGCCATCATTGGGAATTATAAAGAGACAACGAGTCACCACCTACTACTCTGGAACAGAAAACGAGCTTAACTAATTCGCTGCTCCAAGAATTGATTTCTCTTTATTTCTTACATCCTTCACCTACATGAAGAGTAAAAATCTTTGTTATGTCTCTATCTGAATGTGCAAATTAGAGTAATTTGTAATAAATAGTATGTACAGTAAGATTATATAACACAACAGTCACCATAGCTTAGAAATACAATAGCATCAGCGTGAATTAATCAGTCTGATGGTCCGGTGAAGGAAGCTGTCCCGAAGCCTGCTGGTCCTGGTTTTAATGCTGCAGTACTGTTTCCCGGATGATAGCAGCCAGAACGGTGTGTGGCTGGGGTGACTCGGATCCCCAATGATTCTTCAGGGCCTTTTTACTCACCCATCGCTGTAAATGTCCTGTATAGTGGGAGGTTCACATCCACCGATGCACTGGGCTGTCTGCACCAATCTCTGCCGAGTCTTGCGATTAAAGGAGATATATTTCCCATACCAGGCAGTGATACAGCCAGTCAAGATGCTCTCAATTGTGCCCGTGTAGGAAGTCCTTAGGATTTGATGACTCATGCCAAACTTCTTCAACCATCTGAGATGACAGAGGCACTATTGTGCTTTTCTTTACCACAACCAGTATGTACAGTCCAAGTGAGATCCTCAGTGATGTGTATACTGAGGAACTTGAAGTTGTTCACCCTCTCAGCCCCAGATTCATTGATGTCAATAGGGATGAGACTATCTCCGTTCCTCCTGTAGTTCACAACCACCTCCTTTGTTTTTGCAACATTGAGGGAGAGGTTTTCTTGACACCACTGTGTCAGGGTGATGACTTCCTCTCTGTAGGCTGCCTCGTTAATATTTGAAATAAGGCCAATCAATGTAGTATCATCTGCAAATTGAAGTAGCAGTTGGAGCTGTGTGTGGTGAAACAGTCATGGGTATACACAGAGTAAAGGAGGGAGCTTAGGACACAGCCCTGGGAACTCTTGTATTGAGGGTCAGAGGGGCAGAAGTGAGGGAGCCCACTCTTACCAAGTGCTGGCAATCTGACAGGAAGTCCAGGATCCAGCTACACAAGGAAGGATGAAGGCCGAAGTCTCTGAGCTTCCTGTCAAGCCTGGGTGGAATTATGGTGTTGAATGCTGAACTGTAGTCCAAGAAGAGCATTCTCACATAAATATCCCTCTTCTCCAGGTGTGTAAGGATGGTGTGTAGAGCTGTGGCTATTACGTCGTCTATCGATCTGTTGAGTCAGTAGGCAAATTATAGGGCGTCCAGTGTTGCTGGTAGCATGCTGCAGATGTACTCCTTGACTAGCCTTTCAAAACATGTGTTTATTATTGAGGTGAGTGCAACAGGACGCCAGTCGTTCAGATGTGCTACCTTGAACTTTTTAGATACAGGGACAACGGCGGATGTTTTGAAGCAGGAGGGCATTCAACACTGGGAGAGGGAGATTGAAAATATCTGCAAACACACCGGCCAGTTGTGCCGTGCACACACTGAGTACCCATCCTGGGATACCATCCGTTCCCACAGCCTTGCGGCTGTCCACTGATTGGAAACACCTATGTACTTCAGCCTTACAGATGACCAACGTGCAGGTCACATCAGCAGCTCTCCTCGGGGGCTCAGTGTCAGCGACATTGAATTGAGCGTAAAAAAGATTTAGCTCATCTGGGAGAGAGACAGCAATGTTGGCAGCACCATTGCGTTTAGCTTTGAAGTTTGCGATGGTGTGCAGACCTTGCCATAAGCTGTGCATGTTGTTGGTGAAAATAACACTAAAATGTTAAATAGAAAGCAATACAACACACACACAAAATTCTGGAGGAACTCATTGTGTTACTTGGATTTCCAGCACCTGCAGATTTTCTCTCGTTTGTGGAAATAGAAAGCCATGTTCTTTTTTAATGCTGAACAGATTTTCAAAACAACACTCTTACCTCAACTATTAAAAGGTTAATGAGCCCCAAGGATATGGGTATTATCCAGGTTGAATCAGGTAAAGTCAAATCAGGAAACCAGAGTGTGCCACCCACTGATAGGTCCTGAGCACCAGATACTATAACAGAAAATGGATTAACATTAGCTATCATCAACCAAGACTTACGAGAATCTTTCTATAACCATTGTCTGCAATCTCCAGCCATGCCACACACACACACAATAAATGTGCTATTGACAGGATGACTAGTAAGCAGAAGTCATAGGTACAAGATCATCAGAAACATTACTGATGAAACCCAGGAGTTACTACGACTACTGCCATACTTGAGTTACTCAGTTATTTAAGTAGCCTGCCATTAACCAAGAATGATCCCTTAGCAACACCCTTAATAACCACATGTTGACCTGATGAAAGTAAGATGACTTCTGAAAGTACAAACATCTTCTGATTCTTCCTTACCATTCTGCTTACAGCCTCAAAAACTAAAATATCTAACCAGAATCAGGTTTATTATCACCAGCATGAGACGTAAAATTTATTAACTTAGCAGCAGTTCAATGCAATACATTATAGAAGAGAAAAAAAAACTAAATTACAGTATACATACATTGAATAGGTTAAAAAACATGTAAGAATCAGAAATACTGTATATTAGAAAAAGTGAGGTAGTGTCCAAGGGTTCATCGTCCATTTAGGAGTCGGATGGCAGAGGGGAAGAAACTGTTCCTGAATCGCTGAGTGTGTGCCTTCAGGCTTCTGTACCTCCTACCTGATAGTAATAGTGAGAAAAAGGCATGGCCTGGGTGTTGGACGTCTTTAATGATGGACGCTGCCTTTCTCAGACACTGCTCCCTAAAGATGTTCTGGGTACTTTGTAGGCTAGCGCCCAAGATGGAGATGGACTAGACCAACAACCCTCTGCAGCTTCTTTCAGTCCTGTGCAGTAGCCCCTGCACCCCCCCCCCACCCAACCCCAATACCAGACAGGGCTGCAGCCTGTCAGAATGCTTTCCACACTACAGCTACAATAGTTTTTGAGTGTATTTGTTGACATGCCAAATCTCTTAACTCCTAATGAAGTATAGCCGTTGTCTTGCTTTCTTAATAACTATATCGACAGGTTGGGACCAGGTTAGATCCTCAGAGATCTTGATACCATGAACTTAAAATTGCTCACTCTCCCCATTTCTGATCCCTCTATGAGGATTGGTATGTTCTCCTGCGTCTTACCCTTCCTGAAGTCCACAATCAGCTCTTTCGTCTTACTGACGTTCAGTGCAACATTGTTGCTGTACCACCACTCCACTAGTTGGCATATATTATTCCTGTACGCGCTGTCGTTACCACCTGGCATTCTACCAACAATGATTGCATCGTCAGCAAATTTATAGATGGTATTTGAGCTGTGCCTAGCCACACAGTCATGTGTATATACAGAGTAGAGCAGTGGGCTAAGCACACACTCCTGAGGTGCACCATTGTTGACTGTCAGCGAGGAGGATATATTATCAATAATCCGCACAGATTGTGGTCTTCCGGTTAGGAAGTCGAGGATCCAATTGCAGAGGGTGGTACAGAGGCCTTCTCAATCAGGATTGTGGGAATGTTGGTACTAAATGCTGAGCTATAGTCGATGAACTGCATGCTGACATAAGTGTTTGTGTTGTCTAGGTGGTCTAAAGCCATTTGGAAAGAGCCTTTGCAATTGCATCTGCCGCAATGTGTTTCATTTTCATAAATCTACGGTATGTGGACTCTGCTCAATTCTTCTTATCATTTTTGAAGTACCATTTTGCTGCTTCATTAATAATATTCTATCATTTTCTATTTTAACGACAGGAGGCTAACTGGCCTGTAATTCCCTGATTTCTCTTTCTCTTTTCTTAAATACTAGGGACATATTTGCCATTTTTCCAATCTGTGGAAGGAAGCTAGACCACATGCTGTTTTGGAAAATGACAACCACTGCATACTTTACCATAACAGTTTCCTCCTTTAAAAACCTGGATAGGTAGGTTACTGGATCCTGGGGAGTTACAGCCTTTCAGTTTCATTAATTTTTTTCAAATGCTCCTAGCAGAAAAGTTACTGGAGAGAACACACAGTTCTTTTCAGTTCACCTGTCCAATATGTGTGCCACTGCATACCATGCTAGAGCATAATATAGAGGGTATACGGGCTTTTTTCTGGAAACCCAGATGGCACCAATAAGTTGTGACTCTTTACACGCAGCTCCAAAGGGGTTAGATTATCAAACTGACTGAACAACTGGAATTCAGAAAATATCTTGTGCAAAACATGTTAACTTTATAAACGATCAACCATGATTCAGCAATTTCACTTTGGATGTCTGCTATTCTTTGGAAGGTTTTTTCCCTGCTTCTGCTGTGACACCACTGCCTCATTCCAAAAAAAAGCAAGTCAAGCCATTTGACTACTAGAATGCAACTTCCTTAAACAAGGAATAACCACAGTATGTCTAACATGCTGAAGAAGCTGAGTACCTGCTGAAGGATCAGATGACGCTAGACTCAGGTTCCTCAAAGCAAAAGAGATGCATATCCAAAGTGGCAGCTGGACCCAGACAAGAAGACTAGCTTTGAAAGGATGACAGTTGTCACGCACATACAGTTCCGAGATGATCCTTTTCAAATTTTTCCTAAAATGGAAACTGACACCCAAGGGACAAAATGATTAATTAAAACCTCATAAAAAACACCTGCTTATAAGTTGCATACTCCATATAGTTTTGGCTTCATTTAATGAAGGTACAAGGTAGGATATTTAATCACATTCCCAACTTACAGAATGCTGAACAGGCTCTGGGGAGAATAGCAAAGCCCTTCACAGTGAGACAGGTACTAATTCCTATGACCACAAAAAGTACGTGGTTGATGCATTTAAGTTTATGGTCAATAGTGACCCCAAGAATGTTAATGGTGAGACATTTAATGAGTTTAATACCCTTGAAAACGATGAGCAGTAATTAGGAAAAGGTCACTGCTTGCGTCACTTTCTGCACCTGTCCAAGTCAGGAAAGTTATGTGCTGCTTCACGCATTTTCTGACAGTAGTGAACTGAACAGTTGGAACAGCACACAATCATCAGCAAACATCCTACTCTAACTCCGTGATGGAGCAGGTCCTCGGTGAAACTGTTATGTTGAATTCTCTGCCATAAGGTGCACCGGCTAGAATCAGAATTGTTCGAGTCACATCTTTTCTCTGGATTTCCTTTTACTTCAGTTTCACCAAGGTTTTTGATGCCATGTTCCCACAATGTGACCTTGATTTCAAGGTTTATGACCATCCTCTGGAATTTCACTCCTCTGTTCATATATCACCAACAATATAATGAGAGCTGAAGCCTACTGATCCTGCCAGAAACTGAACACAAAATCAGTGAGCGACTGAGCAAGTGCTGCTTGACAGGTTTATTAATGATATTTTTCATCGCATTCCTGACAACTGAAATTGAACTGACGAGGTGGTAATTGGTCAGATTTGATTTGCTCTGCATTTGTAGACTGAACATATCTAAGCAACTTTCTACATTTTGTGCTGGATGCCACTGCAGAAGAGGCACTGTTGGTATGGAAAGCAAGGTATCAGAAGCACAGCCAAATATTGTTACAACATTTTTCATCCATTTTCAATGGGATATAGACTGTCAGGACAAATAATGTTTCAGTGATTGGTCCATTTTTGTCACATGACCCAAGATATAGTGAAAATCTTGTCTTGCATGCAATTCATACAATCAATTCACTAAAATAGTGTAATGCCGTAGTACAAGGTAAAACAATAACAGTGCAGAATAAAGTGTTACATTTTACAGAGAAAGTGCAACGCAGGTGGACAGTAAGATGCAAGGTGACAACAAAATGGTCTCTGTGGGTAACAGTCCAACTTATTGTACTAGGGAACTACTCAAGAGTCTTACAACCATATGATAGAAGTTGCCCTTGAGCCTACTGATACATGCTTTCAGGCTTTTGTACCTTATGACTGACTAAAGGAGGGAGAAGAAAGAGAATAATTGGAATATGTGAGGCTTTGGATTATGCTGGCCATTATTTGAAAGCAACAGCAAGTGTAGACAGAGTCCATGGAGGAGAGGCCCGTATCTCTGATACACTGAGCTGAGCCCACAATTCTCTGCGGTTTCCTGTGGTCACAGGCGGAGGGGTTGCTGTACCAAACCGTGATGCATCTGGATAGGTTACTATCCATGGTACTTCGACAAAATCTTATTGATGGTCACGGCGGATATGGTAAGTTCCATTAGCACCCTGAGCAAGAAGAAGTGCTGGTGAGCTTCTTGGCCGGACATCAACATGGTTCGACCAGGAAAGGGTATTGGTGATGCTCACACCTAGGAACTTGAAGATATAAATCTTCTTGCTTCAGCACCATTGAAGTTAACAGGAACACGTGTACAACCTTTCTTCCTAAAGTCAAAGACCAGTTTTTTTTTGTTTTGCTAACACTGAGGGAAAGATTGCGCCATGACACCATGTCACTAGACTCTCTATCTACTTCCGATATTCTGACTCCTCATTATTTGAGATACTGTCCATTATAGTGGTATAACCTGCAAATTTGTAAATAGTTAGAGCAGAATCCAACCAGGCAGTTGTGAGTGAATAGGGTAGGGGCAATGGACACAGCCCTATGGGGCACCTGTGTTCAGGATTATCATGTGGTAAAGGTGTTACTGCTGGTTCTTATTGATTGGTGCCTGTTAGTCATGAGGTCAAGGATCCAGTTGCAAAAGGAGATGTGGAGTTCTAGGTCTACGAATTTTGAGATGTTTGGTTGGTAATATAGTACTGAAGGCAGAGGTGCAGTCAATAAACAACAGATAAACATAGATGTTTTTACTGACCAGGGTGCTCCAGGGCATTTACCATAGATCTGTTTCAGCAGTAGAATTACAGTGGGTCGAGGTTGTCTGGGAGGCTGGAATTAATGCATACAATGACCGGCTTCTTAAAAGGGCTTCATGATGGTGAGGGTCAGAGCCACAGTGCAGTAGTCCCTCCAGCCGAAATATGGAGAATCAACAGACATGGCCAGGGACAACATCCTGATCAATCGCTGTTTATGAGTTCACTCTCTGGATGACTAATCTTATGTCTACAATGGTGACTGTGGGTTCAGGCTGCTGGGGTGAATGGTGGCATCTCATTCCCTTTCTGCTCAAAACATGCACAGAATGCAAGTGGTCGGGAAAGGATGTCCTGACGTCAGCAATGATATCAGGGCTGTCAAGTTATAGCATGCAAGTGTTGATTTCACTGACAACTGTTCTAGGACTTGCTTTTTGGACTGGTATTGTTTCTTGGCATCTCTAATAACTTTACAGATTTCTCGTAAAGGTCATGGACATTAGTACAGGACCAAAATAAATTAACCATTTGGCATTCCTGATTGTAAATGGTTAGACAGTTTGGTCTGATATTTTTTCACATAAGAACTGCGTTCACTTAACCGTGTTGGCATGAGAAAGCTTATGAAGGTATTTAATTGCCATCATTCTTCAAGACTAGACATTGCAGCTCTATACTGCTGTCAACCATTTGTTGCACAGTTACTACAACATCACTAGGATGACGTCTCAGTTTTAGGAATGCCAGATGCTTTTCCTAGCATTCTATTTAACTATTTTCAATACAGTGTAGTCCGGGGTCACTAACGTTTTCTGCTCCGCGGACCGGTTTAATATTGACAATATTCTTGCCGACCAGCCAATGGGGGGAGGGGTATTAATCATGACTGGAATATAGGTGATAAGTCAACTGTAAGTCACTTATAAGTGGCTAATACACTCAATTTTGTTTCCAAAAGGGTTTATCTAACAAATTTAATATTAAACACAGCGCATATTTTCCTTGCATGAATATAGTGATGTCCATTATAAGTCACTTATAAATCAATAGCATACTTTTTAAGTAATGTTTGGATATTAAACACACATATTTTCCTCATATGAACATATAAAATCATTGCAACACACCAACATTGCTGAATCAGTGGGAGACCTGGGCTTGTTTCCCTGCAACAAGACAGTCCCATCGAGGGGTAATG
Organism: Hypanus sabinus; assembly: GCF_030144855.1. NCBI lineage: Eukaryota > Metazoa > Chordata > Chondrichthyes > Myliobatiformes > Dasyatidae > Hypanus > Hypanus sabinus. The sequence goes on from NC_082707.1 coordinate 87,935,731, forward strand.
GGAGACAGTGATACTCGAAGGGGGTTCCTTCCGTCCAGTCTATTCCGCAATTTAGTTTTCATTGCATTCATTGCAGAAAACCCTGCTTCGCAGAGATATGATGTTGGAAATGGAAGCAATGTTTTCAGTGCTTTCGTGGCTATCTCAGGATATTCAGCCTCGACTTTGATCCAGAATGCCGGCAGAGATATTATGTCAAACATACTTTTTAGCCCACAGTCATTTGCAAGCTCGAGGAGTTGATCTTCTCACGCTGACATGGATGATTCGCTGGGGACATGCACAAATGGGTCACAGACCCATTCTTTTGCACGTCTTGGGTCACTTGCGAATGGGAAGTAACGCTCGAATTCTGTCGACAGCGAAGACAGGTGATCGCACACCTGCTGTGAGAAGGACGGTGCAGCTCAGTCTCTCCCAAAATCCCAGCTAATGTTGGGAACATGTCAAATTCGCCCCTATCCACTTGCCGTCCCCACAGTTCCAGTTTGGCTTTGAAAGCAGACACTTCATCTGCCAACTTGAAGACAGTTGTCATTCTCCAGTGAAGTGACAAATTGAGTTCATTGAGCAGATTGAAGGATGTCACACAGATAAGCGAGTTTTGCTATCCACTCTTTGTCACCGAAGTGTCCTGTCAGTGGTGACTTTTTCCCTGAAAGAAATCTCTGTAGCTGCTCTCTTAACACAAAAGCCCTGGCCAGGGCTCACCCCCTTGATAGCCACCTGACTTCAGTGTTTAAGAGAAGGCATTTGTGCTCTGCATCCATTTCCTCACAAAGCTGCTCAAACAGACGTGAGTTAAGGGCTTTTGCTTTGATGTGATTGATAATTTCAACAACATCACTCAATACGCTGTTAAGATCAGGTGACATTTTTCGGCTAGTCAGCATTTCCTGTAGACTGGCATTCAGGAGCAACCTCTATGACTCAGGTAGTGAAACCACACGGCCGTCCAGTCATAGCTGCAGCCCAGTCTGTGCGTATTCCAACACAGAATGACCAGTCCAGTTTGCCTGACATGTAGTCATTCAAAGACCTGAATAGTTCTGCCCCAGTTGTGTTAGTTGGCAGCAGCAGTGCACACAACATAACCTCGTGCACATTGTCTTGAAATATATATCGCACATAAAACCAGCAGTACTCACGAGGAAATCTGCAGATACTGCCTTGTTGTCGACATTGATAAACTCGTCGACCTGGACAGCATACCATGGTGACTTGTTAAGCCATTCTAACAGCTGTGCTTCGATGTCTTCAGCTATGTCATCGATTCTCCTTGAAACTGTTGTAGCTGAAAGAGAAACCTGTACCATCTTGTTAGCTGCAGCTTCTCCGAACAGTTCATGGCACATGTCCTGGGCAGCAGGCAGAAGCAATTCTTCACCCACAGTGAAAGGCTTCTTAGCTTTAGCAATACGGCTAGCCACTAAGTACGATGCTCTCAGAGCAGCAGCATTTGTGGAGGTGGTGGCTCTCTCCTGCTTGCTCACATTTTTTCTGCTCAAAAAACTCAACGGGTTTGTCTTTAAGTGCAGGATGCTTGGACTCAAGGTGCCGAAGCAGTTTTGAGGGCTTCTCTGCCTCATGATTCAATTTTGCCACTTAAAAAAAAATTGGATAGGTATATGGACAGGAAAGGAGTGGAGAGTTATGGGCTAAGTGCAGGTAGGTGGGACTAGGTGAGAGTAAGCGTTTGGCACGGACTAGAAGGGCCGAGATGGCCTGTTTCCGTGCTGTAATTGTTATATGGTTATTAGACAGTTTGTCTCCACATATCACATTTAGGAGGATTGGAGTGTGAGAGTAACCGGTTGCATTAAAGCCATATTTTATGTACCACTCATCGTATTTTCTGTAGAAGGAAGCTTTCTTTTTTTTTGCAGTCTCGGCCTCAGCTGTCTCTGCGTTATCATCATCATTAGGTCTTTTATGTCCCCTACCACCTCTTCCAAAGAAACTCTCAAGCGACGTTTGTTTTTTACTCGAGTAGTTGTAGTTAATGACCGACTGATGACCTTGCGTGCGTTCAACAGTATGCATAACAGTGACAGGGAATGAGGAAAGGTGCAGCTGACTCATATTGTTTCATATCACCAAATCGTATCGTTTTCTTGCGGCTCGGTGCACATGCTTTGCAGCCCGGTGGTTGGAGACCACTGCTGTAGTCTATGGGTTGATCCTAACCACGGAGAGCTACAAGGGGCGATTGATTTGTTTGTGGCCTAAGGTAAAAGGCGTCAATTTTAGAAAACCTAGTACATTTATTTTTCAACATAATCCCCTCATACACTTACACACTTAGTCCAACGGTCGTGGAGCTTACAGAGACAGAGCCAAAGCAATCTAGGGTAAAAAAAAACTGTGAAATACCATTTTCACTGCATTGAAAATGAATTAGCCTGGGTGAAATTTTAATCTATTACTTTGAGAAATTTTAATCTATAACTGTAATTACAGGAAGTGACTAACAAAAAAAATCAGTTGATATAATTTAGGGATAATCTTATCAAAGCAGAAGGGTCAGGAAGGGTTAAGATAATCAAATGCAAGTGAGTTGTACTGCCAAACTAGATGACCAAGTGCGCTGCTGGAACAGGACAATGGTCCAAAACATCAAGGGTCAGGAACTTGGGCAGGTTTGTGGTTAAACCAGGGTAATGATTCTTGTATATTCCCTGCTCCCTTTGAATCAAATGGGTTTATTGGAAAATAAGTTATAACTTCTGTACAACGTTTAAAAAAATAAAATAGATGTGTGTTTGAATATTAATAGAAATAACATTCAATATCTGGAAAATATATATTCCCAAGGTTCTGGATTATCAGATTTTTGCTGTCCTAGCCTTTATCTTGAGTACTGTGCCTAACTAGTCCCTTTGAGCAATTAGGCACATCTGATCTGCTCCAGCTACATTACTTCTCATACTTTAGAAAGAAGGAAAAAGGATACATACCGAGCTACACTTTCTGACCACCCAACTTGCTTTGCACGCACAGATACTTCATAACGTAATCGCTTGGCTAGCTCTGCAATCTCTGGCTGTAGATTTTCAACCTATTGAATGGGATAAAAGCATGTGGTAAAACAATGTTCAAACCTTGTCCAAAATTAGAAAATGTTGGAAAAAGTCAGCTAGTCAGGCAGCGTTTTGCTTTGGCTGTGACTGTTTTTTTTTCCCCCACCGATGCTGCCCGAGTTGCTGAGTGCTTCCAGCATCTTCTGTTTCTTTTTGTTTCAACTTTCTAGCATCTGCAGTTGGTTTTTAAGCTTCAATTCCTATTAATAACTTAATGGATTCTATTTCACTTCCTCAATGTACACAAACGTTCTTTTGCTGGTTGTAGCTACGGAAGAGCTTTAAATGCCTCAAAAAATAAAACAAGAAGAACTTTGAACTGCAAGTTTATAGGCTGTTTAAGAGGATGGGATAGGAAAACCAGGGTTGGGAAGTGCATTTTGTACAAAAGTTAGGATGCAATGTCACAGTGTGCACAACATTGGTGAAAATGCACTTGGAGCATTGAACGCAGTTCTTTGCTATACTATAGGAAGGATGTGATAACACTATCCAAGCAGATAAGTTTTATTTCAAGATCCTTCTGTGATGCATTTCAGAGCTTTTTTATATCTTCCTAATTCTTCTCAGCATCTTCCACTATTTACACCAGTGGTTCCCAACCTCTTTCTTGCCATGGACCCTACCATTAACCAAGGGGTCTGTGATCTCCAAGTTGAGAACCCCGATTTACACCCTCCAGATTAATCAGCAGTACACACAAAATGCTAGAGGAACTTAGCAGGTCAGGCAGCATCTATGGAAAAGAATAAACAGTCGATATTTCGGGCCAAGACCCTTCATCAGGACTAGAAAAAATGGTGAGAAGTCTGAGTAAGAGGGGGAGAGGGGAGGAAGTACAAGGTGGTAGGCGATAGGTGAAACCAAGAGAGGAGGAAGGGTGAAGTAAAGAACTGGGAAGCTGTTCGTGAAACAGACAAAGGGCTGAAGGAGGGGGGAATCTGATAGGAGAGGGTAGAAGACCATCTCTTAGATGGCACTGAAAGCAATTATGTCTCCTCGTCACCTTGATATCTACCCTTTCACAGACTACCCTTTGTTTTCTCCACAGTTCCCCCATCCCTGCAACTTCAACTTCCCAGTCTTACAACTCTAATGAAGAGTCACTGACATGAAACATTAATTCTGTTTCATTTTCCACAAATGCTACCTGATCTGTTGAACATTTTCAAAATTGACTTTCAGAATATTGGAGTAAATGGGTTTGGAAGTGTCAAAGACAGAAATGCAAGTAATCCAGTAGAATATTTTGAATATTCAGACCTGTATGATAGATATTTTATTAACCAAAAAAAAAAGCAGAGCATGTATGTTAATATCCACCAGCAAGAATATGCTACTGGAACTTGTGAAGAATGGTTACCAGTTAGCTCATTTTGGAAATTTAGCTGTTTTTTTAACTGGATGTATTCTGATCTACACCAACAATCTATGTTTATCCTATGGCCCTGATTAATAATAAATATCACCACATGCATTCACTAGTTTAGTTGATCAATGACAGTGATCCACCTTTAAATGCAATGACCAGAGTCAAATGTAACCAACGTTCGTTCAAAATATGGAGAACTGACTAAGCTCTTCACTTACCTTGGCAATAATGTACGTCTGATAAACAGCGAGTGGGAATGTTACAGTTGCTCGTAATGCCACTGTTGTGCATATTATACTCGCCCACCACGGCAGTCCTGTGCTCTGTTGCACATTAGTCAATAGGTTTTCCATCAGGTGAACAGGCTCTGAATCAGAAATACTCTCATACCAGCTAGGCCGGGGAGCTGACACTGGTGTTGCAGGCAAGCACGAGGCCAATGAAAGCATCCTTACATGCATAACTGAGGGGCTTCCATACATTCCAATACCCGAACTCACAGAAGTGGGAAAGTATCTGGTGTTGATGGCCAACCTGCCCTTTTGAAAGATTCTACGCACAATTGAACAGGATAACGCTTGTGTTCGTTGCCATGAGCAGTGCTTCATTACACACAGTCCACTACGTGACGATGCAAACATCTTTACCACCTTCAGTCCCCGACAGCCCAGCATTTTCGGAAATCTAAGACAACCAAAAGAGGAGAATTATTAAATTTTGCTTCCTTCACCTCCAGTGGCCTACAGTTAAGCTTCCTACTAAACTCTACAAAACAGCCCAGAATTCTTCCCAATGTGAAGACATATGTGCATATGTCTTCATATGTGACATATATGAGACTCATCTCTCATACTAAGTAATGCAGGAAGTTAAAACAAACAACCCACCATTATTCAGATGGAGGAAATACAGTTCTAATGAAATACTCCACAATTAAATCTATGGAATGAGCGACAATAAAACACCAATTCTTCAATAATTGCTTGGGGAAGATAGGTCAAATCTATGCCTCAATATTTAGTTACACAGGAGTTGCCAACAACTCACATTCATAGCACTTTTAACATAGTGAAGACATTACTCCTGTGCAGAGTGATAGCCCATCAAGTACTCCCATATCAAGTAGGTAGCATTCAGCTTCTTATACTTACAACAAGCAAGCATGAAACAGATTGGGTTAAATGCCCATCAACTCCAACCTATAGCCTTTTTGCAGAAGATACATTATGGTAGTTATAGAGAGGATGCAGAAGTTAAGTGCAGGTCAGACAAACTGGAATTATTTAAGAATGAAATAAAATGAAGAAATATTCTTCCTACACAATATCAGTCAACAGAAGTTTTAACATGGCTTGCTTACTTTCAATACTTAACAATAGTCTGTCGTAGCATCCATTATCAGAGATCCCTACCACCTGTGTCATGCTCTTTTCTCACTGCTGCCATCAGGTAAAAGAGCCTTAGAACAGTTACTACCCTTCATCCATCAGGCCTCTGAACAAAGGGGATAACAAAACTCACTTGCCCCATCACTGAAATGTTCCCACAATCAATGACCTCACTTTAAGGACTCTTTATCTCATGTTCTTGTTACGGTATTTAATGCTATTATATTTATATTTGCATTTGTACAGTTTGTTAACTTCTGCTCTCTGGTTGATCTCTAATCGATCCTGTTTAAGTTACTATTCTATAGATTTGCTGAATATGCTCACAGGAAAATGAATCTCAGGGTTGTGTATGGTGACATATTTTGATAATAAAATTTACTTTGAGCTTTGAACAGTTAGTCATTCTGACAATGGACCTCTGAAGCTCCAATTGCTGACTAGCTTGCAGACGAGGAACATGTATACATCACAGAAAGAATTTTAAAACTTCTTGAAGAAAAAGGCAGAACTAAAATTCAAGAGTCTGAGAAGAGAATACTGAAGCTTGAGGACATTGGAGAATGTTGTCCTGTGCCTGGAATTTAAAGAAGTGATGCAAAAAGGAGGTGAAGAAAAGGGGTATTCCCTGAAATGGCTTGGTAGAGTTAACTGAGAAACTGGGAGTATAGTGCAGATGTAAAAAAAAATCACATATAAAATTCCCTTGATTCAGAATGTACTGTAGTTTACCCAGGTGGTAGCTACAACACAAACTCACTTTTACTGATTATATCTCTGTGAATAAGATTTAGAAACACATTAAATTCTGTTGCTTAACTACTATACAGGGAACAAGGCATAGCAGGGGTGATGAACCTTTTTGAGAGTGTATCTAGTGAAGCATCGCTGCCATGAGACCAAGGGAAGAGTTTGCCAGAATCTGAAAAACGTTGAATGTTGAAATTTCCATCCATGCTTTCTGTCTAACAATTTCCATTTACTATTACAGCTTACATGTATATGGATCTCCTTTCTAAAAAGCTACGGATATGATATCCATTCATTTTTTCTCTTGGAGGGAGCTGAATTGAGAACTTGATAGGAAGTGGCACGGCCTCAGTGAGGTACAGAATGAGTCAGAGGGCTATTGGGTTTGATTTACTCTGAACACTTGGCACTCAGAGGCATTTACCCATTGGAGGTGTGACTTGCCAAATGCCCATGTGCAAGTGGGATCTTCCCGTTCACCTGGGGCTCCCGCCCTGCTCACCAGGCCAAGGAGCCCGCCCCCACGGCCGGTGCGGCACTTCGCTGCTCTCCAGGCTGCCAGCGAAGCTTCCCTCCCTCGACTGCTCCACCCTAACCTTTAGGGATGCTGCGCCGACATCGTCCCTCCAGACGTGCTGCCCACATAAACGCCGAGCTGGGCACAAACACCTACCCAGGCCCGGTCCGTCACTGCCGGCGCCGCGGCCCGCTGCTCCGCCCAGACGTGGCAGCGTCACCGGCGTGCGGTACGTCATCACGTCATCTCCAATCGGGGGGAGGGCATGAAGGAATGACTGAGCGAGCGAGGGAGGGAGGGAGGCAGAGGAAAAGAGGGGTGATGGTGGGAGGGGGAGGGTAAGGGATGAGTATGGGAAAGAGACGAAGGTGGGCGGGAAGAGAGGATGGAAAGAATGGGGTAGATGAGGGGAAGAGAATGATGGGAGGAGAAGCATGAGAGGGCTTGGAAGGAGGTATGATCATGAGAATAGAAGTTAACTGGAGAGGCAGAGGATGTGGAGTAGATTAGGGAAAGTATGAGGGAGAGAGGGCAGGAATAGTGAGGATAACTTCACTTGTTCCTCACCCCTAACCTCGACCTAAGGACTTACTATTAAGACTCTTCATCTCATGTTCATAATAATTATAGCTTGCTTGATTTTTTTTCTTTTTTATTTGCAGTTTGTTGTCTTTTGCACGCTGGTTGTCCACCCTGTTGGTGTAGTCTTTCATCAATTTTATTATGGTTGAGCATGACCACAAGAAAATAAATCTCAAGGTTGTACATATACAGTGATTTATACAGTGCCTATAAAAAGTATTCACCCCTTTGGAAGTGTTATTGTTTTACAACATTAGAGTTTAATTTGGATTTTTATGACACTGATCAACAGAAAAAGACTTCCGTATCAAAGTGAAAACAGATCTCTACAAAGTGACCTAAATTAATTACAAATATAAAACCTAAAATAATTGATTGCATAAGTATTTACCACCAAGTCAGTGTTTAGTAGATGCACCTTTGGCAGCAATTACAACTTTGAGTCTGTGTGGATAGATTTCTATCAGCTTTGCACATCTGGACACTGCAATTTTTCCCCATTCTTCCTTATAAAACTGCTCAAACTCTGTCAGATTGCATGGGAATTGTGAGTGAACAGCCCTTTTCAAGCCCAACCACAAATTCTCAATTGGATTGAGGTCTAGTCTCTGACTTGGGCACTCCAGGACATTGACTTTGTTGTTTTTAAGCCATTCCTGTGTAGCTTTGGGTCATTGTCTTGCTGGAAAATACATCTTCTCCCAAGTCACATTTCTCTTGCAGACTACATCAGGTTTTCCTCCAGGATTTCCCTGTATTTTGCCGCATTCATTTTACCCTCTACTTTATCAAGCCTCCCAGGATCTGCTGCAGTGAAACATCCCCACAGCAGGATGCAGCCACCATGCTTCATGGTAAGGATTACATATTTTTGATGTTGTGTGGTGTCTGGCTTACCGGAGATGGGAGGAAGGGTGAGAGGCGAGGGGAGAAAGGGAAAGAGGGGAAGGGGTGAGAGAGGAGGGAAGGAGGGGAGTAGGGGATTTATGGTGGAGGGGAGAAGGAGATGGTATGGGAGAAGGTAAGAAGTGGGATGGCAAGGACTGAAGGAGGGAGAGGGGGTAGAAAGCAAGAGTTAAGTGGTGAGGGAGGGAGGGAAAAGAGGGTGGAGAGGTGGGGAGGGGAGAGAGGAATAGGGAGGGAGAGGAAGGGGAAGTGGGAGAGAGGGTTAGGGCAGAAGGAGGAAGATATGAGGAAGAGGGGAGGGAGGGGAAGGCAGAAGGAGAAGAGGAGGAATGGGAGAGGGAAGTGAGGGTGAGAGGCAGGGGAGGGGGGAGTGGGGTTTGGAGGGGGAGAGAGAAGAGGGGTTAGGAAAGGGAGTGAGGGTAAGGAGGAGAGTGAAGAGGGAGGGAAAGGGAGGAGGGAGGGGGAGGTGAGGAGAGAGGGGGTGGAGGGGAGATGAGGGGGAAGGAGGAAGAGGGGAGAAGGGGATGATAAGGGGAAAGTGTTGAAGGGGGTTGGAAGGAGCGAGAGAGGAGTAGAAAGTGGGAGTTGAAGGAGGAAGGAAGGATGGGAGGGAGGGAGGGAGAGTTGGAGGGAGGAAGAGGGGGAGAGAGAGGGGATGAGGGAGGGAAGAAAGGAGAGAGAGAAGGAGGGGATGAAGGGAATGGTAGGGAGGGGGAGATTGGTCTAGATAGAGTGGACTTGGAGAGGATATTTCAGGTTCATTTCCCACTCCTGCCCATAAGTAAGTGAAGAAGGCCAGGAGTACAATACATAGAACAAAACAGCACAGAAATCGGCCCTTTGGCCCACAATATCTGTGCCAAAGAGATGGTAACACGATTAATGTCGGGGAAGGAATTTGAGCAAAAAAAGGAGGAATAAATGCTGGAATTTAGGGCAGGATTAGGATGGAGGTGAGAATAAGGCTGTGTAGAATCGATGAAGTCACTGGGATGAATCTGGAGCTTAGATTATTAATTTACAAAAGGTTGAGTATAGTTGTCCCAGTGACTATGTAGGTTCTACACACCCACCTCCATCCCACTCCCACCCACCCACCAACCTTCACTGGCAGACAACTTTCCACTCACATCTCAAAAACATGAAGGTATGTAACGATGGAACATAGAGCATAGAAATCTACAGTGCATCACAGGCCCTTCAGCCCACAATGTTGTACTGACTTACTCTAGAAACTGCCTAAGATTTCCCTACTGCATAGCCCTCTATGTACCAATAGCTCCATGTACCTATCTAAGAGTCTCTTAAAAGACCCTATTGTATCTGCCTCTACCACTGTTGCTGGCAGCCCATTCCAAGCTCTCACCACTCTCTGTGGAAAACATACTTCTGACATCAACCTTGTACCTACTTCCAAGCACCTTAAAACTATGCCCCTTTGTGTTAGCTAATTCAGCTCTGGGTAAAAGCCTCTGGCTATCCACACGATCAATGCCTCTCATCATCTTACATACCTCTATCTGGTCACTTCCCATCCTCCATTGCTCCAAGGAGAAAAGGCCAAGTTCATTCAACCTATTCTCATATGGCATGCTTTCCAAGCCAGGCAACATCCTTGGAAATCTCTGCACCCTCTCTATAGCATTCATATCCTTCCTATGGTGAGGTGAGCAGAACTGAACACAGTACTCCAAGTGGGGTCTAATCAAGGTCTTATTTAGCCGTAACATTACCTCACGGCGCTTGATCTCAGTCCCACAGTTGATGAATGCCAACACACCATATGCCTCCTTAACAACATTGTCAACATGCGCAGCAGCTTTGAGTGTCTTATGGACATGGACCCCAAGATCTTTCAGATCCTTCACACTGCCAAGAGTCTTAACATTAATATTATATTCTGTCTTCAAATTTGACTTACCAAAATGAACCACTTCACACTTATCTGGGTTGAACTCCATTTGCCACTTCTCAGCCCAGTTCTGCATCTTATCAATGTTGTGCTGTAACCTCTGACAACCCTCCAGGCTATCCACAGCACCCCCAACTTTTGTGTCAACAGCAAACTTACTAACCCACCCTTCTACTTCCTCATCCAGGTTATTTATAAAAATCACAAAAAGGAGGGGCCCCAGAACAGATCTCTGCGGAACACCACTAGTCACCATTCTCCATGCAGAATACAAGCCATCTTCAAGACCCCACCCCCCAGCCCCTTTGCCTTCTGTGGGCAAGCCAATTCTGGATCCACTAAGCAAGACCTCCTTGGATCCAATGCCTCATTACTTTATGAATGAGCCTTGCATGGGGAACCTTATCAAATGCCTCACTGAAATACATATACACTACATCCACTATTCTACCTTTATCAGGGGAAAGGTCAAATATTTTATTGAGAAATTATGATAGAACAGAAGCAGACAGAACCCAGGAACTTAAGAATATCAACAACTATACATCTCAGGAATTAAGTTCTGAATGGTCAGAATTTCAGACGAGAGGGGTTTCAGTGAAAAGGCAGCTCTCATGGACTAGGTAAGCTTGCAGAGGGAGTTCATAGGAGATAGCAGGGGAATTAGAGCAAGATGAAAATTTTATATGTTGGCCCAAGGAAGCATTAATAGCAAAGAGGACAAAGGGTAAAAACAGAGTAGAGGGGCCCAACTTTATGACAAATTTATAAATGTTAGAGATGATCATTAAAAGTTGTTTCTCAGCATGGAAGCCAGAGATTAGTGGTGTGCTGAGGGTTCAGTTTTGGGACTCCTGTTAATCATTATTTTTATAAATGATTCTATAAATGATTTGCTTGTAAAAGTGCATGGCTAAATCAGCAAGTTTGTAGATGGAACAAATTTAGGAGGTGCTGTTGATAGTGAAGAAGCAGATTGTGGGTTATAGGGGGATCGTAATCAGTTAGGGAAGTGGACTGAGAAATGGAATTCATTATGGGTACAGTATTGGTGAGGCCGCACTTGTACAATACACAGGACAACATATGGTTTTGATCACACTGTTATAAGAAAGATGTTAAACTGGAAATAGTGCAAAAAAGATTTACAAGGATGTTGCCAGCAATTGGGAGCCTAAGCTCAGGGAGAGGTCGGCCAGGCTAGGTATCTATTTCTTGAAATGTAGGAGAAGATTATTATCAAATTACATATATGTCACCATATACAGTACAACAGGGAGATTTGTTTACTTGCAGGCATGTTTAGTAAATCCTAGAGACATACTAGAATCAATGAAAGACGGCACCCAATAGGATGGACAAGCAACTGATAAGGAAAAGGCAAACTGCATACATACAAAGAAAGAAGGGTAGAGGAGTCCAAAAATAAGGCCCATGCATTTAGGGTGAGGGAGAAAGATTCAAAAGGGACTTGAGGCACAATTTTTTCACACAGACTGTACTGAGTGTATGGAATGAGTTGCCAGAGGAAGTGGTTGAGGCAAGTACAGTAGTATTTACTGTAGAGTGCTGAGCTTAGAGAGATATGGAATAAACGCAGGTAATTAGCACCAGCTGGGTGCTCACCATAGTTGACATGGAATTAATGGGCTGAAGCAAACATAAGGAAATCTGCAGATGCTGGAAATTCAAGCAACACACACAAAATGCTGGTGGAAATCAGCAAGCCAAGCAGCATCTATAGGAAGAAGTACAGTCGACGTTTCGGACCGAGACCCTTCGTCAGGAGACCAAGAGTCCTGAAATGTCGACTGTACTTCTTCCTACAGATGCTGCCTGGCCTGCTGAGTTCCACCAGCATTTTTGTATGTTGATTGATTGGCTGAAGGGTCTGTTTATCTCTGTATCGGACTGTGACTCTATTAAGCAGAGGAAAGCTAGGGGAGGAATGGTAGATAGGTTTAAGAAGGGATTACAGGAGAGTAAAGAAAGGGATCTAGCAATTATTGCTGTATTCCAGAGTGATCTTGGGATGTAGCAGTCTTGGTGGAAGGCTTGGTCATAATTTATATGAAATAACAATCTATTCGAGTCCACAAACCTCTGTGACAGGAAAATGTAACTGATCTAAGTGCTGACAGCTCTTGAAATCCAACATATTACACACTCTAAACCTATACCATTTTAGTTCACCTGGTAACCTTGGACATATGTATAGCACTATTGAAATCCCATCTTTCTGTATCACACATGAGGGCCATGAGACCATCTGTTTTTTGTCTTCATACCCAGAACTCCTTTCTGTATATTTTATTCTTGTTTTGTTTTCAAATAATTTATTTATCTGCATGTGACAGGGCAACTTTGTCATTGGACTTTGCAAACGTAAACATTGTCAGGATGGAAGGCAGTAATTCTAGTTATTCATCCATCTTTAACCCATTTCATCAAAACTGGGGACATATTCCAAGAATTTTTATATGGAAAGAGAGTCAGGGTTAGGATATTTGTTTATAAGTGATCTGACCTATTTATCACAGTCTGTCATACATTTAAGACAAATAGATAACCCAATATCACTGAGATTTTTTAACACAAAAGGCAAACTTGATTATCCTAACTTTTCATCTCATGAACTTTTATCTTCCTTATTTACGCAGATAACACAAGCAGTGTGCAAACAAACTGCTAGAAAACTGACCTCTGTGTAGGTTTAGCAACAATTAAGAATTGAAAAATGTTTCCAAAGTATAAAAGGAATGAGTTGATACGTGAGGAATCTGCTAAATGGACACTTGTATTTGTAAGTAGAATTATGGTGGAGTCTAAAGAATGAATCAGTAGATTTTCCGCAAGAGCCAATACTTGCTGAGTCTGACAAAACAATAAACCAAAAATGTAGACAAAAAGGCATATAAAATATTTTTTCTATAATCTGGGATTGAGGGGTTATCGGCAGTTGGAAGCCTGTTGAGGGCTTCACTGTGACAAGCATGGTTGGAGTAAGTTGGCAAGAGCAGTTGGCAATTGCAGTGGAAAATGGGAGGTCAGGTTCAGAACTAATATTTTCACATATGAAGTGTAGCAAACAATTACAAAGGCAAATGGTATGCTGGCCTTTGTTACGAGAGTACTGGAGCACAAAAGTAAAGATGTCTTATTACAATTATCTAGTTTCATGATGAGATCACAACTAGAGTATTGAGTATGGTTTTGATTCCCTTATCTAAAAGAGATCAGAATCAGATCCATTATTAGTAATAGGAGATGAGAAATTTATTGTTTTGCTGCAGCAACACAGTGTAAGACATAAAAATACCATAAATTACAAGAATTAAAGAAAGCACAAGGGGAATGACGAGTTAGCGCTCATGAGCTCATTCACTGTTCAGAAAACTGATGGTGAAGTGTTCCTAAATCATTGAGGGTGAGTCTTCAGGCTCCTATACCTCCTCTCTGATGATAGTAATGAGAAGAGGGCATGCCCCAGATGATGAAGACCCTTAAAGATGGATGCTATCTTCTGGCGGCTCTACCTTGAGTCTGTTCTTGATGATGGGGAGAGTTGCGTCTCTAATGGAGCTGGCTAAGCTCTGGTGCAGAAGCCCAGTTTGCAGCGAGATTTGTGCAGCAGAGATTCACCAGACTGGTTCTCAGGATAGCAGAATTCTGTATAAAGAGAGAGGCTCCAAAGATAGTCGTAGCCAAAGGGTGGTAGTGGGGACGAGCTCCCACTGCTAAGCAAATGCTCTTCATGGTGTGCGTCTCAAGTAGCCTCTGACAACCAAGTCCAACTCCTGCCCTTCTTGTGTGGCATAGTTCTTATGCCCGGCGGACCTGTTCTCACTGACAGGAGAACGGGAAAAGGTGGACCACTGGCACCTTAAAACCAGTTGCTCCGGGCAGATTGGACCCATTAACCACGGATGGTAACTCATCTAGGAGAGGTTAACTCCGATTTCAAACCTCTTTAACCCAATCCACTTCATACACCCAGCAGCGTTCTTGAACATAAACAACACACCGCAGAAATTTTCTAAGCAATCTTTGTTTTTTGTCTCAACAGAAGATCACGTCTATTCTTAAATCGGGTGCATCAACTTCACGTAGCTTTGAAATTTTCGTCCCATTTCAACGCTTGAACTTGAATCATTTCTCTGGTAACGATGTATCCTGATGATTGCTGGTGATTCACCCAACTTTTTCTTCCAGTTCTGGCCACTGGCATGTTTTCCTGCGGTTTGCACATTTCGTCTTTGGCATTTCCCTCAGCGTGTCCTCTGCCGTTCTCCCCTCTCTCACTCTCTCTCGTTTACACTAAATTTCTTAGCAGCTGCAGAATTATTCGTTCCTTTAGCAAAATCAACAATCTTCAGCTTGAAGCCAGCACCATATTGCATTTGTTTTAATCTTTTGTACATGGTGGTTGCAAACTCAATACTGAGTATACGTATTGATCCCGCCACCCCGTGTTATGTTTTAATGAGATTCCGATGGGTGCTAAATGGTTTCTCGGGGGTTACATTTCAGAGGATTCTTTACCATTGGGAACCTCATCCAAAATTTCCCTCCTTGATTTATTTATTAAGAATTTGCTTATAATGCGCTACAATGTTTTCTTAGCGGGTACTGGTTCACAAAATTTCCAGGGTCTGGATCCAGCAAAGCTGAGTACCGGCATGTGAGATCTTGCGATCTTTTCTGGTTAAATCAAAAACCTTTACAAAAGGGATCGGCTTATACAAAGGTAACATGAAAAAGTCACTTTTATAACCTTGAAAGGGAGGTTTGGCTTATACTCCGGAATTTAGGGTTCTCCTGTTTGAGTGTTGTTGGGGGTGGGGTACAACCTACCTGGGGGAAGCAACAGTTGATGTGCCTCTGGCATAGAGTCTGGCTCTGTGGCTCAGAAGGGTAGGGAAAGGAAGATGGCAGCATTAAGAGGGAAGTCTATAGTTAGGGGTTCAGACAGGTGATTCTGTGGATGCAGGAAAGAAATATGGATGGTAGTTTGCCTCCCAGGTGCCAGGATCCAGGATGTTTCTGATTGTGTCCACGATATTCTGAAGTGGGAAGGTGAACAGCCAGAGGTCATGGTACATATTGGTACCAATGACATATGTAGGAAAAGGGAGGAGGTCCTGAAAACAGACCACAGGTAGTTAGGAATGAAGCTGAGAAGCAGGACCTCAAAGGTAGAAATCTTGGGATTGTTGCCTGTGCCATGTGACAGTGAGTATAGGAATAGAATGAGGTGGAGGATAAATGTGTGGCTCACGGCTTGGAGCATGGGGCAGGGATTCTGATTTCTGGATCATTGGGACCTCTTTTGGGGCATGTGTGACCTGTACAAAAAGGACAGGTTGCATTTGAATCCGAGGGGGGCCGATATCCTGGCGGGGAGGTTTGCTAAGGCTATTGGAGAGAGTTTAAACTAGAATTGCTGGGGGGTGGGAACCAAACTGAAGAGACAGAGAAAGGGACAGTTGGGCTCACAAATCAAGAAAGCTTGGAGACAGTGCAAGAGGGGGGCTAGGCAGGTGATAGAAATGCACAGAGACCAATGGTTTGAGATGTGTCTATTTGAATGCAACGAGTATCATGAACAAAGCAAATGAGCTTAAAGCGTGAATCAGTACCTGGAGCTATGATGTTGTGACCATTACAGAGACATGGATGGCTCAAGGACAGGAATGGTTAATTAGAGAGCTAGGCTTTAATTATTTCAGAAAGGATGGGGAGGGAGGCAAAAGAGGTGGGGTTGTGGTACCGCTGATCAGAGATAGTGTCACAGCTGCAGAAAAGGACAAGTTGTGGAGAGATTGTCTACGGAGTCTCTGTGGGTGTAAGATAGAAACAGGAAGGGGTCAATAACTCTACTGTGAGTTTTTTCTAGACCACCCAATAGTAACGGGGACATTGAGGAACAGATAGGGAGAGATTCTGGAAAGGTGTGATAACAGCAGGGTTGTTGTGGTGGGAGATTTTAATTTCCCAAATAGTGATTGGCATCTCCCTAGAGCAAGGGGTTTTCTTGTTCAAGAAAGGGAGTAAAGATAGCCCAGGAAATTATAGACCAATGAGTCTTACATCAATGGTTGGTTATTTGATGGAGAAGATTTTGAGGAGCAGGATTTATGAACACTTGGAGAGGCATAATATGATTCGCAATAGTCAGCATGGCATGTCAAAGGTAGGTCGTACCTTGCGAGCCTGATTGAAGTTTTTGAGAATGTGACCAAACACATTGATGAAGGAAGAGCAGTAGATGTAGTGTATAGGGATTTCAGCAAAGTTTTTGATAAGGTACCCCATGCAAGGCTTATTGAGAAAGTAAGGAGGCATGGAATCCAAGGGGACATTGCTTTGTGGATCCAGAACTGGCTTGCTCACAGAAGGCAAAGAGTGGTTGTAGACAGTTCATGTTTTGCATGGAGATCAGTGACCAGTGGTGTGCCTCAAGGATCTGTTCTGGGACCCCTACTCTTCATGATTTTTATTAATGATCTAGATGAGGAAGTGGAGAGATGGGTTAGTAAAATTGCTGATGACACAAAGGTTGGGGATGTTGTGGATTGTGTGAAGGGCTGTCAGAGGTTACAGTGGGACATTGATAGGATGCAAAACTGGGCTGAGAAGTGGCAGATGGACTTCAACCCAGATAGGTGTGAGATGGTTCATTTTGATAGGTCAAATATGATGGCAGAATATAGTATTCATGGTGAGACTCTTGGCAGTGTGAAGGATCAGAGGGATCTTGAGGTCCGACTCCATAGGACACTCAAAGCCTCTACGCAGGTTGACTCTGTGGATAAGAAGGCATACGGTACATTGGTCTTCATCAATCATAAGATTGAGTTTAAGAGTCGAGAGTCTATATCGGACCCCACTTGGAATACTGTGCTCAGTTCTGGTCATCTCATTACAGGAAGGATGTGGACACTATAGAAAGGGTGCAGAGGAGATTTAGAAAAATGTTGTCTGGATTGGGGAGCATGCCTTATGAGAATAGGTTGAGTGAACTTGGCCTTTTCTTCTTGGAGTGATGGAAGATGAGAGGTGACCTGACAGAGGTGTATAAGATGATGAGAGGCATTGATTGTGTGGATAGTCAGAGGCTTTTCCCCAGGGTTAAAATGACTAACATGAGAGGGCAGTTTTAGGGTGCTTTGAAGTAGGTACAGAGGAGATGTCAGGGGTAATTTTTTTACTCAGAGAGTGTGGAATGGGCTGCTGATGACAGTGGTGGAGGCGGATACAATAGAGTTTTAAGTGACTCCTGGATAGGTGCATGGAGCTTAGAAAAATAGAGGGCTATGGATAACCCTAAGTAATTTCTAAATTAAGTATATGTTCAACACAGCTTTGTATGATGGGCCTGTATTGTGCTGTAGGTATTCTATGGTTCTATGTTTTTATGTTTTCATTCCTGGAGAATCCAGAATCAGGGATCATGGTTTCTTAATAAAAAGTTGACTATTTAAGACTGAAGTAAGCAAAAGGTTTTGGCAAAAGATCCTTGGAATTCTCTACAGATGTTTGTATAGGTGGTCTCATTGAGTTTATTCATAACAACAATCAAAGGATAAGAAGAAGATGCAGGAAAATAGCACTAAGGTAGAAGATTTGTAATAATTAATGTCAGGGGAGTTGCCAGCATAGTCTACTGCTCATCTTACTTCTTATGATCTTCAACAGTTGTGACCTAATGTGGAGAATTATGTCAAGGGTACATGGAACTCATAGGCCCAGACATGCCTAGTCAAACTCCAGGACAGATAGGAACTGACCAGCAAATCATTAAAACTGCATTTTAGTCAAGCTTAAAGCAATAAAGATATGACAGGGATAGAGACCATCAATATTACAGAAGTGCTAGTAGCAGTGGGAGAGGTCGAATTGAGTTGTACCTGGGATTACTCAGACTCAAATATAACAAGTTAGTGGAATTTCAGCTGAAAAACAATAGCTTTGCAGTTAAGGGAAAAATATTCAGCTCATCTGTTTTGGATACCATGCAAACCAGAGAGCAAATCAGACAGAGTCAAAGGAGCAGTATATCATTAATGTACTGTACATTGAGCTTTGCGATGCTTTTGCTTGGTATCACCATGAGATAATATGTAGATAGGAAAAGAATAGAAACTTGTGTTCCAGTGATTACAGGTGTAAAAGTGGGAAAAAGAAGCTACTGTAGCTGATTCTCTCCATCGTATGTGCTGGATAGATACAAGTGGATAATATTTAATTTATTTAAATTATATTTTGATCAGCCACGTGGCCGTTTTGCTAACATGCTTATTACAATGAAAGGTCTATAATGCATTGCTTTGAGAGTATGTGATAACTGCCCCATAGATTTACTATTAAATGCCTTCTTCATCTCCATCATGATTTTGTTGCAATCCTGAACATAACTTTGAATTGAAGTATGTTTACAAGTACATCGTGTGATAACAATCCTTTCCAGGTCTAGAAGTTAACAGCTGCAATTTTTCTTTCTTTAAAACCATACAGTGAAAGTTCCAAATATGTAATGCTCAGGAAACTTGCACAAAGGTGACTATTTCTAATCACGTGAGTGAAAATCACTCCAAAGTTGCTTCAAATCTGAACTAAAAGCAGAAAGTGCTCAGCGGCATAGGCTGCACCTATCGTAAAAGAAACTATTAATTTTTCAGGTTGTCAGGCAAGTATTTCCAGCATTTTCTGTTTTTATTTCTAACAATATATGTGAATCAAAAATATTTTGAAGCAGATCTTCATAGAAAGCACTGTTTGGATTATTCAGGATTTTGCAATAACTTTGTCATCATCAAGAAGTCTTGTGGTTCCTTCAACTGCTGCTGTCTGTGAGGCTTTTGAATACATTGCCAATAAACAGCTGAGCCATGGCCTCCTACAATTTGGTTCTCAGATCTCTTCATTCCAATCACTCAATGTCCACAATACTGAGAACAATATGATTACATTCACATACTACAGTTGTCATTTTTCATTTCACATCTGTGTATGTATTTTTTCCCACTTTGTCTCCTTTATTGTGTACATCAAACTTAAATTAATGACTCATAGACCCTTTGAGGAATAGCAAAACTGGCTGAAATGAGGAGGTAGTGGAGTGGAGCAGTGTTAGCCTTAATGTAGAAGCTGACTATGTGTAGATTTAAAAAAGAGAGTATGTTCATTAGGTTCAAACATTTGGAGGTAATACTTTTGCTGCAACTTACAATGAGAAACAAGAGGGATTCCCTTAAATATTCATATCTGCAGTTTGTACCTGTGGAGTTTCAGCGTGATTATAGATAATTATGGGAATTTCCCAAAAACATGTCAATTTATACAAAAATAAATACTTTTTTACTGGAACGATGTCCCTGCTAAACCAGCCTGGCACCGGTCCATCTACCTGACTCATCCCATGTGCGCTACAGCCAGTCAGCACCAGTCTTCGGGCCACCGCCTCCATATACCTGTTGATGATCAGCATGAGACAAATAAACAGCTGGTCATTTCACTCACAGGAAGACGCATGTTACCTTCAAACCTCCATAAAAGTACACGCTTTGGTAAATCAACCATTTCTGATTTTGCAACCATAATCTTCAGACTGGGATTATAGATAGCATCTCTCTTAGAGGCTGGGCTAATTTATTAACTAACAATGTATTTGTTGGAACAAGTAACCATTAATCAGAATGTTTTCTTTCAGTTTGAGTTATTTATTGACAAGGGGTTTAGTTGGTCCTTTTTTTGTGTGATCAGATCAGTTCCATTTCCTTTTTAGATTTCTTTTCAAGCTTGCAGGAACTGGGAGACAGAGTAGATTGGAAAGTATTTAAAAAGCTTCTGTGTAAATTGGACGGTTAAGGTTAACTGGTCACTGCTTGTGAGGTCACACACCTTTATTCTCATTTCCAAAACAGCAGAAAAGTATCAAAGGCCCAATTGTAGGGGTGACTGCTGACTGTGCTGTTGTGTGATGTTTTCAGCAATGACAGGGGCTGTACTTCGGAGTTCCATCGTGAATCGGTTGACAACCTGTGGTCTCCTAGCTCAGGCAAAGCGGAGCTCTAGTCCCCTTGCACAACTGGGCTCCCAGTACAGGTTGTTCAGCCACAGCATGTCTGCCTATGCTGAACTTACAGTGCCTCCACCATCAACCCTCTTTAAACCTCTGGTTGTCCCCAAAAAACTCATGCTGGGACCAGGGCCATCCAATATTTCTGATCGGGTCCGGAAGGCTGGGGGTATGCAACTGATTGGACACATGCACACTGAGATGTTTCAGGTAAATTTTTTATTTCTGTTTGTTTTGTACACCTTCTGAAAACAAGTATTTGCTTGAAACTGTGATAAACTGCTATACAATGCAAATTTTTGTGAATAGTTTAGATACACAGATGCTGCCTGGTCTGCTCTGTTTCTCCAGCACTTTGTGTGTTACCAGTATTGATACATTTATTTGTGTTCATTGATCTGGTCTTACAATAATTTGATGCATTGTATGAAGAACAAAGAGCCAACAGGCAAACAATCTTGTTGATTCATCTTGTAACCTGCCTTGTTGTCAGAAATATCGTTCACTGAATTAACTCATGAATCAGACCACATGGACCCATCGATGGGGGACCTTTTGAAGTTGTAATATCTTTAGAGTCATAGATTCATACAACATGAGATGAAAGCCCTTCAGCTGATAATTATCTGTGCTGGCCAAGATGTGTATTTAAGCTAATTCCACTTCCCAGCATGTGGCCCATATCCCTCTCAACTCTTGTCATCCATGTACCTATCCATAAACCCCTTAAACACATCAATGTTTCTGCCTCAATCACCTCCTCTGGCAAATGTTTTCATATATCTACCATGCACTATGTAAACAAAAAAAAAATTGTCCCTTAAATTCTTACTAAACTTTTCAATTTATTTCTAACCTTAAAACTATGTCCTCTAGTTTTTGATTCGCTGATCTTGGGGAAAAATACTGCTCATACTACCTATTCTCCTTATAATTTTATATACCCATATATCATCAGCCCTCAGTCTCCTATACACTAAGGAGTAAAGGCTCAGACTTTAACCTATCTCAACTCCCTAAATCCCTGACCTCACCAGACCTCCTGTACAAACACAAAATAATCTCAACTTCTATATTCAGTACCTTGACTGATGAAGACCAGCATGCAAAAAGCTTTCTTTGCTGCCCTGCCTACCTCTGACTCCACTTTAAGGCAACTATTCATGCTTATACATCTATGCTTCTAACCTGTGCATCTTTGTGTGTATTTGCTATCATATTTCTGCATCAATGTAGAAAATTAAATACACAGATTGTAGTTACTGATAATACTTAGGCATCTATAGTCAAAGATTTCATTCTAGACAATGCCTACAGAAGAGTTGATGTGTTTGACAATTAACATCTACAGGACAAAGGACTTCTACCAATCTGTTCCCATTGTACAACACAACTGGCCCAGAATAAAGGTTCACAGTGAAACCCAGAAACCACGATCACTTCCCACTTCCTGGAGCCACATCTCCTCTAAAGCTACTAGTAGGGCCAATTTCAACATCTCCTCCTAGGCCAATATTTGAAGCACTGACATTCCAGTTAATCAGATCTGTTCAGTTGGTCACATTGTTAGTGTGCCTACTAAAACAGATCGTCCATTCTGATCTCTATTATGGAAAGGACCAAAAATCAGGATGTTCTCAAAGCCTCCTAAAGAAATGCAACTTTTTCTCCGCCAACTAGATCACTCCAATGGTGTTGTCAGGGCACTGGAGCAGGGATCCAATCACAGGACCAGTACTGTGCACACAGTGATATTAATTGAGTAACAAATCCCAAGGTGCAAACAAAGTCAGCGTCGAAGTACAGGCAGAGATCAAAATATCCAGAGAAGTCCAAAAACCAGAATCAGGAAACAGGCAGGGTCAATATACAGAGTACAGACACAAATGCTGGAAAGGCTCAGGAAAACTCACAGGCACAATCTGGCAACAAACAGCTGAAATACACTGGGCAATAAACAGAGAGGCAGATGATAAATGGAGCACAATGAGACACGGCTGGCAGCAATACAGATAATAATGAGAAACAGATGAGAGATGGAGTACTCAGTGATACAGGGGCTGGTGGGGACAGGAGCACATGGCAATACAAAACCAAAGACTGACAGCTAGGGGGAAACACACACAAAGACAGAGTTCAACTGGAGGAACTGACAGGTGTACAGACATTTGGATTGGTACTGAGAAACTGGAAACTATGTTAGGAGTGTGCAGAATAAGCTACCCAGCATTTGTATGAAAAAGTGGATTTATACTGCTGTGAATGGAACTTTACAGTTTAAACTCAGTTTTTAAAGGTCAGTTAATTAACAACAGAATTCACCTTCCAGTGACAGATAATATATAGGTGACAAAATATAGTTCATATAATGAAGTATTTCAGAATAGGCCTGTAAATAGCACTGGGTGTTTGGCAGTCTTCTTTTTTAATGGGTTCTTCTGGATTTCTTTGTTTTGTGGCTGCCTGTAAGGAGGCGAATCTCAAGATTGTATAACGTGTACATATTTTGATAATAAATGTACTTTGAACTTTGAAATGAGTTTCAACACATTCTGTTGGTTGGAGGAATAAGGAGATCACCTACAGTGAAAAGGAACAGAAAATAGCAACAAAGGTCAGTAATGTGAGTGAATGCTAGAACTACAAAGTTCAGAAGTTAAATTTTTCAGATCTTGGCTAGATCAGTCGAAATGAAGGGTTTTGACCTGAACTATGAACTGTCCATTCTCCTCCACTGACACTGCCTGAGTCACTGAGTTCTTGGAGCTTCTTCTCCGCTGTACCTGGTTAGATGTTACTTGAAGCACTGTGTCCGCCCGTCATACTTCTGAAATGATTTATAGGTAATGCAGAGAGCAAAAGCAATAGTTACAGGATGGGAACACAAATGCAAGGTAATGCCCATCCTAAACAGAAGTAAGTTCTAAGTGTCTTTCACCATGTAGTGAGAAGATTGAAATGTGATCCGATAAAGATCGAAATTTACACACAACGGAGCCCTCAAAATCCCCCAGGTTTGTGCACTAGACGGATATAACAAAGGTATACTATGACCAATGCTGCTATGGATCAGACACAGAATTTTAGTGGTTCCAGGGGCCTTGAGATGTGACTGAATGGGAGTTCAATGTTCTTGCAATGTAATATACTGGTTCGGAAAAGAAAGGGCTAATACAGCTGGGGTTATTGAGGTGAGGACTAGGTTAACAGTTAGATATTAGGCCATGGATAGGGCTAATAGGTAACTGCAAGCAAGTTTGGAGCTGAAAGGGTAATTGGGATTACTAGCAAATAAGGTTGGGTCCAGGTAATTCAGGATGACATCTACAAGCAAGGTCAGATCTGAAGCTGGAGGTGAAGGGTTGTCAGGAACTTGGTGGGGAAAAGGTGCTTGCTGGCTGGGATAGGGTGTTGAGGTTGGGGCCACTGACAATCTTAGCTGTATAATAGTTATGGACTGAGGTCTACAGCATGTTCAGATACCATTGGTGGAGGAGAAGGCAGTGAGGTGGATCCAAGATAAATACAGCAGCTAGTGGGGTCTCAATCCAACTTTCTGCCGGACAAACTGAATTGGCATTGGAATAATCATCAGTGGTTCCTCTCTTGATGACTTGGTCTAATTTCACCTGCAGTGCTCAAAAAGGCCCATTCCATCATAAATAAAGCCATCCCATATGCTCTGATGCAGAAATCATATCAGGTAGGCAAGGGTAAGTCAGACCTGAGTCTAATTATCAAGTATTTCGGATGACACAATTTGACTTGGAAATGAACTAAATCATATTCCATTCTGAAAAATATCAAACTGTAAGATATATAGTTCAGTCAAAAAAGAACCATTCAATCAGCATGTCCAAATTTTATTGTGGAACAGAGGTGGTGAATCTTTTTGACTGTGTGTCCGAATTGGTGATAAACTTCTAAAAAATTCTTTTGCATATTGTGGTAATTTTGAGCAGAGATAAGAAATGATTAATTAAGTAGTAACAATGATTATGGACTTTTTAAGGAATAGGATGAGTCTTGTTGCTTATCTATGTGTACTCATTATTTTACAAAGATGCCATTTTAGCATAGTATTAACATGATGCTATTATAGCTCGATGTGTCAGAGTTCAATTCTGACGCTGTCTGTAAGGAGTCTCTACGTTCTCCCTGTAACCGCATGGGTTTCTGCTAGGCTGCTGGGCAGCACAGCTCAGTGAGGTGGAAGAGCCTGTTCCAGACTGTATGTCAAAATAATAAATAAATAAATAAAAGAATAACAGAGAGAGATTGAAATAAATGAATTATTTTAGAAAATCTTTTAAAAATTATTAGTATTAAACTTTTAAAAAGACAATTGAAGGATAACATCATTTCCAAATAGTATTGTTACTGTAACTGTTTACTATCTAAATACTGTGAAGCCTTCAAAATGTGTCATTCAACATTATGCGTTTTTGCAATTATCTAGCTGACACCAAGCCAGCATGAGATGTTGTAAAAAAATTGTTTGCCGCTTCATTTGGCAGGAAAACAAGAATTATTACATGTCTTTTTATTATGGAAGGGATGTAAAGAATTGAGGAACAGCGCTGCATGTTGCATCACAACAAAATGTTAGTGTGTGTCACCTTGGGATGTGTGCCATAGGTTTTCCACCGCTGTCTCGAATCTTTCCACTTGTGGGGATGTGCGGAACAAAAGGCTACCGATATGAGACATTTGTTGTGCATTTAATATTTCAGTAATCTTGTATATGTATTGGTTGACTAAGCATTCTTGTTCATTTAAATAATTCATTATTTGTCATATGTATAAATATGTGAATTGTATGCATCATCACACTCTTACGTGCTACGTATGCACCTAGCTTAAAGTAAAGATGACGTGAGACTTATATTTCAAACTCCCTTGTCTTCCTTTGAATTAGTTTAGTGTTTTGAAGTTACAAAATGTAATAAGATTTACCAAGAGATCAAGAATCAATGGCTGTGAATATAAAACTGCCACAGGATCTGATTAAGATAATTAAGGTAGATACAAAGAAGGCAGCAATGAACAGTTATTTTGTAAATGCAAGATGAGAGAACACTTACTCGAATCAATATGATTGAATTATTCAGTCTGTTTTTGGTGCTTCAGGGTCCGTAGTGCTATGTGACAGAGAAACAGGAGAAGGATAATACATTGACTATAACATGGTCAAATGGCATTTACTCTTGGCATGTGCCAATAATTCAAATCATAGTCTTCACTTCATCCACCTATCCAATAAACATGAATATTGAAATAGTTTCTTTGCAAACCACTAACCCTGAGGTTGAGGTCGGGGAAACGTATTCCCCTGGTTAAATTTCTGTATGTTCCTAAGACCTTATTCTTGGAATGCTAGAATTTCCTGTTCTTCCTAAGAGTATTTGTCAGATTTTAAATTGTCCAATTTTAAACATTTTCAGGTTATATAAAAATACTCATCTGAGTTTGGTCAATGGAATAGTAGAGGAGTGAATGGGGAGGGGAGGGACAGGAACCGAGGTACAAGGACAGTTTCTATCCCACTGTTATCAGACTCTTTAACTGACCACTTGTACAATAAGATGGACTCTTGACCTCACAATTTACCTCACTATGATCTTGTCCTTTTCTGTTTACCTGCATTGCACCCTTTAGGTAGCTTTTACACTTTATTCTGTATTGCTAATGTTTTGACCTATTCTAGCTCAAGGCATTGTGTAATAATTTGATCTGTATAGACAGTATGCAAGAGATTTTTACTGTATCTGGGTACAGATGACAGTAATGAGTTTCCCTGTGTGGTGTTTCACTCTTTCCATCTCTTGTTACAGATTATGGATGAGATTAAGGCAGGGATACAATATGCCTTTCAAACCACAAACAACCTGACTTTGGCAATCAGTGGCTCTGGGCATGCAGCTATGGAAGCAGCCTTAGCTAACGTAGTGGAGCCAGGAGAGGTGGTGCTGATTGCAATTCATGGCGTATGGGGTGAGAGGGCAGCAGACATTGCTGAGAGAATTGGTACGTTCTTTATTCACAACATTATGTGTGCATTCAACCTTAATTATTTCTCCCATATAAGGAAAAATCATCTATCACCCATAGCAAATGAATTTGATTTTGAATTTGAAAATGAAAATGAATAATATAAATAAAGTTTTTCCTTCTTTCTGAAGGTTCTTGAGCTAAGTAAGGTTTGATTACAAAAGATAATGGCAGGTCTCTGCTGGCTACAAAGCTAATGCACTATCAAAGTTTTGAATTTTAAGGAAAAACTTATCAGAGCAAATACTAGGTGATGTTATATACGTAGATAAATAGTGTGGCAAAGTCATTACTTGGAGAAACTTTCCTATTACACCCCCCCCCCCCATTCACTCCTCCACAATCCCACTGAGCTACTGCTAAGTAGGACCTAGTTTCAAGGGGTGGAGATGACTCATTCAGACCTACGTAATCTGCTTTACCATAGCGGAAATTCACCATTCAAAGTTGCCACTGGGGTAAGTCCACATGTTGATCAGTGGTCATTGTTGAAAGCAGATGGCTTGCCTCTCACAGCAGATTTTAGATCACTTTCTGTTGTTGGTAAGAGGATGAATATTGGCCATTGGTGCATCCTATACAAATTAGGGCCACTGTACCTTTTCCCTCCACCTGAAACAGCAGTGGAGGCCTCATTTCACACTCATCAGGACACTGCTCCTTCACAAGTACACAGTTACCTTACCACCGTGGAGTTCATGCCCTTTGCTTACTCAGAACTGTGAATCTGTCAAAAGCAATATTTCTAACTATAGACCTCTACATTTGAGTAGTGTCTCAATCTTCCGATGATGTCAGAAGATGTTTATGGATTGAACTATGGACAATGGACTTTTTTAGTCTTACGGGTTTTATATTCTGTGTTGTCCGTTCTTTCTTGTTTTTTTCTTTGGGGCTGGGGGTTTGGGGATTAATGCTCTGTTATGTTTTGTGTGGTTCAGGGAGGGTTTAGGGTTTGATGATCGTGTTGCAAGAAAGGTAGCATCTGTGGAAAGATGTTTATATTTCAGGTCTAAAGGCCTTTTATCAGAACTGGGAAAATGCAAAGAACAGCTTTTATTTTGTAGGGACCATGGGATAGAGTGCAATCAGTGTTGCTAGGGATTAATGAAAGATGTTAGGGAGCAAATAGAGAGAAATGTGAAAATGAAAAGTTTCAAATAAATGTTCCTCATACAAGTCTTAAATGGCTGATCCCTTATCCTGCAGTTGTATATTTTTCTGATTTGAAGAAGCAGTGCCTTTGTATTTCACCTTTCATAATCTTTACCTCACAATGCACTTACACCTCTTTTTTTAGAAAGTCCTAAATCCAGTGATAATAGGGAGATTCTGATTAAAGCCTCCTCATCCCAGAGTTCAATTTTGTAAACTCACACTTCTCTGATCTCAGTACATTAGGTATCACGATTAAAACTGCACATATACCCCAGTGTGCAGTGTTGCTAAAACCCTGTGCAATGGTATAAAGACAACCTTCTGCACTCTAGCCCCTTGCAACATACCATTTGCATTCCCAAATGTTTGCTGTTCCTGCATGTTTGCTTTTGTGTTCCATGAACAAACACACCAAGGCTCCTCGGTATACAATTAACTAGTTTATCTTCATTGAAAAATTTTGTTTTACTTTCTTCCTTCAAGATCTCTTATTTTCTACCGCACAGTGGTTTTGTACCAACAGCAAACATGGACACGTTACACCAAGGCTTTCATCTAAAGTTTGAATAGTAAAGGACTCAGAATTGATTGTGATCAGTAATAGTCTTCTAACCTTAATATATTAGTTCTTTTTATTTTCTCTTTTTCCTTTCACCAATCCTTTATCTATCAAGGACTGAGGAGAGGGAAAGATAGACTGACTCTCTCTCTCTCTATGAGATATATATATATATATATATATAGATACACCTGTTAATTCTCTTAATATTCTAAATGCTATTGATCTGTTGAATGAACACAATGATCAAGCTTCCAGAGTCCGCTGAGTAAAGAAAGTTCTCATCTCAGTCTTAGATAGCTTACTACTTATTCTAAAATGGTTACCTCCTTATCCTCGTTAGAGAAAACAACATCCTTGTGTCTAGATTGAGAAGACCTTTAAAAAATTTTGCTTTAAGTTTTGATCAGATCTCTTCTCATTTTTCCAACTCTTGACAAAAGGGTCCCAGTCCATTCAGTCAATCTCATTCATTAAACCTCTCAATCCTGGAACAAATCTAGTGAATTTTCATTGCACTTCCACTATGACAAGTACTCACTTTCTTAGATAAGGAGTCCAAAACAGCATACAGTACTCCAAGCTGTATGTAAGTATGGCTTCCTCATCACTGCAATCAAACTCCCTCCAGGAGTTCTGTGAAAATAGATAGTCAGGTTCCTTGAGTATGAGCCTGACCCAATCTCTCACCATTTAACAAGTGCCTTGATTCTTTGTTTTGTGTACCTCAATTGGATGAGCTTGTAGCGGTGTGCTACACACAGTGCTGAAATAACGACACGTAGTCGATGAGCTGCAGTTGCAAAAGAGATTTATTCAAACCTCGCGGCCTCGCTTTAAAGTCTTCCTGATCCCGCCCTCCCTGGGCGGGAATACTGTAGGGGGTGGTGTTCACAGTCCCGTCCCGCACGCGGGCTTTTCCTCTTGCTGGTGAAGCAGACTTGGCGCCCTTTTTGGGACTGGCCTCAATGCCGGTGTGCACCACTTTGTGAGCCAGTTCGAGTGCGCTGGGAAGTGGGTCGCCACAAGCTCACAGTATTCCACATGCCTTGTTATTGCCCTTTCAGTGAGCTTGAAAATGTCCACTGAGGTCTCTTTACTTACAGTCCAATTTAGTTTATACCTGGCAGTGAATAATTCATGTCTACAGTGTTAAAAAGTTCAAATATCTCCACTGATGTTACCATCGGACTTGGGCCTTTATTTATGCAATGGGCATTTACATTGACTTATGACAGAAGGAGATGATTTGCCACATTGCATTCATCCCTGCACCTTACACATACCCAAGAGCACTGTCTGATTATCTCACCAACTACCTACAGGGAGGCAAATTGCAGCAGCCATTTAACCTAAAAGACAGTACACCTTGAGCCATGAAGGAAACAAGATTGCCCAGGGAAAACCTATGTAGTCAAAGAAAGAATGTGCACATTTTGCCTCTGTCTATTCCAATAGCACCAGATTGAACCAGGCAGGCTGTAGTGGTGAGACAACTGCACTACCTCCAGCACCACCATTCCTGCAAAATCATATCTCATCCTTATTGCCAGTGTAATATCTATGTTCTCAGTTTGACTATGATGCAAAATACTGAACTAATTCACCAGTACTCAAAAGTTCAACAAGTCTTTCTTCCTGGAGCTCCTACAGTATTAAGCTTTGGGGGCTTTTACTGCACCTAGATGTAGTAACTGAGCTTTAGCGTTCGGTGTTCGGAGAACACTTGCATGTGCTCATGATTGAAAGCCAAGCCCTGAGGGAAGGGGCTTTGCAACCAATATCTGCATGATAAGCTCTTCTGATAAACTGCCCCCAATGTACCACGTGGTTCAAAATGAAGCTATGGACATTGTGGATCACTTTCCATATTTCAAGAGCCACCACTTCGCATGATGGTCCTTATACTTAATCTGCTTCTCAGACTCGCAGTTTTCTGTTCTGTGCACCTCACAGTGAGGAGATAGTTTTCATGTTGTTGGATAGTAGCCCAGTTGTGAGCTGCTGTACTTTGTGCATTTGGGAAAGGAAGATCAAGCAAGAGAAAGATAAGAGCATGTGGCTAAGCTTGTGTCAGGAGGAAGAAAGAATATAAGATGTCCGCAAAAGCAATAGCATTAATGTTTGACAAACATGATGTGCAGAGATAATTCATTCCATATTGTTGGAGTGAGGAAAAGGCAAAACTCTGAGTGCTGCATCAAGCTGAATCAGCAGAAAGAAGATGGGAGGAGATTGAAGTGGAGATGGAATGACATAATGTGAGAGTCTGGGACAGTGAAAATACACTCAATTGTGTCATGTGGCACTACCATATAACTAAATGGGAAAGAAGGTAAACAAACCCAGCAAATAAGAGCTGGGCATCCATGAATTGCTTCAGAATTGTACTTAACCACAATCTCTGATGTCATAAGGACATTAGAACATATGAAATCAGAGCAGGAGTAGGCCATCTAGCCTGTTGAGCCTGCTCCGCCATTCAATAAGATCATGGCAGATCTGGCCATGGACTCACCTTCACCCACCTGCCTTTTCCCCATAATCCTTAATTCCCCTACTATGCAAAAATATATCCAACCTTGTCTTAAAAATATTTACTGAGGTAGCTTCCACTGCTTCATTAGGAGGAACATCCCTTGTTTGATGGTAATGGTAGAGCAGAGGATATGCAGAGAACAAGAGGCTATGCCAGGAGCAGTACAATGTCAGGCCTGCACATGCAAGTAATTCCCAGACAACTGGATGCATCTGCTGCTTGTTCCAGACTCATCACCTGTAGCTTATTTAACCCCAGTTCTCATCCATAGCCCTTGTTCACTCATCAAACCAGCCAGCTTCAACCAGTTGCTCCTGGCCTTAATTCTCCTTGCCTAAAGTGTACTTTGTTGCTGCCTGTGCTTAGTTTCTGTTCTCTCTTGCTTTGTGGCCTGCCCTGTCTTGTTATTTTGCCGTCTATTGGTAAAGTATCTACTGCTAAATTGTCTCTGTTGCTTTGCTTCTGGGTTGAACCTCCTCTACATTTCCTGATACACCAGGCACACTTTAGAATGAGGAATCAACCTGGCAGGACTTGGCATGCCAGGAACTACAAGGCAGAACTACTGGCATGTCAAACACCATAAACAGTATGCTAAGTTATACCATAACCATTGGATCAGATCTAAGCTGTGCAATACTGCCACATCCAGTCACAAACGCTGGTGAACAATTAAGCAGCTCAGCAGAGGCACAGGCTCCACAAATAACACCATTTTCATTGAGTGAGGGAGGCAGTACATTAGTGCAAAAGAGAAAGCTGAACCATTTGCAAGAACCTTCATTATAATGCCAAGTGGATGATTCACCTCAGCCCCCTCCAGTAGCCCCCCAGCAAGAAAGATACCAGTCTTCAGTCAATTTGATTTACTGCTCATGTTTCCAAGAAATGACTAAAGGCGTTGGGCACAATAAACACAGTGTTCCCTGACAACCTTCTGATAATTATACTGAAGACTTGTGTTTCAGAACCTTCTGCACCCTTGGCCATGTTGTTGCATTACCCCAGAA
Source organism: Hypanus sabinus (assembly GCF_030144855.1). Classification (NCBI taxonomy): domain Eukaryota; kingdom Metazoa; phylum Chordata; class Chondrichthyes; order Myliobatiformes; family Dasyatidae; genus Hypanus; species Hypanus sabinus. The sequence goes on from NC_082707.1 coordinate 87,967,636, forward strand.
TTCATAAACCCAGTTATGAGAAAAAAAATGCCCAGGTATGTTCTGTCCACAAAAAGGAGGACAAAACCAACCCAAAAATTACCACAACATTAGTTTGCTCTTGATTATTAGCAAAATGATGAAAAGGATGATGTCAGTCAGCACTTGGCTATCGACAATCTGGTCACAGAAGCTCAGTTTGGTTTCTGCCACAAAATCTCCTGGCCTCATTACAGCTCCTTAGTTGAAACATGGACTAAAGGGCTGAACTCTGAAGGTGTAGTGAGAGTAACTGCCCTTGACATCAGGGCAGCATTTGATTGAGCAGGGTAAAACTGCATCAGGGGTAACCCTTCACCGGAGCAGAATCAGAATCATAATCAGGTTTAATATCACCAGCACATGTTGTGAAATCTGTTGTCTCAGTATCAGGACAATGCAATACACTATCATTGAGAAAATAGCTGTGAGTTACAGTACACACACACAAGGGGTGATTGATAAGTTCGTGGCCTAAGGTAGAAGGAGTCAATTTTAGAAAACCTAGCACATTTATTTTTCCTGCATTTACACACTTAGTCCAGCAGTCGTGGAGCATACGGATCCTTCTTTGTAGAAGTCGGCGTCTTGGACCTCCAGAAGTGCTCCACAGCAGGGGTGATTGATAAGTTCATGGCCTAAGGTAGAAGATGAGTTATAGAGCTCTTGTTACATGCATGTTCAGTTCAACTCTCTGAATGATTATGCAGGAAGTTTGAAGTTAATAACTCAACTCCATCCACCTTGGGCCACGAACTTATCAATCACCCCTGCTGTGGACCACTTCTAGAGGTCCAGGAGGCCGACTTCTACAAAGAAGGGATCTGTGTGCTCCATGACTGCAGGACTAAGTGTGTAAATGTAGGAGGGGACTATGTGGAAAAATAAATGTGCTAGGTTTTCAAAAACTGACTCCTTCTACTGTAGGCCACAAACTTATCAATCACCCCTCATATATAAAAAGTAGTTAAATTAAATAAGTAGTGCAAAAAATAGAAATAAAAAAAGTAGTGAGATAGAGTTCATGGGTTCAGTGTCCATTTAGAACTTGGATGGCCGAGGGGAAGACGCTGTTCTTGAATTGTTACATGTGTGCCTTCATGCTTCTGTACCTCCTTCCTTATGGTAGCAATGAGAACAAGGTATTTCCTGGGTGACGGGGGTCCTTAATGATGGACACTACCATTTTAAGGCATCACTGCTTGAAGATGTCCTGGATACTATGGAGGTTAATGCCCATCGTGGAACTGACTAAGTTTACAACTCTGCAGCTTATTTTGATCCTGTGCAGTACCCCCAGCCTCACCTCCTTACCAGATGGTGATGCAGCCAGTTAGAATGCTCTCCATGGTACATCTGTAGAAATTTGTGAGTGTCTTTGGTGACATACCAAATCTGCTCAAACCCCTAATGAAATCAAGGCACTCTGGATTGAATCATACTTAGCACAAGGGAGGATAGTTGTGGTGGTTGGAGGTTAACCAGAGCACCTCTGCAAGTCTTACAAAGTCTCTTAGGATAGTACCTTCCAAACCCACACATCAAGCAGCTGGAAGGATGTGGGCAGCAAAACGTGGGAACATCACCACCTGGAAGTTGTCTTCCAAGCCGTACAGATTTCTGGCTTGGAAAAACTGTCACTGGGACAAAATCCTGGAACTCCCTCATTTAGCAACATTGTGTATATACCCATACCTCAAGGACTACAGTGGTTCAAGAAAGTAACTCATCACCACCTTCTCAAGAACTAGAGAAGGGCAATTCAATGTTGGCTCAGTCTGCGAAGTCCACATCCCTGGGAGTGGGAAATGAGCTGCTGCCTGAACTTCCAGTCCAGGCTCTGCAATGAGGAAGATTAATACTGATATTTCTGAAGTTAGCAAGGTGCCTCAAGTAAGTAGTCATCTACTTTATATACTGCTATGCAGAAGTAACTGGACTTGACCTTGACTTTAACTGATTGTTATAGCACTCTTAGGTACTCCCCCAGCCTACAGGATTATTCTGTGTGTTCGCAGGCCATGCTTTGCAAAAATAATAGTAGTTTCCTCAGTCTTAAGTTCCAAAATCCTTTCTTCAACCTTCTGCTTTTCTCTGAAGACAAGCCTAATCAATGGTCAGCAAGTCTAATATTTCTTCACAGAGCAGGGTCAAGATTATTTTCACTGTACATGGTGAGGTACTTAGGACCTTTGCCAATTATAAACACACATAGAGATAGACATTACTGTACCATAGACTGAGCCTTTGGCTATGTAAGGTTAAAAAGTTAATATTGGCCATGGTAAGGTCATCCTTTGAAAATTCTATCATTGAATACACTATGCTCCGTAGAGGCTGGGAGTGTTATCTTGTAACTGTGACATTCTCCTTTCACTTTGTATTTAAGGTGGAGATGTCAAGAGATTTGTAAAGCCTCCAGGGGAATGTTTCAACTTGCAAGAAATTGAGCAGGTTTGTAACTTTCTTTCTGTAAGCGTGCACAACCGGCCATGAAAATGCATATGCACAGTTATGGCATCCAGATCTGTTTGTGCTTGGGCTTCAGCAATGGAAATTTAAATAACAATTTGTCAATGATCAAGCAGAAAACAATTGTTTAGTCTGTTGATAAATTCTCCACCCCCCCCCCCAAATCATAGAGAACTCTGCTTGTAAATATTCTCATGGTTAGTCAGATTATGGAGAAACGTAATGGCTGACTACCAGAATTAATTGTTTTAATGAATGTTCCCAGCTCAAACACAAAGGAACAGAAACCTAGTGAACATTCATGTACATCTACACCTGAGCAATGTAGTGAAATGTTTGCACTTTATTTCAACATGCATTCAGACCAGATTCCTCTTGCAATATTCCTCCTACTGAATGGTAACACAATTTATGGACAAGGGTTCTGTTGTTATGGAGAGGTACTGAGTTACATCCGCCTCATTACACCAAGCTTCACAAATGATAATAGCCACATTAGTTGGGGAGTAATAAAATTAAATCCTTTTGCAGACATTTAAAGACATTGAGAGAAGTACCGTGATCAATCAATAGATATTAGCCTGAGAGGCAAATAATCCTATTGGTCAAGTGGTGAACTCTGTTCCAAACTGAATCCAACCAGTGGTAATAGAATGATGTTAATCAATACCGGGTTGTAAAGGAGGCAGAAGCAATGCTTTTTGAAACTAGCTTTGGGGTTATACTAATCACTATTGATTTTGGCCATGTGTTGGCAGCATACAAATGATCTGCTTTATTCTGCAGGCTCTGGTACAGCATAAACCTGTTCTGTTTTTCATCACACATGGAGAGTCCTCCTCAGGCGTGGTTCAGCAGATGGATGGGATAGGACCTCTCTGTCACAAGTGAGTGCACACCAATCACACAATGACAATGGATTTATTTAATCTTCACCATTTTCCCCTTGTTTTCATTTTGATTTTAAATGTTGAAAGCACCCTAATACTACTGAGGGCTATTTAATTTATCCTCATAGCAACCCATAGTTGTTGATTCATCTGGAATAATTGGATCTAATAATTTCAATCATATAGGAAGGCACTTCAAATTCAAATGGGAAATTGATGATGGAAATTTAGGCTAGAATTATTAAGTGTTTGCCTAATAAAATGAACAGGATTTTTCAATACATGCATCTAGTGAACATCAAATAGATAGATTTATTATGCTCGCTGTCCTGTGATGTTCACTTCTCTCTCCATGACACTGAGTCTGTGAGACTGCCCCAGCTGCTGTGCTTCATGTATGCAAGCTTTCTGGCGATTTGCCCTGCTGCTATAATGAACTGAGACCGAGGCTTTAGGCCTTCTCTGGCCTGCATGAGAGATTCAGATCTACGGACTCAATTTGGTTCAGAATGCTGTGATTGCTTCTATTGTTTGCATGATTTGTGCATTATTTAAACACCTCTTTCTCTGCACATCGGGTGTTGGTCTTTAGTTCTTTTAAATTATGTTCTATTGTGTTTCTTACTTTGTGGTAGTCTGTAAACAGACAAATCTCAAGGTTGTATAATTTATACATTCTTTGATAATAAATGTACTTGAATCTTTAGTGTACTGAGGGAGAGTGAAACATCTTGCTTTGCCTGCCATTCATGCAGATCATTTCACTATTTCAGTACATTAAGGTAGTACAAGGGAAAAACAATAACAGAATGCATAATATAACAGAAATCTATAGAACATTACCGGCCCTTCGGCCCACAATGTGGTGCCAACCATGTAATCTACTCTAGAAACTGTCTAGAATTTCTCTAGCACATAGCCCTCTATTTTTCTAAGCTCCATGTATCTATCTAAGAGGCTCTTAAAAAAACTATCATATTTGCTTCTACCGCTGCCGCCAACAGTGTATTTCATGCACCCACCAGTCTCTGTGTGAAAAACTTACCCCTGACATCCCCTAAGCATCTTAAAACTATGCCCCTTGTGTTAGCAATTTCAGCCCTGGGAAGAAGGCTCTGGCTATCCACACAGTCAATGACCCTTATCATCTTATCACCTCTATCAGGTCACCTCTCATCCTCTGTCGCTCCAAGGAGAAAAGGCCAAGTTCATTTAACCTATTCTCATAAGGTATCTCCTCCAATCCAGGCAACATCCTTGTAAATCTCCCCTGCATGCTATCTATAGTATCCACATCCTTCCTGTAGTGAGGTGACCGGAACTGAAGACAGTGTTCCGAATGGGGTCTGGCCAAGGTCTTGTATAGCTTTAACATTACCTCATGGTTCTCGGACTGAATCCCATGGTTGATGAATGCTAATACACCAACTGCCTTCTTAACAACACTGCCAATCTATGCAGCAGCCTTGAATGTCCTATGGATATGGACCCCAAGATTTCTCAGATCCTCCACACTGCCAAGAGTCTTACCATTAATATTATATTATGTCTTCAAATTTGACCTACCAAAATGAAAGACTTCACACTTATCTGGGTTGAAGTCCATTTGTCACTTCACAGCCCAGTTCTGCATTCTATCTATGTCGTGCCGTAACCTCTGACAACCCTCCAGACTATCCAGAACACCCCCAGCCTTTGTGTCATCGGTAAACTTACTAATATAGTGTTACAATTACAGGAAAATTGCAGTGCAGGCAGACAATATGGTGCAAGGCCAAGACCAGGTAGATTGTGAGGGCAAGAGTCTATCTTAATATACAAGAGATCCATTCTAAGGCCTTACTACAGCAGGATAGAAGCTCTCCTTGAGCCTAGTGGTTCCTGGTTCAGACTTCTGTATCTTTTGTCTGATGGAAAGGGGAGAAGTGAAAATATCTGTGGTAAGAAGTGTCTTTGAGTGTGTTGGTTGTTCTACAGAGATAACAAGAAGTATACACAGTATCTTTGGAGGGGATGCTGGTCTTAGTGATGTGCTGAATTGTGACCACCACTTTCTTGCCATCATGGTCAAAGCAGTTGCCTTATCAAGCCATGATGCATTCCGAAAGGATGCTTTCTCTGGTGCATCTTTAAAAATTGGTGAGGCTCAACAAAGCATGCAAACTTTTTTAAGTCTCCTGAGGAACTGGAATGCTCTTGCCTTTTTCTTGGCCATGACATCTACGTGGTTGGACCAGGATCAGCTAATGGCGAGGTTCACTCCCAGGAACGTAAACCTCTCAACCATCTAAACCTCAGAGGCATTGATATTGACAGGAGCGTGTGCACATACCCTGCTCCCTGAAGTCAATAACCAACACTTTTGCTTTGCTGACGTTGAAGGAAAAATTGCTGCAATGACACCATGTCACTAGGTTCTCTATCTCCTTCCTGTAATCTGTCTCATTGTTATATGAGGTTGGGCTGACTGCAGTGGTGTCATTTGCAAACTTATAGATGTTGCTAGAGCAAAATCTGGCCATGTGTATACCCTTTGGAAAAGCTTTTCTATAGTGGGCATAGATCAGTATTGTTAAGAATATTATGCCTTTTTAAACAATCAGTTGCTGGGGTGTGTAGTCGCCTGATAATGGTATATAAGATTATAGGGTGGATAGATAGGGTAGATAGTAAATATCTCTTTCTCATCATCTGGGACAAGAGGGCATGTACTTAAATTGAGAGGGTTTAGAGAGTCTGAAGCAGATTTTTCACACAGAGGGTGTTTATTGTTAGGAATGTGCAGCCAATAGAGAAGATGGAGGCAGATACTCTGATGGTGTTTGTGAAGCATTCAGACAAGTACTTAATGACCGAGACACAAAAGACTATGTACTCAATATAGATTAGCATAGCAAATAACAGGCATGATGGCTGAATGGCCTATTTCTAGCTGTTTGACTCTAGCTAGTACAATGATGCTTAAACATCTCCTCTTCATCCATCTCAAGTGTTGTTTTATTTCTTTCCAGACACAATTGTTTGCTGCTGGTCGACTCTGTTGCTTCTCTTGGTGGAGCACCTCTCTACATGGATAAGCAGGGTATGTATCAGACCCAACATTGTTCACAAAAGTGAGCTATTTAAATGTTCTGCCTTCCTTCATCATTTCATTTATAATATAAAGTGAAAATGGAGAAGGCTGTAAATTCTCAGCAGATAAAACAGCATCCATGAGGAGAGGTAAAAGAATGTCTCAGTCATGCAGTTGGTGGAGCTGTGACCTCATAACGCCAGACACACTTTGGTTCAATGCTGACTTCTGGCTCTGCCTGTGTGAAGTTTACAAATGATCCCTGTTACTCTGGGGGTTTCTCCTGGTGCTCCACTTCTTTCCCCTCACCCCAAAGAAATACAAGTCAGTAAAGTTTTACCCTCCAGTGTGCAGGAATGTGGGAAGAATAAAATGTGTAAAGTGTAAGATTAGAATAAAATAAGTAGTTGATGTTTGGCACAGATTCAATTGGACAAAGGACTTGTTTCTGAATTTATGATCCCATGGCACTGCAGATAAACATTTCAGGTCAAACTTTCAGTCCCTCTTGGATGATGATGCCTAGGAAGCTGCTCATCCTTCCCTTTGGTGACCTCTCAGAGAGATTAAGTGTTTCCCGTCCTTGAAATCCACCATCAGTTCCTTGGTGCTGCTGATGTTGAGTGCATGGTTGTTGTTGTGACATCACTCAACTAGCCAGTCTACCTCACTCCTGTACACCTCCTTGTCACCACCTAAGATCCTGCCAAAAACAGTGATGTCTTTGGTGAATTTAGAGATTGTGTCTGATTTGTGTAGAAATGGTTTAGCATGTATAATTACGTGCATATTGAATGGTAATTGGATCAACAATCCTACTCAAGTGAGTAAATAGCAATTTTGATGCTTCCCATATCTCCTCAATTTCCTGGCCCTCCCTATAAATTAGTCAACAGCAAAACACCATAGTTTATTGGCATTGCACATTCTGTTGAATACCTAGCCTGTTATTCTACACTGATGTGACCATCTTTCTCTATTCAGGCATTGACATCCTTTACTCTGGATCACAGAAAGTCCTCAACTGTCCCCCTGGAACAGCACCAATCTCTTTTAATGACAAAGCCTGGTTTGTAATTGCTTTTTTTCCCTCATATGCTCTGCTACTTCAATGATCTCCGGAAACAGTAAGAGGCCTGCCTCCAATCTGCAACCCATGATTATAACCATTCACACGAATGCAGACTGACTTTACACCCTATCCCTGCTTTTGGTAGACCACAAGCTGCCACAAAGATATAATCTTTTGAGGAATAGGAGAGTTGTTCCAAAGACCATATTTATCCCCCATCACTTAATAATGCATCTCGGAGAAGAGAGTATAAAGTGGCTAACCAGCACTTTCACTGATGACATAACCAAAAGGAAAATACCCTGACATTTGGAAATGTGCCGAATTCATTGTGATACCTGAACCAGGAAAGCCTACAGATGATCCCATAAGTTACTGCCCAATTTCTGTCCTCCGCTGTACCTACAAACTTCTTGATAAAATACAGACATATTTTATCCAGAATATTTCCTCTGATAGATCCTTACATACTAATCGAACAAGCTGGCTTCAGACAATACCACAATACTAGTGAACAAGTTCACACACTCACATCATACATTGAATCAGGCTTTGAACTCAAAATGTAAACTGGAGCAATTTTTAATCGATTTATCTGCTGCACACGACACCGTTTGAAAGCAAGGCTTAATATTAAAACTAGCCCGAATCATCCCTAGTAAAAAGATCCTATGTCTCTGCTACAGACTGAGAGGGACCTGTTCTTTCTTCGCATGCCTAGGAAGTGACACCAGTCGCATTATGAAATTTTGCAATGGCATCCCCCAAGGGTCAGTTCTGGCTCCAACCTTATTCAATCTGTACCTCAGTGACCTCCCTGAAACCAAATCTGCTAAATTTGGATTGGGCCAAAGCCTTCCAATCAAATTATGTCAAATCCATTAAAAAAAAACCTTACCTAAGATATCAACTTCCTATCCAACTATTTCCCAAAGTGGTACCTAAAAATGAATGTCAACAAAACAGTAACTTCCATATTTCAACTGGACAACTGACTAACCAAACTTAAACTTAATATCAAACTGAATGGCAAACGTCCACATCCAAAGTACTTAGAAGTCAGTCACATTAGATCCAACTCTCTCATACAAGATCCACCTTCAAAATGTTGCAGAGAAACTGAAATCTAGAATAGTCATGATCAGGGAGATAGCAGAAACCAAATGGGGTGCTGACCAGTCAGTCCTATCAACATCTGGTCTAGCACTGTTTCTCAATCACAGAACATTGTGCACACACCTGGGAAAGAAGTGCTCACACAAACATCATCAATACACAGTTCCGTACTTCTATGAGAATAATTTCAGGAACCCTAAAACCCATACCTCTCCAACGGTGCGTTTTTCTCACAATTCTCTGACTTAATCATGCATTGCTTTTATTTCTGAAATGAGTTACCACCCATGATGTCAAAGCTTAGTACCTGTCACCTGGTACAAATTCTTAAACATGCTTTGTTAGATGACATTTCAACGAAATGTTACTTTCATATCTTAATTGCCATAATTTCCCTTGGCCATTCACTGCATCTGAAAAATAAACTGAATGACAACATTCCAGATTACTTCCTTCTTTGCTAATCAGACCCCCACCTGCTGAAACATTTCTACATATGACCATTTAATAGCTAGCCACACTTCGGACATATGACAACAACCAGAAGTGTATATTTGGTCCCAATCATCACAAGCACACAGAACATCAATTAATACATCTTTACATATATTCTGTATCCATTTTTAAAAGTGGCCTTGTGTTTTGTTTACAGCCAGAAAATATTCAATCGGAAGACGAAACCTACTTCACTTTACCTCGACATGAGTTGGCTCTCAAACCTCTGGGGCTGCGATGGGAGTCCGAGAAAGTGTGAAAGAATTCTGTTCTTTCATTATAGCTAATATTTAAGATATGGGGGATACCTGATCATGGAATTCCAGTGGGAAGAGGATTTGACACACACTGAAGGAGTAGAGCTGAGTGTCTGGGAAGGAGAGGGATAGGGCGTCTGGGGGTGGGGTTAGCGGAGAGGGATGGAGTGTCTGGGGGGGAGAGTGACCAGACGGGAAATAGAATGAATAACTGAATTAAACAGATTAACCAATTTCCATCATTTTTTAAAATCAAATATAAATTCTCTCTCGTTACTCAGTTATTCATTCTGGGAAAAGAGAGAGAATTTATATTTGATTCAAAACAATGATGGAAATTGCTTCTGTGAGCCTTGCTAGAAGGGAAGATGATTAGGAGGCACTTAATGATCTCACTGTACTGGAAATATAGTAGTGCTGCATTTTATTTCCACAGATACCATCACACAACCCCCATCACCTGTCTTTTTGCATTGAGAGAGGCACTTGCAATTCTTGCAGAAGAGGTGGGTTTTGTGTTAATGAAATTTGCAATGGATTCTTTTTCCCCATGTTGCTCACACACAACAACATAAAAGATATTCATAATGTGAGCCTGTTGATATATTTCTGTATATTATTAAAAACAAACACAGGTGTCAAAAGCTTGTCAAAAACTTATAGTACTGTGCATGCTTCTTTCCCAGGATCATTCTGTGCTAGGTCAATCATTCCTGTTTTGGGTTAATATCTACCTGACTGTACTCTGTTGTTCTACCTGTCGCCGTCTACTTTTGAAAGAAGTTCATAAAATTCTGAGAGGCATAGTTAGACAACCAGTATTCTTTTTCCAGGGAGGAATGTCTAATACTAAAGGGTCTGCTTTTAAGATGAGTCAGCCTGTTTAAAGGAGAACCGCAGGTTATTTTTTAAAATAGTGTGGTGGGTAGCTGAAATGCACTGCCAGAAATGTGGCAGAGACAGAGGTATTTAAGCTGCTGAGGGATAGGCACATGAATATGCAGAGAATGGAGGGATATAGATCATGTGCCAGCAGAAAGGGATGATGTTAATTAGGAGTCATTAGTTTAATTAGCTCAGCACAGCATTGTGGGCTGAAGAGCTTGTTCCCGTGTTGTACTAAGTCCTGCAGTTTGCTCCAAGCCTGCCTCTCTTCCCTGAGTTCTGATAACTTGGCCATTCCTTCCAATTCATTTTCTTTTCTCTCTGTTACCCTCACAACCTACCTGTACACACTTGACTCTGACAGGAAATACTGGGAGTGAGAGGTCATCATATTTTAGTTTTGACTTTCTATGAATTAATGGTGGTAATCCTTCTACAGGGCCTTGAAAAACACTGGAAACTTCACCAAGAAAATGCCGAGTACTTACACAAAGGCATACAGGACCTTGGTTTGAAACTCTTTGTCAAAGACAAGGTAAGCATTTCACTTTGAAATCAACCATCTGCAGTGTAATATTTCACATTTGCCATTATTGGAAGGGTTGTATTTGTATTGTCAATCCCCTCATAAGTTAATGGTAGAATCATGCAGCGGGGATCAAGTATACTGTTAATGATAACTTTTATAGATGCTTCATTGTTGGAAAGTTGTGAGTCAAAGGAGATGGGCTGTGAAGCAAATGATTTGGGGAAATAATGCAGCTGGTCCTGTGGAGGATTTTTTTTATCATCCACTTCTCTATGGTTCATGTAGTTTCAAGTAGGTGCAAGATATTTGATGGTCAAATTTTGAATTGACTTTAAGTAAAGTAGACGTGACTGACTCAACGACGTAGAGTGTTTTAATTTCTAGTTGTAAGGAGATTGGACGCTTTAAAAAAAAATCATACGAAGTACATTTTGTCCCTGTAGGCATCAGTAATAAAACCCCATGAAATTAGCACTCCCAAGAGGATAAATTTAAGAAAGTTTGGAAGAAAAATCACTAAACTGTTTTCATTCTTCAGGCTCTAAGACTTCCTACAGTAACAACTATTGCAGTTCCAGATGGTTACGAATGGAAAGATATCACTGACTTTATTATGAAGAAATACCAGATCGAGATCACTGGAGGACTGGGGCCCACTATTGGCATGGTATGTGAAAAATGGTGTAGGAAGGTGACCTATTGCACAGAAAAGTCATGCATATTTTTAAGTGAATTGTGTAATTTTATTTGTGTATTTTTAGCAAAAACATTTTCATTGTATCTACTGTTCATCTACACTTGTAGTGGGAGGGGAAAATTTAATTAATAAAGGTTCATATCATTTAATGGAGACACTAAAGTCTAAGACAAACAAAGATATCTTACGGTATTTGAAAGCTTATTTCTCCAAAATTCGAGGTATAAGGAGTTCCAGTTAGACCAGCAGCAGGCTGAAAATGGGCAGAGATCGCTTTCATAATGGAGGTTCTTCTTCCTAATGTAGCCTGATTCTCTGCTTGAAATTAAGATTTACTCTAATGTTTCTAAATGATCCACAACTGAAGAAATCCTTTTTCTGGTCTTTAGGTTTTACGGATTGGATTAATGGGCGTCAATAGTACAAAAGCTAATGCAGATCTTGTGCTCCAAGCTCTGAAGGATGCCCTTCAGAATTGCAAGAAAAGCTAAGGTCAGAAGCACTGGACATTTCCAAGTCCTGTTAACCAGGCGACTGAAGAAAAATCTATTTACTGAAGTACATAAAAATGATAAAACAAAACTTTGCTCCTACTGTAGCAAAGCCCATCAGTGACTTTAGATCTTTAAATGCTAACAGCTTGTTTCATGGAATCCAAGATGTTCTAAACAATTAATGAAGAAAATCAATGAATCAAATCTATTCTGAATTTGGAGAAGAATTTGTCTGGACTTGGAGGGTTGGTATCTTCATGGACATCATTAAACTTTATTTGTTTTTGAACTTTGCAAAGCTAAACATAATGAGGAATGTAATCACAGTTTTCCTTGCCCCAGAATAATGGCCTTCAGCCCCTAATGGGTCTGGGTGTCAGAGAAAAAGGGTACAAAGGTACACCCAATGCTGTTATGTATGATATAAATTAAGGAAGGAATTATTCCAACAGCCCCGCCTTTCCAGTCAGACCAGGTGGTGCCTGGGTTATGTGAATGAAGTAGGTGAAGGAAAGTGATCACATTGATAGCTGGAGTTATTGTGAAGGTAACAGACCTCACTTTGGTCATGGCATTGTTGAGAATTGCAGCAATCCAATATGCTTATTTAAAAGAATGAAACAAGTGAAAGACACTTAATGAATAAAAATCATTCTGCTATTGTCTGCCTCTTGATTTCAATTTCTGTTTTGTGGTTTTGCTTGTATATTTAACTAGTAAACATACATTTAAACAATTGAAGCCAAAGATACATCATTTACCTATCCATCCTCCAAAACATGCTCTCTAAGCTAGTCTGATATTCCATGCTCCAAGGAAATAGTTACAAAGTTCTTAACTTGACATTAAATTGTCTAAATACTACCTATGTAGAATGATAGAATACATATCCAACATCTCTTTTTACAGTTATATCAGTATATATTGTCATAAATAGGACCAACGGCTAATCAGCTCTGTATCTGCAGAGTTCTATCAAGAAGGTTTGACTTGGTTCTGGGTTAACTTCAGCCACATGTTTAAATTTCACCTCACGATAAAGAATAATGTTGTGGTTCTGGAAATTTTAAATAAAAACCCACCATGAATACCCCCTTGGTCAAGCAGCATCAGTGGAGAGAGAAATAGCAAATATTCCATGTTGGTGACCTTTCATCAGAGTAAACATCAGAAGAAAACTAAATTACTAAACTAAATTAAACATTTATGTCTTTCTCTCATTGCAGATTTTGCCTAATTATACAGATGCTGGTTTTATTTCAAGAATTCTGTTTTTTTACTAGGTAGCCATATTTAATCTATGATAGATTAACTACTGGAAAAGTAATTGGGGTAGAAAAACAGTTCTCATCAAAATAATACAAACATAGAAACACGGAAAACCTACAGCACAATACAGGCCCTTTGGCCCACAAAGCTGTACCAAACATGTCCTTACCTTGGAAATTACTAGGGTTTTCCATAGCTCTCTATTTTTCTGAGCTCCATGTAGCCATCCAGGAGTCCCTTAAAACAGGGGTTAACAACCTCTTTTTACACTGTGGACTGGTTTAATATTGACAATATTCTTGTGAACTGGCCGATTGGGGGGTGGGAGGGACAGGTGTTAAACACGACCGGAATACAGTGATACTTGAAGGAGATTCCTTATGTCCAGTCTATTCCGCAATTTAGTTTACGTGGCTCTCAGCACTTGCTTCTGTCCCGCTTGCTCACGCTTTTTCCACACAAAACTCAATGGGTTCATCATTAAGTGCAGGGTGCTTGGACTTCAGTAAGGCCTTTGACAAGGTCCTGCATGAGTGGTTAGTTAGGACAATTCAGTCACTAGGTATACATGGTTAGGTAGTAAATTGGATTAGACATTGACTCAAAGGGAGAAGTCAGAGAGTTGTAGTGGAAGTTTGCTTCTCTGACTGGAGGCCTGTGACTAGTGGTGTGCCACAGGGATCAGTGCTGGGTCCATCGCTATTTCTCATCTGTATCAATGATCTGGATGATAATGTGGTAAATTGGATCAGCAAATTTGCTGATGATACAAAGATTAGAGGTGTAGTTGTCAGTGAGGAAGGTTTTCAAAGTTTGCAGAGGGATTTGGACCAGCTGGAAAAATGGGTTGAAAAATGGCAGATGAAGTTTAATACAGACAAGTGTGAGGTATTGCACTTTGGAAGGAAAAACCAAAGTAGAACATACAGGGTAAATGGTAGGGCACTGAGGAGTGCAGTAGAACAGAGGGATCTGCCAATACAGATACAAAATTCCCTAAAAGAGGCGTCATAGGTAGATAGGGTAGTAAAGAGAGATTTTGGTACATTGGCGTTTATAAATCAAAATATTGAGTATAAGAGTTGGAATGTTATGGTGAAGTTGTATAAGGCATTGGTGAGGCCGAATTTGGAGTATTGTGCGCAGTTTTGGTCACTGAATTACAGGAAGGATATTAGAGTGCAGAGAAGGTTTGCAAGGATGTTGCTGGGACTTGAGATGCTGAGTTACAGAGAAAGGTTGAATAGGTTAGGACTTTATTCTCTGGAGCATAGGAGAATGAGGGGTGATTTGATAGAGGAATATAAAATTATGATGGGTATAGACAGAGTGAGTGCAAGCAGGCTATTTCCACTGTGGCTAGGGGAGAAAAAAAACAGAGGACATGGGTTAAGGGTGAAGGGGGAAAAGTTTAAAGGGAACATTGGGGGGGCTTCTTCATGCAGAGAGTGGTGGGAGTGTGGAATGAGCTGCCAGATTAAGTGGTAAATGTGGGCTCACTTTCAACATTTAAGAAAAACTTGGACAGGTACATGGATGAGAGGTGTATGGAGGGATATGGTCCAGGTGCAGGTCAGTGGGATTAGGCTGAAAAAAGAAGGGCTAAAAGGCCTATTTCTGCACTGTAATATTGTATGGTTATGGTTCTATGGCCCGAAGCAGAAGTTTGGGCACGCTGCATGGTCAGTACTTAGTAACACCCCCTTTGACAAGTATCACAGCTTGTAAACGCTTTCTGTAGCCAGCTAAGAGTCATTCCATTCTTGTTTGGGGGATTTTTGCCCATTCTCCCTTGACATTCCGTGAGATTCTTGGGCCATCTTGCATGCACTGCTCTTTTGAGGTCTATCCACAGATTTTCAATGATGTTTAGGTCGGGGGACTGTGAGGGCCATGGCAAAACCTTTAGCTTGCACCTCTTGAGGTAGTCCATTGTATATTTTGAGGTGTGTTTAGGATCATTATCCTGTTGTAGAAGCCATCCTCTTTTCATCTTCAGCTTTTTTACAGATGGTGTGATGTTTGCTTCCAGAAATTGCTGGTATTTAATTGAATTCATTCTTCCCTCTACCAGTGAAATGTTCCCCGTGCCACTGGCTGCAACACATGCCCAAAGCATAATCATTCCACCCCCCATCCTTAACAGTTGGAGAGGTATTCTTTTCATGAAATTCTGCACCCTTTTTTCTCCAAACATACCTTTGCTCATTGCTGCCAAAAAGTTCTATTTTAACTTCATCAGTCCACTATTTCGAAAATGCATCAGGATTGTTTAGATGTTCCTTTGCAAACTTCTGATGCTGAATTTTGTGGTGAGGGTGCGGTTTTCTTCTGATGACTCTTTCATGAAGGTCATATTTGTGCAGGTGTCGCTGCACAGTAGAAAAGTGCACCACCACTCCAGAGTCTGCTAAATCTTCCTGAAGGTCTTTTGCAGTCAAATGGGGGTTTTGATTTGCCTTTCTAGCAATCCTACGAGCAGTTCTCTTGCAAAATTTTCTTGGTCTTCCAGACCTCAACTTGACCTCCACTGTTCCTTAACTGCCATTTCTTAATTAAATTATGGACTGGGGAAATGGCCACCTGAAAATGCTTTCTATCTTCTTATAGTCTTCTCCTTCTTTATTTTAATTTTCAGAGTGCTAGGCAACTGCTTAGAGGAGCCCATGGCTGCTGATTATTGGGTCAAGGTTTGAGGAGTCAGGGTATTTATAAAGCATTAAAATTTGCATCACCTGGCCTTTACAAATGATTACTGTGAACAAGCCATATCCCCAACAAGCTAATTAAAGTCTGAGACCTTGGTAAAAGTTATCTGAGAGCTCAAATCTCTTGGGGTGCCCAACTTTTGCATACTGCTCCTTTCCTTTGTCTCATTCTAAAATTGTACAAAACAAATATAATAAACTAATCTTGCTTAAAATGTTGAAAAGACTGTTTCATCTTTAACTTTATGAGCTTTAGAGATCAGTTCATTTTCTACTCACTTAACTATTCACAGTAAAAGGAATTTTGACCAGGTATGCCCAAACTTCTGCATGCCACTGCAATTGATACCTGTACCTGGCTGGAAGGTCGAGATGAGTTTATTCATCATTTATGGTGGGAAAGCACTAGAGCCTTAATCACAATCAAAAAAGTATGTGAACCTCTGTGATAATGCCTTCTACAAAAGCTATTTGGAGTCAGGTGTTCCAATCAATGAATGCTGAAGGTGCTCACAGTGAAAGACCTGCAGAAATCTCTAGATCTTGCTAAAGTATTTGTTCATGTCAAAAAAAAGTCCTGTCCTGAGCCTTTGTGGCCGGTGCTTATGCTGGTTTCTGTGGCGTGAAGCAACAGAGAGTACGAGACTCTCCCCCGGATAGGACGCCAGTCTATCGCGAGATTGACTCCCAGCAATTTTTTTGCCAGTTCCTATTTTTCAGCTGGGTAGACTGGGACATTGTGTGGTTAAGTGCCTTACTCAATGTCCTTACACACGCTGCCTCGGCTGGGCTCGAACTCATGACCTTTAGGTTGCTAGTTGAACACCCTAACCACTTGGCCATGCGCCACACATCTGTTCATGTGTCTACTATATAAAAAAAACACTGAACAAGAATGGTGTTCATGGAAGGACATCACGGAAGGAACCACCACCTCTCCAAAAAAATTTTTGCTGCATGTCTCAAGTTTGCAAAAGAACACCTGGATGTTCCACAACATTTCTGGGACAATGTTCTGTGGACAGAGGAGACAAAGGTTGAACTTTTTGGCAGAAATGCATACCACTATGATTGGAGGAAAAAGGACACTGCACACCAACACCAAAACCTCATCCCAATTGTGAAGCATGGTGGAAGGGGCGTCATGGTTGAGGCTGCTTTGTTGCCTCAGGGCCTGGATGGCCCATTGAGGGAACAATTAATTCAACATTGTATCAAGACATTTTACAGGAGAATGTCAAGGTAGCGGTAGAAGAAAATGTGTTTAGGAATCGCCAACTCAGAGACAAGACTTTAACCCATTTAAGATGTTGTGGCATGACCTCAAGAGGGCTATTCATGCAAGGTATCCCAGAAATATTGATAAACTGAAATAGTTTTGTATGGAGGAATGGTCAAAAATTCCCCGTCTGGTCAGCTGCTAATGTTTGGTGCAGGTTATTGCTGCTAAAGGAGGTTCTACCAGTTATTAAATACAAGGGGTCACATACTTTTTTCCAGTCTGGACTGTGAATGATTAAACAATGTGCTCAATGAAGTTAATTGTGCGTTGTTAGTTTAAGCATACTGTGTTTGTCTTAGATGAAGATCAGACCACATTTTATGAGTAATTAATGCAGAAAACTAGGAAATAGCAAAGGGTTCACAAAGTTTTTTCTTGCAACTGTATACAGCTACCAACACAATTACTGTATAGTGAACTCCCAATGTATATAACATTGTCTGCACTTCACTAAAATGAACTCAGTCAGAGTTCTACTCCTGCGTCTTATGGTTTTTATTTCTGGCAGAAAGGTTACAGCAAGGGCAACATCCGAAAGAGTAGTAGGAACTCAGTGGGCCAGACAGTATACATGGAGGGCAATGAAAAATGTTTCAGTTCAAGATCCTCCATCTGGACTGGAAAGAAAGAAGGGAGATAGACAGTATAAAAAGGTTAGAGAAAGAATTCCGTAACATTGAACTAAATGGTACGGGATGATTGCTGGAATTAACAGTGCCATACTCATAAAAAAATGGCTGCAATTAAAAAGAGGTGGTGATCTTCATTTCAATGAGTGTGGACCCAACTAACATACAGAATTTGATGGCCAGTGTCACATCTTCCACTGCAAGAGAAACCATCCAATAACAAGGTGGATAAACTATCACCTGAAGTGGATGGATTGTCACCTGCTAAGCAACCTCCGTTTTCCATGACAGTGTGAGTTTGAAGGGATCTGGATATGT
Source organism: Hypanus sabinus (assembly GCF_030144855.1). Taxonomy (NCBI): domain Eukaryota; kingdom Metazoa; phylum Chordata; class Chondrichthyes; order Myliobatiformes; family Dasyatidae; genus Hypanus; species Hypanus sabinus. The sequence goes on from NC_082707.1 coordinate 87,985,840, forward strand.
GTGGTTAAAAAGGTTTTGTGTCATGCCACCCCAACAAACCACTACAAGGACAATTCATTGCGGCACTAGCTTGGGATAATCTGCTCATGCATGGAGTGTAGATCTAGTATCTTGTCAAAAACAGTACAAGATGCCATCACCTCAGTGCCATCAGCATCCTTGTTACCTACTGTGGCTTTAGAGGCTGTAGTCCAAGAATGGGCTTTCTGGGTCCAGACCATCTGAGTGTTGTGTTGTCCTCCGTGATCATGTCCAGTCTTCACTAGAAATCAGCCAACACTGGTTTCCATGAACCATGTTGCAGCCACAAGCAAGAGGCAAGATGAAAGAATTAGGATTTACACTCCTAATACTTGCTGTTCATCACTGATAGTTAAAAACAGTCAGACAGATCTGTATACCTGGAATGCATAGACCTCTTTGGGTGGTGTAGGGTTTGGTAGGCCTGCCGAAGGGTTTCTGCCCAAAATGGCGACTGTACTTATTTCCATAGATGCTGCCTGGCTTGCTGAGTTCCTCCAGCATTTTGTGTGTGTTGCTTAAGATACCCTGAGGTTATTTCTACAAAAACATAACTCCTTTAGAGAAGACATTTAAAAACTTTTTAATAATTTTTTATTAAAAAGACATTTTATTAACTTTAAAAATAACTGTTAAAATCACTCAATTTTAAAAATCTTTATGATATATGTAGCACATATTACCATCTTATTCCTACATATCATTTTTTTGGCATCAAGTATACATCTGCTTTTTATTTTCTGGTACAAGTCTGTGTTACTTCCAATGTATTACCCTGGCCCTAGTCTCCATTGCTCATTGTTAGGTGGCTGAGACATCAGGAAGTACTTGTGCAGGAACTGAATGCACCTGCTCCCTTATGCACAGTGCACCAGTATCCTTCTGCTGTGCAGCTTGGAAACACCTTTTTGTGTGTTTCATCTTTAAACCCAGTTAGTTACTGGGACACAATTCAAAATTGTGCTAATATTTTTAAAAGATGTTTTTTACATTTCTATTCAGGAAATTATAAATTTAAAACATAAAATCTGTCACTAGCCAGGGAAACATTTAAAAAATTGACACTTAAAAATTCCTTGATGTATTATCCACTTGCCAAGAACTGTTTTCCAAATTTTGCTAAAATTGTGTTTAATCACAATAAACACAATGCCTCCTCTATGACATCATTAATCCAAGTGTATATTGATGAAAATGACCAAACACAGATCCATATACCACTCTTTAGTAGTAACCGGGATGAGCTGTAGTCTCAATCAATTAAAAATTCCTCAAAATCTTTTGCAATATTTGACCAATTTTAGTCTCACTACAAAAGAACTGGTGTAACTTGTTGGAATGTTTAGGTCTTTCTCTTTTGAAAGGTAAAGCTCTATGATTCCATTGTGTATTTTTACTTTTCCATGGCAGTAACCAGTTCCTTTCCAAGTGCTACTGTCTGGTCTGAGCAGCACACGATTCAATTTCTTTAACTGCTTGCTGCAGGTCTTCTATAATGGCATCTACATCTGCTTTCGAAGTTGCTCGACCGACACTTAATCGAATGGCGTTCTCTGCCACACCATATGGAATGCCACTGTTCAGTAGTATGTGCGAGGGCCTGAAAGAACAAGACAATTTATTACAGGAGTAGTGATAGGCTGAGAGCCATAAGCACAACAATCCCTCACCCATATATCATGGGCTCAGCATCACTTCCAAATACCAAAAGGGAAGTTTGTATGCATATTTTCTGATTCCAAATGGAACCTGTTGAAAATTTTGACGGTTAAGCAGCCAAGAATACCACAAACCAAGAATACTATTATCAATTATCACAGTGACTTTGTGTAAAAAATTACTAACTGGGATTAAGATTAAAAGATTAAGTTGTCCATGACAATCTTGAAACCTTTGTTCGTTAGTGGTTTATAACAATAGCGTGCTAGTCTACACACTCTAATTCAAAATTAAGCAAAACACTATACATTCACAACTTCAATACTGAGCATACACTGTTTGCTTTCTAAAAGCAATGCACTGCCCACTGCTCTACTCTCTCTATACCTGTGACTGCATGGCTAGGCATAGCATAAATACTATCTATAAATATGCTGATGATACAACTATTGTTGGTAGAATCTCAGGAGGAGACGAGAGGGCATACAGGAGTGAGATATGCCAACTAGTGGAGTGGTGTCGCAGCAACAACCTGGCACTCAACGTCAGTAAGACGAAAGAGCTGATTTTGGACTTCAGAAGGGTAAGACGAAAGAACACATACCAATCCTCATAGAGGGTTCAGAAGTGGAGAGAGTGAGCAGTTTCAGGTTCCTGGGTGTCAAGATCTCTGAGGACCTAACCTGGTCCCAACATATCCATGTAGTTATAAAGAAGGCAAGCGACTATACTTCATTAGGAGTTTGAAGAGATTTGGTATGTCAAAAAACACAAAGACTTCTATAGATGTACCATGGAGAGCATTCTGACAGGCTGCATCACTGTCTGGTATGGGGGGTGGGGGAAGATCTACTGCGTGGGAGTTGAAGGAGCTGCAGAGGGTTGTAAATTTAGTCTACTCCATCTTGGATACTAGCCTACAGAGTACCCAGGACATCTTCAAGGAATGGTGTCTCAGAAAGGCAGCGTCCATTATTAAGGACCTCCAGCACCCATGGCATGCCTTTTCTCACTGTTACCATCAGGTAGGAGGTACAGAAGCTTGAAGGCACACACTCAGCGATTCAGGAACAGCTTCTTCCTGTCTGCCATCCGATTCCCAAATGGACACTGAACCCGTGAACATTACCTCACTTTTTAAATATATATTATTTCTGTTTTTTGCAGATTCTAATCTATTCAATATACGTAATTAATTTACGTAGTTATTTATTATGACTATATTTTATTATTTTTTCTTCTTCTGTATTATGTATTGCATTGAACTGATGCTAAGTTAACAAATTTCACGACACATGCCAGTGATAATAAACCTGATTCTGCATTTTAATGGAATCAGAAACACCAGAAAATCTGCAAATGCTGAAGATCCAAAGGAATACAGACAAAACGATGAGAGATGCCAAACAGCATCTATGAAAAAGGTAAACAGTTAACATTTCAGCCGAGATCCTTCTTCAGAAGTTTCTAGCCCGCACTGTTCACCCCTTCTCCTGTCTTCAACCCTCCTCCTCTTCCTGGACACTCTGGTTTTCTTCCTGCTCAGGAACTCTTTATTGCTAACTGCTGATAAGACATCAACACTCCCGACTTTAACACTCCTCCGTCCAATATTACTCTCACTCCTTCTGAATACACTGCCCTTCACTCTCTCTGCACCAATCCTAACCTCACCATTGAACCTGCAGATAAAGTGGGTTGCTGTAGTAGTCTGGCCGACTTACCTCTACCTTACTGCGGCCAGGTGACAACCGATGTTTTTATGAGAGTGTTTTCCTTTTCCTTCAGAGGAAGATATTGTTGTTACCTCTTTTTTTTTTTGAAGTCCATTATATATATTTGACAAATGTCCAAATTTCCTATCAGATGGTGGGAAGGAAAATGGAACTAAACCTTATATCCCATCTGAAAAAACAGCAATATATCCCTTTTCCTGGTGTAGGCTTCAACTGTGAACATGTCTATGGTGTGCCAGGCATCTTACTCAGAGCCAGGGGCAAACCGATACTGAGGCACATTCTTGGAAGTTATAGCACTTTAGATAAGCTATACCATTGAATGTTTTATGGTTATTTCAGAGCAACGTGGATGTGCAAACCATTATCTTTAGAGCAGGATACAGATTGCTAAGTGTAGAGTACCTATGAAAGTATTCACCCCCCGGAAGTATTCATGTTTTATTGTTTTACAACATTGAATCACAATGGATTTAATTTGGCTTTTTTGATAGTGATTAACAGAAAAAGACTCTTTCGTGTCAAAGTGGAAAAAGATGTCTCCAGCAGCTTTGCAAATCTGGACACTGCAATTTTTCCCCATTCTTCTTTTCAAAACTGCTCAAGCTCTGTCAGATTGCATCAAGATCTTTTTCAAGTCTAGCCACAAATTCTCCATTGGATTGAGATCTGGAATCCGACTTGACCACTCCAGGACATTAACTCTGCTGTTTTTAAGCCATTCCTGTGTGACTTTGGCTTTATGCTTGTGGTCATTGTCTTACTGGAAAACAAATCTTCTCCCAGGTTGCTGTTCTCTTCCAGACTGCATCAGGTTTTCCTCCAGGATTTTCCTGAATTTTGCTGCATTAACTTTACCCTCTACCTTCACAAACCTTCCAGGGCCTGCTGCATTCAAGCATCCCCATGCACAATACGGCCATCAACATCTTTCATGATAAGGATTGTGTGTTTTTGATGATGTGCAGTATTTGGCTTACGCCAAACTGTGTTTAGTCTGATGGCCAAAAAGCTCAATTTTGGCTTCATCAGACCATACAGCATTCTTCCTACCGACTTCAGAGGATTAGAGAATAAGCAAAATTTCCCCAGAAGCCACACGAATGGGCAATGCAGGAATATGTAAAACTATTCTTCCATCCTTTCCAGAATCTATGAAAAGCATCTTCTTACCTACTGACATTTTCAGAATGACAAGCAGCTCCCACGCTCGCTAGAAGCCTTTGGCAGTGCTGTAGCACCTTCCAACCTGGGACAAAACACAATTTCCATTTCTGTTTTATTAACCGTTAATTAACAAGCATAATTAACAGCAAATCTATGGGTGTTATATAAAATAAAAGTCGTAGAATTGGTGGTTATTGAACACTTCGAAAAGAAGATTGAATAAAGAACTGCAATAGCATGGATAAAACTAGATTTTCAGATTGTCACCAATTGGATTCCGCAGAAAGCAATACCAGATACAACACTATTTAAAATCTTTTTGAATGACTTATGTAGATAAAAGTCTAACATATCCTAGTAAAGCTTTGTTGGGGAGGAGAGAAGGGAGCTAAGCAGCATGTTAAAGTTCTTGCACAGAGGCACTGACCACTAAGCTAAAGACTAAGTATTAGCAAAGTTATTCACTTGTGGGAGGAATGGAAAAAGAAAATATGCTTTATGCAAAGTGAAACTAATAAATCATACTATATAAAAAGCAAATGTGGTGGTAAACAACGGATACAATTTTATGCTTGACTATCATATATTTTTGACACACCTTGATGGTTAGGCCCGAGAATTGACACATTGCAGGTATTTGGTAGCCTGTCTGATTCCTGGAAATGGCTGTTGAAATGAAGCTTTTCCTTTCCAAAGGTAGCCTGGGGTAGGAATAGAAAAACAAGTTAGTCATATGGTCAGATTTTACTGTACGTACTGTCGACAATACAATAAGATACTCAATATAATTCCAACTTTTACACAATTGTAGGGAATCATTTCCTATTTTATTTCCACTGACCAAAGTTCACATAGCTACAATGCACAAGGTCTAGTGAACTGGCCCATCTTGTTATAATTGGTATCTCATTGTAATTAATAAGAATTGGATATGGGCTGACCATCAGCTTACATTGTCTGTAAGTGACAAGGTCAGGCTGGATAAACATCTAAACCTGTCCTCTTAATAAGATCAAACACGAGGAAATCTGCAGATGCTGGAAATTCAAACAACACACACAATATGCTGGTGGAACGCAGCAGGGTAGGCAGCATCTATAGGGAGAAGCGATGTTGATGTTTCGGGCTGAGACCCTTCGTCAAGACTAACCGAAAGGAAAGATAGTAAGAGATTTGAAAGTAGAGGGGGGAGGGGGAAATGCGAAATGATAGGAGAAGACCGGAGGGGGTGGGATGAAGCTAAGAGCTGGAAAGGTGATTGGCGAAAGTGATACAGAGCTGTGGAAGGGAAAGGATCATGGGACGGGAGGCCTCAGGAGAAAGAAAGGAGGGTGGGGGGGAGCACCAGAGGGAGATGGAGAACAGGCAAACAACTAAATATGTCAGGGATGGGGTAAGAAGGGGAGGAGGGGCATTAATGGAAGTTAGAGAAGTCAATGTCCATGCCATCAGGTTGGAGGCTACCTAGCCGGTATATAAGGTGTTAAGACTGGGAGACCGTTTCGCTGAACACCTACGCTCGGTCCGCCAGAAAAAGCAGGATCTCCCAGTGGCCACACATTTTAATTCCACGTCCCATTCCCATTCTGATATGTCTGTCCATGGCCTCCTCTATTGTCAAAATGAATCCAAACTCAGGTTGGAGGAACAACACCTTATATATCAGCTGGGTAGCCTCCAACCTAATGGCATGAACATTGACTTCTCTAACTTCCGTTAATGCCCCTCCTCCCCTTCTTACCCCATCCCTGACATATTTAGTTGTTTGCCTGTCCTCCATTTCCCTCTGGTGCTTCCCCACATCCTCCTTTCCTTCTCCTGAGGCCTCCCGTCCCATGATCCTTTCCCTTCTCCAGCTCTGTATCACTTTTGCCAATCACCTTTCCAGCTCTTAGCTTCATCCCACCCCCTCCGGTCTACTCCTATCATTTTGCATTTCCCCCTCCCCCCTCTACTTTCAAATCTCTTACTATATTTCCTTTCGGTTAGTCCTGACGAAGGGTCTTGGCCTGAAACGTCGACATCGCTTCTCCCTATAGATGCTGCCCAGCCTGCTGTGTTCCACCAGCATTTTGTGTGTGTTCTCTTAATAAGATGCTGCACAGACTATAAAAATCTTTAGTTACAGAGATGACCGAAAATAATTATTCCTATAAATGAAATCAGTCAGCATAGAGACCAACAATTTGACTGAACAGCCAGGACTATAAAACTGGATAAATATTTTAAAACATGGACATTAGAAGGAAACACAAATCAAAGGCAGAGAATTAATGAATTGTGTAATGTGAAAGAAATGATTTAGAGAATACAAAATAAAAAGAGAATTTACTAAGTGAGATGAACCTAGCACAAAATAGAATGTATTTAAGTAAAAACCATTCAACCAAAGGAAAAAAATTTACCAATAAATGCAAATACAATAGTCTGAATTTCAAAAACACCTGTAGCCTAATAATGCACCCCAGTGCAGTCACCAGAGCTTCATAAAGGCTAATATGATACCAGAGTACCTAGAACATTGTCAGGTAGTGTCACAGAAAGACAGAAGTCTGAGTATGGGAACACCGAGCTGAGGGACAGGGCAGTGGAAAGCAGAGCCATCAGTTGAGGGCCAGTGCAAGTCAGGGATATGCATGTGTCCAAGAATGTGGGGTGCAGATATTTCACACGCAAAAACATAAGACAACAGGTGCAGAAGTAGGCTATCAGGTCGCTCCAATTTGCTCCACCTTTCAATATGACCGCCAGCTCCCAGTCTTTCAAATAGTTAGTAAGCTCTACCTTAAATTCATCTAATAACCCAGCCAACACCACCTTCGGGGAGAGAATTCCAGAGATTTACTAAGCTCTGAGAAAAGAAATATCTACACACCTCAGGAAATGACTTATTGTGTAGCTGTGTCACCTTGTCCATGACTCTCCCACTATCAGAAACAGGGGCAACAAGGAAACATAAGAGACTGCAGATGTTGGAATCTGAAGCAAAAAGAAACAAACTACGAGAGAAACTTGGAGGGTCAGGCAGCATTTGGGGAGGCAAAGGGATAATTGATTTTTCAGGTTGAGATTCTACATCAGGACGGGACGGGAGCATTGGGGTGAAGGTGGGGCATAAGAACTAATTTAGGGGTTTTGCTCAACTGAGAATTGAAGTGGCAATGGATGAAAAAGACAATGTAAATTAGGATACAGGCACTAGTCTTTAGGGAAGTATACCTAAAGTCTGTTTTAGACTGTTCTGGTCTGTTTTAGACAAGAAGTCTGTTTTAATTATACAAAAATAACCAGAACATCAATTATGAAGCACTGGATTTACTAATATATTAACCTAAATCTGACCGGCAGTAGTAATTTCAAGATGATATCTTTCAGTAGATTCCAGCCACCTCTTTGAACTGCACCCAACATAATTGCTTTGTTGCTGTGACTTCTGGTGGTGCATGTTGCCAATACTGTTTTCCACCTAAATTTACCTTTCCAATAGCAGTCACTAATTAACAAGCTGGAGCAGGAAGTCTCTCCACCACACTACTTACTACCAGTTTTGTAGTCCAGTTCTGCAGGGCACAGGATTACAGTTAACCTTTATCACTTACAATCTTCCAGTCATCACTTCATTCTTGATTATTCATTTCACACCTCATCATAATTGCAATTTATAAGGAACTGGATAGAAAGTGAAACTTATTGAGTTTATCATCTGTGATTTTGGTGGTCATTTAATACTATTGTGGAAGTTGTAGTAAGGCAAAGATAGCCTGGGACAGTTGTAGTCACAGCGAGACCTTTGAAGTGAAACCACCAGAGACACCTCTGCTTACTACAGACCAATTAGATTGTGGCAGTGTGTACTCAAGCCAAATGAGTGAGGCCTCTTTAGTGTGACTTATCCCGAGAGATCTTCCTAAAACATAGTGCCGCTTTATACAATAGCAGGTGCTGGAGACAGGCGAGATAACAGAAGGATGTGAAACATACCCAACAACTAAGGCACTAACTTCAAAATATCATCGGCTGTCAGCTCAAAGTTTCGATGAACTTTAACACCTCTATTGTGAATGATGACTGATCTTGTCAGTAAGGAATTCAAAAATATATAATTTACAATAATCAATATCCATAACTGATATTCCAATACTATATAAAAATAGCAGTTTTCTGTTCAGACTTAAGAACAGTGCAGGTGACAGGGGCCCAAGCTGTTTTCCTTATGCAAACGCACAATAACAAACAATCCTTGAGTTGTAAGTATGCCTATGTTCTGGGCTCCTTTAATTTATTTTATTATTGATGATGGCATTATGATAATGGAATTGTTGATCAGTCACAACAAATTCCATCAAACAGCCTGCTTCACTTGGAGATTGTGAGGTCTACAAGACCATTTTAAATTCAGTTTGCCTGCGAAATGGAAGAGATCTATCACACTTGAAAATTGCAAAAAGGAACTGTGGATAAGGTGTGATTATGCCAGAGATAAGGAATATTCTGGGATTAAGATGACAGTTTCCACTCTAGTTCTATGGGTTAAGACAGTTAACAAGGAACTTGTAGCTCCTACCATAGGATGGTGGAAGGTCCATGATGTAGGAGTGGGTGTAAGCAGTTATTCTAGACAAGATAGTGCAATTGCAGGAGATCAAATGAGGCAGCAGGAGTGAGACCTGTAATGTTAAGGATTAGGTTACTCTCTGCTCCAAAGCTGCTTTTGGAAGCCTCAAGGGTGTAAGAATAGAACGTGCAAAAGGCTCGCAAGCTTTCCTTTGTTTCCAGGGGCTGCTCTTCACAAAGGTTGCAACCAGTGCTGAAGAAGCACTGGGAAAGTATGCTGCAGATATAGGAGAGTCCACATGCACACTTAGCTTAGTACCTGTTGAGTTTGAAGTCTAACCGAATGTTAGTGTTGTAAATTTAAGGTGACTCAGATGTTTGGACAAATGTTTTACTGTCTTTCTGTAAATAAAGGTTAACGTGCTTATTCGTAATCAGTGCCTTCTGCCACACTTACCAAACCCATGAACCTGCTTCCTCATAACAAGACTACAGTTGGATTACCAATCACAAAGACTTGGGGATGGTCAAGCACTTGAAAGACAGAGTGAATAGATAATGAATAGATCAATTAACCCACGTCATCTGAGATGGCCATGTTTTTAATTATCTGTGGCGTTCAGAGAATACCAGGCCCCCATCGTGGACCCATTATCATGGATTCTGGAACTGTGAAAAAAACAGTATAATAATGGACTTATTTAGAGCTTGGGTGGATTTTGTGTGTTGAAAGCAAGGTCCACATCTCACAGCAATCTGAACAACTGTCTAACAGTTTGAGGATAGATACTTATGTTTTTACAGAACCCATGTTACAGTATTTAAAAATTTAATAAAATAGTCTTATAATATTTAATAGTAATTTTCAGTCTTGAACTCGGTCACAGAGAACACAGGGTACCACAAACACCCAAGTTACAGATAGGTTGAGAGAACTTGGCCTTTTCTCCTTGGAGTGATGGAAGATGAGAGGTAACTTGTCAGGGGTGTATAAGATGATGAGAGGTACCGATTGTGTGGATAGTCCGAGGCTTTTTCCCAGGGCTGAAATGGCACAGTTTTAAGGTGCTTGGAAGCAGGTACAGAGGAGATGTCAGGGTTAAGTTTTTTTTTACACAGAGAGTGGTGAGAGCGTGGAATGGGCTGCCAATAGTGGTGGTGGAGGCAGATACGATAGGGTCTTTTAAGAGACTCCTGGATAGGTACATGGAGCTTAGAAAATAGAGGGCTATGATTAACCCTAGGTAATTTCTAAGGAAAGGACATGTTTGGCACAGCTCTGTGGGCCGAAGGGCCTGTATTGTGTTGTAGGTTTTCTATGTTTCTATTTTCTACAATAGTTCTGCACATGATGAGAGAATAAAATTATCCATTGGTTTAGTTTTGTGAAAAGAACAATGATTCCCAAGCATGCTATACTAATCAAATAACATCTCACATTAATCATCCAAATTGATCTTCCATTACTAAATAGTTATACATACTATCAGGTTTGCTTCCAGGTAATCTCTTATTTCGTTCATGTGACTGGCATACACCTCCAGGTTCTTAACAACCAGTTCGGCAGCCTGGGGAAACAGGTCAGGAAAGTGAGCTTTATCATGTTACTTTTCTCTGTTAGTTACAAGTGCCCATTTAAATAGCAGAGCAAGAGTTATTATAATGTAAGCAGTTTCCATATACAGGAGCATAAGATTTACAGATTTTATAATTTACATAAACTAAAAGCAAAAATCCGCAATGTTGGAAATATGAAATAAAAACAGAAAATACTGGAAAAACGTTGGTGATTTAGTGACTATGGAAAGAGAAAATTTTATATTTCAGATCGTTTTATGATAGCAGGGAAGTCTGTAGATATTTGGTTAGAATCTGAAGTGGTACTGGGATATGTTTAGGTATGAGTTCTGAAGCCAGGGTGGATGACCCGAATGATTTTAAATGATGTCTGTTCTGCTTAAGTTTTCTGGTGTTTTGTTTCAAATTTCCAAAATTAGCAATTTTTTGACATTCAGTATCAAAGCACTCTCGTATAACTCAGTTTCTCTCTCTCCCTCCACAAATACCGCCTTGTTGCTAAGGTTTCACATCATTCTCTTTTTCAGCAACTGCTGTACCGTACCTCACATTTCCTGCACAATTTTGTCGGTTTCTTTCTCTCCTATTCACAGACAGACATACTTTATTGATCCCGAGGGAAAATGGGATATTCTCCTTTTGTTTACAATTCCTCCAGATTGTTTAGCTGCCATCAAGAAGTCATCTTCACCATCATCCAGGCAATCAATTGGTGTCAAAAGGCTCTCTTGGTTCTCCCAATCTCTGTCTTTATCCTACTGCCTTCTCTACAGCTTTTTTTCTCTAAAATGTCCCCGTTTTGATGAAAGATCTAGCTGAATCTTCCCACAGATGCTGCCTTTCCTACTGAATTTCTCCAGTATTTTGTTTCACTTCAGATTTGTGCAGCTAAAGTTTCATTTTTTTTTAAGTCAGCCTAATAACTCATTGTCACTCAGACCATTTAATAGGACTTGATTTGACATTGTTCTATCCCAAACCAGGAAGCATTTTCTTGGGCAAACTGGCGCTTGATCTGACTCCTATAAATTAAGTTTAAAGCTCCCATTGCAAAGAACATTATTTGTAACTGGCAAAAGCTAGTTTAGTGTAACTCAAAGAAAAGCCAGCTGTGATCATACAGGTTCTGCAAAAATTACACTAGATTTTCAATCCCCATCATAAATTCAAACCTTGAAACTAAATTGGATACTGGCTGCCTATTCTATTTCATACAATCAGAACAAGCCTTGATATGTTAATTACCTTCCCAAGTCCTGCGATCATTGGCGTGTTCTCTGTACTGAAAGGTAATGGAAATACAAATTGTGACTATAAAATTAGATGGAAAATTAATGTATCATTACCATCCTTTAAAATGCATGCAATTGATTTGAAACCAATCTGAAGTGAAATGATGGGAATTCCTAGTCAGTCCTATACTTATTTAATTAGAAATGATATACATCAAGACCAAAGGGATAACTAGGGAGCAAGTAATAACAGAAAGGAGGAAACATATACTTGGAAGGGGAAAATGTGGGTTAGATCTTAAATGGGTACCTTGCATTAGTGTTTAGCAAGAAGATGGAGGATTGCGGGGTTGGGCAGGGGGAAAGAAGAGCTAATATGGAACAGCTAATTTGCTAAGGCATTTCAATATAGAAAAATAGTTAGTGCAGGGTCTCTTAAAGAACATTAAAGTGGATAGGTCCTCAGATCCTGGCGGGAAATATCCCAGGTTATTGAGAGAGGTAAGAAATGAGAGTGGTAGGGCCTTCACCAATATCTTCATGTCCTCTCTAGCCACAGGAAAGGCCCTGGAAAACTGGTAGGGAATTTACTGGATAGCTACGTCTTATAACAAACAACAATTAATTCAGAGTGAATCAATCACAAGTGTGTTTATTTTACTTGCCGTAAAGGAAGGCACTGCTGCATAAGAGCCGGTGGTGGCTTCAAGAGAACAAACAGCATAGTCACTCATTTATACACAAATGCACCAGTTCAAGGACAGGCTGCATTCTGTAAGTCTGCTTAGTTACTGTACATGGCATTCACTTAGTAACTGAATCCACTTGTTTTTCTGCAGTTTGTATATACTCATTGGTTGTAATGTTGCACAAACACAATTGGCAAAGCACGCTGGTACAATACAGGTTCCATTTTGTTACTACACGTAAAGTACATTTCCAGAATAGGATTTTTAGGGATTTGAAAAACCATGGCTCAATTATGACAGTAAGCATGGCTTTGTGTAGAACAAGTCACATCTAACGTGCTTTTTCAAGGCAATAAAGGTGATTGATGAAGACAGAGCTGTGGACACATGGATTTTAGTAAGGCCTTTGACAAGATCCCTCAAGGGAGGTTCATGCAGAAGATCAGGCTGTACAGGAACCATGGAGAATTGGCTGTTTGGATTCAGAGTTGGTTTACTAATAAAAGACATAGGGTAGGGATTAATGGGACTTATTCTAATTGGTGGCCTGCAACTCACGGTGCTCCACAGAGATCTATACTGGCACCTTTGCTGTTATTGTGGTATATACATATAAATAATCTGGAGGAAAATATAGATGGATGTGTTAGTAAGTTTGCAAATGATACGATGCTTCATGGTGTTTGGAATAGAATAGAAAACTGCCAAAGGATACACCAGGATATAGATGAGTTGCAGATATGGGTGGTGAAATGGAAGATGATACTTTAACCTGGCTAAACGTGAAGTGCTGCACTTTGCAAAATCAAAAGTAATATGACAGTACACTGTTAATAGCAAGATCCTTAACGGTGTTGATATGCAGAGAAATCTTGGGAGTCCAAATCCATAGCTCTGTGAATGCAGCTACATAGATTGATAAGGTGGTAAAGAAGGCACATGGAATAGGAAGTTATGTTGCAGCTTTATAAAACTCCAGTTAGGTTGCACCTGGAGTTCTGTGTCCAGTTCTGAGTCACCCCCATTACAGGAAGGAAATTGAGGCTTTGAAGACGATGAAGAAGAGGTTTACCAGGATGTTGCCTGGATTAGAGGACATGTGTTGGAATGAGAAATTGGAAATGGAATTTGAATTGGTTTATTATTGTCATTTGTACCAAGATGCAGTGAAAAGCTTGTCTTTCATACTGTCGACAAAGATCAAATCATTACACGGTGCATTGACGTAGAATAAGGTAAAGCAAAATTCAAAATAAAGTTTAACAGCCACAGAGAAATTGCAGATAAACAATAAATCATAACAAAGTGGATTGTTAGGTCAAGAATCCATTTTATTTTACTAAAGGAACCATACAATAATCTTATACCATTTTGTAGGAAGAAGGGATTACTTTAGTTGGACTTTTGATTTTTAATTTAATTAGTTCAGCACAATATTGTGTCAAGATATCTGCTCCTGTTCTATGATCTATGTTCTAATTAAACCTTCAAGGCACTACGCAGGCTGACGCTTCTGTGACTGTCCCGGGAAGTGCAATCAACAAGTGCAGTCCAACCTCTCATGTGCAGAAGATACTTCAAATGCTTAACATTATTCAGTAGAAAACAGAGTTGATTGTTTGTTGATGTTGATGATGGCTATTGTGTTTGTGCATCTCATCTGATGTGTGTTTGGAGGTGACTGTAGAGGGCAATTCTTGAACAGCATAGACAACGGCACAGTGGAGACAAGCGAGTTGTCCTGATTCTGTAGGCACAGCTGTTGCTTCTGGTTTCCTCTTCTGCCAGGAGGTCTCCAGGTCTATCTTCTAAGTTGCTGTGAACAAATTTAACCAAGGCATGCCCTAGGTTCCATATGCCAGTGAGCAAGCCCACTATAAGTAACACCAGCTTTTACAGTTTGTATATCGCATATGAGGTCCACCATGGTTTCTGCTGCCCCGTGATAACTGGCCACAGAGTAGCTGCTTAGGGAGTCTGGAGTCCTTCATGTTTATGCACATGCCTGGTCCAGTGAAGTTATGCTTTCAGGATTATGGCTTCAAAAACCAGTAGTCTTTACTCTGTTGAGGACTTCTAGATTTGTGATATGGTCATGATAGTGGATACATTGACACATAGAAAACCTACAGCACAATACAGGCCCTTTGGCCCACAAAGCTGTGCTGAACATGCTTAGAATCTTAGAGCTACTTAGGCTTTACCCATAGCCCTCTATTTTTCTAACCTCCATGTAGCCATCCAGGAGTCTCTTAAAAGACCCTATTGTTTCTGCCTCCACCACTGCTGCCGGCAGCCCATTCCACGCACTCACCACTCTCTGTGTAAAAAACTTACCCCGACATCTCCTCTGTACTTACTTCCAAGTACCTTAAAACTATGTCCTCTTATGCTAGCCATTTCAGCCCTGGGAAAAAGCCTCTGAATATCCACATGATCAATGCTTCTCATTATCTTGTACACCTCTATCAGGTCACCTCTCATCCTCCTTTGCTCCAAGGAGGAAAGGCCGAGTTCACTCAACCTATTCTCATAAGGCATGCTCCCCAATCCAGGCAACATTCTCTGCACCCTTTCTATGGTTTCCAAGTCCTTCCTGTAGTGAGGTGACCAGAATTGAGCACAGCAAGTGGGGTCTGACCAGGTTCCTATATAGCTGCAACATTACCTCTCAGTAATGTTACCTAACATGGATCTCAGGCTGTGCATGAGGAAGTATACCAACTTCTGTATATGATCCATGTTTCACAACCATACAGGAGATGATTGAGGACAACAGCTTTGTACAAGTTGATCTTAATGGACATCTGAACATTGTGCTGGCTAAGCACATATGATTGCAGGTGCTGGAGTTGACACTGTCAAAGTATTTAAATTCTTTTGCAATCCTCAGTGCTGTGCCTTCAATAGTGGTGGAAGATGGCAACAGTAGCGGATCCTGGAACAGGCCAAAACAAGGTCTTTGTTTTGTCCAGAGTGATAGTGAGTCAAAGAGACATGAGGCTTCTGCAAATCTGTTAATAACCAGTTGCAGATCAGACTCTGTGTGGGCTATAGTTGTCCGCATACAATGCTTCAAGGATGACTCTTTTAACTCTATTATATTTGGATTTTAGGTGATGCAGATCAAACAATGAACTGTCAAGTCTGTACTGTAAGCACACCCCGTGTTCATGGTCCCAGACCAAGTGTTTGAGTGCACATGTGAGAAAGAGGTTGAACAGCATGAGCGGCCAGCACAAACCCTTGCTTCACACCATTTGGGATATTGAACAGCTCTGACTCTTCCCCATTTGAAAAGGCAAAGCCAGTCATATCATCAAGGAAGAGCCAAATAAGACTGATGAACTTGTGTGGGCATCCCAACTTTCACAAGATTGTCCACAACACTTCCTTGTTAACCTTATCAAAGGCCTTGGTTAAATCTACGAAGACAACATACAAGTTCAAGTTCTGCTTGATACAATTTTCTTGAACCTGATGGAAAGTGAACATCATATCGATGGTGCTTCTTCCAGGGCAGAACCCACACTGTGCCTTGGGCAGATTCACCCTTGATATGGTGGTGATTAGGCAGTTGAAAATAACGTGGGCAAGGTGCTGCGTTAGTTACTGTATTCAGTCTTGCTACCTTTGTTCTTGAAGACAGTAATGATCAGAACATCTTGGAATTCATTGGGCATGTCTTCATCTTCTCAGATACTCATCAGAATGGCATAAAATACCCTTAGTGCAACTGGACCTATTAACTTGAAAATCTCAGTGGGGATTCTGTCCTTCCCAGAGGCTTTTCCAGAATTTAAGTGAGCAATGAATGGCTTATTTGACCTCAACCGGTGGATGATAGACAATAAACCAAAGTCAAATATTGAATAAATAATCTGAGCTTTCTTTCTATTTCTACAACATTCTTTGTGTATATACATTACTGAGAGTTTCCAACTCTGTCATAAATAAAATTAAAACAGGCAGCAAGCTATCTGCTCTTGAAGAATCTGGAAATCTGGTATTTTGCACCTTATTAGATTAGATTAGATTCAACTTTATTGTCATTGTGTCGAGTACAGATACAAAGTCAATGAAATGCAGTTAGCATCTAACCAGAAATGCAAAGAATAGTGTTATTTACAAAATAACTACAAATAAAAAGTAAGTGCTACAGCACACAAATATAAAAGCACTGAGACAGTACAATATGGGTGCAATACTGCTTAGTGCTGTGTTGTGAGGTTCAGCACGGTCACAGCCTCAGGGAAGAAGCTCTTCCTGTGCCTGCCGGTGTGGGAGCAGAGGCTCCTGTAGTGCCTACCAGATGGGAGGAGAGTAAAAAGTCCATGGTTAGGGTGAGATGCATCCTTGATAATGCTTGATAAGTCTATAGGTAAAACTTAACAGATAAATTATACAATTGGAAAAGGAACAAGTATCACTAAACTTTTCCCATGAACTTACCCTGGCCTGAACTTCCTTTCTTGGCCTCCGCCAAAGAACATGGCGTTCACTGGCGAGCTTGTGCCTGGCCCTCGAACATACAGGGCTCCAATCCGAGGGCCATAAAACTATAGGAGACAACGGGAAAACCAATCTTCAACAAAGAAACAAAACTTAACTGTGCATGCTTCGCACATTATGCGCTCGGAATACTTTGATTTATGGTACAACTCATCTGTAACCACTCAGAATATGCCATTTTACTTTACATAATGGGACCGTGGCCTAGTGGATAAGGCATCAGACTAGTGATCTGAAGGTCACTGGTTCGAGCCTCAGCTGAGGCAGCATGTCGTGTCCTTGAGCAAGACACTTACAACACATTGCTCTGCGACGACACTGGTGCCAAGCTGCTTGGGTCCTATTGCCCTTCCCTTGGACAACATTGGTGGTGTGGAGAGGCGAAGGCTTGCAGCTTGGGCAACTGCCGGTCTCCCATACAACCCTGCCCAGGAAATCTTCCAAGGCGCAAATCCATGGTCTCATGAGACTAACGGATGCCTATATAATGGGACTGTGAAAATGGTGGCATAGCAGCCTTTTATTTGGAATTATATGTGTGGAACAGCTCCCAATTTGGATTGCAAATACATGTTTTTAGTGTTTCATTTGACATGGCAAATTGGGTAGTACATACTGTATGTGTAGCCTAAGCAGCAGATGATATCAATCCCATGCAAAGTTGCAATGATGCCAACATTAGTTCAGGTACTACCAGTTCAGGTAGTAATTCTGTTAATCAAGTACAAGAAATCTGGTTATCAGCTCAAAGAGCCATCACACTGCACCCACCTATTCCCAACATCTTTCACATTCACTCAGAATTTTTATTGTACAAAATGATAGTGAAAATTTGCAATTCTTTTCTTTGAAATATGGATAGTATTTTTGAGATATAAAGAAAAGGTAAATAGCTAAGATAGAGAACATCCACGATGTGATTGAATGGTAAATGAGCTCAGACAGATCACCAAGCATAGACAGCTTGTCTCCCTGCAACTTCCGAAGTTTCTTTTGCCTGCTTTTCAATTCTGACAAAGCAGTCTCTGATCTGAAAAGTTAACTTTGTTTCCCTTCTCTCAGACTGAGCCTGACCCCACTGAGCACTTCCAGCAATTTGTTTTACATTTCCAGCTTGCGCAGTTTTTAAAATTTCCACTAGTCTTCAAGAATGGCATTTTACCTTGTGTCCTACGATTGTAAGGTAGTCCACACCGAGATCTTGCACATCAACTGGCAGTTTGCCAAGTGCCTGGGCTGCATCTGTATGTAGCAGAATCTTGGGTGTTACCTTGCCTCTCTGGTGATTTATTATCTTAACTCGTTGACAGAGCTCTGCAACTGGCTGAAACCAAAGGTGACACAAAAATAAAATCAAGGCCAGAATCTTAAATGACTTCTGCTAAGAATAATTTCAGGAAAGTGCTGCTGTGCAGAGCAGAAAACACTAGGTTACTAAACAATAAAACATGAGTTAAATGAAGTTTTTAAATCAGTGCCATTAAACAACCAAAGAAAAGTGACGTTTTTGATGGCCCAAAGCATACTGTTTTGCCCCAGATAGGGAAGAAAGTGAGGGGAGGAAGAGGGTGGAGTTGTCATTACAGGAGGGGGATATAGGTTAGGAGGTAACGGGTCAGGGGTAACTGCAGTGGAGGGGAGAGGGTAGATGGGACAGGTTGTCAATTGCGAGAGGGAAGGAGACATAAGGAATTGACAGAGGAGAGGAGACAGGTTGGGAAGTGAAGCTGTTGTGAGAGACTGGCCAGGAGGTGAATGAGATGGGAGATGGGTTGGCAAGACAGGGTAGACTGGTGAAGGAGCAGGAAAAGGCAAGAGTAAAAGTAAGATGTATAAATTGGAACAGAGGGTGGGAAAAAGTTTGAAAACTGCAGATAAGTAAACACTGAAATAAACAGTAAATATTTTAGGTTAAAGAAGACAAATTAAATCTGAAGGCACATGTGAGAAAACAGACTTTCCTAATTCTGATAGATCACAGACTGGAAATCCAGCTCTTTCTCTCTTCTTGCATGCTGCATAAGCTGTTGTGTAGAGTCATAGTCACACAATAAGGAATGGGCCCTTTGACTCAATTGGTTTGTGCCAACCAAGATGCCTATCCAAGCTAGTCCCATTTGTGCATGTTTTTCCCCATATCCTTCTAAACCTTTCCTATCCATGTACCTGTTTACCTGTTCAACCGTCTTTTATATGTTGTTAAAATACTTGCTCTTTATGTTGTTAAAACACTTCCCCTGGTGGGGGGGAGGGGTAGTTGTGTGTGTGTGTATTGACCTTAGATAACTTTCTTCACTGTCAACGGTACTTTGTCTACTGTATTTCCAGCATTCTCTGCTTTTATGTGAAATATAAATTTTCCAATAATTGAATATAGAATGACAGCAAGACAGGCAACAGCACAGGAATTTTTGACCTGAAGTACAGCAATAAAAGCAATAATAAAATTGTCAGGCTGCTATAACAAAGATCAAATCTTACAGATGCCGCAAATCTAAAATAAAGTCAGAAATACTGAAATCCTAGCAAATCAAAAACATCTGTAATCTCTTCTGTACCACACCCAGACAATCCCTTATTGCTTGCAGCCTGACCTGTTATGTAGAGTCGGAGTCACACAATTCTACTTAACAAGTCATGAATATTCCATCATTTAGTCTTCCCTGCTTGTTAGCTCCATTCATCATCTACATGCACAATTTAGAATCCATGTCATCAGATTTTCGAAAACTTAGAAATAATAAGTCATTGACTGTTTCTCATTTGGGTACTACATACCCGAAGCTACCCAACCTCTTAGAACAAAAGAAATAGGAGCAGGAGTCGGCCATCTGGCCTGTCGAGCCTGCTCCGCCATTCAATAAGATCATGGCTAATTTGCCCATGAATTCATCTCCACCTACCTGCCTTTTCTCATAACCCTTAATTCCCCTACTATGCAAACCCTGTCTTAAATATTTTTACTGAGGTAGCCTCCACTGGTTCATTGGGCAGAGAGTTCCGCAGATTCACCACTCTCTGGGAAAAGCAGCTCCTCCTCATCTCCATCTTAAATCTACTACCTTGAATCTTGAGTATGTCTCCTGGTGCCAGTCTCACCTATCAGTGGAAATAACTTTCCTGCCTCTATCTTATCTATACCTTTCATAACTTTGTGTGTTTCCATGATATCTTCTCTGATTCTTCTGAATTCCAGTGAGTACAGTCCCAGGCAATTCAATCTCTCCTCATAGTCTAATTCCCTCATCTCTGGAATCAACCTGGTGAACATCCTCTGTATCGCCTCCAAAGCCACTATATTCTTCTTCAAGTAAGGGGACCAGAACTGCATGCAGTACTTCAAGTTGGGCCTCACCAGTACCCTGTATAGTTGCAGCATAACTTCCCTGCTCTTAAATTCAATCCCTCTACAATGCCAACATCTCATTTGGTTTCTTAATAACTTGCTGCACCTGCAAACCAACCTTTTGTGATTCATGCATGAGCACTCTCAAGACTCTCAGCAAAGCAGTATGCTGCATTTCTTTTTAGCTTTTAAGTAATAAGCTGCTCTTCCAATTTCCAAAGTGGATGACCTCACAATTACTAACATTATATTCCATCTGCTAGACCCTTGCCCACTCACTTAACCTATCTATATTTCTCTGCAGACTCTCCATACCTTCTGCACAATTTGCTTTTCCACTCTTCTGTTTTAGGTCATAATAGCCAACCTGTTAGCAAAGTTCCTTCAAGGAGGAAACCTGTACTTCAGCAGCTTGTTGCTGCATGAACTTTGTGGTCTGTTTAGTATCCTCTATAGAGGCAGACTAAGCAATACAAACTCTATTAATGGTTCAGGAATGCAGCCCATCACCCTAACCTCAGGACTGTTGTGGATAATAAAAGCTATGTTTCCCAGTGAGATCAACATTCCCAAACTAAAATTAAGAAAGTAATTACCATGAGAACTCCTGTTTCATTATTAGCGAGCATAATAGAAATAAGGCAAGTGCTTGGCCCAATAGCAGCAATCACATCATCAACTTGGATACATCCAGTTTCTTTGGAAACAGGCAAAAATGTAGCTTCTGCAAAGGAGAAATATAATCATTTTCCCTTCATATATTTAATGATCTTAATGTTTCACTATACAGTGGATTCTGGTTAATTGGGTCACACCGGGACCAGTACATTTAAGTGGCTGCCCCATTAAGCCAAATTTTCAAGGAAATAGTTAAAAAGGTATTAAAAAAAGGTTAACTGAGTAATAAACTATGTAATAAATGAATTACAGGTGATAAAACTACCAGTACTACTACAGTACTATAAACCTATATATTAGTTCCTAATACTTATCAATGGAGGAATTCATCTGTGCTGTGTTCTTTTGACAGTACATGAACATAATCAGCATAAGAAACCTAGTGCAGATAATGAACTGCCCTCACACAATGCTGTCGATGTTTGCAACCTCCAAATCTTCATTTTAACTGTAACATTGAAGATGACTGTCAATACCTTCAAATTTTTTGTAGTTCCTAATGATGAAGAAGTGAAATTGGTTCATTTTCACTCCTGGCTGTTTCTGGCATTTCCAAGATCGAATGCTTGAAACCACAGTGAACAAAACAATTCTGAATTGACTTACTGCTTATTCCTTACCAACCGTCAGTGACAATAGCACTGCTTTTTGAATAGAAACACACACAACTGAAACTAGTTAGAAACAATTCAGTAACAGTCGCATGCCCCAATTAAGCAGCAGTGTCGCAAATAAACAAAGGGAATCTTGGCTATTTTCTTGATTAGTTTTTGTTCTTTAAAAGTTTGTTTGTCTACTTATGTATTCAGTGATACATCGTGGAGTGGGCCCTTCCAGCCCTTTAAGCCACGCTGCCCAGCAACCCCACAACCCTGATTAGCCCTAACCTAATCAGAGGACAATTTACAATGATC
This sequence comes from Hypanus sabinus, assembly GCF_030144855.1. NCBI lineage: Eukaryota > Metazoa > Chordata > Chondrichthyes > Myliobatiformes > Dasyatidae > Hypanus > Hypanus sabinus. The sequence goes on from NC_082707.1 coordinate 88,007,926, forward strand.
AGTTAACACACCTGATACATCTTTGGACTATGGGAGGACACCAGAGCACCAAGGGAAAACCCAAATACTCCACGGAGTACAGAGACTCTTTACTGAATGGAATTGAACTCCGAATTCAAGAATGCTCCAAGCAGTAACAACGTCACGCTTACTGCAATGCTATTACATGTCCTGCTACTTTTCAATTTGCTTATGTTCTTTAAGAGTTGTCCCAATGTCCCAAATAAGCAGCTGCCCTGCCCGATTAACCGATGGCTCAATTACCTAATATCTACTATATTAAAAAAACTTCCAACATATTTCACCTGTAAGCAATTGGAAGATTTTTGACCCTTTTAGTGGGTCTTGCAATCTTAGCAACCATTTTTTTTCCTGGGTAGATGCAAGTTATTCTGGTAAATACCTATAGGAAGGCTGTGATTGCAGATGAAAAGGATGCATATGAGATGCAACTCATTGGGTGATGACCTGGATAGCACATAATGCACCAGCCACAATAGCTTTGAATATATGAAAGTTCAGCCGCTATGATGGGAAGCCAAACCAACCAGCAGGAGCTTCTGCCTACTGCCAGTCTCTGAATCTACACTGGAAAGGGTGCAGATGAAATGCAACCTGGGATGGAATATTTCATTTTTGACAACATACTTGAAAAGCGTGGTTTGCCTTCTTCCTGTGGGCAGAGGAGTCGGGGGGGTGGGGGGGGGGGGGAAGCCAACAGTGGTGTACAAAATTTTGAGAGGCTTAAATAGACAATAAAAAAAATCTTCAAGGCAGAGATGTCTATAGCCACTGGATATAGGTTAAGGGTGAGGTGTAAACTTAGAAGGGATCTGAAGAATATATTTTTTTCACCAGAAGGTGCATGAAATCTGGAACACACTACCTGAGATGGTAGAGGCAGGTACTTACACATTTAAGTAGTACCTATCTGGCCAAGCACATAAATTGCCAAGGCATATTAAGCTGAGGATGAGGTGCTGGTGAATAAGATTAGTAATGGATAGGTACTTCATTATAATAGGGTGGCCTGAAAGTTTCAATTGTCAATTCAACCTATCTAAACTGCATTCCTTTATGAAGTTTGTTGACCTTTAACATTATAGGCATATAGCACATCTTAGAGCTATTGCATTAACAGTGTTGGCAACAAACTCTCAGACCATTGCAGATCATTGAACTGGGCACAGAAATTTGCTTTGCATAATCAACAGGCCAATATTAAGAGACTCCATTATCTTACAAGCAGGGGTCCAACACATGGCAAATAATGATATGTTATATAGGTAGTCAGCAAAAAACGGGCCAAAACTAACTTTTGAGTGGCATGGGAGCAAATCATTTTTTTTTAACCAATTCAATGTTTTTGGAAGAACTTCATTTTTCCAGCCTCCACAGATGTTTATCCTGAGGAATTTGGCAGGAGGGGGGTAAAGTAGCTGTCTGCTTACATAAAAAAGCATCTCCAGCAGTTTCCATAGAAAATTTCCAATAAAAACTATAACTAATTAATTAATAGTTTAAAGGTTTCATAACTGTTTTTTTCCAAAGTATATTACCAGAAATAACCATATAACAATTACAGCATGGAAATAGGCCATCTCGGTCCTTCTAGTCCGTGCCAAACGCTCACTCTCACCTAGTTCCACCGACCTGCACTCAGCCCATAACCCTCCATTCCTTTCCTGTCCATATACCTATCCAATTTTTTTTTTAAATGACAAAATCGAACCTGCCTCTACCACTTCTACTGGAAGCTTGTTCCACACGGCTACCACTCTCTGAGTAAAGAAGTTCCCCCTCGTGTTACCCCTAAACTCTCAACTCATGTCCTCTTGTTTGAATCTCCCCTACCCTCAATGGAAAAAGCCTATCCACATCAACTCTATCCCCCTCATAATTTTAAATACCTCTATCGAGCCCCCCTCAACCTTCTATGCTCCAAAGAATAAAGACCTAACTTGTTCAACCTTTCTCTTTAACTCAGGTGCTGAAACCCAGGTAACATTCTAGTAAATCTCCTCTGTACTTTTTCTATTTTGTTGACAGCTTTCCTATAACTCAGTGACTAGAACTGTACACAATACTCCAAATTTGACCTCACCAATGCCTTGTACAATTTTAACATTACATCCCAACTCCTATACTCAATGCTCTGATTTATAAAGGCTAGCATACCAAAAGCTTTCTTCACCACCCTATCCACATGAGATTCCACCTTCAGGGAACTATGCACCATTATTCCTAGATCACTCAGTTCTACTGCATTCCTCAATGACCTACCATTTACCATGGATGTCCTATTTTGATTATTCCTACCAAAATGTAGCACCTCACACTTATCAGCATTAAGTTCCATCTGCCATCGCTCAGCCCACTCTTCTAACTGGCCTAAATCTCTCTGCAAGCTTTGAAAACCTACTTCATTATCCACAACGCCACCTATCTTAGTATCATCTGCATACTTACTAATCCAATTTACCACCCCATCATCCGGATCATTAATGTATATAACAAACAATATTGGATCCAGTACAGATCCCTGAGGCACACCACTAGTCACCGGCCTCCAATCTGACAAACAGTTATCCGCCACTACTCTCTGGCATCTCCCATCCAGCCACTGTTGAATCCATTTCACTACTTCAATATTAATACCTAATGACTAAACTTTCCTAACTAACCTTCCATGTGGAACCTTGTCAAAGGCCTTACTGAAGTCCATATAGACAACATCCACTGCTTTACCCTCGTCAACTTTCCTAGTAACCTCTTCAGAAAAATCAACAACATTCTTCAAACATGACCTTCCACGCACAAATCCATGTTGACTACTCCTAATCAGACCCTGTCTATCCAGATAATTATATATACCATCTCTAAGAATACTTTCCATTAATTTACCCACCACTGATGTCAAACTCACAGGCCAATAATTGCTAGGTTTAGTCTTAAAACCCTTTTTAAACAATGGAACCACATGAGCAATACACCAATCCTCTGGAACCATCCCCGTTTCTAATGACATTTGAAATATTTCTGTCAGAGCCCCTGCTATTTCTACACTAACTTCCCTCAAGGTCCTAGGGAATGAACACCAATAATTAAAAAATCTAATATCTTAATTCTGCTCCTTACAACTATAAAACCTTTTGTTGAAAACAGCTGAAGGATCCCATACCAGGTCTAAGCCAGTGCAAACTCCCTAGCATTAAATGCAAAGAAAAGTCTCAGCAAGTTTGCACTGCCATCAGAATATTGCAGTTACTAGGTTGTGTTGGAATTGGTATTTTTATGCTTTTAATAATGTATTAGCTGAATTAATTAGCTTTAAACAAGATTGAAATTGTAGTTTCACTAACATATTTTAACCTGTATGTTTTACAACATGGATTTGTCTCCACCTATTGGTAGCAAACCAGTATAGCAGTTACATAAGTTTATCCCCATTTCATTTTTCATTGGCTAAGTGTTAACACAAGACATAATGCTATGCCTCTTCTAAGTGGCCCTGCGCTTATCTCAGGAATCTGCCTTTATTTCAGTATACAAGTATCAGTCTCCACAAAAATTGCTATCTTGTCTTTGTCTTTTCCTGAGGTTCTTTTCTTTAGCTTCACATGCTCTGTAACTGTTCCTTGCTTTAAACTTTAAAATTAAACAATCATAGACCAACAAGTTTTCACACATTCTTGACCTCCTAAAATAACCTGCAGATCGAAAAATCTCTAGATCCCACAATCTGCCAATAAATTCGGGGAAACACACAAAGTGCTGGAAAGATTCAGCAGGCCAGGCAGCATCTACAAAGGGAAATTTCTCATCCGCTGAGTTCTTCCAGCAGGTGAGACATTTCTCTCTAAAGCTACTGCCTGATGTTGCTCCCAATTTTCAGCATCTGCAGATTCTCTTGTATCAACAAATTTGGGGACTTCAGGTGCATGTAAAGGATTGAACTTGCCAAGGTTTATCATGTAATTTGTCCTAAATCTTTAGGTGATAAGGGTTACATTATACCAAGAAAAAAATCATATCTAAATGGTTGTCCACCCTAGAGAGACAACAAGTTCCTCCAGTGGACAGTCAATTTTGTTTTGGACATGGGAGGATATCGTCACAGATAATTTGTTTTTAACAAAATAATAAAGAATGAGTCAAACCAAATGGCAATGTAGTATCACAATACAGCAGCTACATTAACTGTTTAGTGCTTTTTGCAGCCTTGCATATTATGTAATATTCACAAACTTTCCATCAGTTAGCACTTTAAAGAGAGAAGCTAAATTGTACTTCAAAAAAAAAAGGACCATCAATAAAGTCTCACTTGCTTTTCCCTCCTTGACCAGATTTTCCACCACCAGTTGCACAGAGTCATGTTCAATATTTGATGTAATAATGTGAGGTAATGACTGAATAATCTCTCCAAGCTCCACTCCCCCACCATTCTGTACCAACTGGTGCTGATGATCCAAGAAGTACTTGACTGCTGTATGAAATACTAGATTATTAGCCTGGAAAACACAAACATTTTGGAACTTTAGTTGAGACTAGTTGCTGACTTGAAGTTTGGGTGTTTCAAATTCTTATCAATCTTTTGAGGAGCCAATGCATAGAAAACAAGGGTATTAATTTCAACATCTCGTATTTTTTCATCACTTTGTGGCATGCAATGTTAGGTATAATGTAAGTGATAATATATACACACATTGTGCACTATTTTATAAATACAGTGGATTCCAGTTAATTTGGCCATTGGTTAATCAGAGCAGCTGATTACTTGGGACAATTCTTAAAGAATAAAAAATGAATCAAGAAAATAGCTGGGAATCCTTCAGTTTATTTGGGACACTATGCTGTTTAATTGGGACAGGAGACTGTTGTAAAGAAATGTTTTAACTATCATCAGTTGTGTATACTTGTGAGGCCTTAAGACACTACACTATGCTTAGAGCAAACAACTTTTAAATGGCTTCAGTTGTGTGTGTTTGTGTTCAAAAAGCAGTGATTTTTAGAACGCAGAACACAGAAAATTTACAGCATACTACAGGCCCTTCAGCCCACAATGTTGTGCTGACCATGTAACCTACTCCAGATTCTGCCTAGAATTTCCCAACTGCATAGCCCTCTATATTTCTAAACTCCATGTACCTATCGAAGAGTCTCTTAAAAGACCCTATCGTATCCGTCTCCACCAGTTTCACTGGCAGTACATTCCACGCACCCACCACTCACTGTGTGAAAAACAATATCTCTGACATCTCCTCTGTACCTACTTCCAAGCACCTTAAAGCTATGTGCCCTCGTGTTAGCCATTTCAGCCCTGGGAAAAAACCTCTGTCTATCCACACAATTAATGCTTCTCATCATCTTAAATACTTCTATCTGGTCACCTCTCATTCTTCATCGCTCCCAAGAGAAAAGGCCAAGTTCACTCATCTTATTCTCATAAGGTATGCTCTCCAATCCATGCAACATCCTTGTAAATCTTCTCTGCACCCTCTCTATAGGATCCGCATCCCTCCTGTAATGAGGTAACCAGAACTGAACACAGTACTCCAAGTGAGGTCTAACCAAGGTCTTATATATCTGTAACATTACTTCATGGCTCTTGAACTCAATCCCACGGTTGATGAAGGCCAACATACCATACACCTTCTTAAAAGCACTGTCAACCTGTGCAGCACCTTTGAGTGACTTATGGACACGGACCCCAAGATCTCACTAATCTTCTACACTGCCAAAAGTTTTACCATTAATATTATATACTATCTTTAAATTTGACCTACCGAAATGAACCACTTAACAATTATCTGAGTTGAACTCTATCTGCCACTTCTCAGCCCAGTTCTGCCTATCAATGTCCCGCTGTAATCACTGACAACCCTCCAGACTATCCACAATACCTCCAACTTTTGTATCATCAGCAAACTTACTAATACACCTTTCTACTTGTTCATCCAGGTCATTCATTAAGATCACAAAGAGGAGGGGTCCCAGAACAGATCCCCATGGAACACACTGGTCACTGTTCTCCATGCAGAATATGAACCATCCACAACCACCCTTTGCCTTCTGTGGTCAAGCCAATTCTGAATCAACAAAGCAAGGTCTTGTTGAATCCCATGCCTCATTACTTTCTGAATGAGCCTCACATGGGGAATCTTATCAAATGCCTTACTGAAATCCATATACAATACATCCGCTGCTCTACCTTCATCAATGTGTTTTGTTACATCCTCAAACAATTCAATCAGGTTTGTAAGGCGTGACTTGCCCTTGATAAAGCCATGCTGACTATCCCTAATCAAATTATGTTCCTCCAAATGCTCATAAACTCTGCCTCTCAGGATCTTCTCTGACAACTTATCCACCAGTGAAGTCAGACTCACTGGTCTATAATCTCCTGGGTTATCTCTACTTCCTTTCTTGAACAAGCAAACAATGTTTGCAGCCTTCCAATCTTCTGGTACTTCTTCCGTCCCTATTCATGATGCAAAGATCATCACCAGAGGCTCAGCAATCTCCTTCCTTGTTTTCCACAACAACCTGGGGTACATCGCGTCCAGCCCTGGTGACTTAGCTAACTTAATACCTTTCAAAAGCTCCAGCACATCCTCTTTCTTAATGCCTATACACTCAAGCATTTCAGTCTGCTTTAAGTCATGACTACAATTGCCACAGTCCTTTTCACTGGTGAACACTGAAGCAAAGTATTCATTAAGTATCTCTTTTGTTGCTATTAGTTGATGAGAAAGCAGCAGTAAGACAATTCAGAACTATTTTGCTCACTGTGGGTTCAAGCTTTTAGGTTTGGAGATGCCAGAAAAGGCTAGGAGTGAAAATGAAAAGATTTCACTACTTCAACAAGTTAGGAACTACAAAGAATATGAAGGTATTGACAATCATCTTGAATGTTAAAATGAAGATGAAGATTTGGATGATGCAATTGTCGAAAGCATTGCATGAAGGCAGTTCACTTATCTGCACTAGGTGTCTGTGCTGATTTTGTTCATTTAGTCGATCGTGTACATTGAATAAATTCTTCTGTCAATAAATGTGGGTGGCTGTCCATCGTGCTCGACAATGACAGGAAACTTGTGAGTGAAGCTTTTTACAGTGGAAAAGCCGTTGAACTGGGACAGTTTCATTCTCCTGACCTCGGAAGTCTGGGTCCAGTAGCACAAACAAACATCACAACTGAGGTCTCCCTTGGCTGCAGAAGGTGACCGTGACTTCTTCTATACTTCGTCATGACCTTTGCTTTCCACAGATCGTTGCACAGCCAGCTTCCTGGCCGTTGGATCTCACTGTAAGTTTCATCCACTCAGTCTGCCGGAGCTGACTTTGCATTCTAGAACAGGCATCTCCCTATTTCACTGGTGTATGGTGCTGGCTATCCTCACCTGGTTTAGCCTGCCTGTTGAAGCAGTGTGGCCACTCTCAAAGTTTTGAGCTAGAGGTGACAGCTGAGAGTCTGATGGGGATTAAAAGTGAATGGGCATCCATGGAATGGACATGACAAGCTCCTTCACCAGAAGTGCTACCACTCCCTGGATACCCCATACCTCGCCACTATCTAATTTGTTCCGTATTTCATTTAAATTTGTTACTCAGTTAAACAGTAGTTTATCTTTGTTATACCTTTTTGGCTCTTGCCATGAACCTTTGCCTAATTGGAGCAGCCGCTTACTTGAGCTAAAATGTACTGGTTCCGATGTGTCCCAATTAACAGGAATCCACTGCATTCCTATTTGAAAAGTTCTCTATTCAGAGAAAGCCTTGTTTGAAAGAACTTTCAACACAACATCAAATGGACTAAACCCACCACAGAGTGGATTTATAATTAAGCACAATTATCAATTACTCAGATGCCACATCCATCTGTGTTGCAACCATATGCAGATTAGATATTTATGATATATCCATGCCTTGTACAACAGCCATGGAATTTGTTCTCTGCTTGGTGGGGATAAGATGGGTGTTTGCTGTTTGAGATGGGGTGTGAGAGATGGCAGAGATGCAATGATGTATCTTTGAGTGGCATTTGAGAGTGTGGGTCTCTGAATGCATTTACAATATGTTGGTATATAAGACCATTCTTACCTCAGTTCCACCAGAAGTAAAAATTATATCTTGTGGGCGACCTCCAACCATCTGAGCTATGGTTTCTCTTGACCAAACTATCCATTCTTTGGCTTTCTTACCTAGTAACAAGAAAAATTGTTGCATGAACTTGTCTTTAATTTTTTAAAGTAGAATATATTCTGATTTGCAAGTTTAAATAGCACAAAATGTTAACCAACAACTTCAAAAATTTCTGTTTTCTTAATGTGTTTTCCAGCTTCAATGACAACAGTGGAATGAGAAAGTAAAATGGCCAGGAATAAAAAGGAACCATCTATTTTAATGAAGGAGTTCTCAGAAAAAGAAAAACATCTTATGCTACAGTGGGCTTTCTAGAGTTAACCGTTGTTTAAAGAAGATGATTTGTGAAGAGCATCTATGAGAAGTTCTTAATTCAGTGTTGAGGTCAGTAACTGCAATATCACATCTAGCAAGAAGTCAGGGTCTCATAGGGTATTCTGTGCATCAAAAATCTTGTACATGTACACTTTTATGAAAAGCTCTTTCCTTCAGTTAAAAGTTACTGAAAGGACAAGTCAAATTTCACCGGTACCCATTTTATTAGAAATAATATAATAGTTTCCATCAAAATTATGAGGAAGTTCAAGATAATCTTGATGGAAATTATTGATGGTGACAGAATATTTTGCACTTCAAGACTGCTTTATTCAGGTCACTGCCTTGAACTTCTTATACCATGCAAAGTAAAAGGGAATATGGCAGTCCTATGGTTTTCAAAGTAAGTAATAGCATTTGCACAATCGATAATAGTATACAAAAAAAATCAATTATATGAATCAAATATGTATAAATTCCAATCAGTTATGTACCATTGGAATAGTTTTTCAGAACATGTTCCTAGAGTTTTAAAATATATTAGTTTATTTATGGAAAAGGCAATGTACATCAAAATCAGACTAAAACGTCTGAACATAAAGGGCTGATGGGCTGCCTAATTCTACTATATTATATTGAGTCAAAGAGCACCACAGCACAGAAACAGAACATTAGCTATGCTTCAGTCCTCTGGCATCTCACCCATTGCCAAGGATATTTTACACACCTCTACCAAGGCTCCTGCAATTTCTGTACCAGCATCCCACAAGGTAAGAGGGGACACCAAGCCAGGGACTGGGGACAAATCCACCCTATTTTGCCTCAAAACAGCAAGCATCTTCTCTGTAATCCAGATACAGTACATAACCTCACTACTATCTTCCCTTAGTTTATAGACTCTGTGCCCATTTCCCGAGTAGAGAGCCGCAAAAAATCCATTTAAGATTTCTCCTATCTCATGCATAGATGACCTCCCTGATCTTCAGGGGACCAATTTTGTCCCTCGCTATCCTTCTGCTCTTAGAAGTATCTGCAGAAACCCTTTGGATTCTCCTTCGCCTTGCATGCCAGAACAACTTAGTGCCTTATTTTAGTTCTCCTGATTTCCCTCTTGCATTTCTTATACTCCTCAAGCACATCATTCATTCCTTGCTGCCTATACCTGCTATGTACTTCTTTTTTGTTCTTAATCACGATCTCAATCTCTCGAAAACCAAGATTCACTAAACTTGTTAGCCTTGTATTTTACTCCAATAGGAACATACACACTCTGTACTCTCAATACTTTGCTTGTGAAGGTTTCCCACTTACCAACATCTCTTTGCTAGAATACAACCTATCCCAATCCACACCCACCAGATCCTTTCTGATGCCATCAAAATTTGCCCTTCTCCAATTTTGAATCTCAACCCCAGGTCATCCTTCTGCATAATTATTTGAAACTAATTATGATCACTAGATCCAATGTGTTCCCCTATACAGACTTGTTATCTGCCTCGTCTCATTCCTTCTATATTTTAAGGAAACTTGCCTGAACACATTTGACAAACATTTAGTCGGAGAGTCTCAGCCAATATGTGGAAAGTTAAAATTACTTCATATCACAATCTTATTTTTCTTGCAACTGTCTGCTAACTCTCTACAAATTTGCTCCTTCAGATCCTTCTATTATGTGTTCTACAATATAATACCATCAACATGATAAACCCCTTTCTTATTCTTCAGTTCCACCCAGTAGCTATAGTAGAAAAGCTCTCAAGTCTGTCTTGTCTGAGCATTGCTGTGACATTTTCTGCGGCAAGTAATGGCACCTCTGCTTTTATTATTTTCCCCTTGATCATACCTAAACAATGGAACTCTGGAACAGTGAGCTGCCAGGGCTGCTCCTCCAGCATCAAGTCTCACTGATGGCTACAATATCATAATTCTACATGCTGATCCATGCTTTAAGCTAATCTGTGTTACCTCCAAAACTCCCATCAGATAGATTTCATATACTTGAAAGCTTGGGAAAATGAACTACAATCTGCTTCAAGAGATCATCAAAACATGGATTATTCAATTTCAAAGCAGAAACCCTATTTCTCTTGCCATGGATGCCTAACATCTCCAGCATTTTATGTTTTGAATATGTGTGATCTGATACATCCTGTCAGAGGTCACATAGGTGTGTTTGTATGCACAACATACCTGCAGCATATGAACTGCTGGGATTTCCCCAGGCCTCGTGCATGGCTTCAGTAATAGTCTGGATTACTTCACTCTCCATAGGCGTAGTTGCATTATAATCCATGTAAATACTGTTTTAAAAGCAAAAATATTATTTCAACTATTCCACATCCTTCAACTCATGGGACTTAATGGCAAAAAGAAATGACTGTTCATACCTTTTATATTTGTATGCTGTAACACTTACTTCTTATTCACAGTTATTTTGTAAATAACACTATTCTTTGCATTTCTGCTTAGATGCTAACTGCATTTCATTGGCTTTGTATCTGTATTCGGCACAATGACAATAAAGTTGAATCTAATCTGATCTAATCTAATCTAATATCTAAGATTTATCACGAGCTTGGATAGTTACTGGTGAAAGTGGCTGCATGGGGCCATGGTTTGATTACTATCTTTCAGGCTTGTAGCCTAGATCCAGGTCTATCCTAGACTTAGGAGGTGAAGCTCTCTTCCTCATAAAGTGGACTCATTTATTGAACTCGTATTTTATGCTTTCATTCCTTGCACTTCAGTATAAATCCAACAGAGGTACACTAATAACTATCTCTTGACTAAAATTCCAAATCATTCTAGGGAAGAGGTTTCAATCCAATTAAATAGGGATATTTCATAGCTGCGACTGGCCCAGTAGTAAATCTGGTTTTATTCAAGCCTAAAAAGTGGATGGCATAGGTGACACAAATTTGGTGTTGCAATACATGGAGAGTAGTCAGCAAATTATAGGAAGTCAGCAAGAATTTTTAAGATGGTAAATGGAGCGGCATAACTCTTGGTTGGAAAGAAGACAAAGTAAAAGCAGAGAAGCAGGAGAGTGGTCTGGTGAGGGATCGTTTTAGGAAGTTTCACAGTTGCTGTCAAATCGTTGTGCACTTTCTAGAACCTGAACTTACTTTTGACTGGTTTGGTTTCTTGATAAAGAGTTAAAGCACACAATTCAAGTGCAAGCAGTTGGATGCGTGGCTGGCAGATCCTGTAGCCTGTTACTTCAATCCACAATTTTTCGGTAACCTCTTTAGCTTGGATGTCAAATTGGAAGAAGTCAGTAAGACATTTTTAGAGGTGAGTAAATAGGATATCCCTCTTTTGGTTGGAAAAAAATTTAAAAGATAAACAAATTAGGACTTTGAAAACATTATTTCATTATTGGTAAGTAGCATTATCTATTAGATAGTGTGCAACAGATTATAGCAAGAACAGGCAGGAGATAAGGCTTAATCAAAGCCAGTGGCATGAGTTACAGGGCAATAGAGACGTGGTGCAGTTAAAAAAGAAAGCAACAAATAGCGGACTGAGAGTCTGACGAAGGGTCTCGGCCCGAAACTTCGACATCGCTTCTCCCTATAGATGCTGCCTAGCCTGCTGAGTTCCACCAGCATTTTGTGTGTGTTGTTTGAATTTCCAGCATCTGCAGATTTCCTCGTGTGTGGACTGAGAATGTTGTATTTGAATGCACGTAGCATAAGAAATAAAGTGGACGATCTTGAAATTCAGCTACAGATTGGCAAGTATGACATTGTGGCCATCTCTGAAACTTGGCTAAAGGATGGCGGCCATTGGGAGCTGAATGTCTAAGGATATATGGTGTATCGGAAAGATAGGTTAGTTGGCAGAGGGGGGTGGTGTGGCTCTGTGTATAAGAAATAATATTAAATCATTGGAAAGAGATGACATAGCATTGGAAGGTGTAGAGTCTGTATGGGTTGAGTTAAGAAATGGCAAGGGTAAAAGAACCCTAATGTCATTTGTAGACAGGCGTCTACACAGCAGCTGGGATGTGGATTACAAATTACAGCAGGAGATAGAAAAGGCATGTCAGAAAGGCAATGTCATGATAATTGTTGGGGATTTTAACATGAAAGTGGATTGGGAAAACCAGGCCAGTACTGGACCTCAAGAGAAAAAAAATTGTAGAATGTCAAAGGGATGGCTTTTTAGAAAAGCTTGTTGTTGAGCACACTAGGAGATAGGCTGTGTTGGATTGGGTGTTGTGTAATGATCCAGAGGTGATAGGAGAGCTTAAGGTTAAGAAACTCTTAGGAAACAGTGAACACAATATGATCGAGTTCACTTTGAAATTTGAGCGGGAAAAAAATAAAATCTAATGTGCTGGTATTTCAGTGGAATAAAGGAAATTAAAATGGCATGAGAGGGGAACTGGCTGAAGTTGACGGGAAAAGGACATTTGCAGGAAGGACAGCAGAGCAGCAATGGCTGGAGTTTCTGCAAAAAATAAGGGAAGTGCAAGACAGATATATTCCAAATAAGAAGAAATTTTCAAAGGGAAGAAGGACACTACCGTGGCTGACAAGTGAAGTCAGAGCCAAAGTAAAAGCAAAAGAGGAGTCAGCGGGAGACGCTCATGGAGTGAGTACTGTTTTAGACTCGCTCCATAACCTTTACTTTTTTTAACCTTTGATCACCTTTATCCAACTTATTTTTACCTACACCAAAAGTTTTTTGCTATTTTTTGAACTTATTGTTAAGAGTTTATTGTGAATTTCTGAAGATATGCAAACAGAAATGTCTCTTAGATCTAAAGAACGAGAACCTGGGCGCAATCTGAATGGTAATGGAAAGAAGCAAGCTCATCCGCAACACACTCAATTAACTTATGAATTGTTTATGGAGGTTTTGGATAAAAAATTTGATGAACTACAACAAATTTTTAAACAAGATATAAAGGCTTTTCAAGATTATATGGTTAAGACGGATTCAGTAATTAACCAGCAGCAAGTTCTTATCGCATCTCTGCAAGAAAACGCTCGGAAACGAGATTTGACTATTGAAAAACTGCAACAGAATTTAATTTCGACCACTAAACTGGTGGAAACACTCAAAGCCAAGAGTGTCGACTTTGAGAATCGGTCCAGAAGACAGAACCTACGTATACTTGGTCTCCCAGACGGCTTAGAAAAAGATGACCCTTCAAAATATTTTGCTCAACTATTAAAAGAAGCGTTTCCGTCGATTTTCCCAAATAATCCTCCATTATTGGATTGCGCACATAGAATTCGGCGTCGATCATCGAGTGCTACAGCTAAACCTTCGGTTGTAATTATCCGGTTTCATTATGTACACGACAAAGAACAACTTATTCGTGCAGCTCGGCGGGCAGGAATGGTTAAATTTCAAGATCACTATTTCCGTTTGGTTGAAGATTTTAGTCCTGAAGTTATGAAAAAAAGGCTTCTTTTTAAACCGCTGATGTCTGAATGTTATGAGAAAAATCTAAAACCTGCGCTCTTATACCCTGCGAAGCTTAGAATCTCTCCGCCAAATGCTCCACGCCAGATTTTCTTTTCAACATCCGAAGCGAGAAGTTATCTGGAGGAGAACTTCCCTACTGCTACAGACACCAGTTTCTAATAATTGAATGATTCTGATTGTGTAAGATGGTTCTCGATTTCTTAAACCAGATTTAGCCTCTGGTTATTGGTGTAGGTTTATCCTATACTTTATATTTAAGTTAAAGTGTGTTTTCATCATATTAATTGCTCTGTTTTATACACTTTAACCATTATACTACATTTTTGACTATTATTTTTGTTCCTTTGAAGGTATATTTTTAACCCTTCGATGGTGAATTCTTTTTTATTAAGATGGTGGTTTTTTGAAAAATATTTTTGGTTTTGTTTAAGATAGCGTTATTTTTCTCTCGTCTTCTTCCTACAATGCATCGCTTATCATAGCTTAAATATGTTTTGTTTTGTCTGGGCTATAGCCCGATTTATAAGCTTTTAGTGACTATATTCTTTTTTTTTACAACTAACTATATTAAGAAGTATGGTTTTTAATATGGTGACTTTAATTTTTAAAGTCGGGGTGGTTTTTTTTAATATATATCCTTTATATACGGAGTGGTCTTCCGCTGACATGGGGGTAGAGTTAATCTCATATTTTCCTTTTTCTAGCCATATTTTGGCGTTTTCGCATCTTTTTCTTGTAGGGGTGGGGTTTAGTTTGTTTTCTAATTCTATTTTTTTTCACCAGTTTGATTTAGTTTTTTCATTTGGGCTGTTTTTGAACTTCAAATATGTCTGCATTGTCGTCACTTCCGGGTCCGCTCTTTATTTTTGTTCCTCTTCCGGGTGCATGAGTTTATAATTTGGTTAACCCTTTCTATACCAAAGGGTTGATTTTAGAATTATGGCTCAGACCATTAATTTTGTGTCTTGGAATACTAATGGTTTAAACCATCTGATTAAACGAAAGAAGATTTTCAAAGTATTCCAAAGACTTAATGCTCATATCATTTTTGTACAAGAAATTCATGTGAGGAAGGAGGACAAATATCGCTTTTTTAGGTCTTGGCGGGGTCAACAGTACCATTCGAATTCGAATGCCAAAGTAAAAGGAGTTTCAATTTTTATTGACTCCTCTATTGCATTTGTTCAACACGATATCTTTTCGGATCCCAATGGTAGATTTTTGTTAATTACGGGTTTACTTTGTAATAAAAAGGTTGCTTTGGTTAATGTTTATGCTCCAAATGTGGATTGTCCTGATTTTTTTAAGTCCTTATTTACTTCTTTACCCAATCTAAATGAATATGTTAATAATGGGTGGTGACTTTAATTGTTGTTTAAATCCTTTGATGGATAAATCTTTATCTATTCAGACTTTACCCAATAAGTCGGCCACTTGTATTAACTCCTTTTTGACTGATAATGGGGTTTTTGATGTTTGGAAATTTCGACATCCTAATGACAGAGTTTTCTTTTTTCTCACATGTTTATCATTCTTATTCGAGAATTGATTATTCTTTTATTGACTCTTGTTTTATTCCATCGGTAATCGGTTGTAATTACGATATTATAGCTATCTCTGACCATGCTCCATTAAAACTTTCTATTAAATTTACGGATACAGTTTCTAATGCTAGACAATGGCGATTTGACTCTACCTTACAGCAAGATCCGGACTTTATTAAATTTATGAAGGAACAGATCGATTTCTTCTTTTCAACTAATTCCACGGATGATAATTCTTGCGTAACACTTTGGGACACTTTTAAAGTGTATATACGTGGACAGATTATCTCTTATCCGTTGGTTTGAGAAAACGCATTAAGAAGGAAACTCTGTTATTGGTTGATAAAATTAAAGAGATTGATAAGAAATATTCGATCACTCCGAGTAAGGAGCTTTACAAACAAAGGGTTGAACTTCAAATGGAACATAGTTTATTACTTACATCTCCGATTGAAAATCAATTAATGAAAACCAGATCTGATTTTTATATACATAGTGATAAATCAGGTGAACTGTTAGCTAGTCAGTTGAAGAATGCTTTGGTTAAATGTCAAATCACTAAGATTCGTCAGCAGAATGGGGATTTGTCAGTTAACCATGATGAGATAAATAAGCCATTTCAAGAATTTTATACCTCCCTGTATCAATCTGAATTCCCTCAGGATCGTAATACCATGTGTGATTTTCTTGGGAAATTAAATTTCCCAAGATTATCATCCGATGATCTTTCAATATTAGATACTCCTATTACGGACGCAGAAATCAAAGGGGTTATTTCCTCAATGAATTCTGGGAAAGCACCAGGTCCAGATGGGTATACAGTAGAATTTTTAAAATGTTTTTCCACTACTCTTTCTCCTTGGTTATGTAGGGTTTTTGAGGAAGCAATTAGATTGGGGAATTTGCCACAATCATTTTATAGAGCTTCCATTTCTTTAATATTGAAGAAAGATAAAGACCCTACTGACTGTGCATCCTATAGACCAGTATCTTTATTGAATGTAGACTCCAAGATTTTTTCCAAGTTACTGGCATCCAGGTTGGAGAAGGTATTGCCCCAAATTATTTCAAAAGATCAAACCGGTTTTATTAAAAATCGCTATTCTTTTTTCAACGTTAGATTACTGAATATTGTTTATACTCTACATTGCACTTCAGAATGCGTGATTTCATTAGATGCGGAGAAAGCATTTGATAGAGTTGAATGGCCTTACTTATTTAATGTGTTGGAGAAGTTTAATTTTAGTCCGACATTCATTTCTTGGATTAAACTGATTTATCACACTCCAGTAGCCTCAGAGTTTACTAATAATCAAAGAACTCCCTTTTCTCGTTTATTTCGGGGCACTAGACAAGGATGTCCTCTTAGCCCATTACTATTTAACATTGCTTTAGAACCTTTGGCAATTGCCATCAGAGAATCACAGGATATTTTGGGTATTAATCGTGGGACAGACATTCATAAGTTATCTCTGTATGCAGATGATTTATTATTATTCATTTCTAATCCTGAGAAATCTATTCCAGCAGTTCTATCATTGTTGGCTCAATTTAGTGAGTTTTCTGGGTATAAGTTAAATCTTAATAAGAGTGAATTGTTTCCTTTGAATAGACAGGTCCCAATATATGGAAATTCACCTTTTAAATTAGTTAATGACTCTTTTATTTACTTAGGGATTAAAATCACAAAAAACCATAAAGATTTGTTTAGGTTTAATTTTTTACCCTTAATTGATCAGATTAAAGGCTTGTTTACTAAGTGGTCACCATTATCTTTATCTCTAATAGGCAAGATTAATGCGATTAAGATGGTTATTTTACCTAAATTTTTATATATTTTTCAAGTAGTACCAATTTTTATTCCGAAATCTTTTTTTACTGATGTTGATTCAAAAATTTCCTCATATATATGGCAGAATAAAAATCCCAGGTTAGGTAAAATATATTTACAGAAGACAAAGAAGGAAGGTGGGTTAGCATTATCTAATTTCAGATTTTATTATTTGGCAGTTAATATTAGATATTTGTTATGTTGGTTGAAAGACTGGGGTGGATCCTTTGGCCCTCATTGGGTGAGTTTAGAAATTAAATCGGTACCAGGTTATGCTCTGGGTTCTATTTTAGGGACTTCTCTCCCTTTTGCTCTTTCTAAATTGCCGAAACGAATTGACAACCCGATAGTTAAACATACTTTACGTATGTGGTTTCAATTTTGGAAATTTTTTGGGTTGACTCAATTCGTTTTAAATAGTCCTATTTGTACCTAATTGCTTTTTCTACCCTTCTATTATAGATCAAGCTTATTCGGCTTGGAAAACTAAGGGATTACTAAGATTTTCTGATTTGTTTTTGGACAATTGTTTTATGTCTTTTGAGCAATTATCTAATAAATATAATTTGCCTAGATTTCATTTTTTTAGATATTTACAGATTAGGCATTTTTTAAGTACTGTACTTCCTACGTTTCCAAATGTTGTGCCATATTCCATATTTTGTGCCATATGCCATGTTTCCATTGCCATGTTTCCATATTTTGGAGAGTTTGTTTGAATTAAACCCTTTTCAAAAAGGGCTTATATCAAAACTTTATAATATAATTATGAAGATACATTCAGAGCCCCTTTATAAATCCAAAAATGATTGGGAAAGAGAGCTTAATCTTATTATTCCTATTGAGAATTGGGATAGAATTCTTCAATTAGTTAATACCTCTTCGATATGTGCCAAACATTCATTAATACCATTTAAGGTTGTACATAGGGCCCATATGTCCAAGGATAAATTAGCTCATTTTTATTCTTATATAAATCTTATTTGTGATAGATGTCAATTTGAAACTGCATCTTTAACTCATATGTTTTGGTCATGTCCGCTTTTGAAAAAATATTGGAAAGATATTTTTGATATTATCTCTGCGGTTTTGAATATTGATTTACAACCTCATCCTATTACCGCAATTTTTGGTTTACCAATGATGGACTCACTGCATTTATCTTCTTCCGCCTGCTGAATGATTGCTTTTCTAACTCTGATGGCTAGAAGATCTATATTGTTTGTTTTTTTTAAAACTTTTTTTATTGCATTTTTAAGTAGTTACAAAGTGAAGTATGAAAAAACAATGTATATAACCCTTACCCCCTCCCCTTAACCCCTCCCCCCTGACTGCCCTATAGAAAAAGAAAGAAAGAAGAAAGAATGCCTGGTTGTTGGAAGATCTCCACATGCTCCATGGAATTCGTAATAACTTTAATATGTATATTTATTTCTTTCCCCTAATAACCAATTGTTTCATCTTCAGAGCATCTATATATTTAATCCTGTCTTTTGTAAATAAGGGCTCCAAATTTTCAGAAATGTTTCATATTTATCTCTTAAATTATAAGTAATTTTTTCTAATGGAATACAGCCATAGATTTCTTTCTTCCAAGAGTCTATACTGTTGAATTGGAAGGAAATTAATCCTCCCACTGTATTTAATTGGTTCTCTCAGTCTATGTTATGTTTAAATTTAGAAAAAATTAGAAGTGGTGTATTTGATACTTCTATTAAATTTGAAAAGATATGGAGACCATTTATTCAATATTTTCATATGATGTATTATGACCCTGTTTCAAGCCTATTTGATTTTCCAGTTTTAATTTTATATATGTTGAGAGGATCGGAGTTGATGACATTGATGATTATATATTCTTGTGAGATATTATAAACAGCCCTTTTTTTTCTCTTTTTCTAGTTTTTTTTTCTTTCTTTTTTGCTTCTTTTTTCTTCTTTATTAGCTATTAGATTAGTAGGTTAGTTAATTTGCATAATATTTTTTTCTTTTTTCTGTTTTTTATATTATATATTATGAAATATCTAGATTTACCATGTTAATACATATACTGTATGGTTCATGTTTTGGTAAACTCATTTATACTGTAACCATTGCTTATGTATTTTTTTATGTGTAATGGGATTTTGTATGTTTGTAATCCCTTTATCAATATATCATTTGTATTTTGTTCATATTATTAATTATAATAAAAAGATTGAGAAAGAAAGAAAAGCAAAAGAGAGGGCATACAAGGAAACAAGAAGATAGAGGATTCAGAAGCTTTTAAGAACTTGCAGAAGGAAACTAAGAAGGTCATTCAGAAGGAAAAGATGAATTTTGAGAGGAAGCTGGCGACTAATATCAATGGAAATATTTAAAGCTTTTTTAAGTATATAAAGGGTAAAAGAGAGTCGAGGGTAGATATAGGACCAATACAAAATGACACTGGAGATATTGTAATGAGAGATCGTAGAGGAACTGAATGTGTATTTTGCATCAGTCTTCACAGTGGAAGACGTCTGCAGTATACTGGACATTCAAGAGTGTCAGGGAAGTGAGGTTAATGCAATGAAAGTTACGACTGAGAAGGTGCTCGGGAAGTTTAATGGTCTGAGTGTGGATAAATCTCCTGGACCTGAGGGAATGCACCCTTGGGTTCTGAAGGAAGTAGCTGGAGAGATTGCGGAGGCATTAACGATTTTTCAAGAATTGATAGATTCTGGCATTGTACCGGATGACTGGAAAATTGCAAACGTTTCTCTGCTATTTAAGAAGGGTGGAGGGAGCAGATAGACCTGTTAGTCTGACATCAGAGGCTGGGAAGTTGTTGGAATCGATTGTTAGGGATAAGATTATGGTATACCTGGAGGCACATGACAAAATAGGCCATTGCCAGCATGACGCTGCTTAGCAAGATGCCTGTGGAATTACAAGGAAGTTACTAGTGCGGGTGGAGCATTAGCCGGTTGGCAGAAAACAGACAGTGGGAATAAAGGGCTCCTATTCTGCCTGGCTGCTGGTTATCAGTGGAGTTCCACGGGGGTCAGTGGACCGTTACTTTTTATGATGTACGTCAATGATTTGGACTACGGTATTAAGGGATTTGTGGCTAAATTTGCCGATGATACAGATAGGTGGAGAAGCGAGTAGTGCTGAGGAAACAGAGAGCCTGCAGAGAGACTTAGATAGTTTAGGGGAATGAGCAAATGGACAAAGAAGTGGCAGATGAAATAACATGTTGGAAAGTGTATGGTCATGCACCTTGGTGGAAGAAATAGACAGGCAGACTATTATTTAGATGGGGAGAGAATTCAAAATGCAGAGATGCAAAGAGACTTGGGAGTCCTTGTGCAAGATACCCTAAAGGTTAACCTGCAGACTGAGTCAGTTGTGAAGAAGGCAAATGCAATGTTGGCATTCATTTCTAGAAGTATAGAATATAAGAGCCAGGATGTGATATTGAGGCTCTATAAGGCACTTGTAAGACCACATTTGGAGTATTGTGTGCAGTTTTGGGATCATTATTTTAGAAAGGATACACAGACATTGCAGAAGGTTCAGAGAAGATTCACGAGAATGATTCCAGGAATGAGAGGGTTACCGTATGAGGAAAGTCTGGCACCTCTTGGGTTGTATTCCCTGGAGTTCAGGAGAGTGAGGGGGGAATCTCATAGAAACATTCCAAATGTTAAAAGGCCTGAACAGATACAATATGGCAACATTATTTCCCCGTAGGGGTAGGACAAGAGGGCACTACTTCAGGATTGAAGGTCGCCCTTTTAGAACGGAGACGCACAGAAATTACTTTAGTCAGAGGGTGGTAAATCTGTGGAATTTGTTGCCACCAGCAGCTGTGGAGGCCAAGTCACTGGGAGTATTTAAGGCAGAGATAGATAGGTTCTTGATTTGCCAGGGCATCAAAGGGTATGGGTGAAAGCAGGGGACTGGAATGACTAGTTGAAGTGGATCAGCTCATGACGGAATGGCGGAGCAGACTGGATGGGCTGAATGGCCTACTTCTGCTCCTAATTCTTATGATTTTATTATTAATTCCACACTTCCCTGTAAGTAGCAAAGAATGGTAAAGGAGGTGTATGGCATGATTGCCTTCATCACTAGGGGCATAGTCTATACAAGGCAGGAAGTCATGCTGCAGTTGTATGAAACATTGTTTAGGCCACCCTTGGAGTATTGCATGTGTGTTGGTAGCCCCCAATACAGGAAGGACATGAAAACTTTGGAGACAATTAAGAAGAGATTTGCTAGGCCAAGATGTCGCCTGGGTTAGAGGATTTTAGCTACAAGAAGTTGGTCAAAATTGGATTGTTTGGAACACTGGAGATTGAGGGAAGACCTGATAGATGTTTCTAAATTTACGAGACGCACAGATAGACAAACAGAATCTTTTCCCAGGGAAAAACTGTTAAATACTAAAAGGCAGAACTTTCAGCTAAGAGGTAAAAAGCTCAAAGGAGACATACTGTCTTTTTTTTAAAATACAGAATCTTGTAGGTGCTTAGAACGTGCTGCCAGAGCAGGATGAAAGCAGATACGATCGTTAAGCCACTTTATGAATATACAAGGAATGTAAGGGAATGGATCATGAAGGGAGAAGAGATTTGTTTAACTAGGCGTTATGCTGACACAAACACTGTGGGCTGTAGGACCAGATCCTATGCTGTAATATTTGAACTTCCATTGCAGATATATAGTATAGTAATCAGATTTCACTACGTTCCTTTTGCCTGATCACATAGCAATCCCTCACAATATTTCCCTATGATCATACTTACTATTCAGATGAGGAGTTACGTATTTTCTGCATTCCTGCTGTCTTCTGACAATCTTTACTAGATGATGGTACATCTGTTAGCATGATGCATGCATTTCATTGCATCGCTTAGCACTTCATAGATAACTTAAATTGCTGCAAAACACATGCAAAAAAGTCAAATCCATAAACCAAAGTGAATTATTTACAAACAAAATGATAAAATGCTGAAAAGGTAACTGATACCATCAACACAGATTTTGATAGAAACTTCTGAGCTCAGCATGTCCAGTGAACAGCTAGTAAAAGGTTTCATTAGCTGCCTCCACATATAATGACAATGCCCAGAATATTGTTGCAAAAAGCAAAGTTGAAGCATGTGAAATTAGACAGTAGTAGCAAGTTAATCATTTGTCTTGCTCACTTCTTGTCAACCACATCATCACAGGTACCAATCTTCAATAAATTCAATAAATCACTTGCAATGTCATAAATCAGTACAGGTGTTCCCTGTTTTTCGAACATTCGATTTACGACACCTCGCTGTTACAAAAGACCTGCATTAGTTACCTGTTTTCGCTAACAGTAGGTGTTTTTACTGTTTGCAGCCAAGCTCCTCCCCCGGAACTGCATTCTAGCCGGCATTGCTTAAACACATGCTGGTGAGCATCTGTGCTTTATGTCGATTTATTTTGTGCATCCGTTAGCAAGATGAGTTCTGAGGTATTGGAAAAGCCTAAAAGAGCTCGTAAGGGTGTTACACTTAGCGTAAAACTAGACATAATAAAGCGTTTTGATTGTGGTGAACGAAGTAAGGAAATAGTGAGTTTGGCTCAGGGTTTGTAGAAGTTGACGAAGATGATGTTGAAGAGGTTTTGGCATCCCCTGACCAAGCACTGACAGATGAAGAGCTAATGAAGAGGAAAGGATAACAATTGAAACCAAACACAGTAGCGAACTGCCTGAAAGTGAAGTCGTTCAGGAACTGAACGTGAAGCAATTGCGTGAGATTTTCGCTGCGATTGACAATGCTGCAATGATTGCAGAAAAGTACGACTTTAATTCTGAAAGGGTATGTAGGTTTAGGGCAGGTTTGCAGGATGATTTGAATGCTTAAAAATGCACGAGGCTAAGCAGTCAAGCATCCTGTTGTTTTTCAAGCCTTCCACATCAGCCACAGCAGACGACGAAACTCGACCTTCGACATTGAGGCAGGCAGTCATAGAAGAAGGTGACCTGCCTGCCCTGATGGAAACAGACGACGATGAGATGACACCCCAGTCTCCTCTACCTCCCACCACCCCAACCTCCGACGACTCAGCCTAACGCACCACCATCAGTGTGCTCACTGTCTTCCCGATTCCAGTAAGTGAAACTATACTGGATGTACATTATTTCTACTTTATATAGGCTGTGTATTTTTATGTGTTATTTGGTACGATTTGGCAGCTTCATAGCTTAAAGGTTACTGGAAAGAGTGCTTCTGCCAAGAGATTTCTGCTACGGTGAACAGTGCTGCAATAATTGCAGAAAAGTATTCCTACTTTATATAGGCTGTGTATTTATCAGACCTTTCCTGCTTTTACTATATGTTACTGTTATTTTAGGTTTTGTGTGTTACTTGGCATGATTTGGTAGGTTATTTTTTAGGTCTGCGAACAGTCACAAATTTTTCACATATAAATAAATGGTAATTGCTTCTTTACTTTACGACATTCCGGCTTACGAACCATTTCATAGGTACGCTCTACCTTCGAATAGCGGGGGAATCCTGTATATGAACTGGATACAGCAAAGTCAATGAACTGTGACAATGTTCTTGGCTGAAGATTTGTATTCCAGAATTAACTGCTTCTTTAAGTGACCCAGTACAGGATAGCGACAAAACCAAAAACAGAAAATTGTTTTCATGTATCCTATTCTCATGCAGTAAGCCTAAGGACCTGTTTCTATGTTGTGAGATTCCATAATGACAGGTGCTCAGTTCCATTCGCCATTTGTAACATTCATTGTACAAATACAGTTCATTCAACACAACCGGTCTCTGCCAGTGGCAGAACTCCATTCAAGCTTCCTCTCATCTTTTCTATGTAAACCTACTATAATAACTACTTTAAACAACACACACAAAATGCTGGTGAAACACAGCAGGCCAGCAGCATCTATAGGGAAAAGCGCTGTCGACGTTTCGGGCCGAGACCCTTCATCAGGACTAACCGAAAGGAAAGATAGTAAGAGATTTGAAAGTAGTGGGGGGAGAGGGAAATGCGAAATGATAGTAGAAGACCGGAGGGGGTGGGATGAAGCTAAGAGCTGGAAAGGTGATTGGCAAAAGTGATACAGAGCTCAAGAAGGGAAAGGATCATGGGATGGGAGGCCTAGGGAGAAAGAAAGGGAGAGGGGAGTACCAGAGGGAGATGGAGAACAGGCAGAGTGATGGGCAGAGAGAGGGAAAAAAACAAACAACTAAATATGTCAGGGATGGGGTAAGAAGGGGAGGAGGGACATTAACGGAAGTTAGAGAAGTCAATGTTCATGCCATCAGGTTGGAGGCTACCCAGCCGTTATATAAGGTGTTGTTCCTCCAACCTGAGTTTGGATTCATCTTGACAGTAGAGGAGGCCATGGATAGACATATCAGAATGGGAATGGGATGTGGAATTAAAATGTGTGGCTTTCTCTGGCAGACAGAGCGTAGGTGTTCAGCGAAACGGTCTCCCAGTCTGCGTCAGGTCTCACCAATATATAAAAGGCCACACCGGGAGCACCGGACGCAGGTAAATTTGAGGGCAGGGTGAAAGTTGGAGGCAAATACCCTCCCCCTTTCTTTCTCCCTAGGGCTCCCGTCCCATGAACCTTTCCCTTCTCCAGCTCTGTATCACTTTCGCCAATCACCTTTCCAGCTCTTAGCTTCATCCCACCCCCTCCAGTCTTCTATCATTTCGCATTTCCCCCTCCCCCACCTACTTTCAAATCTCTTAGTATCTTTCCTTTCAGTTAGTCCTAACGAAGGGTCTTGGCCCGAAATGTCGACAGCGCTTCTCCCTATAGATGCTGCCTGGCTTGCTGTGTTCCACCAGCATTTTGTGTGTTGTTTGAATTTTCAGCATCTGCAGATTTCCTGGTGTTTGCTGCATAATAACTACTTTCTTTCTCATGTTAGTCCATCCCCCCCCCCCCCTTAAATGCATCAGTTAAATTTGGTTCAAGCATTTCCTGTTCCACATTTTCCACTGTTGTTGGGCAAAAAAGTTCTCAATTCCCTGTTGGATCTCATGGTGACCTTCTTATTCTGGCAGCCCAAAAACAAAATTTTAAATAAGAAACAAAAAGAGTGAATGTGTTTGTCAGGGTGCCAATCAATTTGGCTGTTTTGTCCTGGAAAGTCTGCAGATACTGAAAATCAACTCTTAGCCCCTTAAAGCATGGAGATGTAATGCTTTTTCCCAATAATAAACTATGTCTTTCTTTTATCATTTCCTTACATAATTAAACACACAACAGTTATTGCTTTCTTTGAACCTGATAAGTGGTGCTTGTTTGTAGCAAAGAGAACAAGCCCTGCCAGACACGATACAAAAGACCTATTTCATCGGTATTGCAGATATTATCGGGCACAAAATGTTTGAAGCTAGTTGGGGAGTTCTGTAGATTTCCATGTTTACACTACCAGCACTACCTTTCTTGAATTTACTGTATGGTTGTTTCCTTCGAGCCAACCTTGCTTTAAAATCTTCGTGACCCAGCTTCTTGGCTAGCTTCTCCGACGTTTTTTTAAATATTGGTCCGGTGATTTCCACACCTCCTCCAATTACAATGGAAACCCACTAATTGATGGCCTCTTCAACATCCGGATTATCACGCTTTCACCGTTGAGATGTTTCCTGTTATCCCTGCGTAATGCTCATTCTTCTCACAGTAAACCTTGCGGAAGTAGAGTTCATCACTCCAGTTATCTCTGCCAGCTGATAAGCGGTGTTAGGCGGATGGTCCATTAGGGTAATTTTTATGGCTGGTGTCAGATCTTTTCGTGGCATCTTGGCAAGGGTCTCAAATTTGTTTTAAAGTGAAAATAAAAGCAAAATATTTTTTTTAAAAATCGCTGTTTTTTGAATCAGCGTCCTTCGGCCCAAATGGTGACTTAACACAAGCATACATAACCATTTGCTGGAAGCACGGAAGTGCACATTACTGACCGTCTCCTGCAACAAATGTTTGAGTGTCTCAAACAAACGAAGCGAATCCTGTCTATTTTCTCAATTTGTGTTTGTTCTTTGTCCCAAATAAGCTCTTGCCCCAATTAATCGCAATCCACTGTATATTGACGCTAAAACACTGCTGATATTTTACCTCCTCGTATGGATCAAGCCTTTGAACTATAAACACTTTACAGATTACAGTGTAAAGTTGCAGTTTTCGAAGTGACAAATTAAGTGTTTTTTTCCCCTTTGGTTAACAGAGCTGAGAATTCAGTTAAAGGTGCACACCAGGAGTTTAAAGGATGTTCGGAGGAGGCCCGGTACCGGTCCGGGAAGCCTGCCTAGCCACAGCCCGTCACCATCACAACCAGTACCCGTGCCCAGGGGCAAGGCCTGTCAACTGTAAATACACACGCACGGCAGTTCACTGGGGGCCCAGCCTGTTCGGTGTACTCACTCGTTACTGTCCGGTTTGATCCGCGGCCTTTCCTGCTCTGTGCGGCCCGCCTCTCCAGCAGGGCGCAAGCGCGCTCGCCTCCCGGGTCGGAAGCGGCCAGGGCGGGGGCGAGGATGGAGCCGCTCCGCTGGTCCTGGCGCCGGCACTCCATGCCCGCCGGTGAGACGAGCGAAGGGAAACGCGGAGAGTTCATGTTCCTTTAATTGGTGTCACTTCAACTTTAATTAAATAAAAGAATATTATACAGGAGCTAAGTGGGAACAGTTATTTTTGGAGTAGTCTACATCTGACATATGGAGTGTGGTTTAAAGACAAACTGCTCGGGGTACAGGACAGGTATATTCCTGTAAGAAGAAAGGACAATGTGACAAGGCAATGGAACTTTGTGGTGAATTTGGTCACGATGAAAAAGGAAATGTATGTAAGGGTTAAGAATTTAAAATCAAATGGAGTCTCTCGAAGATTATAAAGAAGCTAGAAAAGAACACAAGAAGAGAATTCAGTCAGCCCAGAGGGGTCATAAAAAGTTTTTGGCAAGTAATATTAAAGAGGACCCAAAGGCATTTCATACATACATGAAGATCAAGGTGATAACTGGGGCAGGGAAGGACCACTCAGGGATAAAGGCAGACATATGTACTTTGAGGCAGAGAATGTGGGTGAGGTCCTAAATGAGTACTTTGGATCAGTATTTACCAAGGAGAAGGACATGGAGGACAGATGTTCAGTGTGGAGTGTGCTAATTTTCTAAGGAATTTCAAGATAAAGTGGTTGTATTGGGCCTTGACCAATATTTTTTTTTGTTCCCTATAGCAAGCAGCAGGCGAGGTTTCAGAGGACTGGCAAGTAATTAACGTTGTTCCATTATTCAAGAAGGAAAATAGGAATATTCCTGTAAACAAGAGACCGGTGAGTCTTATTTTAGTAGCAGGGAAGTTCCTGAGGGTGTGAGGTGAATTCTTAGGGATAGGATTTATGAACATTTGGAAAATCATAGTCTAGTTATTGACTGTTAGCATAGCTTTGTGTGAGGCAAGTCATGTTTTACTAACTTGATTGAATTTTCCAAGGAGGTGATGAAGGTATAGCTGTGGATATTGTCTATGTGGTGTAAGGCTTTTGATAAGGTCCCTCATGGGAGGTTCATCCAGAAAACACAGTGTATTAGCATATTGGATTCAGCATTGGCTTGCTCATGAAAGATAGATAGTGATGTTCGATGGCATTTATTCTAGCTAGAGGTCTGTACATAGTGGTATTCCGCAGGGATCTATACTGTACTGGGACCTCTGCTGTACATAAGCAACACACACAAAATACTGGAGGAACTGAGCAAGTCAGACGTCATCTATGGAAATAAATAGTCTTTACTGATGATAAGTAGATTGATGGTTTTGTGAATAACATAGAAGACTGGCAAAGGATATAGTGGGTGAAGTCTAACTTGTCCAAATGTGAAGTGCTGCATTTTGGGAGATCAAATGTAATGGGACTGTATACTTTTAATGGCAGGACAGGTTGATGTGGAAACAGGGCTGGAATTTTCAGCAGTTTAACCCTGGCAGACATCATGGTTTCTAACATAGTGGTCTGCGTCATTAAGGCCTAATTATTTTATCTGATCCTGCCCTCTCATTAAGGCCACGCTTTCTCTGTTGTGAAGATGTTGTTTATTCTCACTGCTTTCTCTGTTTCACTGTAATTTTACTATGTAGGCTCAGACTCATTTTATCTGGCATAAGCGATATTCAAGAATAATTTTTAAATAAAATCAGAGAAATTTGGGGAAGATTTAATGATTAGGTAGGGGTGAAACATTTTTTAAAAATTCAAGTGTAATCACAATTAGCTGTGGTTGACAAGGAAGAGGAAATATTTTTCTTGACCAAGATTCTCAGTGAAGCACTCTGGTTCCGTCAGCTGCATAGGTCTAGGGAAGACAATCTCCAGCCCCTCCAAACGTGTGGGATTGAGATGCAAGCCCACCCCAAAACCCTGTTTGTGTGGATGCTGCATGATTCGTTACCCTGTTACAAATAAATACCATGATATAACAGACAGGACATTGCATACAATTAAATGATTTAGCTTTATAATACCTAATTAGACAAGGGTTAGTAAAGAAAAAGCAAGAAAGGAAAGGGAAAACACGAGGAAATCTGCAGATGCTGGAAATTCAAACATCACACACAATATGCTGGTGGAACACAGCAGGCTAGGCAGCATCTATAGGGAGAAGCACTGTTGACGTTTTGGGCCGAGACCCTTCATCAGGATTAACAGAAAGGAAAGATAGTAAGAGATTTGAAAGTAGTGGAGGGAGGGGGAAATGTGAAATGATAGGAGAAGACCGGAGGGGGTGGGATGAAGCTAAGAGCGGGAAAGGTGATTGGCGAAAGTGATACAGAGCTGGAGAAGGGAAAGGATCATGGGACAAGAGGCCTCAGGAGAAAGAAAGCGGCGGGGGGGGGGGGGGGGTGGAGCACCAGAGGTAGATAGAGAACAGGCAAACAACTAAATATGTCAGGGATGGGGTAAGAAGGGGAGGAGGGGCATTAACGGAAGTTAGAGAAGTCAATGTCCATGCCATCAGGTTGGAGGCTACCCAGCCAGTATTTAAGGTGTTGTTCCTCCAATCTGAGTTTGGATTCATTTTGACAATAGAGGAGGCCATGGATAGACATATCAGAATGGGAATGGGACGTGGACTTAAAATGGAAAAGAAAGAAAGGGGCCCATTTGAATGAAACAGTCTAACATGCACAAGTTGGAGCTCATGGTTTCCCCTTGGCCGATCCTCCTTCGATCTCCCCGGGCTTCATCGAATCATGGCCCTGCTCTGGGTTGAGTTCTATGACCTCTTCTCTCTGGCATCTTCTCCCTTCATTTCCCACCAAACAAAAGACCCAGCTCACACCAGTGTCAGGCACACAACCCAAAAAAACACTCCCTTCATTGGACAGCTCACGTTCCAAAGCACCCATTATCTCTGACCATAACCCAAACACTGCTTCTGCAGAAAGACCATTACGTTAGCAGTGAAGCCTTTCCCAGGGTGTTACACTCTCACCCCACCAAAATTAGTCATGTCTTCATGACATTGAGATAATTTTCCATCCCTTCATACAAAGCTCAAAGTCCAACCCAGGTGTAAATGGCTTGACATAGCTCACCAAGGCCATAGGTGCCACACACTGTTCCCCCCCACCCCCCAGTGCTACATAGGCCAGCCTACCTCGGAGTCTGCTGATTCTTTGAGACCTCCTTAGCCCATCGTCTACTTCTTCAGGTTCAGACATTCCGTGGGATACATCTGGTCTACCTGGCGAGGCCTCTCCCGGTCTACCACTCATGCTCTCCTTCAACTCAAATGCCTCTGCCACTTGGCTGAGCCGCACTTCATCCCTTCATGATCCCACTGAAACCCTGTCTGTCTACAGATAGTCCCTCCCAATTTCACCTGACACAACGTGAGAGGGGTTGGGAATCCCTTCCTCAATGAATGGGGAGTTAGCAAAAGGCAGCATATACCACACCCCCATTTCCTCATCCTCAAACTCCGTATCCCATTCAGGGGCAGGGGGGCAGTCTAACTTCTCTTGCTATTGGTCCTTCAGTCACTCCGTGTCACTGCAGCGTCCTCTTACTAGGGGTACGCTCCAGGTCGGGCTCTGGGTCAACTCGCACCTCTTGTCCCAGAGGCAGAAGGTGGTTCCGATGGAGAATCTTGACAGGCCCGTTCCTATCCTCTGGTTTCACCTGGAAAACTGGTATGCTTGGCATCTGACTCTCAACTATATAATGCGTAGACGCTCAGTGGACAGCCAACTTGTGCTTCCCAGGTAGCCCCAAATTCCTATGAGGACTCAGTCTCCCAGCATGAGTTAGGAGAACTTAACCTTTTGATCATACCTCCTCTTATTTCCTCGATTCTGCTTGGCAGCTGCGACCCCAGCTAATTCATAAGCCTTTCTCAGCTCCCTTCTCATATCACCCTATACTTCAGAGAAGTTTTCAGTGGTAGGTCTTCCTAGTCAGTCCCAAAACAAAGGTCGATGGGCAACATCACCTCACGCCCAAATATCAGATAATATGGCAAGTATCCAGTAGCTTCATTTCGTGTACAGTTGTAGCAGTGGACCAGATGTCCAATATGTGGACTCCACTTGTTCTTCTTGTCGATTTCCAAGTTTCCGAGCATGTCTAGCAAGGTCCAATTAAACCTCTTGGGCTGGGGATCATGCATAGCCTCCTTCTCTGCTATAACAATTCTTTAATGTGACTGCTGTGAGATTGGATGCAGATTGTGACAGAGAGTGGTCTTTGACACACAGACCCTTGTCATTCTGCTGTCATCGTACTGAGTGTGTGCACTTCAATATCTTCCCCCTGGTATATTCTACTAAAGGCTCCTAAAGAGTTTGGCTTTATGGTGCCTTTCCTGCCGTACATGGTGGAATATTCCATTTCATTAGTAATGGGGATGCGTAAATGTGTTGTGTTCTAATTCATATGTAGTTATAAGTTAACTCTGTGGGTAATTAAAGAAGCTATGGCCTGGTGCCTAAAAAGCAAATGGGCAGACCACTCTGAGTAGCAGGGAGAGAGAAATCGACCTGCCATACTGGACATAGTATGTAGCTATAATTGTTTTCTGCTAAGTATCTTATAAATATTGTTAGTTTTCATTTTGCTAATTTCACTAATATTTGTAAGTTTGATTCTTGATGCACCAGATAAACACCCTTGCATGAAAGTGCTAAGCAACTCTATCCATCTTTTCTTCGGTCAAAACCCACGTACATAACAATAATTCACATTCAGTTCTGTGTGATTGAATTTCAGAGGTTTTGTTCTCCAGTGTTGGGGTACAGCTACTCGGCATTAATGTCACAACATACATAATTTGAACTGCAACTACTGGTTGCAGTGCATATTTAGACATGAAGTACGCACACAGACTGACGACGTCCCTTGTGAAAGCTGATTTGGATTGCTGAAGCTGATCACATTTTCTGCCCAAATATGATTGCTGGCCATTCAAAGCGCTGTATAACTTTAGCTGTGCTACAATAGTGTTATGTAGCCCATAACAGGTTAAAAAGAACCAGCAGAAATGAACACACCTGGAGTCTGAGTCTTCCGTTATAAACTCTATTTTATTAGTAACTATATGAATAAAGTAATATAAAACAAGGTAAGGTAAACAGGTTAGCAAACTATATGCATATATATAGGTGAGTAAATAAGGTTCCCAAGCTTTGCCAGCTCAGCTGATTAGGTGATACAGTGTTACGGTGGTATGGTAAGTAATCAGATCAGTTCTGGAATCTGGTTTGAGTAGAGTTGGAGAGAGAGAGTTAGTGTTGGTTTCTCTTCCAATGCCGATGCCGACGTCAATCCTCCACGTCGTCCTCCTGCTCCCAAAACTTATTTAAAAGTCACCAACTTGTGATCACAGAAAAGGGGACCATTTCCACGGTAATGCTATCAACCCAAGCCAGGGCTGAAGACACCAACAGCATTCCACCGGTTACTCCTTTGTCCACACTGTGAGCAACATCCCCACCCTTGTTGTGGGCACACAATGCTCACCAGTGTCCTCCTTGCCTCTGGAGTTGTGTGCTTCCTGTGTGTCTCTGGTGTGTCTGATTAAGAAGTCGACTGACCTTGCATATATCTTCAAGTGCAGAACAGGAGCTGTCCATCATATAGCTCCGCCTTTCAGTTTCCAAGGCAATTCAGACTTTCTGTTGCTCTCTCTCCCAGAAATAGCACACAAGCTGTTCACTCCCTCTCTGTCTCGTTTAAAGGAACAGTCCACTTTAGAATAATCCTTCAGATCTCACCACACCTCTCTTCTTTTAGGAAAAATTTTGATGAAACAGCAACATTTTTGTCTTTACTATCGATTACACAGCTTAAAGCAATACATGCGTAATTATCAGTTAACATAGCAAAGCATTGCAAACTTAAACTTAGCACCTAGACAAACACTGCTATAATATTGTCAGTACCTTTCATGTATTTTACTTCCATGTCATATTCTTGCAAGATCAGACTCCAGTTAAGTAACTTTCTATTCTTATCCATCATTTTACCCAGAAACACTAATGGATTATGGTCCGTGTAAACCACAAGTGGTTTCTGCGCAGGACATATGTAGACATTGAAATGTTGCAATGCCAATGTAAAGGGGATTTCTTCTTTTTCTTTGTTACTGTGTATGTAATCAAAATGGCTTCTTTGTTTTGTTAAAAGCAGGAATGCTTCTTTGTTGCGAGAGAGTGCTGGAGGCTTATTTGGGTTAAAATTTACTGATAACGGGAATTGTATTCCTTTGTAAACCAATTGGGATTAATGTTGTTCTTTCTTCTGAGTCTGTAAGCTATTGTTGGCGGGCTTTTGGGGAGATCGGCGCGAGGGGGTGAGAGAGAGAGGACGCGATGCTGTAAACTGGGCGAGGAACGGACCCCAAGCAGGGGTCCGAGGCCAGGAGGTACTCTGAGGAGAGGGGATGAAGCTAGATGTACTTGGTTGACCACTTCGGATGGTCCTAAGCTGCGAGTCGAGGAGTTCGGAGGGGATCGAATGGTGGCCAAAAGACTTCAGTAATTGAGCTCCAACAGTTGTGCACGAAGTGGTTTGGACTTTGATAAGTTTTGTGCCTTTTCTTTATTTTTTTCTTCATATATACTGTATCGTTATTAATCACTTAGTTATAGTAACCTTTATAAATTGTACTCATTTAATCGCATATGGTGTACTGTCTGTTTTTGAGCGAGGCGGGGACATCACACAGCATCCACACCAGCTGATTACCCAGTTTGGCGGGGCCGAAGGCTGCTCCCCCTAGACGAGAATGAGCTGAGCGAGCCTGAGGCAACCCAGGGGGTTACACCAAAATGAGTGCTAGCAGTTCTTTTTCAACAATGGAGTAATTTTTCTGATGTGCATTAAATTTCTTTGAGAAACAATCTACTGGATGTTCAATTTCATCATCATCCTTTTGCAACAATACTGCCCCGGCAGCTTCATCACTAGCGTCTACCGCGATTGAAAATGGTTTATTGAAATCAGGTGCTTTGAGCACAGGGTGATAACACAGGATGGTTTTCAAGCAGTCAAGTACCTCCTGGCAGAGGTCATTCCACACAAACCTTTCACTTTTCCTTAGGAGTTTTGTTAGGGGGTGAGCGATGTCTGCGAAGTTCTTACAAAACTTACAGTAATACCCGACCATTCCCAAAAATCTCCGCAATGCTTTCTTGCCCGTCGGAATGGGAACCTCAGCAATAGCCTGAACCTTGGCCTACACAGGTGCCAGTTGGACCTGGCCTACTACATAGCCAAGATACGTGACAGTGGCATGGCCAAATTCTCTTTTAGCAATGTGTACAGTGAGATTTGCCTTTGACAGCCATTCAAGCAGTTTCTCTAAAGCTGAGATGTGCTCCTCCCAGGTGTTATACCATACAACCAACTCATCAATATAAGCCCCTGTATTTTCTAAACCTTGAATAACTGAATTCATCATCCTTTGGAATGTCCCTGGAGCATTTTTCATCCCAAGGGGTAAAACATTGTACTCATACATCCAGATGGTGTCACAAATGCAGATATTTCTTTAGCCCTTTCTGTTAAAGGAACACACAGTAACCTTTCAACAGGTCAATCTTTGTAAAGTATTTAGCCTTCCCCACTCTATCAATACAATCATCCACTCTTGGGATGCGATAAGCATCTGTCTTAGTTACTGCATTAACCTTCCTGTAATCAGTACAGAATCTCATACCCCCATCTGATGTAGGGACAATCACGCACGGTGACGCCCAGTCTGAAGTGGTTGGCCTAATTATGCCAGCTGTTAGCATGTATTCAATTTCTGGTTCAGCCATTTTATTTTTGTATTGGTTCATTCTGTAAGTTGCTGCTTAATGGGATCAACTTCGTCTACAATTACATCATGCATCGCAGCTGTACACAGTCTTGAAATGTCAGAGAATAAACCTTTATACTTGTTAAGCTCTTCAGTTGTTTTCGCTGCCTGGACTGCAAATGTTGAGTCTTTCCATCAAGATTTTTCAAAACATCAGAATTTCTGAGTCTTGTGGAAATTACAAGGAGTTCATCACAGTGATCTGGTATCCCAGTACCAGACACCACAATCTCCTCCATTGTCATAACAGTATCACAGGTGCAGGTTCGAGGTCATGATAACCCTTGATCCTATCTAATGTTCTAATAACAATTCAAATTATCAATTTTCTTAATTATTTCATATAGTCCACTAAATTTCACTTGAAGGGGGTTGGTAAGGAGAGGGAGCAGCTTCAAGACCCTTTCTCCCCCATGTTTCATGTTTATCTGAGAGCGCTGTAAATTCTGCTTTGCAAGGTCACAAGCCTTGTTAAGTCTGTCTCTGAATTCCAAAACATAACTAAGCACGCTCATACTTACATTCTGATTTGACCATTGCTCTCTGAGTAGGGTCAAAGGAGGCACAATGTGCTTAGCTCCCAATTCTTTAATTATCCCCTCGAATGTTTTCGCAGTAAAGTTACTGCCCTGGTCAGATTGGATTTCTTCAGGTAGACCCACCAGTGTGAAAAATTTTATAAGGACTTTTACCACAGACTTGCAAAAGTTCATAACATCCTTTCTTAAATTAGACCAGTAGAATTCCTTCATAATCCTGTTTACTATCTTCCTCACTCCAAAGTGTCCACCTGAAGGTATACTATGTGAGACATGTTTAAAATCTCAGCCCTGTAAACTTTCAGGACCACAACTCGATGTTCAATGGCCCAGTCCTCACTTGCAGGCACAGTAGGTGATCTCCACTTCCTCACTAACACCCCATCCTTAAGATAATATCCTACTGACTCTCTCTGAACCTCCTCTTCTGTGAGAGCTGTCTCCTTTAATGCAGCAATTTCAGAATCTCGACTTTGTTCTACTATAAATTCATCCCTGGTCAAGGTCAGACCTTTCTCATCCTTACTACCAAGATCCTGATGTAACAAGGAAGGTAGAAAAGTCTCTGAGAAATTCTCATAAATTAAATCCCTGTCTTTGCTAAATGCATCAGCGGCCCTTTTAGACATGCTTCGGGTCATTGCATGAGTGAGGTTCTCATCAGTATCTGTGCGTGGGTCATCAGCCACAAGCTTGCTTGTTAGCTGTACTGCTGAATAAATTTCACCCTGGATAAGTGCCAACCTCATGTTTACCAAACTCAGTACCATCACTAAGCTTACAAAGACCATGTTTACATTATGAACATTTCCAAATAATCTATCTGTCCTGTTTCTGCAACTTTTAGCTCGACTCGTCTCCATAGTCATGCAGACAGGTGGCCTCGCAAAACCAAAACAATCTTTTCACATCGCAATGGTGAAAAACAATTCCATGACCTTGCAGCTGTTTACTTTTTACTATGAAAACAGAATTCAACAGTTTCACACACTTCTTTAACAGGCCATTGTCCTGCAAGCAGGGTCAAAGGTCGCAAAACTTCCCAAGTTTATTTAAAAATCCAGAAACAGCACCTTTCTCAATACTTTCAATAAAATTCATATCACCAGCTTTCACCTCATCACCAACTTTTAGAACACTGTCTGACACAAGTGACTGAGAATCCTCAATTTCCACTGGCACCAAGGTTAACCCTTTATTCACTGAACCAAGTCCATCTGGCTCAAAAAGAATGCATTCCTTTTCAACTGAGTCAGACACCTCAGACCTTAACTGAGTTTCAACACCTTGGAAGTTCACAGGTGCTTCAACAACCTGAACACAGGCAATCTAAACAGCTGCTTCTTCGAAGCTTTCAATACCAGTCCCAGTTTCAAATTCCAGGTTCCCCTGATCCTCCCAGCTACTCTGTCGGAAACTCCCATCCTGAGTAAACTCAACCTTGTGGGTTAAAACAACCTCGTTTGCTAACCTAGCAGACTCCTGCAAGGTAGTGGCATCTTTTTCATCTTGGTATGCCCTTACATCATCAGGAACACACTTCTTAAAGTCTTCAATCACAACCAGCTCTTTCAAGCTGTCCAAACCCTCAGTTACCCCTTCCAAAGTATACCAGTGACTGAAGTACACCTGTTTTTCATGGGCAAACTCCACTTAAGTTTGGCTCCCGGACTTCCTCAAGTCCCTGAACTTTTGTCTATATGCCTCCGGAACCAACTCATGGACTTTAAGCACTGCATCTTTCGCTGTATCTTAATTCCTTGACTGTTCAAGGGTCAGGCCAGAATGCGCCTGCTGAGCCTTACCCTTCAACACACTTTGCAACTTGACAGCCCACTCATCCCGCCACCATTTCCGAGTCTGGCCACCTTTTTGAAGTGTAGGAAATAGCGGTCGACTTCAGCTTCATTAAAGGGTGGTACTAACTTAATTTCTTGGCTGATATTAAAATGTTACTACCAGTTCATTACCCCTACCGGACACTTGTTTTCCTGCCTCTCTACCCTCATGTAACCTCTGCTTTTCTGCTTCATCAGCCTCCTCTACCCTCATGTAACCTCTGCTTTTCTGCTTCATCAGCCTCCAGCTGTTTTAATTTCAACTCATACTCATACTTCAGTTTTGCTACCTGGACCTGAACCACAGCCTTAGTAAGTACTTTACCTTCAGCAAACATTTCCAACAGCTCCTCTTCAATGCTGTGCTATTAACAGCTGTAGCTGAGCTTTCCTCATGTGAGTGGTCACTTTAACCTCTAACTTATGAGTAATTTCAAACAGTACATCCCTCTTAGCATCTTCCAACACCTCCGGGGTTGGTTCTGCCACAAACTTACTAACCTCAAACTCCATTTCTGCTGTTAATCCACTCATACAAATTGAAAGGGAATTTCCCCAATCAAATCAACTCATCAATCAAACTCCCAAAAATTTTTAGAATGGCTCCCACTAATTTTTATTCATCTTCTGGAGGAGCTCCCAATTTGCTCATATCCCAGACGAGCCCCCAATTTGTTATATACCTGTTAACGGGTCAAAAAGAACCAGCAGAAATGGACATACCTGGAGTCTGAATCTTCTGTTATAAACTCTATTTTATTAGGAACTACATGAATAAAGTAATATAAAACAAGATAAGGCGAACAGGTTAGCAAAGTTTATGCATATATATAGGTGAGTAAATAAGGTTCCCAAGCTTCCCCAGCTCAAGTGATTAGGTGATGCAGTCTTACAGTGGTATGGTAAGTAATCAGTTCAGTTCTGGAATCTGGTTTGAGTAGAGTGTCACGTACCCCGTGACCAGGTTACCAAACCAGCAGAAATGGAATAATACATTGGAGTCTGGTATTACTGTAACTAAAAGTGTTTATTAGTAAGCTAAGTAAAACAATACTATGAAATGCAAATATAAATAAAACGGGTTAGCAATGATATATACAGAAGTGTGGAAATAGGAATCAAAACCAAGCTCTATCGAAGTCTAGAGGTAAATGAATAGTCTTATGATGGTGCAGAGTTCAGATCAGTTTAATTTAAGTCGAGGCAGTTGCTGTTGTACCGTTTGGGGGGGGGGAGAAGATGGGGAGAGAGGGAGAGAGAGAGAGAGAGATGATGCAGTTGCAGGCAAACCTTCTGTTGTCTTCTTGTCCTATTGTGGTCACTGACTGTGACCCCTCCGTACCAGGCCAGACTGTTCTTCAATGGTGAGCCTGTCACTCAGGGGAGGGTGGACATACACACAAGCCCCCACCGGTCTGCCTTCACACACTGTGAGCCTCTGATTGATTCCCCCTAATCGATCCTCCAAACCCCACATTCATGTGGGTGCATAATGCTCTTCCAGTGTCCTGTGGTGAGTCTGTTTGTGCCTCAGCAGACTTGCCTTTTTATCTCCCCTGACAGGGTATCAGCCATCCATCAGCTGTCCATCACCCGGTACAGCCTTGCTTTCTCAGCAGGAATCCACATGAGCAGGCAAAAGAAAACATCCTTGGAGCAAAGTAAACAATTAGAGAAGAAGCCATAATACAAAATTACTCTCTCTCTCTCTCTCTCTCTCTCTCATTATCTGCATCTGCAGCAGGATGCCTCGCCCCCCCCCCCCCTTCTTCTCTCTCTCTCTCTTGTTAGCAGCATGGTTCACGGGAGGTCAACTCTGGACCCCATCTCAGCCTGGTTTGCTCATCACACATCACACCCCCACCCTTAAAAGAATTTTTATGGTGGGAAAAATTCAGTTGTAAGGTACATTACAGAGTCTAATATAATACATAAGTAGCCATTAACCAAAAGAGCATCACAAATATAATTTCAAATCTAACAATCAGCAATTACATTATCAGTCCCCTTTACATGTTGTATCTTTATATCAAATTCTTGTAACATCAGACTCCAACTTAGCAGTCGCCTATTCTTATCCTTCATGTTAGTCAAAAATACCAATGGATTGTGATTAGTATAAACTATCAATGGCTTCTGTGCTGGACAAATGTAAACCTCAAAATGCTGTTATGCTGGAATAAGTGACAGTAATTCTTTTTCCAGTGGAATAGTTTTTAACTTAGGTGTATATTACAGAGTTTAAACTAATAAATGTGTGATTATCATGTAGTACATTACAGAAGCGTATACAAGTACTAATCTCTATTTCACTTTTAAAGTTAACATTCAACCAGTCAATCTACCATGATATTGTCCTTATCTCTCACAAGCTTTGTCACAAAAAAAAGTCAAATTCCTGCAGAACCAGATCCTATTATTCAAAGTGGTGTTTGGGTCAACCATTGTCTCTTTTCCACTTCAAAGCAGAGCACTTAACCCTCATGGGATCAGCTTGCTTACCAGCTTGGATAAGGCTTTAACAGACCCCCTGCACAGGTGCTAGCTTATCACCAATGTTTTCCAGACTAAGCCCATTTTCTGAACTTCCAAACAACTCATTAATTTTAAGGTAGTCATTAATTTTATCTTCAAGATCTTTAAGTCTATTAGTTTCCAGTTTAATATCTGCAGGTGATCTCTCTTGGGCAAAACAACACTTCAAGTTTTGCCTCTCCAAATCACATACTTGAACAACATCACTAAATTGCTTATCTTTAAATTTCAAAACAAACTGTAACAGATTAGCAGGCACCTTGCTACCTACCCACCATCCCTTCATCATGGTCAATGCTTCTAAAACCAATCCAGACTTTAAATTTACTTTATTCAAAAGTCCAGTAACACTTTTCTCTTTATCTTCAATAATTTTCACATCACCAGCTTTCATCTCATCACTAACTTTTAGAATACCGTCTAACACAAGTGACTGAGAATCCTCACTTTCCACTGGCACCAGGGTTAACCCCTTACTCACTGAACCAAGTCTATCTGACATAAAAGGACTGCATTCCTTTTTAACCCATTCAGACACCTCAGACCTTTCCTGAGTCTCAACACAAG
This sequence comes from Hypanus sabinus, assembly GCF_030144855.1. Taxonomy (NCBI): domain Eukaryota; kingdom Metazoa; phylum Chordata; class Chondrichthyes; order Myliobatiformes; family Dasyatidae; genus Hypanus; species Hypanus sabinus. The sequence goes on from NC_082707.1 coordinate 88,048,030, forward strand.
GTTCAGTACCCTGTGAATCTACAAGTACCTCAACAACCTGAACAAAGGCAAATGGGACATCTGCCTCTTCTCGGCTTTCAATACCAGTTCCAGTATCAAATTCCAAGTTCCCCTGAACCTCCCAGCTACTCTCTGGGCAACTCCCATCCGGAGTAAACTCAACCTTGTGGGTTAAAACAACCTCGTCTGCTAACCCAGCAGACTCCCCCAAGGTAGCAGCATCCTTTTTATCTCAGAATGCCCTTACATTATCGGGAACACACTCCTTAAATTCTCCAACTGCAAACAGCTCTTTCAAGCTGTACAAATCACTAGTGTCCAACACTGGACCTTCCAGCTGCCACAGCCGTTTCTCATCTTTGCTCTGTGCCTTCACAAAGTCTTTCCTTGACAACGATAAATCTGCCTCGACCCCCTTACTCTCCTTAACTTCACTGTCCTCTAACCCCTTCTGATACAGGGACAGTAAAAACACCTCGGCTAAATCAATGTTTGTCTCAGCTAAATTAGGGTTTGTCTAAGCAGCCCTTCTCGCCGTGCTCCAGGTTACTGCGCAAATGGGATAAACTTCTGAATCTGTGGGCGGGTCCTCAGCACTTACAGCCTTACTCGTGAGCTGAACTGTTGGGATCACATCCCCCCCCCCCCCCCCCCCGCCAGGTCATTCCCGAGTAAGACATCCACATCACGTATCGGGAGTGCAGACCGCACCCCCATCGTGACTGGTCTGGACACTAAGTCACACTTCAAAAGTACCTTATGCAATGGTACTATCTCGGTCCCTTTTCCAACCCCTTCTATCACCACGTCCCGGTCTCGGTTTCAGCACTGAATTCCAACACATTGTTTAGGATTAAGGACTGAAAGTCCCAGCGTCTCTCCAGATTCTCACTGGCACTGAGGTTGACCCCTCCTTCACAGATACCAACTCATTCAAAAGAAATTTCTCACATCCTTCCTGAACTCAGCTTGACTCCCCCTCCTTTAGCGGCACTTCAGCTGGCTTAATGCAGGCAGTCAGGATTGGCGCCTTTCCCTCCCCTGTCTCTTTCTTTGGAGCTAGACACTTAGATGCTATGCGGCCAGCTTTCCCACAATTATAACACGTAAAGCTGGGAAACTTCCTTCCAGTCTGCTTTTCCTCCTCCTTACCCTTTCCACTAGTCCCCGGCTTATTCTCTGACTTAGCCGGTGGGCTTTCTCTACCATCCCTACTACCTCTCTGGTAGCTCTTACTTGGAGGAAATTTTACCCTGAGTGTTAAGGCATAATCGTCTGATAACTTGGCAGTCGCAGACAGAGTTTCTGCCTCCTTCTCGTCCAAGTACGTCCACATACCCTCAGAGATGCAGCTTTTAGACTGCTCAATCATTATCAACTGTTTTAATTTGTCCAAATCCTCACTGGCCCCTTTTGAGGCACACCGATGCTCAAAGTACATGTGCATTTCATGGGCAAACTCTAAATACGTTGAAGGTCATGATTTAGAGCAGAGATAAAGCAGAATCAATGCAAATTTTCTTGAGCTTAGATGAATGAGAGTTAACCCCTTGAACCTATTAAATTCTTGGACTTAACATGGTAGATGCCAAGATGATGTTTCCATTGTCTCAGGTGTCTGGAACCAGAGAATCACTTTCTCAAAGTAACAGGTTTACCATTCTGCTGGGTGATTTGGAAAGTTGTTTCTCAGGAGCCCCAAGACTAGAGGTGTTCTCCAGGGATTTAGGCCCATCACTATTTGTTATCTATATCAATGAAATAGATAAGAATGTACAGGGTATAGTTAGTTAATTTGCAGCTGACACTAAAATGGCTGGTGTCCTTGACAGTGAAGTCGGTTATCAGGATTTGCAGAGGGGTCTGAATCAGTTCTGTAAATGGACCAATTAAATGAGTTTGGTTCAGATAAATGGTGCAATTTGGTCAGGTAAAAAAAGGGTAGAATGTTGATAATGAATTGTACTGCCCTGGGGGTGATGTTGAACAGAGTGATCTGGGAGTACAAGTACCTGCTTCCCTGAAAATTGCAGCACAGTAAACTATTGAAGAAAGCTTTTAGCATACTGGATTTCACCAGTCAGAGAACTGAGTATCAAAGTTATGCTTTGGATTATGTGAGGCTGCAGATGGAATTTTGTGTTCGTTTTTACTATAAAAGATATGCCAATATGCTGGGACTTGAGGGATTGAGTTACCAAGGGAGATGAACAGGTTAACACTTCTTTCATCGAAGCATAGGAGTATGAAGACCGTTCTTATAAAGGTGTATAAAATTATGAGAGGCACAGGTAGGGTTAATGTGCACTGATGTGGTGAATCAGTAGTGAGAGAACAGGTGTTTATGGTGATTATATGACTCTATGGCTCCATGACCATAAAGAGTTTTTTTTACTCAGAGCATTGTGATTTTTTTTTAAATCCTCTGCCTAAGAGGCTGTGAAGTATGCTTGGGAGGTCAGCCATGACAGATCTCTGGATATTTTGCTATGAGAAGAGTTAATAGATATTATGCTAATGAAGAAGAGTGAGACTGAAAGTTAAATCACAATATTACTGTTTGACTGAGGAAACAATAGCCTATTCCGGCTTTTCTTCTTGCAGTCAGAATTTCCTAAGCCATGTGTCAAGGTTTGCAATGCATTACAACTCTCACTGATTCCTTGAAATCTGCAGTTCTTCCAGCAGACACTATTAAGCCAAAGAGGTAATGCATACTTAGAAGGGGTGGTGGGTTTCTGGACTGTCAGGCAGTGATTAACTACATTATTGTGGTCTTCTGAGCCCTCTTCAGAATATGGAGCTGTACCCAAACTGCTGAGATCGTGCCTCCTTTAGTATGTGATGTGTATGTAATAACCAGAAAAATGTTCACCTGATCAATGTTATGAAGTTGTGGCATCTAAATAACCTTTTTGTATTTGGGAAGTGTATGTTGCCCTCCTTTCTGCATCTGCTCCGTATGGATTGCTATAGCTGGGAAATGAGGTGTTCCCTATTTCTGGATGATGTGGCAGAAGCAAGCAGGGAAGGCTCGAATGTGATGGTAGGTGCAGGCAGTTGGTGAGAATGTGAAAGGCCAGGTGCACAAAAGGAATATGCCAGCAGGTGGCAATGAAATGTGGTATTCTCTGGAGGGGCTGTCAGTCTCACTGCCAAGAATTTCTCAGGAGAAGCCTTTCAGATAATGACTGGGAAATCCCAGGCAAAGCTTTGCAGTGACAGTGCCCATAGAGTCATAGAGAGAGTTAACATGCAAGCAATTCCTTCAGGCCACGTTGACTGCATCAGCTATCCGAAGGGTTGGCTTACACTAATCCTTCTCCAACCCATTTCATTCTGCCACCCATATACAAATTAGGGGAGGTTTAGTGTGGATCTGAGAAAGGATTCTTTTTCACTCAGAATGTGGTTGAAGTCAGAATTAAACCATGTGTGAACAGTATTTAACATGTACCTAGACACAACAGACTAAATGTTAGAAAATGTGACTAATGTAGATATGAACATAATAGTTGACAAGGATGTGGTGGGCTGGGTGGCTCGTTTCTTTGCTGTATGACATTGACACTTTAGGAAGAGAAGTCACTACAAGCAGCAAAAGTGCCTATAGGAGATTTTCCATCTCTACATACTTTTCCCAATGTATCCTCACTCTACGTCACATCTGGTAGGAGTGTGTTCACAGTTGTTTCCTATCTGGCAGCCCCTGGTAGTTCCTACAGGAGCTACCAGATTAACAAGGATTGAGGGACTAGTCTGAGGGTGTTTGACATGGTTCGGTGGAAGCAAAGTGCACATTCTGCAGTCTGGGGTTGTGTGGAGTGAACATTTCACATGCTCCCTTAGAGTACTGGTTGTAGCGCCTTTGTGTGATGACTGTAACCACTACAAGCAGGGTTCTCTGGATGAACTGTCCTTCACTCTTGGAGGAGACACAGTGGACTAGAACATGGAAAATTAGAAAAAAATTGAAATTAAGATAATGAATTAAACTTTGTCTATTCTACCACAAGTAAATCTAGAGATGGAAAGGTTTTGGACCCAGGTACTTGCTGATGGCTGCAGATTAGCATTGCTCTGGAAATATGGGGGCATCTACCTGGATACTGACATTATACCATTGAAGTCTCTACCATTTGCTGACTTTGTCTGTCTAGAAGGAGCAGGAAATTTCAATAATGCAGCATTGGGATCTTATAACAGTCATAATTGGTTTTATTGGGCATGCTTGAAAGATTTTGTGACCAATTATGCTGGAGGGATTCAGGTCAACAAGGTCCTTGTCTGATTACTCATTTTCTGAAGAAATGGTGCAATGTTGATGATCCAGCTACCTTCACTGGAAGAGAATGCAATGGCATCTCTTTATGGATCACAGAATGGTTCTACCCAATCCCATATGTTGCATGGGGAAGGTCCTATGCTCACTGGGAAAAGGAGGATATAGAACACACTTTCTCAATTGCATATGGAGCACATGTCTGGAATTTTATGAATTCTGCTAAGAAATAAACTGTTGCTGGAAGTGGGGCACCAATCGAACACTTTTTCCAGGTATATTGTCCAACTACATATAAAAATATCGTTTAGTCCAGTAATACTTAAATAATTTAGAATCTGAAATTTTACAATGTATGACAAAAGTAAGATACAAATTTTCCAATATCGAAAGATGTATATTGTCTATTTCATTTCACCCTCAATTGTAATCAAACACCAATTTTCAACTTCAAGTTTGTGTGACACACCAGAGCAGTGAGGGCAGTTGGCAGTCACCATGCAGTGGCTGTTCCACAGTTAACTCACTGCAGAACAGGAAAGCAGCAGCATTTGGCAGACCTTTCTGTAAAAATGTATTAAGGTTAGAGGAAACTTTTGAGATTACCAGGGCACTTTGTTGCTTTCCCTGGAAGAAAAATAAAGATATCAAAATAAAGAAATTGTTCACATGCAAAGAAAATTATAAACGCTAAAGAAAATGCTGACAAAAGAAAGATAACATTTAACTTCATGATGTGGGAAATTGATTGAAATGAAAGAGGACATAAAGTCAGAGAACTCACTGGAGTACAGCTTGCTTAAGACTAGTTTCCCGTCTCCAGGTGTGATTGTCCATCAGTGGTTGTCACACAGAAGCTCTCTTTATTTCAAAGTTCAAAGTAAATTTTTATTAAAACAGTACATGTATGTCACCATATACAACCCAGAGATTCATTTTCTTGTGAGCATACTCAACAGATCTATAGAATAGTAACTGCAAGAGAATCAATGAAAGACCACCCAACTAGGGTGTTCAACAAGAGTGTAGAAGACAGCAAACTGCAAATGCAAAAAATTAAGAAACAATAATATCAATTAATAAGCAATTAATATTGTGAACATGAGATGAAGCATCCTTGAAATTGAGTCCATTGGTTGTGGGTACATTTCAATGTTGGGGCAAGTGAAGTTGAGTGAAGTTATCCTCTTTTGTTTGACAATAACAGTGTCTTATGTGCTCTTGTTCATTGCTACTCAGTTTAAATTTAATAATTAAAATCCACAATCACCCAAGGTAAGCATCTCTTACGCATAGACTAACAGTGGATTAATTACTGCAAATCTTAAGCTTTAACAAATTACACTCTTGGAAGTGGCAACATGGCATGCAGAAGCTTTTAATGGAAAATCATGTCTTTGTGCATAATTCTGCTAGCAAGAAACAAAAGCATTCAGTGGCTAGGTGAATTGAATACAAAATTGGTAATTGGTTTATTATTGTCACGTGTACTGAGATACGGTGAGAAGCTTTGTCTGTGTGCCATCCAACTAGATCATTCAATTTATAGTACAAAGCAGTAAACAATAACAATGCAGAATACAGTGTCACAGTTACAGAGGAAGAGCAATGCAGGTAGACAAATAAGGTGCAAAGGTCACGACAAGGTCAATTGAGAGATCAGGATTTTGTCATACTAGAGAGAGTTAATGCTTTATGTGTTGGTAATGAGGTCACATCTTGAGATAACAAATTAGCCATGATCTTATTGAGTAACAGAAGAGCTGAGAAAGTCAAAGGTGCTCGCCCCACCTTTTAAAAGTTTTTACAAATTTCAGGCAAAATTGCTTAAAAAATAGCCTAACAATAACATAAAAAGGCTCATGTTGAAACTGTTGGGGGTAATTAGAAGGATTGAGATAGGCATGGAAAGAAGAACGTAAGAGTGCTAATTAAAAATCCATTGAATTGCGACATGATTCCACTCAGATGATAAAACATGCCCTTGTTACTGCAGTCAGTGACTGAGATTGAACTTGTCCACAATCATCCATTCATAGAAACATAGAAAACCTACAGCACAATACAGGCTCTTCGGCCCACAAAGCTGTGCTGAACATGTCCTTACCTGAGAATTTACCTAGGCTTATCCATAGCCCTCAATTTTTCTGAGATCGATTAACCTGCCAGAAGTCTCTTAAAAGACCCTATTGTATCCACGTCCACCACTGTCACTGGCAGCCCATTCCATGCACTAACCACTATTTGTGTAAAAAAAACTTACCTCTGATATCTCCTCTGTACCTATGTCCAACCACTTTAAAACTGTGCCCTCTCATCCTAGCCATTTCCGCCCTGGGAAAAAGCCTCTGCCTATCCACCTGATCAATGCCTCTTATCATCTTATACACCTCTATCAGGTTACCTCTCATCCCCCATCGCTCCAAGGAAAAGAGGCTGAGTTTACTCTGATTCTCATAAGGCATGCTCCCCAATGCAGGCAATATCCTTGTCAATCTCTGCACCCTTTCCACATCCTTTCTATAGAGAGGTGACCAGAACTGAGCACAGTACTCCAAGTGGGGTCCAACATTACCTCTCGGCTCCTAAACTTGGTGAAGGCCAATGCACCGTATGCTTTCTTAAACACAGAGTCAACCTACGCAGCATCCTTGAGTGTCCAATGGACTCAGACCCCAAGATCCCTTTGATCCTCCACACTCCAAGAATCTTACCATTAATACTATATTCTGTCATCATATTTGACCTACCATAATGAACCACCTCACACTTATCTGAGTTGAACTTCATCTGCCACTTCTCAGCCCATTTTTGCATCCTATCAAAGTCCCGCTGTAACCTCTGACAGCCCTCCACACTATCCACAACACCTCTAACCTTTGTGTCATCGGCAAATTTACTAACTCATCCCTTCACTTCTTCATCCAGGTCATTTATAAAAGTCACAAAGAGTAAGAGTCCCAGAACAGATCCCTGAGGCACACCATTGGTGATTGACCTTCGTGCAGAATATGACCTGTCTACAACTACACTTTGCCTTCTGTGGGCAAGCCAGCTCTGGATCCATAAAGCAATGTCCCCTTGGATCCCATGCCTACTTACTTTCTCAATAAGCCTTGCACAGGGTACCTTGTCAAATGCCTTACTGAAGCAATGTGTTTAGTCACATCCTTAAAAAATTCAACCAGGCTTGTAATGCACGACTTGCCTTCCACAAAGCCGTGCTGACTATTCTTAATCGTATTATGCCTAATCATTCATTGCACTTTTCTGAAGAAATTGCCTTCATTGGGAGAAGTTGCTATGATATATGTTACAAATTCTGCTTCCTGCACAGCACTTTGTACAAAAATTGATTTGTTATACAAAAGGTGGTCAGATTTTGCCCCCCAGATGTTACTGTTGCTAATAAAATGTTTCCTTTCAGCATTAGGTGGGACTCTTCTAACACAAAATGGAGAACAATTGACTGGTAACTTCGGTCATGAATTACCCTTGTCGTACCCACAATGAATTTCATATAAAGGAACTTTTGATGGCTTCATTTAAAATGCAATACCCTTTTTGATGCTGTTGGGCTATGATTGGGAATGGAAATCTGGGTTCTGTTTAACCAGGAAAGTTCACCTTTGGATGCTCTTGGGATATCTGGGTTTTTATCACCTCAGAGCTGAGCCAGGGCATGTGAATTATTTATCTTTGTACTTCACTGCTATCCAGCCTACAGTGACCCCTCACCTGCTCCCCTTGGGCTTCAGCTTGCTTCTTAAACCATATTAGCTGAGATTCAGCCTTTGACTGTGGAATCGGCCTCACTTGTGTCTCAGATTCTGAGCTGCTACTCGCAAAAGTCGATTCTGCTGGTTTCTGGTCTCTGACGCAAGATGCCAATCCCCTCTGCCTCCCACAATGACTCTGCTGAGACCTGACCTTACCATAAACTCTGTTGGTTCCACCGCCATTCTCATTCAACTAACATTGATGCTCTGTTTCCAATTAAATTGCACACCTTGCTGTTCGTGGAATTCCAATCACAGCAGTCCAGACACTGCTGATGCTAAGGAATTTGGTTCAGTTTCAGGACAATTTAGTAAAGGACTGGAGTAACCATTGCAAAAGAGGCAAAAAAAAAAAGGTTTGAGAGGGCGCCAGCCTTGGGAACTGAAAACTAATGCCTTCAGCACAGTGTGAACACTTAAGGTTTCTGACATACAAAACACAGGAGAAGGAAATTCATCTCACAGCATTAAATTCATCACCCATGTCTCATCTCAACCTAACTCAGAACAACAACATCTAAACTGAGGCTTCATCATCTGCTCTTCTCCCTGCACCCAATCTGGCCACAGATGGAGGCATGGTGAAACAAAACGGACTGAGGTCTTACCAAATGGAAGGCAACTTGGGTAAGTGTCAATAGACAGTGATACTGGGGTTGTTTACCAGAGGGACATGAAAACCAGTGGGATGGTTTAGGTGAAAGGGAATTGAAATGGATCAATAAATAGCCAGGGGGAATAACAACAATTTGGGAAGAATTGACAAGGTGTCTCAACATCTGCATTAAAGCAGTGATGGGTACTGTTCGGTTTGGTCCGCAAATTCCAAACCAAGAAGCTTCACTGTCGGGGGCACCAGAAAACTGCATGAGATAGAATGAGCTTTGCACCTCTGAGCACAAACAAAGGCCTTTTATTTCAACACTGTTGGGGTCTGTGTGATGTCTCAGGGTGGGGAAAATTGAGTCTGATGGTTTCAATATTAGGTTGTGGGCTGGAGTTTTGCGAGGGTAATGAATTGGATTTCCATATCCAGAACTCCTGCACTTTTTTTTGGGAGCACATTTAATCAAATAACTGTGATCCTATTGACCATTTCAACACAAGATTTTTCCTTCATTTGAATACGTCCTCTGATACTAACCCAAGTTCTAACCTTTTTGTTAAGACCCTGTTTGTTGAAGCTTTGCATTCACATGAACTCGTGAGAATAGATTGTGGTAGAGAGAGGAGCTAGGCTGGGGTCATTTAATCAAGCAATAAAAAGAGCATGCTATTTTGTGAATTAATAAGATGTGGTAATATAGTAATCACTGCTAAGCAAATCCACTGGGTAAAAGTAACTTGGAATATAAGTTTCAAGCTTAATTAATTACCATTCAATCATAGCTGAATATTGCCAAACAAACCAGTGTTACTTTCTGAGTCAAGGTGTAAAACAGCACATTGCACATAGTAACATATGGTTACAATATAAGAAAACGTACAGTCACAAAAATAGTGAAAAATATATAGTCCAAGTCCCTGAGTAGTCTTGGTCAAGTTTGTTCTTGCACCATGCGAACACAGGAAGGCGCACCAAGCAAGTGAATGAATATAAATTAATTGAAGTGAGAGCAGTTTTCTGGAGTAGTCTGCCAAGGAAACAGCTGCAGAATGGGCAATTTTAAACCTTTTCAAGTAAAGAGATAGAATTTGTTTGTGATCCAATTATGAGGAATTCTCTAATTAAGAGTGATCTTGTCACGATGGAATGTTTAATGTGAGAGTATACAATCTTGTGAAAAATCCAAATGTAAATAAATCCGATTACTTTGTTATGAATAGTAAATTAACTGTGCTTGATTTAAAATTAGAATTCGAGTTACAGTCTTTCAGTTTTCCATGTTCGCAGTAATCAATGTGTTAGCTGTCTGCAGTAGAAAAATAGAAACCCTACAACACAATACAGGCCCTTCAGCCCACAATGCTGTGCTGGACAAGTACTTACTTTAGAATTTACATAGGGTTACCCATAGCCCTCCATTTCTCTAAACTCCATGTACCTATACAGCAGTCCCTTAAAAGACACTATCTTATCTGCCTGCAGCACCGCCACAGGCAGCCCATTCCACACACTCACCACTCTCTGCGTAAACAATTTACCCCTGACATCTCCTCTGTACCTACTTCCAAGCACCTTAAAACTGTGCCCTCTCGTGTTAGTCATTTCAGCCCTGGGAAAAAGCCTCTGACTATCTATGCGATCAATGCCTCTCATCATCTTATACACCTCTATCAGGTCACCTCTCATCCTCCGTCGCTCCAAGGATAAAAGGCCGAGTTCACTCACTATTCTCATAAGGCATGCTCCCCAATCCAGGCAACATCCTTGTAACTCTGCACTGCAGCCTTTCTATGGCTTCCACATCCTTCCTATAGTGAGGCAACCAGAACTGAGTACAGTACTCCGTGGGATCTGACTAGGGTCCCATACAGCTGTAACATTACCTCTCGTCTCTTGAACACAATCCCATGGTTGATGAAGGCCAATCCACCATATGCTTTCTTAACCACAGAGTCAACCTGCGATGCAGCCTTGAGTGAACTATGGTCTCAGACTCCAAGATCCCTCTGATCCTCCACACTGCCAAGCGTCTTACCAGTAATACTATATCCTGTTGTCATATTTGACCTACCAAAATGAACCAACTCACACTTATCTGGGTTGAACTCCATCTGCTACTTCTCAGCCCATTTTTGCATCCTATCAAAGTTCCTCTGTAACCTCTGACAGCTCTCCACACTATCCACAACACCCCCAACCTTTGTGTCATCAGCAAATTTACTAACCCATCCTCCACTTCCTCATCCAGGTCATTTATATAAATCACAAAGAGTAAGGGTCCCAGAACAGATCCCTGAGGCACACCACTGCTCACTGGCCTCCATGCAGAATATGACCCAACTACAACTACTCTTTGCCTTCTGTGGGCAAGTTCTGGATCCACAAAGCAAGGTCCCCTTGGATCCCATGCCTCCTTACTTTCTCAATAAGCCTTGGATGGAGTATCTTATCAAATGCCTTGCTGAAATCTGTATACACTACATCTACAGCTCTGCCTTCATCAATTTGTTTAGTCACATCCTCAAAAAATTCAATCAGACTCGTAAGGCATGACCTGCCTTTGACAAAGCCATGCTGATTATTCCTTATCATATTATACCTCTCCAAATGTTCATAAATCCTGCCTCTCACGGTCTTCTCCATCAGTGTACCAACCACTGAAGTAAGACTCACTGGTCTATAATTTCCTGGACTATCTCTACTCCCTTTTTTAAAAAAGGGAACAACATCTGCAACCCTCCAATCCTCTGGACCTCTCCTGTCCCCATTGATGATGCAAAGATCATTGCCAGAGGCTCAGCAATCTCCTCTCTAGCCTCCCACAGCAGAATGGGGTATGTCTCATCCAGGCCCGGTGACTTATTCAAGTTGATGCCTTCCAAAAGCTCAGCACATCCTCCTGCTTAATGTCTATATGCTCAAGTTTTTCAGTCCACTGTAAGTCATCCCTACAATTGCCAAGGTCCTTTTCTGTAGTGAATACTGAAGCAAACTATTCATTAAGTACCTCCACTATCTCCTCTGGTTCCATACACACTTTTCCACTGTCACACTTATTTGGCCCTCTTCTCACATGTCTTATCCTCTTGCTTTTTAATTACTTGTAGAATTCCTTGAGGTTTTCCTTAATCCTGCTTGCTGTGGCCTTCTCATGGCCCCTTCTGGCTCTCTTAATTTTATTCTTAAACTCTCCCACTGAGAGACCTGACATCTGACCAGGTTCATTTCCCAATACCAGATCAAGTACAGCCTCTCCTCTTGTAGGCTTATCTACATTTTGTTATCTACCTAACAAACTCCATCCCATCTAAACACCGTGCTCTAGGGAGATGTCAATCAACATTGGGGAAATTAAAATCTCCCATCACGACAGCCCAGTTATTAATGCATCTTTCCAGAATCTGTCTCCCTATCTACTCCTCGATGTCCCTGTTGGGTGGTCTATAAAGTTATTGACCCCTTCCTGTTCCTAGTTTCAACCCACAGAAACTCAGTAGATAATCCCTCCATGATTTCGTCCTTTTCTACAGCACTGACACTATTTTTGATCAGCAGTGCCATGCCACCACCTCTTTTGCCTCCCTCCCTGTCATTTCTGAAACATCCAAAGCCTGGCACTCTAATTAGCCATTCCTGCTCCTGAACCATCCAATTCTCTGTAATGGCCACAACATCATAGTTCCAAGTACTGATCCACGCTCTAAACTCATCCACTTTGTTCATAATACTCCTTGCATTAAAATAGACACATCTTAAATCGTCAGTCTGAATGTATCCTTTCTCTATCACCTGCCTATCTTCCCCCTCACACTGTCTACAAATTTTCTTGATTTGTGAGTCAACTGCCTCTTTCTCCGTCTCTTCAGTTTGGTTCCCACCCCCAGTGATTCAAGTTTAAACTCTCTCTAGTAGCCTTAGCAAACCTCCCTGCCAGGATATTGGTCCCCCTGGGATTCAAGTGCAACCCGTCCTTTTTGTACAGGTCACTCCTACCCCAAAAGAGGTCCCAATGATCCAGAAATCTGAAGCCCTGCCCTATTAATCTCATCATCCAGCACTTTATTTATAGCTTACTATGCCTTGGCAATTCCAGTACTGTCCAGATGTTTCTTAAATGATGCAAGAGTAGCTGGCTTCACCAGTTCTTTAGATAGTGTGTTCCAGCATCTGCAGTGTTTTCCAAATGACTAGTCATGACTGCACGCATCAATTGATTAGACTCCCTTGTTCTTATCCTATTTGCTTTCCATTTGCATCATATTTTAATGAATTTTACCTCACAAAGAGAAAAAGCTATAAAATTACATCTCCCTGTTGAACTCAGTCAAAAAGGATTATTATGTTTCTTCCTATTGGAACACACATAAATGCTGGAGGAACTCAGCAAGTGTGGCAGCATCAATGGAAGAGAGTAAATTTTGGAATGAGAATAGTTGGTGTTTTGGGATGAGATACTTCAGCAGGACATAATTTGTCAAGATTTTGTGTGTGTTGCTTTGGATTTCCAGCATCTGCAGATCTAATGGGCCGTATTTGGCTGATGTTGGTTTGCTGGATCACATAAAGGGATGGAAATTGGAGTTATTTATGAATCAACTGTGATTGAAATTTGGGGAAGAATGATGAAGTACAGATAATAAGTGTTTATAACCTGATTTATTGGAAGGTGTGGGTAAAAATGGGAAAAATAATCTCATATAATGTGGGAATTTTTATGTTCATTATATTAAGTGGGGCTGTAGTAACACAAATGTGAATGGAACATTGGTGGAAGACTTTCTGAAAGAAAAGTGTTTGATGCATTTGAATGATGGTAGGAGTACAAGAATAAATACATTGAATAACATTTTCCATTATAGACCTTATGCTGGTATCTGAGGATAGAACAAGTGTGTGTAACTGGGAAGTATATAATGTTACAACAGTGCAGAATACGATGGGAATACATGTATATCAGAGAAAAGGTTTGCATACCTCCAGATGGAAATTAAAAAAGGCAAATTTGGATGTATCTGATGAGTTACTGTGGGTGGAAGTAGATTTCCTGATAATTTGGTTTTGGAGGATATACTGAGTTGAATAATATATTTTTTTGGCTCTATACATAACTTAATATCAAATTAATCAATTCCCAGATCATTGGGAGATAATAAAAAGGGAGCTGATCCCTGGTGGTTGGATGAATGTAAAAGAGCTATGACGATGTGGAATAATGGTTCTAGGAAAGTTAGGTTGTGTTACTCCTATTTATCTTTCATACAATATAAAATAGCTCAAGCCATTGGTGGCCATTGTTGGAGAAGTAGTGAGAAAGGCAAAGAAAATGTATTGGAGAATGTGCTATGATATTAGAAAAGAGATCCAAGTAGGGGAAGTTTGGGGTATGATACAAAAAATGTGGGGAGTTACAAAATTTGATGTGTTATTGGTTTTGCATGGTGAGGAGTCAGCTGTACTTACTGACTCTGGAAAAAGCAGAATTATTAGCAAAACCATATGACAGTGTATATTAACATGAGAAAATCTGCAGATGCTGGAAATCCAAAACAACACACACAACGCTAGAGGAACTATGGAAAAGAATAAACAGTTAATATTTTGGACCAAAACTCTTCATCAGGACTGGAAAAGAAGGGGTCTGAGCGGTCTCCATAGATTGGCAATGGTTTATTGGGTTCGTGCAAAAGGACATAACAATGGTCATCCAATAATGGCAACATTAGTAGACTGTTGGGAGCATTGTCTTCATAAGGTCTTTAGTTTTTGGTGGATGGGAAATGAATGGGCATAAAATATTGGGTTGTTTAATGTGAAATATGGTCCCAGTGTATCCCTTTCTGTCACTATTCCATGTTTTTTCCTCTTGCCTATAAGCCTTCAAAGGAAGATGTTCCTTTTGTTTATCTAGTGAATAATTAAGATTAGAGTCAACCTTCACTAATCTGACTACCTGTAATCCGGTTCCTTCGATAATCCACCATCGATTTCAAATTTTCTGCGCGGCTGTAATTTAAAATTTCCCAGGCCACCGTACCAATCTGCTGTGCATTGCTTTAGTTGCACTAGATCTGTTCACACGTTGGCGCGCTCTTGTAAGCTCAGACAGGCAATTCCTGCTTGTTTTCCTGCATTTATTAATATCATTTGCTCTTTTTTTTATCCCCAATTACAGCTCCAGTGAGTAAAGGAAATTCACCTCATGCTGTGAAGCAAAAACACTGCACATTACCCATTAAAGATAAGGTTGACACAAAGCACACTGCAGATGCTGGGGTCGAAGGAACATGTACAACAAGCTGGAGGAACTCAGCAGGTCGGGCAGCATTCCTGGAAACGAGCAGTCAATGTTTTGGACCGAGACCCTTCGTCAGGACTGAAGAGGGAGGGGCAGGGGCCCTATTATTATAAGGTTGAACTCTTGAAAAAACTGGACAGTGGTGTATCGGTGAAAAGCTTGTGTGAATGTTACAACATTGATTCTTCTACATTGTGGGGTTTGATGAGTGTTGGCATTGGGGAATGTGGCTAAGTGGTTAAGGCATTGGTCTAGTGATCTGAAAGTTGCTAGTTCGAGCCTCAGCTAAGGCAACATGTTGTGTCCTAAAGTAAGGCTCATAACCACACATTGCTCTGCAATAACTCTGGTACCAAGCTGTATTGGCCTTTGCCCTTCCCTTGGACAACATCGGTGACATGGAGAGGGGAGACTTGCAGCCTGGGCAACTGCCAGTCTCCCATATAACCCTGCCCAGGCCTGCGCTCTGGAAACTTTTCAAGGCGCAAATCCATGGTCCATCCATCCAGACTAATGGATGCCTATATTCCACAGTATACGATATAAAGAAACAGAAAAAAAACTGCTGCAGTTTTTTGCTGATAGTGGCTCAAAGAAACAGATGTGCGTAAGAAAAACAATGAAAGACGGAAGAAGTTCGGAACTAGATAAAGTGTTGATAACATGGTTTAATCTTTGTGTAAGTGAAGGTGTTGAACTATCTGGAGATACGGTGAAGGAACAAGCAAAAGTGTTTCATGAGGAACTCAAACTAGATTATGAGTGTGACTATAGTGAAGGCTGGCTTCAACAATTCAAGCAGTGTCATGGCTTACAGTACCATGCACTGTGTGGTCAACAACATTCAGCAGACAAGGAAGCAGTAGTAGAGTTTGTTGATGAGATCACCAAGTTAGTCTCCAATGAAAACTTAAGCCCCAAACAGGTGTACAATGTTGTGCCAGTTTCAGCACTAGTTCCTGATGCTTCACCCATTTTTCAAGATGTTGATGATCCTGACAACCCCACACTTACAGACATGTAATTTTGCCTGAAGTTATATTAAATGTCTCACTTTAGAAGTAGAAGTCCTCAACTTTCCCGTATAAGTTAATTCCTGTACATTTACCTGTACCCTTTATTTTATCTGTGCCTGTATAGTATATTACTTTATTAAAATTTCACTTGCTACTCATTTAATATTTGTTTCTTTATTATCTCACTTGTACTGATATACATGTCATTTTAAAGGTATGATGAGACAGTTAGCTATTGCTTAATGTGATCCTTCTGTAATTTGACATTTTCATTAATCGGACACTCCTCAGGTCCCAATGGTGCCGGATTAGTGAAGGTCGAACTGAATGTTTGTGTTATATACACTTGGAGTATTTTGTGCCGTTTTGGGCTCCTTATCTTTGGAAGGATGTGCTGAAACTTGAGAGCATTCAAAGAGGTTAATGAAAATGATTCCAGGATTAAACAACTTTGTCATATGAACAGTGTTTGATGGCTCTGGGCCCATATTCACAGAAATTTAAAGAATGAGGGGTGACCTAATTGAAACCCATCAAATGGTGAAAGACCTTGATGGAGTGGATGTGAAAAGCATGTTTCTGATGGTGGAATTATTTAAGTATTTAAGACCAGAGGGTACAGCCTCAAAATCGCCAGGTGTCCTTTTAGAATGGAGATCAGGAGGAAGTTCTTTAACCAGACAGTGGCAAATCTGTGGAAGCTATTGCTGGATTGAATTAAGTTTTTGTTTGTAATTGGACAATGCAACTAGAAAAAAATGTTCAATTAATGATCCACTTCCAGCAGCAACTTTTTTTATTTTATTTTTATTAAATCACTGATATTCATAAAGTTCCAGACATGGGCACCATGCATAGTTGAGAAGGTCCATTTTATATCCTCCTTTCTCCATTTTCAGAAGATGATTGGGTAGAATTGATTTGTGATCTATTAAAAGATGCTGCTGCACTTCCTCCCAGTGAAGGAGTTTGGTTTCTCAGTATTGCACCACTCTTTCAGCACATGGGTGAGCAGTTTAGGACCTTGTTGACCCCAAAGATGTCCAGTGTAGTTGGCAACAAAATCTTCCATGCAATTCCACAACAAGGATAGTGATTGTGATAGAAACCCATTGCCACTTTACTGACAAGTTTTATGCTCTGTGGACAGGTGAAGCTATCAAATCGCATTGCCTTCAGTGATAATGTCTGTGCCCAGGCAGATGCCCCCGTATTTCCAGTTAACCTGCAGCCACCAGCAAGCACATGGGTCCAATACATCTCTATTTCTGGATTTATCTGTCATATAAAGAGCAAAGTAAACTTTAAATCATTATTTTAATTTCCATTTTTGACAGATCTTTTCTCCTGTCCTACACACAAAGTGCTGGAGGAACTCAGCAGGCCAGGCAACATCCATAGAAAGGAGTAAACAGTCGATGTTTTAGATCTTGGCCTGAAACATCAACTGTTCACTCTTTTCCATAGAAGCTGGGTTCTTCCAGCATTTTGTGTGTATTACTTGTATTTCCAGCATCTGCATATTTTCTCTTGTTTCTGCTTCTCCAGTCCTTATGCCTCTTCCTGAAACTAACGTTTATTTTTCATTTTTCAATACTTTTTATTGATTTCCAAATAAAGAATATACAAATCGGAAGAGGAGTTTTACAAGTAGATAATATAAAAGACATAAACAGCAGCAGTAAAAACAAAAAGTATATAATATCAAAATCAAATAAAATATTATGCTGTTATATATACAATGGTAAAAAAAAACTACAACTCCTCATAACAATCATAAAAAGATTGGAAATTTTATTGGTAAGAAAAAAAAGCCACTAACTAAACTGAAACAAAAAAACAGGAAAAAAAAGAAAGAAAAAGAAAAGAAAAAGAAAGATTGGGCAGTCCAATTGAGGATAAAATTAGAAAAAAAAATAAAGAAAGAGAAAAAACACATCCTTCCAGTCATCTCCGAACCTTCATGGATAAGGATTTTCCCCAAAGAGAATAAAGAAAAATAAATAAATAAAAATAAATTAAATCATGTGAAAATATTGAATAAAAGGTCACAAGATTTGTTCAAAATTAAAGGATGTATCAAATGTCCGGCTTCTAATTTTCTCCAAGTTTAGACATGGCATAATGGAGGAGAGCCAATAGAAAACAGTAGGTTGGTTAGATTCTTTCCAGTGCAGCAAAATAGCTCTCCGAGCCAGTAAAGTTGAAAAAGCTATCACATGTTGGGCGGAAGCAGACACTTTGCTTGCCTCCTCTGGAATAATCCCAAAAATTGTTGTAAGTGGATTAAGTTGAACATCCATATCTATAACTTTAGATAATATTCCAAACACATCCCTCCAAAAATTATTTAAACTTACACATGACCAAAACACATGAGTTAGAGTAGCCATTTCTGCGTTACATCTGTCACAAATAGGGCTTATATTCGGAAAAATATGCGCCAATTAATCTTTATCAAATTGACTAGATGGCCCTATGTACCATCTTAAACTGAATTAAGGTATGGCATGTGCAGATAGATGAATTATTGACTAAATAATAAATTTTTACTCCATTGATTATCTGAAAGTGAATGTTGTTCTACTTCCCAGATACGTTGAACCCTATCATTAGGCGACATGCGAGCATTCATTAACTGTTTATAACTGATAGTTATTAATCATTTTGAAAAGGTTTAAACTGAAAAATAATATAAGCCAAATTTAAAGAGCAGACCGAGGGGTAATTCAGTAAAAAATCACATAAGAAATTCCTAACCTGTAAATACTTGAAAAAATGTGTATTAGAGATATCATATTTATCCATTAACTGTGAAAAAGACATTAAACAGTCTTGTAAAAACAAATCTAAAAAAGTTTTTATTCCCTTAATTTTCCATGTTAAAAAAGCCTTATCCAAAGTTGATGGTTTAAAAAAGAAATTAGAATAAATATTACTGGAAGGCAAAAAATCATTTAATTCAAAAAATCTATGAAATTGAAACCAAATTTTTAAAGTATGTTTAACAATAGTGTTGAGAGCTTGTCTACCTATTCTGGAGAGCAAAAATGGATGAACAGCTCCTAATAAAGAAGCTAACGTAAACCCCGTTACTGAATTTTCCTCCAACTGTAACCATGGAGGCCGATCTTAGTCGTCTATATCATAAATCCAAAAAGTAGTAACAAATATTAATTGTCCAATGATAAAATCTAAAGTTTGATAAAGCCAGTCCTCCATCGTTTTTTGATTTTTGCAATAAAAGTTTATTCACTCTAGAACTTTTATTATTCCAAACATAAGATAAAATCAAAGAATCTGTTTTATCAAAAATGTTTTTGGAACAAAAGAGGGAAATGCTTGAAATATATATAAAAATTTTGGTAGAATAACCATTTTATAGCATTTATTTGATCTATCGATGACATTGACATAAGTGACCATTTAGAAAGCACCTGCTGAGTATATTCAACTAAAGGGAAGAAATTATACCTATATAGGTCTTTAAATTTTTTTGTAACTTTGATACCAAGGTAAGTAAAATGGTTTTTGACAATATTAAAAGGTATTTGATCATAATAATCAGAATAATTATTAATAGGAAATAATTCACTTTTATGTAATTAAGTTTATATCCAGAAAAGGTACCAAATTCCATAAATATAGATAACATAGAAGGAATAGATTTCTTAGGATTTGAAATGTAAACTAATAAATCATCCACGTATAATGAAATTTTATGTAATTTATCCCCTCCTAATACCCTACTCAGAATTAGAATCCCTAATAGCAATAGCAAGTGGTTCTAAAGCCAAATTAAATAATAAAAGACTAAGGGGACAACCCTGACGGGTACCTATATATAATATAAAGTAAGGAGACTTCTTGATTATTAGTTAAAACCGCAGCTACCGGGGCATGAAAAAAATCAATTTAATCCAGGAAATAAATCCTAAACCAAAACTGAACCTCTTCAAAACCTGAAATAGATAAGGCCACTCCACCCTATCAAAGGCTTTCTCTGCATCCAAAGATACAATACATTCCGATTCTTTGGCTGAGGGGGAATAAATGATATTTAATAATCTTCAAATATTAAAATGTGAATACCTATTTTTAATAATTCCTGTTTGATCGTTTGAGATAACATTAGGCAAGATAGTCTCAAGCCTATTTGCTAGAATCTTAGAGAGAATTTTAATAACTACATTCAGTAAAGAAATCGGTCTATAGGATACACATTCCAGTGGGTCTTTTCCTTTTTTTGGAATCAATGAAATTAGTGCTTCATAAAAAGTTTTAGGAAGGTTCCCAGAGGATGTAGAGTCGGTAAACATTTGATGAAGATGTGGTATAAGCATTTCATGAAAGGTTTTGTAAAATCCTACCGTATAACCATCAGGTCCCATAGCTTTACCTAATTTCATAGCGGATATAGCCTTGGCTATCTCCTCTTGTTTAATAGGTGCATCTAACATATCAACATCTTGAATCAAAATTTGGGGTATGTTTAACCTTTGCAAAAATTTATTCATACTCATAGTACTATCAGAGAATTCAGATTCATAAAGATTAGAATAAAAGTCCATAAATATCTTATTAATTTCATAAGGATCTAAAGTTTCTGTTCTATCTGGTTGGCAAATTTTTAAAATCTGTCTTCTGACCCATCCCAGCCTTTAACTTACCCGCTAAAAGTTTAACAGATTTTTCCCCATGCATATTAAATCAACTTTTAGATTTAAAAATTTGCTGTTCAATGGGAAAAGTCAGAAGTAAATCATGCTGTGATTGAAGTTCGACCCTTTCTTCATATAAGTCTTCAGTAGGTTTAACTGAATATGCTTTATCTATCTGTTTAATTTTATTAATAAGCACTGACAATTCCGCTTTAGTTTTCTTTCTCAAGGCTGCTGAATATGAGATTATCTGTCCCCTAAGAAAAGATTTCAAGGTGTCCCATATAACCAGATTTGACATTCCTTCAGTTGTATTAAATTAAAAAAATATAGACATTTGCTCCTTGATCAAATTAACAAAAGCTGGATCCTGTAACAATAGGGGGTTCAATCTCCAGTGTGAGATTTTCAAAAATCTATCCTAAAGCTTAAGGGTTAACTTTAAAGGCGCATGATCTGGAAGAGCAATGATGTCGTACGCACATTCAACAACGGAGTTTAACAAACGTGTATCTAAAAAAAGGTAATCAATTTGAGAATATTTATGATGGACGTGTGAGAAAAAAGAGAAATCTTTTTGGGGTGTCGACAAGGCCATATTCTAATAAAAAACAGTTAATACAAGCTGCCGCTTTATTTGGAAGCGACGGATTGGTTGATGACCTGTCAATCACCGGATTAAACAACAATTAAAGTAACCACCCATGATCAGCTTATATTCATTGAGATTCAGTAACTCTGAAAAAAGTTTCTTAAAAAAAATCAGAATGATCTACATTAGGTGCGTATACACACCAGAGCTACCTTTTGCTCGCATAATAAACCAGTTACAATTAAATATCTTCCAATCGAATCAGTAGTAGTATTAAGGTGTACAAAAGGGATTTTGGGGCTAAGAAATATAGAAACGCCTCTTATTTTACTGTCCAACAGCAAACAAAATAAAGGCTCTTTCCAGAAGTGGAAAAACCTGTCCTCATCCTGTTTTTGTATATGATTTTCTTGTGCAAGAACAATATCAGCATTAAGTGTTTTTAATTTCTTAAAAATCTTTTTACGCTTAATGGGATGATTGACACCATTCAAATTCCAAGATATTATATTGGTTTTATTAACATCTATGTTTAAAATTGAGTTTAATATTGTATAAAAGAAATGTTACGCAAGTACAGATTAAACCAAAAGGCGCGGGTACAACCAGAAAGAGTGACGCATTTACGAAAGAGAAATCCATCAAAAGAACTGCTGAATCAAGAAAAGAACCTACTCTAATAGACCCCCCCCTCCCCCCACCCAATGGAAAGAAATGAAGGAACCGATAGGCTGGTCCCATGCTAACTAATAACCTTTGACCCTGTTCTCCATCTTGCAGCTCCATATAATAAAAAAAGCAAAAATCCCACAGAAAATAGCCATAATAAAAGGCACAAACAGAATTCAACTACTATAATGTTATGTGTAACATTAATAAAAACATAATCAACAATGGCCATCTTAGAATCAGCTAAAGTAGCTTAAACATATATTCAAAAGAAGGAATAAATCCGGGCAAATAATGTTATAAACAATATTCTTTCTCTCGAAAAAGTAAATGTGTATAATATATATATATATATATATATATATATATATATATATGTATCTATATACACACACATATATCAGTGTGTGTGTGTGTACATATATGCATACATATATACACATATACATACATATAACAGACCTAAAGCTTAAGTATTGTAGCAAATAAAAGAAATAAGGTTAATACACAACACAGACCACTGAAGTACAATATTATAAAGGTTCCCTACAAGACAGTTATATATGTACTAATTATTAATAAGATAAAGAAAAAATTAAATCGACAACGTCCCATACCAGAGAATGAAAAGGTATAACATGTACTTAACGCAAAAGCTCCATGAACAAATCATACAGCAGGTACTTCAAAATTGCCTCTTGAGTAATCGGAATAACTATAATATTTTATTCAGTAGGCTTAAATTTAAGGTTTTTAATATACTCCCATCCCTCCTGAGGAGAGTAGATTCTCAATGATTGAGATTTTTCGGGAAAAATTATCAACTTTGCTGGAAAGAGAATGGAGGGATTTAAATTTAATTTATACATCTCACTCATAAGTTCTCAATATTTCTTCCTTTCGGCAAAGATTTCGGGTGGATAATCTTCGACTATACCAATTTGTGTTGAATCAAAGAATAATTTCCATTTCTTTCTGGCTTCTCGAAGAATAGCTTCTTTTGTTGTGTAATAATGCAAAGAAAGTACAACTGCTCGAGGACATAATTCGGCTGAACGCCGAAAAAATGTAATTCTGTGAGCTCTGGTAATTAAGGGGCTAGTTTCGAGGGTCTCATTGAAAAGTGAGTATAGCATATCTGAAAAGTATTTTAACAGATCGCCAGCTTCAGTATTTTCAGGCAGTCCCAGAATACGCAGATTCCTCCGACGCCCTCTATCAAAATCAACCATTCTTTTCTTCATTTTAGATAGTTCTGAGGTAGTTTCATTGATTTTCTTTTCCATTGAAGATATCTTCATTCCTTGATCTTTAATAGTTTGCTTGAATAGATCATGCTCAGTCTGGATTTGGGTTGTAGTCTGCTGAAGTGTTTGAAGTTCAGAATCCAAGGTTTCCAGAGTCTTGTATCGTAGAAATAGCTTTTTCGTGCTTCCCGTTTGAACCGGCCAGCTTATCAATTTTAATATTAAGCGATCCGAATTCCGACTTCATGTCTTGTGTTGAAGAAGATATTCCCGCTAGTGTAACAGGTTCCTCCAACTTCTTGGTTTGTTCCGTTTGTTCCATTTCAGGGAAAGTCTTGCTGCTACGCAATTCAATACCAGAACGACTTTTTTTCTGCCATTGTAATTAAGTCATGAATCCTTCAGTAAAAATAATAAATCCTTCAGTAGAAGTAGTAAATCATCAAAACTAAAAGGGATCTGTTGGTGGGATATAAAATATATTAAAAGAGAGAGAGCCGCTAGGAATGCGACCTGCTCCATATGCTACAAGGTGGAGAATCCCGGAAACTGAAGTTCCTTCGGCAGGTGATCCCAGTTTGCAGTGACTGCAGCCATCACACAAAGTCACTCTAATCAGCAATCTAAGGGAGAAGGTGAAATGTCACTCCCCCACAATCCCACACTGTACAACACTCCTTCCAGAGAATGCTATAGTAATCATTAGACTTTCCCTCAATCCATATTATTCTAACAGCTCCACTTATTAGGAACATCACTAACCTCTTTTTCTGTGTTCACCAGGAGAGAGTCAAAGTTGTACAGATAGAGGTAAGCCTGTTAGTACCTCCAACTCTGTTGTGGGATCTACATGGCTGTGCAACAGGTTTGGCAATTGCAGTTTTGAATAGGCATGTTCCAGCTAGTTACTGTTTCATTATTGTAATAGTTAACTCTCTTCTTTATGTTGTACTCTTGTTGAGACAAACAAAAGCACAGTAATGTTATGCTCACTGCTTACCATCTTTCTTGTCTGGGAAAGTGAACTACCATTTCCACTGATGCTGGAGTGCAGTGGTATTCATTTACTATTGCTATCAGCTGCGGTGTTGACATTTTACTTTCAGTTTGAGAGTTTCAGTTAACTGCCCTGTTGGCCTAACAATTCTACAACAATTCTCATTAAAGTCAGTGAACAGTTGACCCACTTCAGTTTCTCTTTCTCTGCCCTTGGGCCATATCTAAACACTCTGACAGCAGGTCACAACCAGACAAAATGAACCCAGCATAGAGAGGACAGCTGAAGTTGACTCTGAGATTCATTGGCCAGGTAGTGGGAAAGTTACAGGCAATTGAATGAGTTCTGTGAAAACTTACTGAAGCAATGTGATGGATAATCTCAGTTTAAAGAGCCCAGACTCAGCTGGAGGAACAAATGTAATCATTCACAGCAACTGTTCAGCAGCTCACCACTGACAAAATGAGTCAGATGTCTGCAATTTGCCTTCTTGAGGTGGCCAGCCCGTGTCAGCAGACTGTTACAAATCAGCAACAATGAATATATAATTGAGGCAGTTTTTTTTAATAACAAATAAAACATTTATTAAACACAGTAAAAACCCACAAGTAAACAAACGACTAATGTAACCGGAAGTCAGCTGCGATATGGCAGCTCGAACAGTTCTTAAAGCAGTAATGCAAAAGTCCAAAATGATTTCACAGTCTGTTAAAGGAGAGATTTAAAATGATGTAAATTCTCTTTCATGGAGTTACTGCTGATTCCAGCCGAAGTATGTTATTCCCCGGAGGATTTACAATCGAAGGAAACAAAACGGCTTAAAGGCACTGACCTTTCTTTGGTGAAACTTTACCGAACCCTCTATTTTTCTGGCAGAACAGGAGTTATCATGGGCATAGCTGACGAATTCCTTCCGAATGAGGATCAAACAAGGTCGAACCTGCTTTACCGTCGAAATCAACTTTCCTTGATCTGTAACTTCCCGAACTTCAAATCTTCACTCTCCAATGACTGGACTGGCAGTAATATAGCCAAACTGCTGGCAATAACCTTTAAGACTTAAAACAGAAAGTAAAACTCCACTCTTAAATGAAACTGCATCAAAACATCAGAATACACAGCAGCGTGGAGTCAGTGGCAAAATCAGCCACGAACTGCCCACGTCACAGGGTGGGGTTCTCCTTTTATACCCGGTTGAAAAAACTATCACATGACCTCTCACTGGCGGGAAAATGACATCACTCCCCCATCACAAGACCATTACCTTATGTCCAGGATAACTTAAATTACATCATGGTTCTGTGACAGGTACAAGACACCCATGGGTACATAACAGGACAGCCATTAATGTTCTCACCAACACACTTCTGCAGTCTTCAGCCACGTCAGTCCCACTCCCAGAATTTCACAATCCTCCTTTCCTGCTGCCCTGACAATCTCAGCCACTAATTCTGCCTTTCCCACATCTGGACCAGAACCAACTCCCATGTCCCATGTCCATACTAGAACAAAGTGTTCCTCTACCAGGCAGGTTCTCTGGTGACCTCAGCAGCTGTAGGAATATCAAAACCCATCACTTGTGGATACACCCCACAAATTCTACCACTTATTTCCACACTTGGGGCAATTTATCATGGCTAACTAACCAAAGAACATGCAAGCTTTGGGGAATGTGGAAGAAAATGGAGCACCGAAGGAAATTCACAAATTCACAGTAAGAGTATGCAGACTCTGCACAGACAAAGTACATTCATTGGAATTGTGAGACAGCAACGGTTATATTTGTGATCTCAACTTCTCCCTTCACATCTGCTGTTTAACTTGCAGGGCATTTCCAGTAACAATTGTGGATTGTTCATCAACACTAAACACACCTTTACATCCACTCACCCCCTCTCTGCTTTCTGCAGTGATCACTCCCTCTGTAATTCCCATGTCCATTCATCCCTTCCCACTAATTTACCTCCTGTCACTTACCCAAGTGCTACACCTGCCGATTTGCCTCCTCCCTCAGCTCCATTCAGGGCCTCAAAAGTCCTTCCAGGTGAGTCAACAATTCACTTGTAAATCTTCTGGGGTCATCTATTGCATCGGGAGCTCCCAGCTTTGAGCAAAGCTAAAAACATTTAATTATGGGACATGCAGGATTTCCCACTTCCTGTCTGTTTATCCAACTTCCTTACCAGGTTTCATGCACCCTCTTCTACCTACTCTAAACCATGCAATAGGACGACCAACAGCCGGTGCTATTAAAGACATCACTATTCATTCATCACATGTCCTATCATTCCAAAATTTAATTCCATATCCTCTGGCGGGTTACCACTATTGTGGTATAATTCTGAACTAAGAACCCACTGGCATAGGACTTTAGTGCCCCGCTCTACTGTACTCTGTTCTGCTGGGGTTTGTAAATTCCTTCCATTAAGAGAAAGATACTGAAATTAACTGCTGCTGTTACTCAATACCATGGTGATGCATTATTCTGAGATGAGAAACTCACTAAAGCACCTATCTCTCTGTTTGATAGGCTCACTCTGGTACTTCCTTCATCCCATATCCTCAATAACCATGCGGCCAGAGACTCCCCAGACTTCTCCAAATTCACTAATTTTTTCGCAGAGAACTCCTTTATCTCTGTTGTCTCGAAGGGACCATTGCACCATCCCCACATATTGCTGATTCTCCACCACTACCCCTACTGAGAGGAAGAAGCCACGGTCCCATGCTCCACACGACAGGTGTGGGAGCACACAATAACTGGCCTGGCCATTACTCTTTCAGGGACGCATGGGAGAGCATGATCATTTTGAAAGGGAGTTCCAGAACTTCACTCTATCTGCTCTTCCCCATCCTCACCTTCTAGCCAGAAATCCCCATCCCCAGCCCCAGAATAGGATCATCACCCTGCCTCATTAAAGATCGAACCTTAACAAGGTCAAACTGCCAACCAGCTTGGCATGCAGTGTCAAAGTGTTGTAGCTTCATTAGCTGACAAGCTATCTCTATGTTCTTAGCCTCTAACTTTGTAGCTTAAGTCTGGGCCATCAATAATGATGAGGTCCTTGACCTCATTCCTTAGAGATGTTCTCATTTTATACTGGTGCCTTACAATCCCTGTAAGGAGCCAGAGAGCATCCTGCTGCTATCCTTCCTCCTGAGAAAACCCAATGATAAAAATATGGGAAGAATGTGATGTCCCATTTCAACCCTGGCAAAATCTAACTCTTCTGACCAATCCACCTGCATTCCATAACCCATCAGTAAGTTAGCGAGATTTCCAAAGCCTGCATTATTACCTGTCCACCCTGGGACTCTGCGTCTCTCATATGGGAGGGTCTTCTCTTTTGAATAGCCTTTTAAAGAAATGCATTTCTGTTCAAAGAATGTAGCATTGAATCAGGTCTGCGGGACTGGCAGGACAGAAAACACTGACTGCAATAAGTATAATAATCATTTATTTCTAAGCAGTGAAACTTTGACCAAACATTCATGTTTCCCCAAGTTACAGAAATTACAAAGCTGAATATTCAACAAACATACTTAGTTAAAAGTGCACGCAGAGCACATCTTCCCAATGATTACGTGCACCTCTTGCCTTAAACAAAGAAGAGAGCAAGCCTGTCCCACATGCTAATTTATATTGGAGATATTTGAAACTTGACACCAGGTGGCCAACCAATGGGAAAAGCAGCTGCTGTTTCTAAACCATCCAATCATGGTGGAAGCAGCTTTTGACAAAGAGAATAAGCTATGCCCCACAGGAGAGTAGCCTCCAACCTAATGGCATGAATTTTCATTTCTCCTTCAGGTAACAAAAAATTCCCTCTTTCCCTTCTTCTATTCCCTTCTGTGGCCTTTCCTCTTCTTGCTTGCCTATCACTTCCCCTCTTCCTTCCCTTTTTCCAATTGTCCACTCTCCTCTCCTATTAGATTCCTTTTTCTCCAGCCATTTACCTTTCCTACCCACTGGCCTTACCTGTAACCTTCCCCTCCCCGGCCCTTTTTATTTTGGCATCTTCCCCATTCCTTTTCAGTCCTGAAAAGGGGTCTTGGCCTGAAACATCAACAGATTATTCATTTCTGTAGATATAGCCTGACCCACTGAGTTTCTCAGCATTTTACATACGTTGCTTTGGATTTCTAGCAGCTGCGGACTTTCTCGTGTTTATAATTATGAATTTTGTCTCATCAGTCCAGTGTTGTGTTTCCCTTTCCTGTCCCCATTCATCTCATCATTTTTGCCCTCATTCAGCCTAAACATTTGCAAATACCAAGCCCTCACCACTGGGACCATCTATGTCATTCTATTCTCGATCTCCACCAGAACACATTCCCGCACTCCTCCTTATTCTCTACAATTTCAAACATTTCTCGTTTCCACATTTCTCTCTTCTAATGATGGTTATCCACTGGAATCAGCAACTTGTGATCTCTCCACAGATAAAATGCAAACAAACCAGGCACCAGGTTTAACTGACATATCAACGCTGGCTTCTTCTGTGATCCAGGTGTGACCTAGAACAGAGAGAAAAATGGAGACCTCATGGAATTTGCCACAGGATTTACCGGTGGCTCAAACTCGGCAGTACAACAGTGAAAACAAAGTACAATTGTTTCAAGCAAAGTTTGTTTTCAGGGTCAAATTCAGTTTTCATTCTTGTTTAATGTAAATCACAACAACATGCTGTGAACATTTTTAACTGCATGATTTTTTAATATATATTACTCTTTGTTGACACATAACAGTTTTATTTCAGGGCTCTTGAACATTCAAATTTCTTCAATACTTCAGCATGTAGCACTGTGAAGTCAGGTTGGACGAATTGTACTTTTCTACAGATTTGAAAGAAAGCTCAGATGTGACAGATAAAATGCATTTTCCTGAAATGACGAGAAAACCATCACATAACCACAGAGGAGACACAATAGGAAAAGAGGTCAAGGGAAGGCATGGTCTCTCATTTTCTGATGAGGCCCATTTCAGCCTTTGTGACTCAGAAGCGAGCTCAACAATTTCAGATACGGATCTGCTTTAGCACTGACGCCAATGGTGTTCTCATTCCTGGAAATGGAGAAGTATGGAACAGGGATTATGTTATCTTACAATCTCCAGCTATTGGCCTGCAAAGCACAAATAAATTCTCCAGTGAAACTCCTCCTCTCTCAACTGTCTTCCTTGGTTACGCGCAGTTCAACCTGAAGCTCAGGTGAGAGTGTGAGCTGCTTCCTCGATTTATTTGAAATTCCAGCAACAATATGACATGGCCACAATGTCTGACAGAACAACACAGAACACAATAAAACAGAACATACCAAGCAAGAAAGCAACACCAGAGAAAACAAGCCCATTTCCTCCCTCTCAGACAACCACGTATACAGACGGCCCTCGCAGCTCTAAGACACACCTCCTGCCTCCACTCTCCAGGCTTCAACATTACACAGACAAAGGAGTTCAAATACCCCTAAACAACCATTTTATTTCACTCTATGAAAGAGTGAATATATTGTTCGAGCACTTGCACTTTCCATCTCTTCCTGCTACTTTCACTAACCTATTTCACTTAAGCAGTTTTAACGAAGGATGCTAGACCTGAAGCATTATCTGTTTCTCTTTCCAAAGCTGATGCTTGACCTGATGAGTTTTCCAGTACTTTTTATTCTTTTATTTAATGCTCTGTACATTTCCTGTTTTCCTCTCAAGGACCTGATGGGATTTCCCCAGTTTATTGAAGGAGGCAAGAGATGAGATTACTAAGACCTTTCTTTCTTTTTAAAACTTTTTATTGATTTTAAACAAACATAAATGAAACATGAATACAAAGAGCTTGAGAGTACATAGTTAATAGGTTAAGGTATAAATACAAATAGATGTTAATCCATATATAATAACCTCCCAAACTCATAGTGGTTACAAAAAATAGAGAAAATAAGAAAAACCTCCCAAAAAAATGAAAACCTAACCAACATGGGCCAATGCATTATATCAATTATACTCAGTAGCGTCAATAACTCCACACCTCCATCCAAATAATTAAGGATGATAAGAGTAAGGTTTAGGAAAAGTCAGTTTAGCTCATATGAAAATGTTGACTAAATGTTCTCCAAGTTTCTTCAAATTTAACTGAAGGGTCAAAGACAACACTTCTAATTTTTTCTAAACTCAAACAAGAAATAGTTTGAGAAAACCACTGAAATATAGTTGGAGGATTAATTTCTTTCCAGTTCAATAGGATAGATCTTCTAGCCATTAATGTAACAAATGCAATCATCTGTCGAGCTGAGGGGGATAAGCAACTATTATCCACCATTGGTAAACTGGAAATTGCAGTAATGGGATGCGGTTGCAATTTGATATTCAGAATTGTTGAAATAATATCAAAATATCTTTCCAATAATTTTGCAAACAGGGGCACTGAGACCTAGATTGGTATCTTCATGTTGTCTCTAGCCACAGGCAAAGTCCCAGAGGACTGGCAAGTGGCTAATTTTGTGCTGCTAATTAAGGAGGGATCAAAGGAAAATCCTGGGAACTATGGGCTGGCGAGTCTCAAGTCAGTTGTAGTTAAGTTGCTGGAGAAAATTCTTATGGATAGGAAATGTGAGCATTTGGAAACAATGTCTAATTAGAGAGAGCCAGCATGGCTTGGTGCAGGGAAGGTCATGTCTTACCAACTTGAGAGATTTTTGTCCAGATGACGAGTTAGATTAATGAGAGTGGTCAGTGGATGTTGTCTACCACCCCTCCAGCCTCCATTTCCAGCACAAATCTCTGTAAAGTCTGCCATCTCCAACGGGTCCACCTAGCACATCCTTCCCTTCCCACCTACTGCCACTTTGTTT
This sequence comes from Hypanus sabinus, assembly GCF_030144855.1. Taxonomy (NCBI): domain Eukaryota; kingdom Metazoa; phylum Chordata; class Chondrichthyes; order Myliobatiformes; family Dasyatidae; genus Hypanus; species Hypanus sabinus. The sequence goes on from NC_082707.1 coordinate 88,079,018, forward strand.
TCTGTAGGGATTGCTCCCTGCATGATTCTCTTGTCCATTTGACCCTCTCCACTGATCTCTCTCCTCACACTTATCCTTGCAAACAGACCAGGTTATACACCTACCCCTACAAGACCTCCCTTACGACCATTCAAGACCCCAAACAGTCCTTCCAGGTGAGGCGACACTTCGCCTGAGAGTCTGTTGGGGTCATCTACTGTATCCGATGCTCCCAGTGTGGCCTCCTGTACATCAGTAGGAACTGATGTAGATGCAGCAGAGACTGAGGAATTGAAATAAGGGGAAGGCATTTTTACCAGTAACTGGGTGGGAAGAGGTATAGTCCAGGTACTCTGAGAGTCAGAGAGTTTATAATAACCATCAGTAGATAAGCTGTCTCCAGAGACAGAGATAGAGAGATCGAGAAAGGGGAGGGAGGTGTCAGAAATAGACTAGGTAAACTTGAGGACAGGATGGAAGTTAGAGACAAGGTTGATGAAGTCAACAAGCTTGGCATGGGTGCAGGAAGCAGCACCAAAGCAGTTGTCAATGTAGTATGGGGAGTGATGCCATGATACCTTTGAGAATGAGGGACTGAATGGCCTTTTCCTGTAATTAGTTATGATCTTATGTTGAATGAATTATTCTCTGAAAGGAATACACTTTAAGTGCACCTGGGTGAAATCTGATGGAAAAGCAGTAAATATTGGAATTAACGAGCAGGTTAGGTAGCATCTGTGTGCAAAGGGAAATGATTTACTATGTTTCATGTTGATGAACTTTTGTCTGAACTGGGATAAATTAGAATTGAAACAGTTGTAGAGAAAGTGGAGAGGGAAATGAAGGGCAAAAAGAACAAGACAAAATGAAGCGTTATTTTGATAAACAAGCTTGTGAAAGGAATTTCCAAGTAGGAGATAAGGTGCTTGTTTTATCTCTGATATTGACAAACATATTTGCAGCAAAATACCATGGACCATTCTGGATAATCTCTAAAATTAATGATTTAATTTATGTCGTCAACAAACCTGATCATCGCAAATCAACACAGGTGGTGCATATAAATATGCTAAAGCCTTAGTTTGACAAGCAGGCACCATCTATCAATTATCCTATCAATAATAGGAAAGATGTCAACAAAATAGAGAGAGTACAGAAGAGATTTACTAGAATGTTACCTGGGTTTCAGCACCTAAGTTACAGGGAAAGGTTGAACAAGTTAGGTCTTTATTCTATGGAGTGTAGAAGGTTGAGGGGGGACTTGATAGATGTATTTAAAATTTGAGGGGGATAGATAGAGTTGACGTGGATAGGCTTTTTCCATTGAGGGTAGGGAGATTCAAACAAGAGGACATGAGTTGAGAGTTAAGGGGCAAAAGTTTAGGGGTAACACGGAGGAGAACTTCTTTACTCAGTGAGTGGTAGCTGTGTGGAACGAGCTTGCAGTAGAAGTGGTAGAGGCAGGTTCAATTTTGTCATTAAAAAAAATCAGATAGGTGTATGGACAGGAAAGGAATGGAGGGTTATGGGCTGAGTGCAGGTCAGTGGGACTAGGTGAGAGTAAGCATTTGGCATGGACTAGAAGGGTCGAGATGGCCTGTTTCCGTGCTGTAATTGTTCTATGGTTATATGGTTATTTCTGGTAATACACTTTGGGAAAAAACAGCTATGAAAACTATAAACTATTATTCAATTAGTTATAACTTTTATTGGACATTTTCTATAGAAACTGCTGGAGATGCTTTTTTATGTAAGCAGACAGCTACTTTACCGCCTCCACCCAGAGAGTAGTGGTGGATAACTGTTTGTCAGGTTGGAGGCCGGTGACTAGTGGTGTGCCTCAGGGATCTGTACTGGGTCCAATGTTGTTTGTCATATACATTAATGATCTGGGTGATGGGGTGGTAAATTGGATTAGTAAGTATGCAGATGATACTAAGATAGGTGGCATTGTGGATAATGAAGTAAGTTTTCAAAGCTTGTAGAGAGATTTAGGCCAGTTAGAAGAGTGGGCTGAGCGATGGCAGATGGAGTTTAATGCTGATAAGTGTGAGGTGCTACATTTTGGTAGGAATAATCAAAATAGGACATACATGGTAAATGGTAGGTCATTGAGGAATGCAGTAGAACTGAGTGATCTAGGAATAATGGTGCATAGTTCCCTGAAGGAGGAATCTCATGTGGATAGGGTGGTGAAGAAAGCTTTTGGTATGCTGACCTTTATAAATCAGAGCATTGAATATATGTTAAAATTGTACAAGGCATTGGTGAGGCCAAATTTGGAGTATTGTGTACAGTTCTAGTCACTGAGTTATAGGAAAGCTGTCAACAAAATAGAGAAAGTACAGAGGAGATTTACTAGAATGTTACCTGGGTTTCAGCTCCTAAGATACAGGGAAAGGTTGAACAAGTTAGGTCTTTTTTCTTTGGAGTGTAGAAGGTTGAAGGGGGACTTGATAGAGGTATTTAAAACTATGAGGGGGATAGATAGAGTTGACGTTAATAGGCCTTTTCCATTGAGGGTATGGGAGATTCAAACAAGAGGACATGAGTTGAGAGTTGGGGGGCAAAAGTTTAAGGGTAACACGAGGGGAACTTTCTTTACTTTACTCAGAGAGTGGTAGCTGTGTGGAATGAGCTTCCAGTAGAAGTGGTAGAGGCAGGTTTGGTATTGTCATTTAAAGTAAACTTGGATAGGTATATGGACAGGAAAGGAATGGAGGGTTATCGGCTAAGTGCGGGCCAGTGGGACTAGGTGAGAGTAAGCGTTTGGTATGGACTAGAAGGGTCGAGATGGTCTGTTTCCATGCTGTATTAGTTATATCTGTGAGTGTTGTTGTCAAAACATATGAATCTGGCAACCCTGGCAGTCAAACATTTGACTCGTCTGAGACTTTTCATAAGCCAAACAAGTTGGCTCATCTGCAGTCAAAGCAACAACAGCTGAAGGAGTTAATTCTGAAGTTTAAACATTTCCCAACGTTCCCAGGCAAACTACGGTCGTAGTACATGACATAGGTAATGGTCAAGCCAAACGGATTAAACAACACCCATATCGTATGGACATAGAAGATTGTAAATTGGCTGAACAAGAGAATGAAGATATGCTGAAAAGTGATTATCAGACCTTCAACATCGATATGGAGCTCACCTTGTGTTATAGTACCTAAACCCAATGGTAGTATTAGGTTTTGCAATGATTATAGGAAGGTAAATGCAATAACTAAAACAGTTGCTTATCCTATCCCTAGAGTGGATGATTGCATTGATAAAGTTGTAAAAGCTAAGTTTCTGATGAAGGTTGATCTGTTAAAAGATTATTGGTGTGTTCCATTGACAGATAGAGGTAAATAAATTTCTGCATTTGTGACACCTTCTGGATTGTATGAATACAATGTTTTGCCATTTTGGAATTAAAAATGCTCCAGGAACATTCCAGAGAATGATTAATTCTGTAATTCAAAGATTACAACATGCAGATACCTATATTGATAATTTAGTCAGAAGACGTGACACGTGGGAAGTACATATCTCTGCAGTGGAAAAGTTGTTTGAAAGACTGAGGCCAACCTTACAGTTAACTTAGCTGGGAGTGAATTTGGCCATGCCACTGTGACCTATCTTGGTTATGTGGTGGGTCAAGGTGAATTAGCTCCTGTTCGGGCAAAAGTCCAGGCAATTTCTGAAGTTCCCATTCCAACAGGTAAAAAAGTTCTTAGAAGGGTTCTGGGAATGGTTGGATATCATTGTAAGTTTTGTAAGAACTTTGCTGATATTGCACTTCCTTTAACAAATCTCCTGAAGAAGGGAGAAACGTTTGTTTGGAAAACTTTGTCAGGAGGCATTTGATCAATTGAAAGCTATTTTATGTCATCAACCTGTGCTCAGAGCCTGATTTTACAAAGCCCTTCGCTACAGCTGTGGATGCAGTGTTACTACAAAGGGATGATTGTGATGAGGCTGAGCATCCTGTAGCTTACTTTTCAAGGAAATTCAATGAGTATCAAAGAAATTATTCTACCATAAAAAAAGAATTATTGTCACTTACCTTAGCTTTGCAGCATTTTGATGTTAATGTTTGCCCTGCACAGCAATCACTTGTGGATTATACAGATCAAAATCCATTGGTATTTTTGAGTAAGATGAAAGATAAAAACAGAAGATGGATAAACTGGAGTCTAATTTTGCAATAGGATATTACAATAATTTACATTAAAGGCAAGGACAATATAATTGAAGATTGTCTTTCCAGATGTTAAGCTTGCAATGTATGGAGTAGAATCTGTTTATTTTATATACTTTTGCAATATGTTATGTAGTAGTTGCACCTGTATTGGTTTATATATTGTAGTTTGCAGTTAAAATTTTGCTCTACTAGGTCAAAATTTTCTTTTTTGGGGTGAAGTGTTGTGAACCCACAGGTTTTGTTTACTATGGACTGTCACTTTAAAAGTGTTCTTCAGTGAGCAGGACGATGATGTTGTTCACTGACTGACTTGCAGCTTGTCTACCTTTAAAACAAGGACACAGACCATCAGATGTCAATACAATTGCCTTCTCTCTATGCTTTACCTTGGATTACAAATATCTCTCTCCCATCATTTATTCCATGGATGAACTGAATTTTCAGGATTAACCAGCTCAAGACTCTACATCAGCACTAAGCAAAATTACAAAATGTAACAATG